>NW_026947516.1:15000-615000 GCF_034190915.1 Cavia porcellus | reverse complement strand
AAAATATAGATGGCAACATCCTGAAAGGAGTCACACTGCAGGGAAACTATGTGAGCACTGTGGGAAAGCTTTCAGCACAAAAGATAATAGGCGAAAACATGAAAGGACTCACTGTAGAGAAAGCCTGTGTGTGTAAGTGATGTGGAAAATCTTTCAGCACAAGTGCTTATTGGGAATAAAAAACATGAAAAAACTCACACTGTGTATGAACTATGTTTGCCAGCAATATGCTAAAGCTTTTAATTCAAGTTATTGTCAAATCATGAAAAGACACTGCAGAGAAAACCTGTGTATGTAAGGCGTATGGTAAAGCTTTCAGCACACATCGTTATTGTGAAACATCCAAGAATTAACACTGAGGAGAAACCCTATGTATATAAGCAATATAGGAGAACTTTCACAACAAACAAAGACTGCAAAATTTGTGAAGGTAACCACACTTTGTAAAAAACCTATGTACATTAGCAGTGTGTACTAGCCATATTTGAATACATGAAAGGACTCCCACTGTAGAGAAACACTAAGAAATGTGGGAAAGGCTTTGGACAAATCTTATTCTAAATTAATTAATGGACTCACAATGGGGAGAAACTCTAAGTAAGCAATGTGGGAAAGCAGAAAAATACATTACTGCCCAGTACATGAAAAGCCTCACTGCAGAGAAGTCTTATGTACGTAAGGTATATAGAAAACCTTCCAGTGGGCCGGGAGTTTAGCTCAGCAGTGTAAGTGCCTGCTTGGCAAATGCGAGGTCATGAGTTCGATCCCTAGCACACACATACCCAAAAATACTACATGAGCTGGGGATTTAGCTCAGCTGCATAAGTGCCTGCCTTGCAAGCACATGGTTGTGAGTTTGATCCCTGGTACCAATAAAAAAAAAGAAAAAACAAAGTCTTCCAGCACATACAGTCATTGTCAAGTACATAGGACAACTCACACTGGGGAAAAATCCTAAGTATGTACAGAATATGGGAAAGCTTCTAGCAAAGTACATTACTGTCAAGTACATGCAAAGACTCATTGTAGAGAAGTCCTTTCTATGCAACAGAGTAAACATATCTGTACACTGAATATACAAGAGAACTCACACTGGGGAAAAACCCTATGTAAGTAAACTGTGGGAAATTTTTCAGTAAATCATACCATTTTAAAATACATAAAAAGACTCACACTGTGGAGAAACCCAGCGTTTGCAGGCAATGTGGAAAGCCTTTCGGCATGCAGTGTTTGACCAAGATACAAATGGACTCACAGGCTTCAAATGCTATGTATGTAAACAATGTGAGAATGCAGTCAGTACAGAGTGATACTGTGAAATACATAAAAAATCTCACTTAGGAGAAAGACTGTGAACAAGCAAAAGCCTCTTCAGTAACATCATCAGTATTCAAAAGGGAAACTAAAATCTGAACTTATAAAGGGACTTATACTGACATGAATCACATGGAATAGATCTTTTCTTGAAACAATAAAGCATGTTTTAGTCCAACTGGTATCAATAAATAGATGAAAGAATTTACAATGGAGAGACTCACAACATGGATGAGCTATGTAGGAATATATTTTCCTCACCTGAAATATATGAAAGAATTCTAATGAAAAGAAATTATCAGGGGCTGGGGATTTAGCTCAGCGGCATAAGCACCTGCCTTTCAAGCAGGCGGTCGTGAGTTCGATCCCTGGTACCGATAAAAATGAAAAAGACAAAAAAAAAAAAAAAAAAAAAGAAAAGAAATTATCCATTTTCTTCCAATTGACTTGAAAAACATGACAATACTTCCACTAAAAAGAAATCTGGGTAGGTAATGTGAGAATTCATTGATACGATAAATCACAAAACCTACAGATTCAGGAGAGTTAGTAAAAAGTAGAATATGAGAAATCATTTTTGCATTTTTTATTAAATCTCGCACAGCACAGTAGAGTTCATAAGAATGTCCATCATGTGGGAACACCTGTAGTCATTTTGGCTTAATTCATGTGACATGTTAGCACAGCACTGTGGCAGAGCATTAATATAACTGATGTACAGAAGTTCTCAGTTGCACTGCATCTAAGAGTGAATATTGTATCTATCAGTGTTTGCACGAAGCTCTCAGGTATAATTTTCCTAATTCTTTGATCAAATTTATATAGTTTAAACCTAAAGATGAGTTATGTTAGAATAAGATATTATTTCTCCAGAAAATGCACTTGTGGAAGAGAGGTCTTAGAGTATAAATACTGTAAACTCAGTGTTAATGTAGATTTCTGGATTAAATAATTTGAAGTTTACTTTTAAAAACATGCTGCATTTAAATCTGTGCCTCCTTGTAGGCAGCGACATGGCAGATTAGTATTGTTTTCTTAAAGTAGATGATAATTGTCTTTTATTTGTTAGAGCTGCAGGTTAGGTATCTTGTATTTCAATACACACCATTAGGTTCATTATTTTGGGTTTTCTTGTTTGTTTGTTCCTTTGTTTTCTCTTTAAGTAACTGTGCTGTAACATGACTCTAAAGGTGAATTTCCTTTAACTGTTGTTATTTTTCCACTAGTTTGTATTTAAACTTTTGCTGCATACTGTGCACTATTCTAGTAAGAATTTTATAAATGGATGTCACAATTTATAATTTTAATCCTAGTAACTTCTATACATGTATTTGAGCATGCATTTGTTTCAAATAATATGTAAATTAACAAATACATTTTAATACTGTAAAAAACAGCTATATATTGCAACATGATTACAGATCACAGGGAGCACATAAATTTGTCCACCTTTGCTCTACATCAGAAACATTAATATCATGTGTCTGTAATATCAGTTTTTTTATCATTAGATTTTACTTTTTAGGCTCATATTACATGATTTATTTTGAAATTCATTATTCAAAATATATCTCTATTTTTATGAGTCACCCACTGCCAGAGACCAGCAAGACTATAATATTTTCTCAATGAAGATACAATACATTATAATAAGTAACCTCTCCACATTCCTTAATGATGATTTTGGATTGTCTGCAAGAACATCCTCAGCAATTTTGATCCTATTGATTTTTGACACTATTGGGTGCTTTCTTTTATTCACAATTAGTCAGTTCTTAGCTCTATTTTTTCTATGCTGAAAATATCTTTTACACTTTGGAAATGCAGTTTTTTAACCTGGAAAACTCAAATCAGTCATTAAAATAGAAATTGAGTAATTTGTGTGATTCATTTGTGTTCTATTTTCTCAAATTTAGACATAGATTTATGGTAGTGTTTTCATCACTGTCAGGTGATTAAAGAAAATGATGTCACTTACACAGCATAAGATTTGTTCATGCTGTCAGGGTGAGACCATCTGGCATCCTTGACTTATTTTGCCTCCTTATCTCCAAATACTGCAGTGCTTTGTAAAATATCCTGCACTGTTTTCCCTTTCAATTCAGTAGAAGCTCCATTTACCATGAGGTCAGATTTCAGTAATGCCAGGTCAGAGCATAAATGACAAATACATTGAGTAGTCTTAGTACTCTGCACATTGGTACCTCACCGTAGCCTAAGTTAATTATACTCAGACAAGCCACATTTTATTTACTCTTTTTTCTTTTTTGAGATGGAGTCCCTGTATGCAGTTCAGGCTGGCCTTGAGCTCAGTTTGTAGCCCAGGCTGGTCTCAGACTCCCAAAGATCCTCCTGCCTCAGCCTCCAGAGTGCTGGGATTACAGGCGTGAGCCACCATGCCCGGCTTTTTTGTCATTTTGAGAGACAGGATGCTTGCTTACATTTCACAGCTCAGTTCTGACAATGGACATTTCCACTCTGGTGCTTGTGGCAACCAGGCTGTTTAGATTAATAATTTCATAATGCAGGAGACGAGGTGGTGGTAAAACATGATCAGAAGGCATAAAGCACAAGCAGTTGGTATCAGATGACTTACTCATATAAAAGTTTTTAAATGGCACAAATAAAGCGTCCACCTAAACTTAACCAGTCTCGATACTCCAACTTTTTCATTTACATGAAGCCTAAGTGAGATTTAGGATGGCTTTAGAAACAGTAATTTACTTTCTCACCCAAGTCTTCTCTAGCCTTCAAATAAAAGGGAGAATTTACATCCACTTACAAGTGAAGTGCTCATCACTCAGTCTTGGACTTAGTGAAATCTCAGCATGTCAAGAGTCTGGCTTAAATGAGCAGAAATAAAGTGGCAACTCTCTCTGAACTCTGTTCCTGTGCGAGTAAGCAAACTTTCACTGGTTGGTAAAATGTGGCCCACAGCAGAGGATGAAATTAACTAGGTAAACAGTAAAAGTTATCTTAGATACAAATGGAAACACCTGAGACAGATCTCAGCAGATATGAGCTTCTCCCACCTGTCAGAGGCCAACTTCCTTTCTGTCTCATTACTGTGACATCCCATCAATGTCCCCTTACATATGTGCACTGATTTGTCTTGTGGCACAGCCAAATATACAGTACAGCATTGAGATAACTGAGTTCACTGCATTGTGATAAGCACTGTGCTTATCTTTGGAGGAGCTTGGGGCCTCCATGTCGCTGAGGATGGCTGTGGTGCTTTTCAGGACAGCCCTGGTCTTTGTTGTGTGACTTCTCTGCTCCAGTGTAGAGCCCTCATCCACCAGCACAGCTCCTTCACCCCACTGGCATAGACTTTCTAGCTTCCACTACTGATCTATGGGCCTTCCCGGTGCGTATCCATAACACAAACTGGTATGAGTCCTACTTGTGGGCTCTGGACCTCCAGATGGACTCGTGGGAGACATTGTCATAAGCTGGGTCTTCATCTGGACTCATGTGGGACATTGCTGTGGGATTCAGGCCCTCAGCTAAATATTCTACGTCTTCAGTGTTGTGGATCAATTTCCTGCAGTTTCTTATGTTAACTCTGGGTGACCATTATAAAATAATATTATAAATTCCATGTCGATTCTAATTGTTCTCCTCCCAACCACTGACTACAACAAGCTTATTTAAACTATATGCTGAATAAACGTTATTTTTAAATTTAAAAAGAAAAAAAAACAATTGTTACTATCAGCCAATCATAACCACCATTTTACTGTTGAGTGAAGCAGTCTCTTCCCTTCTAGGCTGCCCTCTGTGTTCATGAGTTGCAAATTCCCCAACAGGGATGGCAAATACTTTTAAGAGAGGGCACAAAAGGAGCATAATACCAACTAAGTGCTTGAAGAGCAAGTCTGTGTATCTCACTCCCGTTGCTTTGTGGTATGATGACGAGGCCGAGGTGCTTACACTGAGCTCCATAAGCTCCTTTCTGGGCTTAAGTTTTGAGAAAGGCTCTTGGTAAGTTGTTCAGTCTGGGCCTGAACCTCCGCTGCTTGGGCCTCAGCCTCCCGCAGAGTAAGGGTTATGGATGTGTGCTGTCATAACTCTGCTCTCCTATTCATTTAGTAAAAAAATAAATATAGAAATTTACTGTCTCTAAAAAGCTTTAATCACAGTTTTGTGTCATTCTTCTTCCAAACATAGGACAATGTATTTTCCAGTAAAAGCCCCCAATCTTTATGCTTCCACATCATCGTCTAGAATGGGGTGAGGTGGTTGCACGGGCTGGGTGAAGGGAGCAGATATTGGTGGGGCAGATGTGGCTTTCCGTGAAGACACAGAACCGGGGGAGGCTGTAGTGCTTTATTGTACAACACATGGCTTTGCACACAGCAGCAGACGTAATGGGCTCAGGTCTAAGAGCTTCTTCAGTTTCCCCTTTGAAGAGAATCTGGCTCAGGCGGGGGTAGGAGATGCTCTCTGTAGGGTCTCAGTCCCGAAGCCCTGCTCCTGTGCTCCTGCTCTGGGCTTCACCATGAGTCATTCCATTTGCACGTGTTCCATCAGTGCCCAGGAAGGCATCCCCTATCCGTTCATCTGCCTGTGATGCCTCACTGCCTTCTCTGAAAATAGACTGTCACAGCATGATGAGACCTTGCCACCATGGAGCCAGAATTCCCAGGCAGCTGTGCCAACCAAGGACACGCTGCAGGAACGCCTCATCCTGACAGCTCTAAGTTAATGCAGAAAATGAAGAAGAACAGAATAGAGAAGACTCCAGAGACACACTGCTCTGTCTGCCCCAGACGCACACTGACCCATCTAGTTTTGGACTTAAAATTTTTTCTGTAGGACCTTGATGTGTACACCCCATAATTTTGGAATGAACAATTTTTAATGCGAGGTGTCACAGTTATCGATTTTATTCTTTGGTGTACATTCTTTATGACCCACAGTTCTAGTTGGCTCTAGTATTATTAATTCTAAAAGGTTTAACTTCTCCTGTGACCAATTGATTAATCAGTAGTGTACTGTTCATTCTCCAAGTACACATAATCGCAGTGGTCTCTCTCAGTGCTGACTTAGAATTTCATGGAACTACCGTGTTTCACCAAAAATAAGACCTGACAGGAACAACATGGGCAGAGCCTGCTCGCATGTGCAGCCACCACGGTAATGGTTGGTGTGGTGAAGTTGTAACTCTCTGTTCTCTTGCTCAGTGGCTGCTCTGTAAAGATAGGAATATTTTTGTGCATGAAACCGAATCTTTTGTATTTCTGTAAGCAAGGTTTATGGTTTACTGCACGCCCCATTTTAGAGAAAGAGCTGTGACTGTTGAGATGCTTGTTTACTTCACTGCTGTTTGATACTCTTTATAATGGAAAACCCCTTCCTTCAAAGATGGGCCTCTTATTTTTCTGTAATTCTGTATTATTTCTACCTTTGTTTCTGTTTTTTTCTTTCTCTTTAAATAACAACCTCATAAAAATTGTTTCTTTATGAATTGTTTTGTTCTGTTTTGATATGTTTAATCTTACCCTTAAGATAAAAAACAAGTGTGTAGGACTGACAACCATATTACTAAGTTTTTGTTGGATCATTGAGCAGAACTGTTTGCAGTGTCATTATTTGAATATCACTTTAATTTTGTAACCTGAACAACTATTTCTAAGATGACAATATGTAACTTACAACTAGTGATTTACTGTTTATTTTTCTGTAATTCTGTATTATTTCTACCCGTTTTTTAGCTATTTTTTTTGTTTGTTTGTTTCTCTTTAAATAAAAAAAAGAACCCCACAAAGTTGGGCTCACCTCTGATAGTCCCCTGTTGATCTTTTTGGCTGCTTGACTGATTTGTAAACGTGGGGTGCTGAGCTCCCATTGGTGTAAGTCTTACCTGATCTCTTGTGAAGCTGGGTGTGCCAGTGCGGGGTGCCTATGTTTCTGCAATGGCTGTGTCTTCCTGGTGAACTGTTCCCTTCATCTGTACGGATTAATCTTCTTTATCTCTTCTGAAGTTTGTTTTGAACACTGGTGTCTTAGTTACTTTCCACTTGCTGGGACAAAATAGGTGACATCCACAATTAATGGAGGGATGTTTTATTTTCACTCACAGTTTTCGGAAGTTTCAGTCCTCAGATGGCTGACTGCAAGGCTGAACTCCCAGCGGTGGACATCCCAGGCAGGAGGGAGTAACAGCAGGACATCGGGTAGGAGTCGTAGCCCCCATACATATCAGCCTTCTGAGCGGTGCCTCCACGCCCAGGGTGGGGTTTCTCCCACCGGAGTGAGTCCAGCTGGCCACATTCACACCTGTGCTAATTCACATCAGTGGACTCATTCAGTGGCAAAACCCTTAGACCCAGAACCACACACGGTAGATCCATGTCCATCCTTCGCTGGGACTTTCAATCAGAAAGGCCAAAAGGAAGGGTTCTCTGCTCTTTGAAGGATTCTCCGGAAACATGATTGGCTCTTATCTATCCCAGTATTTCTGTCATACAGCTGCTGACTCCAGCAGTCAGAGTCTCCTCTCCACAGGTCATCACGGTGTTAGAATCACCATGCTGGTTGCACAAAGTTCCTGCTAGTTAGGGAATCCACCTGCTCGGGAGCCCAGTCCTCCCTCATCTGCAGGGCATGAGGGGCACTAAGGGCTGAGACCAGCTGTCCAGATTCTGGGATGACTGCTTTTCTGTCTCATGTCTCCTGTCAGGTGGGATCCAGATGTCCCACACCATACCTTGGATAGGAAAATGGCTGCAGGGATGCTTGACACAGTGACATGTCCCACTTCTGCTGTCACCTGGCCATGCTCCAGATAGATGTGTGCTTCCTTCCTCCTTCCCTTTGGACTCAGGTCACTGGAGGCCAGGGACAAGGGACCCACTTGGATCCCTGTGTTCTCACAATCTTGTTCAGCAGCTCATCTTGTCTATATTTGATGTGTGGGGGAATCAGCCTGATTTTATGTTTGATCTGCCCTAACAGCGCAGTTAAATTCTTTGGGACACTCTTCCTCCCTTGTTTGGAAAAGAATACACAATGATCATGTAGGAGTTATCCTGAGATGCAAGGGGAATCGGCATTTGAGAGCCACTCGGTAGAGCTCACCATCTTGTGGAGGATCATGGTTACTTTACCAGTGTTTGTTTAGAATCTGGTCTTTAGATGAAGGCTGAGCTAATAGAAGAGCATCACATTTCTTCCTTGGAAGTTAAACACAAAAGCTATGCATACACTACTCGCTCAGATAATTACTTAGTGCACCTTAACATCATCCCTCTCCTATGCCAATATCATGCCCAAAACACACACATAGAAGTATTATTCTGGCCCCCTTAAGCCCAAACTAGTCCATTTTCACATATTCATTAGTTTTACCCAGAAGGATTGTTTGTAGCAATGCCAAGGGCACAGGACTCAGTTGAACAAAGATACCTTCAAAAATACCTGCTATGCTTAAAACTGAGATGAATAGGCAAGAAGGCCACCGTGACCCAATGCAAGTGTTCCTGGGATGCATGACAGTGAAAGATCCTCTCATCACATTAAAATCACATCTAAAATTCTCAGCATTTCACCCTAAGGTTGGTATCTTATCTTGCACATGTGCCCTGCTCTGCTTCTTCCATTTTATGACAACAGGTAGATTCTGTTCAGCATCTGTAGTCCCACATGCACTGTGAATTGAATGGCATTTTAACACGTCTAAAGAAGAAACAAACAATTCTCTTTAGGCACACACAAAAAGCACTGGGAAAAATTTAGTAACATTAATGATGAAAATTCATCACATACAAAAGAAAGGGAAACATCCATAACCTTTGAAAGGGAATCTACAAAAATCCTACAGTCAATATCACACTTAATGGTAAAAGAGTGAATGCTTTCTACCTAAGATAAGAAAGATAGGCTGCCCTTACCACTTGTTATGGTTGATACATTGTGGCAACTTGGGCAGTTTAAAAGTGAGAGACTCAGCAGAGAGCCAGTATTCTTAATTTGTAAATATCCTCATTTAGTGCAAGAGGAGGGCAAAGATATTTTGTGAGTGCTACACTGGCCCTGGGATGGGGGGACTGTGTACAACAAAAAGGAGGAAAAGAGGCTTGTTCTTCCCCCTTTTGCTCTGGTTGCTTTTGTTGGCTGCTACCTTGAAGTCTTGCCCCATTGCCAAGCCAACCTGCCTTCGAACCAGCTGATGATGCACTGAAACCTCCACAAACTGAAAGCTAAATAAACTTTTCTTTCCTCAATATTGAGTGGTGGGTATTCTGTCTCAGCAGAGACAAAAGTAATCAAGACACCACGCCTGCTCGATATTGCTTTGTTGTTTTTGACCAGTGGACTGAGAATACCAAAGTGGAAAGGAAGTGATAAAAGTGAGCCCTGCCATAAAAAAAATTTAAAACTTTAAACTCTCCCTGCCTATTGCATCGAGACGAGATGAGCTCATTCTGGCTAATACAAGAAAATCACAAAATATACTCTTTACAAAAAACATATATTTAACAGTCTAAAAACATTCTTTACAAAAAGCATAAAACCAAGACAAGGCTGGTGCAGCCAGCTGCACTATCTGTACTTCCTAAGCCCAGATCACATTGTTTCCCACCAACCTGTCCCAAGAGTTGCCTGCTTAGTAACTGATGACTAAGGTTTGTCCTAAACTCCCACGATCTCTTCCTGCTTACAGAAGCTATAGAAACCCTAACCTGAGCGCAGTGCTGAGCTTAGGCTTTGAGAGTGATCCCCATCAGCCAACGAACGTAGTAAGATTTCCTCCCAACTTCTGTTGTGAAGCTGCCTCCCACACTACCACCAACCT
Source organism: Cavia porcellus (assembly GCF_034190915.1). NCBI lineage: Eukaryota > Metazoa > Chordata > Mammalia > Rodentia > Caviidae > Cavia > Cavia porcellus. The sequence goes on along the minus strand of NW_026947516.1, from coordinate 604,886 downwards.
GATTATGGAAATAATCCTATGGCGCCTGCCAAGAGAGCTGCTAGAATAAATCAATGACTGCGCTTAGGGTGTAAGATCCAAGAACCACCGTAAACATCCGTCATACTTGTTGAAGAGAATCTAAAGAGGGGAGACAAGCAGAGAAGAGCTTCTCCTTAGCCGGGAGGGAAGCTCCGGCCTTCCCCCGCCTGGCCGGCTGGGGTGAAAAATCACAGCCACAGAAGCGGGGCTCAGAGTTTGCTCTCCAGTTTCCTCAGGTCGAGCGCTTTGGTAAAAGCTTTGCATCAGCTCTCCGCGAAGTCCACCACTGATAATTTGCTGGCTTCAACTGCACCAAGGAGACAGAAAACCCAGGACCACCTAGAAAGCTTTGCTGGGATCAAAAAACGACACTTGCTCACCCTCAGGTCACAGGTCTCACACCGGATTCCCGCGGGCGTGGTTTGATGGCGTCATTGGCCTGCGCTGCCGCGCCTGCTCCAGTGCGCCTGCGCCGCAGTTCCAGGGGGCGGGGCCGCTGGGTCAGCCGGACTCCAGGGCTGGAGGGGGTGGTGTTAGCGGTTCACTCCCCTCTTAACCAGCACCGCACATGCACCTGATAGGAAAACTTCTGATAAGATGTGGAACCCAAAAGCTGCTTGAGGTGGTGCAAGCCTGCAAGGCCAGCAGTTGTGGTTTATGAGAAATAGGCTCCAAATGACTCAAATTTGTATTAAAATGACTTGATCATTTATTCAATCACCGCTCCCTAATGTTAATATCCCGAAATCCAAGAAACGGTGACTGGGTACTTTTACCCAGAATACACAGGTTTCCAAGATAAGAGCCAAGGACTTTTCCTTCTAAACCTCAGTGACCTCTCTTCAACTCACCCCGCAATGCACCATCTCCACCCTTGTGCCAGTGAGATGTTCTTATGGTTGATACATTGTGTCTACTTGAGGAGTTTAGAAATGTAACTAAGGCACCGAACAGGGGTCCTTACATCCTAAACATCCTCATCCTGTTGAGCAGGATGACTCGGGGATGGTGTGAGTGCTGCACCTGCCCTGTCGAGGGGGTGGCCTGTGTACAATATAAGGGAGGGAAAGAGGCTTGTTTACCCGCTTTTTGCTCTTGTTGCTTTTTATTTATTTATGTACCAGGACCGCGCACTTGCAAGGCAGGCGCTTATGCTCCTGAGCTAGAGCTTTTGCCCTGTGACATGCTACCCCGTGGTGGATGCAGTTAATTATGCACTGACACATCCACCAACTGTGAGCTAAATAAACCTTTCCTTCCTTAATTTTGGGTATCAGATATTTTGTCCCGGCCATGAGAGAAAAGTAACCAAGACAGACACCAACCAGGATAGACTGTAAGTCTTTGAACTCAGACAACGAATTTAAATACAGCTGCTTTCCACGCATTATGACTTAAAATTCCTGATTCTCTGTCTGGTTTGTGCATCTGCTACCTGATTGCTGGGATATGTTTGCACCGTTTAGCAAAGGTAAAAGCCTTGTTAAGATTCCTTAATGTCTGAGTGTTTCATCATCTGCACCAAAAACTTGAGTCTGGGAACCTGTTTTCTTCTTTTCTTTTCTTTTTTTTTTTTTTTTTTTGTTTTTGGTATTGGGGATTGAACTCACAACCTGGCACTTGCCAGCTCAGTGCTTATGCCGCTGAGCTAAACCCCCAACCCGGGAACCTGTTTTCACAGGGAGCACATAAATTTGTCTACCTTTTCTCTACATCAGAAATGTAACATGTGTCTATAATATCAGTTGTTTTTTATCATTAAATTTTACTTTTTAGGCTCTTACTGCATGATTTATTTTGGGATTCATTATCCAAAATGTATCTCTATTTTTATGAGTCCCCCCTTCCAGAGACCTGCAGGACTATATATTTTCTGAATGAAGATACAATACATTATAATAAGTAACCTCTCCACATTCCTTAATGATGATTTTCGATTGTGTGCAGGAACATCCTCAGGATTTTGATCCTATTGAATTTGACACTATTGGGTGCTCTCTTTTATTCACAATTAGTCAGATCTTAGCTCTATTTTTTCTATGCTGAAAATATCTTGTATACTTTGGAAATACATTTTTTTAACCTGGAAAACTCAAATCAGTGATTAAAAATAGAAATTGAGTAATTTGTGTGATTCATTTGTGTTCCATAGTTTTTTCATTGGTAAGTAACACTGTCAGGTGATTAAAGAAAGTGATATCACTTACACAGCATAAGATTTGTTCATGCTGTCAGGGTGGAGACCATCTGGCCTCCTTGACTTATTTTGCCTCCTTATCTCCAAATACTGCAGTGCTTTGTAAAATATGCCCCATTGTTTTCCCTTTCAATTCAGTAGAAGCTCCATTTACCATGAGGTCAGATTTCAGTAATGCCAGGTCAGCGCATAAATGACAAATACATTGAGTAGTCTTAGTACTCTGCACATTGGTACCTCATCGTAGCCTAAGTTAATTATACTTAGACAAGCCACATTTTATTTACTCTTTTTTCTTTTGAATGATAAGGTCTCACCATGTAGCCTTGGACTCACGGCAATCTTAATCCTGCCAAATGTTGGTTAGGCATTTACCACCCCAGGGAAATTTTTTGTCTATTTTATAATGAAATAATGTGTCTCATTTATCATGAACTCTACTACATTGTGTGATATACCATATGCATTTACATGCTTACATTTATGAGTAATTTTACTTCATTTCTAACTCTTATCATCATTAGAGCATTGCATAATGCACACTGTTAGAGCAGCCAAAGCAAAATTGGAAATAGAGGTCATTTTATCCTGAGCATATTTATTTCCCACCAGCTTACAATCAAGAAAATATTAGTGTCAGCAGTTTGTGTCTGTCATGTTCACACTCAGGCACAGGTGTACTGCGTAATTAAAACTAAATGGGGGCAGAGGGGAAATAACGTGTGCAACACGGTGGAATGTGTGTCAAAATATGAGAAGCTCTAACTGAAGCTAGAATAGAACCACATAAAATAAAGCCAATCGAAACAAGACTGTCAGTGAGAAAGGACTTCAAAACAAGATATTAGGAAATAAACAGTGGTCACCATATGCCTCTTGTCTTCAAAATAGCTGCCCATACCTTCAGACGTAGTAAAATCATGCAAAACAGAACAGAATACAGCAATGAAAACAAAATAATGAATGCAGTACAAGACTTCAGAACAATATAATAGTGAATCCAATATGGGTACCATAGTATATCTTATCATTGAAATAGCAACCCATGTTATCAGATATAATAAAAACAAGATAAAACAATCCAACCAGCCAAAACAATGAGGATGATACAGGATTTTAAAGCAATAGAACATTAACTATGGCTGGAGATTATTATTATTAACTTAGGAAGGAGAGCCTGCATTTATGCTACACTGTGAATTGTTCTCAACACATGTTTAGATTACCAGTTTTAGGCCTATAAACTCAGTGAAACACTAAACATTACAACTATTAAGTTGTATTTTTGCTTATTAGCTATCATCACAGCCTGTGTTTCTCCAGATCAGCCAGTCGCTTATGAGCAGTGGGGACATAGGCTCTTCTTGTGTTCCTGCCCACATGCCATAAGGGGCTGGCATCTGGCCTTCCATCAATCATCCTGCACATGGGGCCAAGTCACAGCAAGTCTTATATTCTTTTTGACTTCTTGTTCTCCTCCTGCACAGTCCACAAATGATGCTGATGCCTCTGACCTTCCCTCAGGCAGCCTGTGTGTGGCTGCAAACCACAGGAAATCTCAGCTTCTTACTGACCTCCTGTTCCCTTCTTCCACAGTGTAAGAATGACACTAACTCACAGCAGAGTGCTGGTGTCTTTCTCCCCACCAATCAGCCTGGGCATGGTGCCGAGTCACAGGAGGTCTTACGTTCTTGTTGATTTCTTGTTCTACTCTCAGTCATTGAATGGCCCTGACTCACAGGAGAGGGCTGGCATCTCTCATTTTTTCACTCAAGCTTCCGATATTCTGTCCATTTTCCTGCCCCATCTTCACATTTGGTGAAAGCTCAATAAATATTGATAATCCAGAGAAACAGTTTTCTTAGCTCCAAGAAAGTTCTGACCTGAACTGGAATATTGTCAATCTGATAAAAGTCTTAATGACATTCCTACTGTTAACAACATACAATACTGGAAATACTGAAAAAATTCCTCAAATGTAGAAGAAGATAATGTGGGTTCTCATTGCTTAAGATAATATTCAATATGGTATTCAATATGGTACTATTTAACATAATAATCCTATTCAATGCAATATTTGTCATAGAAATCAGCAATAAGAAGAAATATAGAGGAAAGAGCCAAACCATATTTATAAATGACAAGATTACTTACATGGAACAATCTAAAGAGTTCCTCAGTAGTGACCTAGAACTAATAAATAAATCCAGAAATTTAGTAGGGTACAAAATCAGTAACAAAAATTAATAGCAACACTAAAAATTTGAAGTCACTGAAAGACAAATCAAGAAAACAATCCAATTAAATATAGCATCAATAATGTACACTGAAATAACATAGCAAGGGAAAGTAAAAGATCTCTTCTTAAAAAATGTGGCTTTTTTTTTAAAACAATCAAAGAAGACCTCAAAAATAGCAATATAACCCCCTTTTCTGAGTAGGCACAATAAGTATTGTCACATTTCCAAAACTGAAACATACATTGAATGTAACCCCAATCAAAACACCAACATCATTCTTCATCAGAGAGATCAAAATAGCAAAAGCATTGCTGGGCAGTAAAACAAGCAGCAGGAATCACAACATCAGATTTCGGGTTATTTTACAAAACTTCAATGAATTCTATGTTCTATGAGAAGCAGACATGTAGGTAGATGAATTCAAGGAAAGACTGCATAAACCTACAGGTACATGGAGCGGTCTGACATTTGAAAAATGCTGAAGAAAGGTGACCCTCCTCTGATAAACAGTGCTGAGAATCTTTTCCACATGGACATAATGGAATCAAGGCCATTGTCTCTCAGTATGGGTTCAACTAGAGTCACAATAGATCAAAAACCTACAAGTAAAAACATACAGAGTCTAGCAAAACGTGAACTAGGTAACAGTCCTGAAGACAGGTGTCTTCAATAACTGTCTCATCAGAAAACTAACTGAAGAAGAAGCAACATTAAGATTCAACAAGCTTTATTATATCAACATAAAAAGATTCTGCACAGCAGAGTTCAACTACCAGCACAGTGAAGTGACAAATAACAGAATGGGAAAACAGTTTTGCCAGCTACTCCTCAGACAGGTGACTAATATAGAAAATACCAGAACATCAGCAAATTAGAGCCCTTCCAAAATAAGACTGAAACAACAATGGGCAGATGAAAAGAATAGACACTTCTCAAAAAATGAACTACAAATTGAGGTACAAATAAGTCCACGGAAAAATGTTCAATTTCTGCACCACAGAGCAACATGGTTTCATCTCACTTCAGAAAAGCTGACTAGCAGCACTGTCTTAAATAACAAGAAATGCTCTCATGGTTTGTAGCATTTAGTTGGTAGGAAAATAAACTGGTACAACTACTAAAGGAAACACTATGAGAATACTTCAGAAAACTAAAAACTAGGACTTATGTTTGATGAAAGATTTACCTCCCAAAATGATTTGTTGTCATAATGCCGTGATACTGGCATGCACATGTTCAAAGCAGCACAACGCCACGATTGATACATGAATCAATAGGAAAACATGGTATATATGAAGAATACAGTACTATTTAGCCACAAAAAAGGATAAACAGGACTTATTTGTAGCAAAATTGATGCACATGAAAGGTATAATGCAAAAGGTGGTGGATTGGTAAGCACCAGAATATAGAAGCTCCCTGAGAGAGACAACTCAGATGCTGGAATAAAATATCATGGAAAGCTCCAGACAGAGGGAGATGGATCCTCTCAACCCAGGAAGAAACTAAAGGGAAAAGAGTTGGTCAAACACACAGTCCTGTGGCTACCATTCGAGCAGGTAAGATTAGCGGCCATGGTGCTCTTGCTGGGGCGCCCAAACTCACTCACACCTCCGTGACTCACTGGAGCCTGCTGAACTCATGCAAACTCCCACCGCTGAGAATTGTTAGAGCCATGGTGGCACTGAAGTCAGAGGTCAGAAAACCCAATGGACAATGGAGCCAGCAAAGGACCTGCATTAACCCTCAATGAGTGCTGGGAATATGATCCTCCCATGGGAAAGGGGTGACCAACTGGATGACATGTTGGAATCGGGCAGGATGGGATGGGCAGGAACAAGGAACAGCAGTGACTTCACACGGTTGTTCCCTTCCCAGAGCAGATTGGTGGGATCTGCTTGGCTTGGGTCACACCCCAGGCTTAGACCCAATAAGTCACCCCACATCAATTCTGTATGCGTGGCACACACTAACGCAGTGAAGGCCCCCACAGGTTGACTTACCCAGAAGGCAGGGGCCTGCATATGCTATACCTGTTTGCACCTCAGTGACCAACAGGAAACTGGAGAGGGCAGAAATCCCTAGCCAGCGTGCTTCAGAAGAACCGTAACCAACAAGGAAAGGGGTTGGGACCTCCTCTATACAACTGTATGGAAGAAAACAAAAACATGACAAAAGAAAGAAGTAAGAAAAAGTCCGCAACCCTGAGGACATTGATACAGGAGAGGTAAATACAAAAGAGATTGAGGGCAGCAAACTTGCAATAACTGACATGGCATCAGTGGACAAAAGAGATATCTTTGGGACCTCATACATGAGTTCAAAATTAAATATTAATGCAAGTAAATAAAATATAAATAGATTAATAAAAGAAATGCTAAGAACCTCTCAAAGAAGACACAGAAGAGGTTTTTGGACTGCCGCGCCTAGCCATCGGTGTGCAGAGGAGGGGCTGGGTGGATCTGGGGTGCCTGCATCAGCCTCCCCGTGTGTCTGGAGGACTGTGGATATCTCAGCAAGCAGGGAGGGATCACAGGTTCCTGAGGCACCTTGGCCTGTGGTGAGTGCTCAGCGCACTCTGTGCAAATCCCAGACTGTTTGGGTCCCTCCAGGCTTCCGGGTGCAGTGAAATGGAGAAGTGGGTTTGAGGCCTCTACATCCACCTCCCCATCACGGCTGCACTTGGAGAACTGCTGAGCTTCAAACGGGTGGGCGGGCCCACACTATTCCCGGAGCCCAGCCTGTTTGGGACTTCCGCACCTAGCCATCGGTGTGCAGAGGAGGGGCTGGGCAGATCTGGGGCGCCTGCATCGGCCTCCCTGTGTGTCTGGAGGACTGTGGATGTCTTGGCGGGCGGTGGAGCATCCCAGGTTCTGCAGGCCCTGCAGCCTGTGATGAGAGCTCAGCTCACTCTGCCCAGAGCCCAGACTGTTTGGGTCCCTCCAGGCTTCCAGGTGCAGTGAAGTGGAGAGGTGGGTTTGAGGCATCTACATCTGCCACCACATCCTGGCTGTGATTGGAAAGCTGTGGAGCTTCCAAGGGGCAGGTGGGCGCACAGTGTCCCTGAGGCACAGCTTGTCTGGAACTGCAGAGTTCTGAGCAGGCAGAGGAGGGCCATTGGTTCTGCAGGCCCAGTGGCTCTGGATATTTTCACTGTTTTAAATATACATCTCATATAAATTGTACTGTTACAAACATGGGTATGCTTGCATCACTGTAATGTGATGTCTAACCATTTTGTAAAATGCATAGAGAATAACTTGGTCATTTTTATTTTTTAATTTTCTTCCAAATCTGTTTCACTTAAAGGAAAAGAAGAAAAAAGCCCTAAAACTAAATTTCAAGACGTATTAATCAGTGGGCAACAATAGTACATACATTGCATATTGTCAACCCCAAAGCATTCACTCTGCACACAAGACATCTGTATTCAATTATCCAAACAATACTGGTACAGATATTTCTCTTCAAAGACCCCAGAAAAATCAGCAGTATAACTATCCTAACTATTGTTTTGTATATGTACCCATATTGATACACATATACATTTTTCTCATACTTTCTCACATTAATCAGACAATCAGATGTTTTCACATGAGTGTGATTGATTTCACTAGTAAGCATGCTCTCAAGTTGCACCCATTTACCTATAAAAGTTTCCAGTTTATCCTTCTTTATAGCTGAGTAGTATACTAATACCACATCTTTTTTTTTTTTTTTCATTCATTTCTCAGTTGATGGGCATTTTGGTTGTTTCCAAGATCTGAATACTACAGTTTATGCTGCTATAAACAAAGGTTCATATATAACAGTGTTCATATAATTCTTTTGGAAAGATACACCAAAGGGGAATAGCTTTGTTGAATGGTATCTCTAGTCCTAGGTTTCTGAGGAATCACCAGAGATTTCCACAGTGGTTGCACAAATCTGCATTCCCACTAACAGTGGAGAAGGGTTCCTTTTCCCCTGTAGCCCAATCAGCATTTGCATTTCTTGAATTTTTCTTTGTTGACAGGTTTTTGATTACATCTTTGATTTCTTTTATTGATACTAGGTTATTTACTATTTTTATATCTTCTTGACTCAGCTTTGGTAATTCATATGTATCTACATATCTGTCAATTTCCTCTGTATTTTCCATCACATTACAATAAAAGTTTTCAAATTAGATACATATGATTTTGTGTATTTCTGCAAAGTCTGTTGTGATTTCACCCTTTTCATTCCTAATTGTCTAGATTTGAGTCTTGTCTTTCCTTTTTTTAAAAATTTGGCTAAGGGCTTGTCCATTTTAGTTAATGTTTCAAAGAACAACATCTTTGATTCACTGATTCATTGTATTTTTAGTCTCCAATGGGTTGATTTCTGCTGTGATTCTTTATAATTTCCTGCCTTGTAAGAGCTTTTGTCTTCGCCTGTTGTTTTTCTAGAAGTTTTAAGTTCACTAAGTTGTTTATGTACGCTTGCTATTTTCCTGGTATGGGTTTTACTGCTATAAGCTTCCCTCTTAAGTCTGCTTTCATTATGTCCTAGTTTCTGTTATGTTGTACTGTGATTATGACTGAACTGTAAAAACTGTCTAATTTCATCTTTAGTTTCATCTGATACCCATTGGTGGTTCAGCAGTGTGCTACTTAATTTCCATGTTTATGAAGTTTTTGTGGTTTCCTTTTGCATGGATTTCTACTTTCCCTGCACCATAGTCATAAGCATGTTCTAAGTCAGTGTGTGGCCTATTTTGGAGAACGTTTCATGTGCAGCTGAGCAGAATATTTATTCTAATGTTGTTGAGTGGAACACTTTATAGACATCTACTGTCTACTTGTTCAAAAGCTTGTTTTAGTTCTAATATTTCCTTATTGATTTGTTGTCTATTTGTTCTGTCTTTTTGTGCCAGTGGAGTATTGAGTCTTCCCAGTACAATTGTATTAGGGCTTATCTGACTTTTTCCACATCCATTAGTAATTGCTTATGTATTTGGTGCACTGGTCTTTGTTGCATATGTATTTATGATTTTTATCTCTTGTACTTGGATTATTCCATTTATGAGTATGTAACGAACCTCATTACCTTTCAGTCAGTTTTGGCTTGAAATTTACTTTGTTTGCAAATAGAATATCTGGCCCTTCATTTTTTTCAAGTTCCCGTCACCTTGAGGATTGTTTTCTAGCCTTTCAATTTCTGCCTATGAATTTCTTTATTAAAAGTAAATGTGGTTTTTGTAGGCAGAATATTGTTGGATCATACTTCTTTATCCATTCTTCCAGTCTGTGTCCTTTTCTGGTGAATTAAGACCATTAACCTTGATGATTATAACTAAAATATATTGACTTATCTTTGCCATATTATTTTGCTGTTGGCTCTCCCTTTTTTTCTTTTCCACAAATGTTTGCCTTCCCTTGTTGATTCCTTCTGTTGAGGTTCATGGAGCTGTAGTCCTTATTATCTCTTCTTAGAAGATATTGTGGAGTGCTGCTTTGGAGGTCATAAATTTCCTCAGATGATCCTTGTCATGAAAGTATCTTAGCTATCCATCAGTTCTGAAAGGTAGCTTTATGATGTACATAAATTTGGGTTGATAGGGGCTGGAGATTTAGCTCAGCGGCATAAGCGCCTGCCTTGCAATCAGGCAGTCGTGAGTTCCATCCCTGGTACCAATAAAAATGAAAAAGACAAAAAAAAATGTGGGTTGATAGTTGTTTTCTTATAGTAGTAACTCACTTCAGGCTCTCTTTGAGTTGAGAGCTTATACTCACAAGACAGCTGTAATAATGATGAGCTTCCCTTTAGAGGTGTCATGGTTTATGTCTGTGTCCCCCAGGCCTCATGAGTTTGCATTGTGCATTTGTGATTGATTCATTGTCTAGTGCTTGGATTGACGATGTCAGTGCTCCACCCACAAAGGAGCGGAGCCAGGATGTGATGTAACGGCAGGAAGAAGGTGTGTCTTGCTCTTTGCTGGTTCCTGTTCGCTGTTTGCAGCCACCATGAACTGCAGCCCAGCCATGCCCGCCTGCCTTGGAGCCAACAGAGTGTGGAGTGAAACCTCCAAAAACTGTAAGAAATAAACCTTTCCTTTCCCAACTTTGGGCTCCAGGTATTTTGTCTCAGCGATGAGTACAAAGTAACTAAGCCAATAGGAGATTCATTTCTTTAGCAGATTATAGTATTCTATTCTTACATTGAATTTCTGCAGTCTTGACTATGATATGTCCATCTGTAGATATTTGGTGATCATTGCTAATTGGAGTTCTATATTCCTCATTTATTTCCATGTCAAATTCTTTTACTCTACCAGAGAAGTTTTGTGTCATGATGGCTGTGAATGTTTTTTAAATGTCACTGTTTGTTCCTTGACTCCAGTCATTCTTAAGTTATTTCTCTTTGTCTCATCTAGCAGCTGGTTGATTTCTCATTCCTCCTTGCTATTTTTGAGAAATCTTTCTTTTCTAAGCCAGTACCTGCAAGCTTGTCTTCATTATGTGAGATCCTGTCCTTACGTTGGCCTAACTGCTTCAAATACGTTCATTAGACGTTTTATTCTACTGAATATGTTTTTATTTGCTTTATTGATTCCACTTCTTTCCTCTGCTTATCTTGCATAGTTTTCTTTTTTTATTTAAAGAGAAAAACAAAACAAGACAAAGCAAGACAGTAAAAGGCTATAAGTAATACAGAATTTCAAGAGAAAAAATATACAGTAAGAATTCACTAGTAGGGGCTGGGGATTTAGCTCAGTGGCATAAGCACCTGCCTTGCAAGCAGGCAGTCATGAGTTTGATCCCCAATATCGATAAAAAGGAAAAAGACAAAAAAAAAAAAAAGAATTCACTAGTAAATAGATTAAATATTGTCATCTCAGAAACAGCTGTCCAGGTTACAAAATTAAAGCATACAAAGTGGACATTAATACAGTGAGATTGCAGACAGTTCTGTTCAATGATCCAACAGAAACTCAGTAATATACTCAGTAATATGGTTTTCTATTGTAAGACCGGTGTCGCAAAGGAGACTCCAAGGGCCTCGCTCTCATGTAAGAACAAAAGGGTTATATTATTCCGTGCACACGGGGTCCTCCAAACAGGTGGAAACGGAGAACCCCGAGTTGGGGCAGGGCTGGTGTTTTTAAGGGGGAAAAACCGCTATGTAAGCGTTTATTACAGAAGCCAATCATTACAGTTAGTGCGGAGCGGTGGGCATCTTATCTATCTGCTATTGGGCAGTTCATAAGGGGTGACCAGCGGGTCAGAGTTAATTAACTGTCTTTGTTCTGCACAACTTATCTTTAAGACACCTGGTTTCTGTAGGCTCGAGTCTGACATATTTTACAACCCTGATTAGCGTAATGGCAGGCTCTATCTCTGAGTTCCCTGGCACAGCACATCCCGAGAACATCACAGCCACAGATGTTTGTTTTTGTTTTTTTTTCTTCCTTCAGGGCTGAGTTAGGACTGAGTCACGAGGCCCAGAGCTGTTTCTAGCTGAGAAACAGCATCTTGTTTTTAACCTTTAAATTTCTGGTTCTTCACTATCCTACACTCTTAAATACTCTTGCAGTTGTATCCTTTAGATCACCTTCTTTCCTCCGTATTTTACGCTAACAACCACACATTTTGGGTTCCATTACTCCCACAGTTCTTATAACTTTTTCTTTAAAGAGGAAAAGAAAAAAAAATATATATATATATATATAAAACAAGAAAGAAGACAAAACAAAACAGAACAAAAAAACCCCAGTGTGACAAAGCAAAACAGTTAGAACAGGACGATGGACAGAGTATATAGTGCTAAAAGAGATTACTAGGTGATCAACAATTGTTACCATTATGCCTCTTGTTATCCTACAAAGAGGTGCCTATATCCACTGGTATAAAGGAATTGAACAAAACAGTACAGAATAATACCAGCAAAACCCACATTGGAGACCTTGCAGGACTTCCAAAGAAGATTGTTGTACTCTAAGAAAGTAGCTTCATCATTTTGTGTATTATAGCAAACCTGTACCGTGGCTTACTAAATGTTTTTTTTCTATCCTTTTTCCCTAACTGATATGTTCAGTGACCCAATTGATATGTTGAGCAATACTCTCCCCTGTAAAGAATTGCAAGAATTTCACTTAATTGAGATGTTAACCAGAGCGGCCCTCTACAAACAAGAAGAGTGGTGCTAAAACAAGCTAACAAGGGTTGTTAATCACGGTTAGGCGCCTCTATTCTTCGCTAAAAAACTAAAAAAGACTAGAAGGCCCACTAATTTACACATTGTTTGAAGTAACTTGTTTATATGCAGGGAGATTTGCGTATGAGTTTAACCTTTTTACCTAACCTTAGTTACTTTTCCCACAAGATAGATACCCGCCGTTTTCCTGTTCTGTAGCACACCTTATTGCCTCCCCCCACCCACCTATCTGGGCCATAAAGAATTTGGGTTTCTTGTGACCTCTCCCTGACCCGGTGATGATCTGTCATAAAATGGGCCTGCCCCAATTTTAAGAACTGCTTAGCTTAAAAGAAATTACCAGTAAAACTATGGCCCAAACCCCGATCGATGCTTTCCTTTTGTTCTGTATGTATCAAATGAGTTAGATATCAGATCTTTGTAAAACTTAAGTTCCAGCGTCTCATAACTCGTGACCCCTTCGCACTCACTAGCGAAGACAAGCTGTCCTGAGATAATTAACTCTCCACTTTCTTCTCCAAATATTGCTGCAGACGTGCCACTCTGAGATAATGTCAGTCTGCAGGATGGGAGTAATTTAAGGAATACCAGGAACTCCCGAGATTGTCAGAGCTAAGTGGACAGCAATACAGTTTCCAGATGCAGGTCAACAGGTTTAATGGCCTTGCAGGTTTCCCCCCACTTTCCCTTACTTTTAAAAACCCCTTTCCCCAGTCTTGGATGCGCAGTCTTTGGGTTGATCCAGGAGAGACTGTGCCACCAGGACTGGCTCAATAAAGCCTTTGCTACTTAAATTTTTGGACTCTTGTTTCCTTGGATTTTATACCAGGGCCCGAGTTATAACAAAGATAATAGTCAAACCATAAAGGGCATCATAGAGTATCTGGTTGCCTTTCAAAGTGGTTGTTTATACCCTCAAATTTGATACTATTAAACAAAACAGAATATAATAAAATCAGTCAGAACAAGATGTGGAGAACAATACAGGGTTCAAATCACATAATAGGAAAACAAAGTTACTATAATATATCCCGCTATTTTAAATTTAGTTTTCCCTTAATTAAAAGACACTAAGAAATAAATTAATTTTTTAAAAAGGGGAGGGGAGAGATTGAGATAAAAAAGAGCAAATCAATAGCGCAACACAGTCAGAACCGAACAATTTAAGCATCATTGTGTTTCACCACCAGATAGCCTGACATTAATAGTAGTTACCATAGTGTCTCTTTCCTTGAAATATTTGAGTCTAACTTCATGTATTATAACATCAAACTTATCAAGACAGTGTGAAACCATTCAAGAGAATGAAAGTATTTGCATAATTTTCTTGAGTTCATCCATTTTTCTGTCTGTGCCTGCTGCAGTGACACTAAGCCTGGTGTTTATTTTGGTAACTTCTGTAGTCATCTGAGAGATTTTTTCCAGACTTCATTTTTCCCGGAGCCTCATTCAATTGCTTTTTTGTTTCCACTTCAGAGAGACCTGATGGGGGAACTTTCAGGTTGGTCCACCTCATTGTCCCCTAGCTTTGCCTTTGGTGATCTAGATATCTGCAGTTACATTTTGCTCAAGTGTCTTCTCTTTTAATTCTGTCTCTTTTTGTGGCTTAATGCCTGGGGTGAGGATTCTAAATTGCATATGTTCAGTTGAAGTATTGGTAGTATTTACTACCTTTAGTTGATAATTACTTCTCTGAAATATATTCCAGTTGTAGCTGGTATTTGGGTTTCAGATCTGTTGGGAGATCGTAGCTCTTCAGTTTGTTGGAGAGGAGTTGTTGCTTATTTGGCCTAGTCCCTAGTTACTTGGCACTGTGCCACCATATTTTCTGTGACTTACATAATTTCAGTCATGGAATACCAAGACTAACAACTATTGAGGACAAATGTGTCAGCTTTGGCTATAGTGGTACCAATAGCATCAAACAGAATCTAGAAAACAACATACTGAGCTATCCCTCAATTTGCAACTTTTAGCCATATGAACTAGATTTGTGACTATAAAACAAAATGTAAAACAAATCAGATAATTATATGAATTTTATGAGTGCATAATGTGTCAATTTTGTCCACTGTTCAGTTTGAAAATGGGTCAAGGAAAAAATAGACAAGTGGAAGTGAAGAACCAGAAATTTAAAGGTTAAAAACAAGATGCTGTTTCTCAGCTAGAAACAGCACTGGGCCTCGTGACTCAGTCCTAACTCAGCCCTGAAGGAAGAAAAAAAAAAGAAACAAACATCTGTGGCTGTGATGTTCTCGGGATGTGCTGTGCCAGGGAACTCAGAGATAGAGCCTGCCATTACGCTAATCAGGGTTGTAAAATATGTCAGACTCGAGCCTACAGAAACCAGGTGTCTTAAAGATAAGTTGTGCAGAACAAAGACAGTTAATTAACTCTGACCCGCTGGTCACCCCTTATGAACTGCCCAATAGCAGATAGATAAGATGCCCACCGCTCCGCACTAACTGTAATGATTGGCTTCTGTAATGAACGCTTACATAGCGGTTTTTCCCCCTTAAAAACACCAGCCCTGCCCCAACTCGGGGTTCTCCGTTTCCACCTGTTTGGAGGACCCCGTGTGCACGGAATAATAAAAACCCCTTTGTTTTTACATGAGAGTGGGGCCCTTGGAGTCTCCTTCATGACACCGGTCTTACAGAAGAAGAGAAACAGATTAGAAGTAAGGCTCAAAGGCAAAGGGGGGTCATGCCAAGTCAGCAAAACCGGTTGGAGGAGACTGAAAGAAAAGAGAGATGTAAGAGATAAGAAAAAGAACAGAACAGAACCACATCCACGAAGATGTCAGGAACCACCTTCACCCTGATATAAAAGTCATGAGAGAAAAAGAGGATATTAATGAAAAAGAGAAAGAAAATCAAACAGTCTACTTCCAGGATTCTGTCTGGATTTGCTAATATCCAGCCTGTGGAGACAGAGTCCTGAACTGTGCTGATTTAGATAGCAGTGGTTTTATGGTGAGTAGTGGATAATTTCAGCAGGATTTTTTGAGACCAGACTTACTGGGTTCATCCCCATCTAAGCAGGTTCCACTGGTCTCTGCCCAGTTGGGAGAAAACCAGCAGCCATACGAGTTTCTGGGCTTATCTGACCATCTCTAAAGGGCTCTCGCTACCCGGGTGGAGAGAGTCTCTGCACTCACCACCAGCCAGTGCAGTCGTCAAGGTGTGCTGCTTCCCTGCACTGCTGCACATCTGCCAGTGGTCACTTTCACTGACATGCATCCCCAAGTTTCCACAGTTCCTTTCATGTAGTGAGCCCCATCTCAGGCCCACGGTGCTGCTGGCTGTAGCCTTCTTCTTTTAAGTTTTTTCTTCTTTACTCTCTCTGTGGGAATCAATTTGCAATTCAGATTCTTCCTGGATCCCGTGGAGCAACTTCCTTCCCTCCAGTCTTCATCATGATGCTCTGTTCCATCATCTGGATGGTGACTCTCACAAAGGCTCTATTCCCTGCTGCAGAAGTCCTCAGCTTGTTCATTTTTAGGGTTTAGAAGACTCTGCATACTGATTCATATAATGTTTATACCAGGTTACAGTTGATTGATTATTTAAGAATGGGTTTTTGGGGCTGGGGATTTAGCTAAGCGGCACAAGGGACTGCCTTGCAAGCAGGTAGTTGTGAGTTCAATCCCCGGTACCTATAAAAATGAAAAAGACAAAAAAAAAAAAAAAAAGAATGGGTTCTTTTTTCCCCCATGGGTCGTTGATCATTTATTTTTATTTGATTTCTTACATGTAGCCATTCTTTCTGTAGTGAAATGGAATCTCACTGATGCTTTAACTTGCATTTTGCAAAGGGTTCATGATTTCAAACACGAGGGTTTTTTTTTTTTTTGAAATTTCAAATGATTAAATACTAGTCTTTTGTTGAATCCTTAGCTTTCAAAAACATTTTATGATTCCGTCCTTCTCTCTTGACAGTGTTGGTGGTTTCCTTTGTTGTGTGGATGCTTTTTAATTTGATATGATTTCATTTGTTGGATCTTGGGGGCTTTTGTGCAATTAGAATTCTGTTTAGAACATCTTTGCATGCACTGATCGCTTGAAGAGTTTTATCTCTTTTGTACAAGCAGAGTAAATTTTACAGTTTTAATATTTAGATATCTGACCCATTTTTATTTGAGTACATGGTGAGTGATAGAAGTCCAGGTTTAATTTTTGATATGTGGAAAGCCAGTCATTCTAGCACCAGTTGTTAAATAGGAAAGCTATTCTTCCTTTGAAAGTATTTATTTTGGCAGGAATTGAAATGAGAACAACAAAATACAGGATAAGTAATTTATATTTTCCAAATATAAAATACTATCTTATGGTCACCCAAGTTGCATAGAAAAGAAAGAGTGCAGGAAATTTTTATACACACTAAAACCCAGAAAATTCAGGTGAGGGCCTGGATCCCATGGCTTTGTCCTGCACGAGTCCAGCTTAAGATGCAGAGCCCATGATCATTCCCCCCATGAGTTCAACTGGAGGCCTAGAGGGCATGATGACTCATGAAGATCTTTTGTGGATCTGCACTAAGATGCCCAAAGCTCAGCAGTGAAAGCTAGAAAGTCTGCGCAAGCAGGATGAAGAATCTGTGCCAACAGGTTGAGTGTTTTTCACTGGAGTCAAGAAGCAGTGATCAAAGTAAGACATAGGGTACACCAGAAAAGTACCATAGCCAGCCTCAGCAACAGTGAGGTCCCAAGCTTCTTGGACAATAAAAAGAGCCAAGTTCATATCAGAAAACCAGTGTGACAAGCTTCTCCCAGAGATTGAATAGCACACTCATCTTCCCTCCGGATCCAGGTAACGATGTTCAAAGTAAGGACCAGAGCTCTCCCAAAGTGAACCTCAGCCATTCTCAGCAGCAACAAGATCTCAAACTCCTCTGACTATGAGAACAGCCACGTTTACATCAGGAAAGAAGCTTAAGAAGAAGAGAAGCTACAGTAACACGATGGAGAGCTAACATCACGTAACTCTTCCTCTGCAGCTTTCCTTTAGATTTTGGCTGCACTCCTCAGGTGGGCCAGCCACACTCAGCACCATGCTGATTCAGTTCAGCTGGGATTGCAGTTGATCACCAGTTATCAATCCTGTGCAGCATTTGTCAAACACAAGTTAGCTAAATGTCCCTGGAGTTGTTTCTAAATCCTCTTATGGGGCAGTCTGCTCCAGACCCTGGTCATGTTTGGATTGTAAGAAAAGAAACCTCCCAGGTGGTCAACCTGTTCATGCTTGGGCTACAAGAAAAGAAACTTCCCAGAACTGTTCCAACCCCAAAAGTCAACCCTGCACAGGATACCTGACGATGACTGTGTCATCCTCTGCTGCTCACACCTGGCTCACCTGCAGAGCCTGCCCCCCAACAACCCTTAAAGTCCCCCCAAAAGCCAAGTGGCAGCCGTCTTAGTCTGCAGGACAGTCCACCTCCCACCCAATAAAGCTTCTCTCTCATGGCAAAATGGCTGGTCTGGCTTCACATGGGTTCTGGCCCATCATTGGTGCCAAAACCTGGGTCGAATGCCTAGGTCAACTAGCCGGTCCCCCCTGACCAGGGGACTCCCCCTCGGTCCACAGCCGACCAACTCTGTGCAGACCACGAGCCTTGGACCACTCTCTTGCTGATGCCAGCGTACAGACATTTCAAAATTTTGAGTTGCATTTATGCCTTCTCCTCCTCCTGCCGCTCATCATCACCATCAACTCCACTCCCTCTTTCTGTGCTTCACCCATATTTCCTCCCAGACTCCCTGTGGCTTCCCAACCACTCTCCCTCATTTCCGCTCCTTTCTGGAGTGGGTCGTTACAGAGCTCCTTCAGAGCACCTTCCAAGACTTGACACCTGATGAAGTTGCCTTTTGCACTTTCACTTTATTCTTTCTCTTTTTTTCCCATGAAGGCAAGAGTCCTCTGTGGAAAGCTTGTCTGTGCTTCCAGGCTTCCCGCCCCTCACTCAAAAGTCATGTCAACATACCAAACTACTCTTCCCTCTGTGCTCGACCCCTCTCTGACTAGACACGCGTGCTCGGGGAATCTGAGGGCCTGTGTCCCGTTAGGGACCCTCTATGCTTGGCCCCTCTGTGACGGGGTACAGCTGCTCAGAGAGTTTGTGGTCCTGCGTTCTTGTTATGGAGTAAGAACTGGTGGAAGTTGTCATGGATTAACAACTTAATGCCAGCTGGGTTACATCAGCATGGCACTGAGTGTACATGCTCCATCTGAGGAAAGTTGCCAGCATAAATACAGAGGTGGAGAAGAAGGAAGGTGTCAGTGCGTTACTGCGTTGGAGCATTGAGGCACTGAGGCATTGAGGCATTTGTGGGTTCTCCTATGTGCTGCCATTTGAGGCATTAGGTTCTCCTAGAGACGTTCTCATCCTCACATCGAGCATTGCTTCCTAGCTCCGGAGAGGGAGACGTGTGCCGATTGGGCTCCAGGATGAACTTGATAGCTTCCTGGCATGTACCCAACTGTGCTTGTTGGAGGAGCTCAGGACCTCCGTGTCACTGAGGATGGCTGTGATGCTTTTCAGGACAGCCCTGGTCTTTGTTGTGAGTGTGACTTCTCGGCTCCAGCGTTGAACCCTCATCCCACCTGCACAGCTCCTTCACCCCGCTGGCGTGGACTTTCTGGCTTCCATCACTGACCTGTGGGCCTTCCCGGCACAGATCCATAAAAGAGACTGGCATGAGTCCTTCTGGCGGGCTCTGGACCTCCAGCTGGACTCGTGGGAGGCATTGTCATGAGCTCTGGGTCTTCCTCTGGACTCGTTGGGACATTGCTGTGGGATTCAGGCCCTTGGCTAAATATTCTATGTCTTTAGAGTTGTGGATAGATTTCCTGCATTTTCTTATGTTAACTCTGGGTGACCATCATAAAATAATATTATAAACTCCATGTCCTGATTCTAATTGTTTTCTGCACAACCCATGACTACAAACAGTCTTGTACACTTGACACCCTCTCTGACTGGAGACAGCTGCCAGAGGGTTTGTGGTCCTTTGTCCCTTTTGAAACCTTTTACGGACAATTCTTGCCTTCCACCTCCTCTCCATCTCAGCATTTTCCTCCGTCTCATCCCCACTCTGGGGAACATCAATCCTTCCCCCCTCCATAACATACTTATGTCTCTTTTGAGATCTTCTATGGATGATTCTTGCCTTCAGTCTTCTCTCAGTCTGGCAACTCTCCTCTGCCTGATTCTAACCATGGACAATGCTTCCTCTTCTCCCTCGGCTCACACTTTGGTCCTCGATTGCTCCCAGTCTGCTCTCTGCTCCCCTCTTTGCCTCACAGAACTCAAATCCAAATGTCTCAACTCTCCCTGCCAGACAGCTTGCCCCTCTTTAAGCTAAACAATAGATCAACTTGCCCCCCCCCAATACACTTGACTTTAATGTCCCCTGGGATCTACGTATTTGTCACTGTAATGGAAAATGGTCTGTGGTCCCTTATGCCCAAGACTTCTTTATACTCTGCTAGTGACCTTAGTTCTGTACCATCCTTCCCAGACCTGTCTGACCCTCCTCACTGCCAAAACCGTTACCTGACAATCGCGCTGACGTTAATATCCCTTCTGCTCTCACCACCCCACCATATCCACAAAGCTCCCCTTGTTCTCCAAGGCCGCCATCCTCTCCTCTAATCTATGTTCGTGTCACTTTTTCCCCTCTGATCTATCCTCACTTCCACTCTGTCCTTTCAACAAAAAATTAAGCTCCCGTTTTATTTCCCAAACAACACCAGACATTCAAACTAAATTCAAAAAGTCAGACCTTGGTCCACAATCCCCCCAGGGAGACCTCTTAGATAAGACTTTCCATATCTTTAACAACAAACAAAAACAGAATAACCTTAAAAAGGATATATTCCAGGACAATCTTTTCTGCTTTCCACGCTGACCTCCACCGCTAACTTCTGGCCACAGAGGCTGCAGTAGCAGCAGTACTCCAGGCTCAAGATAAAACACAGGGCAAAACCTGAGCCCCAGGAACACCACCATGCTTCACATGCAGCAGAAAGACGACACTGGACATGAGCCTGCCCTGGCCTGTGGCCAGAACTGGGAACTAGTCCCATTTGCAACCAAGAAGGCCACTAGCAGTGTGACTGCCCCGTCCACTAGACAGAAGGTACGTCACCACCTTCCGCGCTCTCACAGGGTAAGACAATGACACCTCAGACTCCTCACTGGTTGATCTGCTCGGCATCACCGCTGAAGAGGATACATGGGTCTCAGGATCCATGCCCTCACCGAGGTATCTCTCTCACAGCCCCAAGTCTCTCTAGATGTCTCAGGTAAAATCCTCTCTTTCTTTGTTGACAGGGAAGCCCCATAGCATTCCTCCTGAGTTTTCAGACCAGTGTTCCTAGGCCTGCAGTCTCCACTATGGGAGTTGACAACCAATGTGCACAATCTTCCCAGACAAGACCTATTCCCTGCAGATTCCAAACCCTTTTGTTATTCCTACATTTTTCATTATTACCTTACACCCTGATTGCTAAGGTTACTTTGCTGTCCATCTCTATAGTAGACCACCCTCAGGCTCTCTGAGCGCCCCTCATATTCCTGTAACCCACCACTCTACATCTTGTATCTGCTCTCAGATCCCATCTACAATGCGTCAGGCTGCTAACACTGCCCCACCTTCAGTTTCTCTTCTAGCTTCTCTCTCAGCTCAGCCCTCCTGAGCTCCTGACGGGCCTCGGAGCCATGCTAGTGCTCACACCATGTCTCGTCTCCCTAGTCCGCAACACGGTCACAAAGTCACCACTCAAAATTTTAACCAGATGCTCCTGTCAGATATCTCTTACCAGATGGTGCCCACAGCTGATCCCAGTGGTGACCCTCCATCCCAGCCTAGCTTTCCCACTTCACCTTAAGTCAGGCTAAAACAACCAAAAAGACCTCATCACCTGATTCCTGAAAACAAAAGGCTGGGATACAGGGTCAGCCTGCCCCGAGCGTGTTCATGTTTGGATTGTAAGAACAGAAACTTCCCAACTGGTTAGTCGTTCATACGTGGGCTACAAGAAAAGATACTGCCCAAAACTGTTCCGATTGCAACAGTCAACCCTGCCCAGGAGGGTACCTGGTCGTGACTGTGTCATCCTCTGCTGCCTGCACCTGACTCACCTTCAGAGTCCGCACCCAGCAAGCCTTAAAAACCCCTTCCCCGAAAGCCAAACAGCAGCTGTCTTAATCCACCTCCTGCCCAATAAAGCTTCTTTCTCACAGGAAAGGGTCTGTTCTGGCTTCATGTAGATTCTGGCCCATCATCTCTATTTTGTTCTATTGATCCAAAGACCACACGTTGCTATTATGGTAATGTTTCTATCACTGTGCTTTCACAGTGTATCTCACAGTCCAGGATTCTGAAGCCCCCAACCTTGTTCTTGTTGGCTTGAATGGCTTTTGCTCCTCCCTGTGTCTTCAGAGTCCATATGATTTCTTGATTGATTTTTCAGTTTTGTGTAGAAATGCTGTTAGTATTTTGATTTGGATTGTGCTGAATCTGCATAACAGTTTACTTTGCTTTTATTTTATTTTTTGATAAAACAGAATAAAACCAATTAAAAATAAATGTAAGTGATACAGGACCTCAAAACATTGCAAAATCAATAGTTACAATAATGCCTTTTGATATCTTCAAAATAGCTGTAGATAATTATGGACAGAGAAAAGTTCAAACAAAATAGAATAGAAACAATAAAAATAAAACAATGAATGCAATAAAGGACTTCAAAACAAGCCGATAGTAAATACAAAATAATTGCTACCATAGTATATCTTGGTATCTTTGAAATACTTGCTCCTGCCACCAGAGTTAACATAATCTAACAAAAGAAAACAGAAATAAAAGCCAACCCTAAAAAACAATGTTAACAATACAGGACTTCAAAACAGAACTCTGCCTGGCACACACAAGGTCATGAGTTCGATCCCTGGTACCGAAAAAAAAAAAAATCCATTTGCAAAAATGTGATTTAGGAAAAGTTATAAGGTTATTCAAATTGCAATTTTAGTGCCAGGGATTTAGCTCAGTGGCATAAGCGCTTGCCTGGCAAGCGCGAGGTCGTGAGTTCAATCCCCGGCACAGAACCATAGGGAATCAGCAAGTCTATTTCATGCACCTGCAATGAGCAGGCCCCAAGGTCAGTGGTGGAAAGTCTGTGCAAGTGGGATAAAACATTTGTACTAGTAGGTTAAGTGTTCCACAGTGGGGCCAAGAAACAACACTCAAAATAAGCACCAGGACTCCTCTGAAAAGCACAACAGTCATCCTCAGAGACAATGAGATCTGGACGTATTCAAGCAATCAGAACAGTTGGGTACACGTCAGGAAGCCAGCGTAGCAAACTTCTCCTAGAGAGTAAACTGAACACTGCTTTCCCTCTAGAGTCAGGAAGTGATGTGCAGTGAGGACCAGAGCTCCCCAGAGTGAACCACATCATTCTCAGGACAAGGTGCTGAGCTCCTCCAGTGATAAGAGCCGAGTTCATACCAGGGAAGCCAGCATGACGAGCTCCTCCAGGAGAACCAATGGCTCCAAACAACAACACTAAGGGTAACCCTCAATGCCACCCTCTTCCTTTCCACATCTCTTTTTATGCTGGTAACTTTCCTCAGGTGAGTCATCTATCATTAGCACCATACTGTTTTAATTCAGCTGGTGTTAAATTGACTTCCACTTTTAAATCAACAACAGCTACTAAATTAGCCCACTGATTGAAATTAGCATAGATCTGAGTGTGGCTGAATAGAGACAGACGCCCCATCCTGGGTGTGGATGGCACCACACGAAAGGCTGGCAGCCTGTATGGAGTACAAGTGAAAGGCAGGCTTGCTGTTACTCTGTCCTACCTGTGAGGTCCTGCCACCGTGATATTTGGCCTTGCAGACAGCCATCCAAGGACTACAGTCTCTGAGCTGAAATAAACTTTCTCTCCCTTAAGTATAGGTGTCAGTTTTTTTGTCCCAGCAAGTGTAATGTAGCGAAGACTTCAGTTTTCGAAGCAAAGCATGTCAGAAGAGATAAAGAAGGTAACTCCACACAATTAAAAGGAAGAGTTCAACAGGAAGCTACAGCAATTGCATATACATATGCATCCCCATATTGCCACACCAGGCTTTCTAAAACGCAATACTACAAATAAAAGTTCACACAAGCCTTATCCCATCATAATGGGAACTCAACACCCTGCATTACAAGTATCCTATGCATCTCTCTAGCCAAATTTTAAATAAAAGAATCACAAGACTCCACAAGTTTCTCTTTTGTGAATATTAGTGTTCAAAGGAGGAGAATTTTAAACTGCAATGAGGAAATTCAGAGCTACAGTGTGAAGTGCTGAAGTATCCCTACCTCGTCAGTGACCAGTGACCAAAGGGACCAAGGGCAGGGCTCAAATTCAGCAATCATGCTGGCACTCATGCCTAACAGTTACCTTGTTTTCAATATTCAGGGGTTTTTCTTTTTAATCTGGAATAAAATACAAAGCTTGTCCAAGAGAATTTCATCGTTTCCTTTCATTTCTACTCTTTTGGAGAATATAGCTATCATTCAACTCTTAGTTCTCCATTTACACAATAACCGTTTTTGTTACTGGGATGGCAATATATTCACTTTCTTGAATAAAAGTGAAAAGGTTAAGACAGTGTGAAAATCTTGGCAACGAAACTGGTTGTCTCATTACCTAACGTTCACGCATGGAAAGGTCCGCTATCGCTCTTTTCCATTCCGTCCTGCTTGTCGTGCACCCATAATGTTCTCTTACATCAGGGGACTGAGTCTTCCATAAGTCACTGGCCATGGAACTTTTTGAGAACACAGGAGGCCTCATTCCAGGAAAGGCACACTAGGTGCATTAAGAAAATGGGGCTGGGGATTTAGCTCAGCGGCATAAGAACCTGCCTTGCAAGCAGGTGGTCGTGAGTTCGATCTCCGGTACCGGTAAAAAGATTAAAAAAGGAAAAAAACGAAAATGGGGCTGCTTTGGAAAGCCAGGAGTAAACTGCTGAAATGCAGGAGCCAATCAGGGCTGGAGAGGCGAGGCGGGCAGCACGAACCGTCCAATCGGGTGAGCCGAGGTTAAGCCAGGAGTAAACTGTTGAAATGCAGTTATTGTTAGGCGAGGTGAGGTTGATACTGTAAGAAGGAGTATCGTCCAAAAGGTCATAGGTGACTATCTTCTGAGCTGTAGTCAAGTTCCCGGAGTCTAAATCCTATTCATGGTTACAGAGAGGTAGTGAACCAGAAGCCAATCAGGGCTGGAGAGGCGAGGCGGGCAGCACGAACCGTCCAATCAGGTGAGCCGAGGTGGGTGGGACTTCCGGTGTCATGGCTCTGTATTTGGGCACGTTGCGAAGTCCCTCAGCTCGCTAGCACGCCTTCTAGGACTTCAGCCGACTGCTGGCCGCGTGGGAAGGACTCGGGGACACCGGGAAGCCGCGCAATGGTGATGGTGCGGGACGGAAGCCGGGGAAGGGAGGGGGTCGGGCTGAGGTCTGAGAGGAGGCGGTCGGAACCGGCTCTGGGAGCCGCAGCCTCCCGCCGAGCTCCGGACCCCGAGGTCCTCCGGGCTCTGGGGCTTTTGCCACTTTTCCCTCGGCGGGGTCCGGGTCACCGCCGTGTCCGTGAGCCCGTCCCCACCGTGACACTGCCCGCCCACGGTGCCGTCCGGTGTGGCCCGGCAGCGCCTCAGCGGTGTGGGGAGAGCGGGGCTCGGGGCGGCCCTGGTTCAGGGCGGCCTGGAGCTGGTGCGGCTGCGGGGCGCTGGGTCCCTGGTCTCGGTGCTCTCAGTAGCAGAGCTGGGGATGTGACTGTTATAAATGGCTGCAAGGCAGGTTCTCAGACCCAAATCCCCTCTCCTCAGACCTCAGCCTTTTTCTATTCAAATAAATTCCTGAGTTTATGCGTTTTGCTAACTTCATTAATAAATAGATGTTGATAAGAGCCACGAAAATGCAAAGCAAGGTTTAACAATGCAAGTTGAAAATGTTTGGCGCGGTTAGAAGACAGAATACAAAGTAAAGTGACCCTTTATTTTAAGAAGGCAGAGAGAGAACCCCCGACCACTGAGGTCTGGCTTTTTCTCTGCGGGACCCGTGGTGTGGAGGCATACATATAGCTTAGGTTTTGGGTAGAGCCTAAGGATTGTTAGGGCTGACGCCGCAGGGAAAGAGACCCCAAGGACTCAACTCTTGGTGAGGCAAAAAAAGTTTATTTCCATGCGCATGGGGTCCCCCAGGCAAACGAGTGCAGAGGGCCCGAGGGGAATTTGTGCAGGGTTTTAAGGGCACACGCGGGAAGCAAGCAGGTTTACAGAAGCAGATCGCATTGGTTAATTTTAAACGGCCAGGACTTGGCAGATGCTGATTCGAGGGGTCTGGGGCTGAGTAACCATGGAGACTGAGGGTCCTGGTCTGATCTGAGTGCCAGGTACAACTCGGTCTCCTTTGAACAGCACATTCCTTTACTTATCTATATCTTTACAGAGGACAGAACATCTTGTGGTTAATGACTAGCAGATGCATTCCTTCCTGTCCTGCCCCGATATCTCAAGGAGGAATTAGGGAGTGAAACATTCCTTACTGCTCTGTTCTATAGCTGGGGGGGGGGGAGTTACATTACAAAGGGGGAGTCCATTCTCTCAGGATGACCTTCTGCCTCCCAGCCTCCCACTGCTACAGCGTCCCGTTTAGGGCAAAATTCCTTCACAGGTGATGTGACCCAAGAAGAGAGCTTCCCAAGCACACAGTGAACTCCTCCATTGCATACTCAGAAACTTAAAAATTTATCCAACTTTAGTTATTTGCGTGAGACCCCTACTGACGGTGATGAGCAACCTAACTCGTGCTCTTAACGACATTGTGGAGTGAGGTCCTGAGCACAAAGAAGGATGTTAATTTTGTCTCTGGTGGCTCAACCTCCCTGGGTTGTGTCTCTTTGACATGGAAAGTGGAAGAGTAGTCAGAGAAGATCAGCGCCAAGCAAAACTGTGTTGCAGGTGTGGGAAGAAAGAGTACAGACACCCGGGAAAGGGGTGCGAACCCTCAGAGCTGACTCTAAGCAGGGTTGCAGTACTATTTTAAGGAGCGGAGGACCTATCTCCACCTCTTGCGAGGGCCACTGTGTGGTTGGTTTTTGGACTTCTTGCTAGGGATCTGGCTTGGGGGACTATTGAAGAATTTTCCAGGGTCAAATTTAACAATTTGTTTTGGGAAAGTGAGCTGCTCAGAAGGGAGCTTAAAGATGCAGGCTGTAGCTTACCCAGACACAAGTGTGAAATTGCAAGCTGGCGGCATGATTGCTTGCTGGGAGGACGAGGCCCTGTCTTTTCTCCTTTTTAGAGGACCCAGTCCCTTAGCTAACCTTCCCTATGGGTCTCAGCTGTCCCTGCATGAGGAGTTTTCATTGGAAATAAGAGGATTCTTAGAATCATCCTGAGTGGGTGGCCAGGTGGCTGCTCAATCCAGAGGGCAGTTTAGATATAAGCGCACAGCAGTGGCTCAGTTGTTTAATGCCCAGCTCTCAGAGGTGACTCTGTGTATGTAAATAACTATTTGAAACTCAGGTTGTCCAGTGTGTTTTCTTACCATGTAAGGTTTAAAGGAAACTGGGAATTTAAGGAGCAAGTGGTTATTTTGCACATGAAATTCCTGGAAACTGGGCAGCTTGGCAGTGAGTGGCTGCAGCTCCTTGTAGCGGGGAAAGGCTGCGTTCCCTGTCCTGAGGAAGTTCGGTCTTGTTCTGCTACCTGTAGTCCACTAATCTTCATATTTTAGTTATCATTATTATGGCTTATTCACCAAGTCCACCCCTGGGTGTATTGCCTAACTAGATGCCTTATTCATAAGATAGTTTGTAAACTATTGTTTACCACAAGAGTATTAAATGAAGCCTTCCCTCTGTGGATTGTCCACTTATATTAGGACCAAAGACAGGTGGGGAAACTGAGGAAAGTGAGGCCGTGAGGAGGACCTTGGGAGTCACTTCAAAGACATCTCCAAGCAGTAAATTACCCCAGTTTAAGAGAACCGTCTTATCTACGTTTATGGTAGGAATGAGACAGCAAGCATAAGATGCCTGCAGCTGTGGTCTCTGACTACTTAATTGGCATTGGAGCCAAGGTGTCCCCAGCTGTGGCGTTATCCTGCCCTTTGAGGTATCTCTGTCCTCACAGGCCACTACAGCCTTAGCTAGGACCAGTGATTTCACAGAGGTTCACTTACTATGAATCAGCTCCCGCCGCCAGGCCCCCTTGCCTCACAGATAAACATAGAAAGCCAATTAGTAAAATTTAAGTCCTGCTCACAGCCACTATGTAGTGGTCTCCAACAATTTTCAAAACATATTTTCTTTGCCAGGCAGAAATCTTGTTACTTTTTGGATCTTCTAAATAATTTTAACATTTATGCCTTTGCGATTTCATTTTTTTAAAATTTATTTAAAGAGAAAAAAGAAAGGAAATAAAAAAAACAAAGCAGTAACAGGGTACAAGTAATACAGAATTTCAAGAAAAAAATATACAGTAAGAAACCACTAGTTAATAGGTTACACACTGTCATCCCAGAAACAGTTGTCCAAATCATAAAATTAAAGCATATAAAGTGGACATTCATACAGTGAGATTGCAGACAGTTCCATTCAATGATCTAACAAAAGCTCAGTAATATGGTTTTCCATCCTACACACTCAAACATACATGCAGTTATATCCCTTAGACCACCCCTCCCTTCCTCTCTTTTTTATAATAACAATTACACTTTTGGGGTTTTTTTTTTTACTCCCACAGTTCTTATTACTTTTTTTGAAGAGAATAAAACCTAACGTGACTAAACAGAACAGAGTTGGTTAGAACAGAAGGATGGGCATAGTACATGATGTAAAATAGAATACCAGGTGATCAAAAATGGTTACCATTGTGCCTCTTGCTATTTTAAAAAAGAGTTGCCTATATCATCAGGTATAATAGAATTGATCAAAACAGTACAGTACAAGACCAATAAAACCTACACTGGAGACCTTACAGGACTTCAAAAGAAGATAATAGTCAAACCATAATGGGCATCATAGTAAATCTTATTGCCTTCAAAGTGGTTGCCTATACCCTCAAACTTGATACTGTCAAACTAAACAGAATATAGTAAAATCAGTCAGAACAAGATGGGGAGAGCATTACAGCGGTTGAAATCAGGTTAATAGGAAAACAAAAAAGTTACTATAATATATCCCGCTATTTTTAAATTTAGTTTTCCCTTAATTGAAAAAAAATAAGAAAAAATAGATTAATTTTTTTAAAAGGGGTGGAGATTGAGATAAAAGAGGACATTGTAACAGAACAACACAGGTCAGAACCAAACAATTTAAGCATCATTGTGTTTCACCCCCAGGTAATCTAACATAATAGTAGTCACCATAGTGCCTCTTTTCTCGGATTATTTGAGTATAACTTTGTATACTATAGCATCAAGCATATCAAGACGGTGTGAAGCCATTCAAGAGAATTAAAGAATTACAGAGTATTTAGAAACAGTTAACAGAAAACGAACAACGGTTTCTATATTATCTCTGCCTATAAAAAATTTTGTTTATACTATCGCATATAGTAAAATATAGTAAGATACAACATGTTAAAACCAGTAGAAACCCATGTACAACAGCTTGATGGGACTTCAAAACAAGACTATATTAAATCAGCACTAGCTTTTATGATGTGTTGTTTTTCGTACTATCACCGATATTAAAATCAAACAACCCAGGTTAAAACCTTTGCAGTTAATGAGTGAAAACATTATGTGGCTTCAAACCAATATGATTGGGAATCATGATTACCACATACTTTTTTGTATTCTTATCATTTCTTACACTAGGGAAACTATTCTGTATTTACACATGTGAGTTTGATTTATTTCACTTACGTGTATGGTCTCAAGCTATGTCCATTTATTTATAAGTATCTCAATGTGATCATTCTTTATAGCTGAGTAGTACTCCATTGTATAAAAATACCGCAAATTTTTTCTCCATTCCGCAGTTGATGGACACTTAGGTTGTTTCCAAGATCTGGCTATTACAAATTGTGCTGCTATAAACATGAGTACACATATATCACTGTGGTATGATGCTTTCAGTTCTTCTGGGAATATGCCTAGAAGTGGAATAGCTGGGTCAGATGGGGCTTCCAGTCCCAGCTTTCTGAGAAATCTCCAGAGTGAACTCCACAATGGTTTCACTAGTCTACAGTCCCACCAACAGTGTAGGAGAGTTCCTTTTTCCCCACAGCCTCTCCAGCATTTGTTGGTGGTGGTTTTCTTGATCTTGGCCATTCTTTGAGGAGTGAGATGAAATCTCAGTGTGGTTTTAATTTGCATTTCTCTAATGACCAGTGGTGATGAACATTTTTTCATGTATTTATTTGCCGTTTGTATTCTTCATCTGAAAATTGTGTATTCATCTCAGATGCCCATTTTTGGATTGGGTCTTTGAATTTTGGGGGTCTTATTTTTTTTTAATTCTTTATATGTTTTAGACAGAAGTCCTCTGTCTGAGGGGCATATCACTAAGATTTTTTTCCAATTGGTGGGTTTTCTTTTCACTATGCTGGAGATTTCTTTTGAAGTGTAGAAACTTTTTAATCAGAGGCAATCCCAATCACTGACTCTGGAAAGTATTTCCCATGCGGCTTGAATCCTGTTCATGAATTCTCTACCTACTCCTATGTGTTCAAGGTTTTTACCCAATTTGTCTTCCAATAGATTTAGTGTTTCTGTTTTAATATTTAGATCTTTGATCCATTTAGATTTTATTTTACTGCATGGTGATAGGCATGGGTCTAGTTTTAGGTTTCGGCATATGGAGAGCCAGTTTTTCCATTTATTAAAGAGATTGTCGTTCTTACAGTGCACCTGTTTGGCCCCTTTATCAACGATAAAGTGGTTGAGAGTGTTTGTAGTTGTGGTTGTATCCTCTAATCTATTCCACTGATCTTCAGCTCTGTTTTGTTCCAGTACCATGTTGATTTTACTACAGTTGCTTTGTAATATAATTTCAATTCAGGGATTGTGATACCTCCTGCCTTGCCTTTGCTGCTTAGAACTGTCCTTGCTATTCTAGGTCTCTTCTCGCTCCAGGTGGATTTTATGAGTGCTTTCTCAAGATCTATGAGCTATGCTGATGGTATTTTTATCGGGATTGCATTGAATCTGTATAAAAGTTTTGGGAGAATGGCCATTTTCACAATATTTATTCTTCCTATCTATGAGCAAGGGATGACTTTCCATTTTCTGAAATCTTCTTCAATTTCATTTTTCAGTGTATTATTATTTTCCCTGTATAGGTCTTTCACATCTTTCATGAGAGTAATTCCTAGATATTTCATTTTTTTGGTTGCTAGTGTGAAGGCTGTTGCCTTATTTCTCTCTCTGTGACTTTGTTGTTAGTGTATAGGAATGCTATTGATTTTTGAGCGTTGATTCTGTATCCAGCTACATTACTGAATTTATTATATCTAGGAGTCTTTCAGCGGAGTTTTGGGGATCTTCTATATAGAGTATCATGTCATCTGCAAATAATCATAGCTTAACTTCTTCTTTTCCTATCTTTACGCCTTTTATTTCTGTCTCTTGTCTAATTGCTCTGGCTAAGATTTCCAGAACTATATTAAATAGGAGCGGTGATAAGGGACATCCTTGTCTTGTACCTGATTTTAAAGTAAAGGCCTTCAATTTTGGCCATTTAGTATGATGCTGGCTGTTGCTTAGTCCTAGATGGCCTTTATTATATTGAGGTAAAGACCATCTATTCCAATTTTCTGCAAGGTTCTTATCATAAATGAATGTTAGACCTTATCAAAAGCTTTTTCTCCATCTATAGAAATGATCATCTGATTATTACTTTTGGCTCTATTGATATGGTGTATTACATTTATTGATTTACATATATTGAACCATCCCTGCATGCCTGGGATGAATCCCACTTGGTCATGGTGTATGATCTTCTTGATGATTTGCTGGATCCTATTTGCCAGTATTTTATTGAGGATTTTTGCATCTGTGTTCATTAGGGAGATTGATCGATAGTTCTCTTTTTTAGTTGGGTCTTTCTCAGGTTTTGGTACTAGAGTAATACTTGCTTCCAGGAATGACTTAGAAAGGATTGCTTCCCTTTCAATTTTGTTGAAGAGTATGAGGAGTGTTGGCTTAAGTCTTCTTGGTATTTCTTGTGGAATTCCACAGTGAATCTGTCTGGGCCTGGGCTCTTCTTTGTTTTTTTGTTTTGTTTTGTTTTGTTTTGTTTTGTTTATTTAAAGAAAAGGAAACAAAAAAAATACATGGAGGTAAAAAACGGTAGAAATAATACAAAATTACAGAAAAATAAACGGTAAGAAATCGCTAGTTGACAAGTTACATATTGTCATCTTAGAAATAGCTGTTCAGGTTACAAAATTAAAGTATGTAAAATGACATTCAAAAACTGACACTGCAAACAGTTCTGCTTAATGATCGAACAAAAACTCAGTAATATGGTTATCAGTCCTACACACTTGTTTTATATGTCAAAGAGGGTAAGATTAAACATATCGAAACAGAACAAAACAGTTAAAAAAAACAATTTAAAGAAATACAGATTTCAAAGCAAGTCCATGGAGATCTTCACTGTTTATCTAATTGTCTCTAGTTTCTTACAAATAGTTGTCTCCATCTTCA
Organism: Cavia porcellus; assembly: GCF_034190915.1. Taxonomy (NCBI): domain Eukaryota; kingdom Metazoa; phylum Chordata; class Mammalia; order Rodentia; family Caviidae; genus Cavia; species Cavia porcellus. The sequence goes on along the minus strand of NW_026947516.1, from coordinate 572,531 downwards.
CGCACATTAAATACATATTGCAGGACTGGGGATTTAGCTCAGCGGCATAAGCGCCTGCCTTGCAAGCAGGCTGTCGTGAGTTCGATCTCCGGTACCGATAAAAACGAAAAAGACAAAAAAAAAAAAATACATATTGCATATTATAGAACTAATCAGATCATTACAGGATGATGAAGGCTTTTTAGGTCTTCAAGATCTAACATTGGGGAAGACAATAATAACTACCATCGCATCTCTCATTCTCTTCATAGTAGCTGTCCTTATCTTTACATATGCTGAAATTGAACTTAAGAGACTAGACTAATATCATTCTGATCAGTGAATAATAGTATTGCTAGAATTTATATCATAATGCTACAAAATTAGCATTGGATTTCTTAGTGTCTCTTCTTCAGAGTATATTGTTCATTACATCTTGCATTATATAATCTCTTCCCATAAATAATTTTTAAAAAAATTTCACGTGTGAATTTCTACATAAGTATCTATCCTTTCTGTATTATAGGGAAAAACAAATCATAACAAGACAGCAAAACAAATTCCTAGAAAAACATGCAATGAATAAGACATATAAGACCACAAGATAGGTGATCTTCCATAGTTACTATGTTTTCTCTTGTTATTTTCAATAGATTTGTCCACATCATGGGCTTAATATAGTTAAACATAGTATTACCTATTTTATAAACTTTTACAACTTTGAAAGTATTGTAGGACTTAAGAGCTGTTAATAATTAATACCAGTATGGATATCTTTTACATCTTGTCATCTTCAGAGTAGTTGCCTCTACTTTTAGGGTTGATACTAACAAGCATACCAAATTCAAATAAAATCAGCCAAGGCAAAACCGTGGTCTTATGAATCAGATTCAATTAAGATCAGTCATAGTAAGACAATGTAAGTCATACAGGATTTCAGTTTAAGTTAATAGGAAAGTATGGATAGTTACCATGGTATAACCTGCTATTTTTTGGTCAGATGTCTGTGCCCTCAAATCTAACGTGAGTGGACAGACCAGAACAAATTAAATGCAAACTAAACATGGCGATAAGACTACTGTGTCTTTTAAATCCTGATACACTATTAACAATGACCTCTGCCTTTTTTTATAGTGTTTCAGATCTATCTCTACTAAAGACTATAGCTTACCATCTCTGCCTCATGTCTGCTACTCTACTTTTCTGCTATAATTTGTCCACCTTATTCCCTCATTCCATGTCTGCCCTGTTCATCGAGGTCTCTCTGATGGGCTCTTCTTTGTAGGTAAGGACTTCATTACATTTTCAGTTTCATTAATAGAAATTGGGTTATTCAGCAGTTTTACATTTTCTTGACCTAGCTATGGTACTTCATATCTTTCTAGGAATCTGTCTATATCTTCTGTGTTATCAAACATATGAAAGTAGAAGTTTTCAAAATAGGTATTAATGATATTCTGTATTTCTACAGTGTCTGTAGTGATTTTGCCTTTTTTATTCCTTATTCCATGAATTTGAGCTTTTCCCCCTTTTTTAATAAGGTTAGCTAGGGGCTTATCAATTTTGTTTATTCTTTGAAATAACCAACTCTTTGATTCATTGATTCTTTGGGTTGTTTTCTTAGTCTCTATTGCATTAATTTCTGCTCTGATTTTTATAACTTCCTCCCTTCTTTTGTCTTTGGGCTTGACTTGCTCTTCTTTTTCTAGATGTTTGAGGTGTAACATCAGGTTATTTATTTGTTTCCATTCTGTTTTCCTGATATGGGAACTCTGTGCAATAAATTTTCCTCTGAGGACAGCTTTCATTGCATCCCAAAGATTCTGGTAAGTTGTATTTGTATTTTTGTTTTGTTGTAGGTATTGTTTAATTTCTTCCTTAATTTCCCCTGTGACCCACTGATTACTCAAGAGTGTGTTATTTAATTTCCATGTGTTTGTGGGATTTTTGCAGTTTCTTTTATCATTAATTTCTAGTTTTATGGCGCTATGATCCAATTATTTCAACTCTTTTGTATTTATTTAAATATGTTCTGTGGGCTAGTAAATGGTCTGTTTTATAGAATGTCGCATGTCCTGCTGAGATAAATGTGTATTCTGATGTTGTTGAATGAAACACTCTGTATATGTTTATCAAGTCCATTTGTTCACAGGTGTGATTCAGTTCTGTTGTTTCTTTGCTGATTTTCTGTCTGGTTGATCTGTACCTTGGTGTCAGTGGTATGTTATGGTCTCCTATTATAATTGAGTTATTACTGGTTTTTTATTTCTATTAATACTTGCTTTATATAACTGGGTCCTCTGGAATTTGGTGCATGTATATTTCAGATTGTTATCTCTTCCTGTTAAAGTTTTCCCCTAACCAGTATGTAGTGACCTTCTTTATCTCTTCTGATCATTATTGGTTTGAAGTTCACATTGTCTGCAAATAGAATAGCTACCCCGCTTTTGGGGAGGGGGTTCCTGTTGCATGAAGTATTATTTTCCATTTTTTGACTTTCACTCTGTCTGTACCCTTTTGGATTACATGGGTTTCTTGCAGACAGCATATGGTTGGATACTATTTCTTGATCTATTCTGCCAGACTGTTTCTTTTAGTTGGTGCATTGAGACCATTTACATTAATGGCTATAACTGTTATATGTTGGTTTATTGTTGACATGTTATCTTTCTGCTGTTGCATCTTTATCTTTCTGTTCTATTTAATTGTCTGCTTTGCTTAGTGGTTTTTTTCCTAAGTGTATCTAAACTGTCTTTCAGTGTTCTTTGCAGAGTTGGCTTGGTGATCATGAAGTTCTTCAGCTGTCCTGTGTCATGGAAGTATCTTATTTCTGTATCCATTTTGAAGGACAGTTTTTCAGGGTACATCAGTCTAGGTTGGAAGCACCTAGTCAGCATGCTTTGGACGAAATGTAACCAACAACGAAAAAACTGGAACCTCCTATATACACTTATATGGAAGGAACAAAAAATATGAGAAGAGGAAGCAAACAGAAAGGGTCCCTGACCCCCAAAGCAGGGAACATTGATCCAGGAAAGGTAAATGCAAAGGAGATTGAGGACAGTAAACATGCAATACCAGACACGGCACCAGTGGACATAAAAGCAGTATCTTTGGGACCTTATAGATGAGTTCAAAAGTGAAGTATTTAACCAAGTAAAGCAGGATATAAATAGAATAATAAAAGAAATGCTAAGCACTTCTCAAGAAAAAACAGATGGAAGAATGGAGGAACACAAAAAAGGGGGAGAATTGTTTCATCAAGAAAATAGAGAAAACATAGAATACATGAAGCAGGCTCACAGAGATTACCAGGAAATTAAAAACTCCATTGAAACCTGGCAAAACTGCTTGAAAGAACCTAAGGATAGATTATCCAGACTGGAAGACAGGTTTGCAATATGGGATCATGAAAGGAAAATTTTCTTAAAAATAACAAGGAAACAAGTAGTAACAATACAAAGGGTAGAAGACAGCAAAAGAATCTATAACTTAAGAATAAAGAATGTGAATGGAGAAGCAGGGGTACAAGCAAAGAAACTACAAAGGCTATTCACAGAAATGATCAAGGAAAACTTCCCAAATATAGGAAAAATAAAAGATATTCAGATGTGTGATGAATACAGAACTCCAGCCACCTACAACTAAAACACAGTTACACCCAGGCATATAATAATCAAGACCCCAGAAATCCAATATAATAACAGAATATTAAAAGCTGTCAGAGACAAGAAACAGCTTACTTACAAGTGAAAGCCCATCAGAATTACGGCAGACTTCTTGGCACAAACCATCAAATCGAGAAAAGCGTGTAGCAAAGTATTCCAAGTCCTGAAAGAAAATAACCTCCAGTCCAGATTGATGTACCCTGCAAAATTGTCCCTAGAAATTAATGGAGAAACAGGATGCTTCCAAGATAAAAAGGAACTGGGGTAATTTGCAACCACCAATCCAACTATACAGAGAATACTGTAGGACATTCTAAAGAGAGAGAAAAGCACCAGAATTTCAGCAACTGTGGCTCAGAGGCCCCAATGAATGGTGCAGAAAGCGAAATGAAGAAGACAGACAACTAATGAGGGAAAAAAGCTCAACAGAAATGAGGCAGAGAAGGTTGGATATAATTTCTAATATAGGCCTAGGTACACTAAGGAAAAAAGAGAATCACAGGCAAAGTGGATGAAGAGGTAGGGTCCACCGAGATGCTCTTAATAGGAAATATAATTAACCAGAAGAAGGGTATATGGATCAAAAATCAAATATAAGAAAACAGAACTGTATGTGATAAGGAACCAGAGAGTAATAGGGGCAACTGGACCAATATTTATGGATAGGTGGAAAGATAGGCTTTAATAGATAAAAGAAATACAAGTAGAGATCAAGTCTAGGAGTAAGAAAGTTCAGACCCACTTAGGTAAATAGCAGGTTGCCCTCCCAATATAAAACGAGGGGAGACCCAAAAATGCACAGTACACCCTGGGGAAGTGAAAGGGAGGAATAGTCTTTTAAAAAAAGAGAGCAGAACATACTGCTAATAGTGTATGAGGAATTAAACCCATATTACTCACACCACTCTGCTTAGAACTTATTCAGGCCCAGTTTGTATACAAGCACTAGATCTGAGGGCATAGAATATTAGGATATAGCACAGTAATCATCTTTAATTTCCTGTTAACTTCATTGGATAAAGTTTTACTGTTATATGTTATATGATGACTGATGTTAATTAAATCTGATTTGCTTAATTGCTGTTATTTACAGGTTTTATTCAAAACTGTTAAGGTTCATAATATCAAGTCAGAGAGTATAGACAACTATACTGAAAATGACAATGATTTACTACAATATCCATTCTGTTTGATTACTACCTGCTTTTTTAGTTCTACACTACCTACAAAGTTGTATTCCTATTAATACTGTTATGTATTGATATATGTGATTATACTTTATCTGATGATATAGCCAATTATACTGATGATAACAAGAGACAACCCAGTAACCATGGTAGAACTCCCATGTACAGCACTTTTATATGTCTTTTTAGTTTTATGTGTCTATAGGAATATGTATTGTTCTGTCCAGATTTGTTCTGTTTCTCCCTCTAATATAGAAAGGATAGAAATACATGTTAAGACTCATACTTGCGTAAAACCTATAAACAGTTTACGAAAACTGATCTTATGACACGTGATGAAATGAACAAATACTTTGAAGGAAAAAAAGGCACTACAGCACCCAGTGCTGACTGCGGAGTGTCATGATGTGAAATCCACCAATACTATTATTCTTTGTTCAGAGTGATTATGTGTCTGCTTTGGTTTGTTTAATTTCAACATAAATGAAGACAGGGATGAATGTGTGTATGTTTAAGTGTATAGGATTGATAACCGTATTACTAAGATTTTATTAGATAGTTAAACAGAACTATTTGCAGTCTCCCTGTTTGAATTCCCATTTATTTGTTCTAGTTTTGTATCTTGAACAATTATTTGTAAGAGGACAATATGTAAACATCAGCTAGTGATTTATTACTGTTTATTTTTTTCTTTGAACATATGTACTATTTCTACCCATTTTCTGTTTTGTTTTGTCTTTCTTTAAATACTTTTTTTTAAAACACATTACGGTGCTTTTCTTATAAAATCTTAGTTTTCCAAAGTATTTTTGTCAGAATTGCAATGATCTAATCACTTCTTTCTTTGTTGTTTCTTTTTGTGAGGACTTTTACAGTAGCCCTCACAAGGGGCGTTGGACACAGCACCGTGCGAGTGGTCTCGGAAGCTCGTGAGTCCTCACTGTGCTCTGCTACGTCCTCGTTTTATCTTGTGTCTTCGGTCCCCTGTGCTGAGGGACAGCACATGGCCTTCTCTATGGATAGAATCTGCGTTGGGCAAGCTCTCAGACCTTTCCTTTGTCAGTTATGTGCAGACCAAATTGTAGACCATCTGAAAGGCACTCTGTGGAAGGGTGACAATCCTGGCAGTAGTGTCCTTGGGGAGAAGGACCAGAAGAGCAGCGGAAGGAGGCTTCCCGCCAAGCCCTCCCTGGGAGTTCCGAGGCTGGGATGCAGCCAGGAGCAGCACGTGGGCTCTACGGTTCTTCCTCTTCTTCCGCCAGCTCTCCTCCCTCTTCTCTCCTCCCCGTTCTTCCTCCCTTCCGCATTGATTTCACTTTTTATGTACTCTTTTCATTCCTTCTTTCCTTCGTTTCTCTGTCCCTTCCCTTTCTTATTTTTCCTTACTTTTACCCTGCTTTTCCCCCATACCTCTCCCAATGTCCTTTTTCATCTCCCTCAAATGTCTCCACCTCCCACCTTTCTCCATTCTTTCATCATCAGCAGAATGCAAATATTTCTGCAGATTCTTTGTCCACTTGTTAGTAAGTAAAGATTGTTTTCACGCCAGCTTTACTAGAGTGTGACTTACTATTTGTTTCATTCATTAAAACATATATGTGTGTAGTCCAGCTTCATCCACTTCACAGGACCTCATTTTGTCCCTGAAGAAACCCTTCCTCCTCCTTTTTCCTGGCTTCCTAACCGATAGCAGTGGCTACTGTACCGTGTGCCTGATTCCGGCCATTTCCCATCAGTGGACAATTCCACACGGTTGAATTACGTCTAATCTCACATCTAATCTTTTTTGTTGTCATTATTGGGGACTGAACTCACGGCCTTGCGCTAGCCAAGCAGGCACTTGTGCTGCTGAGCTAAACCCCGGGCCACTCAAGAAGGGTTCTGTGTCTGACTTTTCGCCTGACATTTCCAAGATGGATTGACATTGTAGCACTAATGAAAACAATTGTAAACTGTATGAATGATTAATATGGAAAGCTTAAATCTTTCCTTACCCATTGGTGGACATTTCAGTTTCTTCTACCATTTAGGTCTCTGAACCCTAAGTTGAAGTGTTACGGAGAGGGCACTGTGGTCTGTTAAATGTGCCATGCTCAAGTCATGTCACCAAAGAGTTAGACAGAAGTGTTTGGAATAGAAAATCTCCCAAGAACAGAAGAAATCATGAAAGTTGGTTGCAACTGATGGTCTAGGCATTTTACACAGTGAAATTACATTGTCTTGGGGTCTTTATACAGGAAAATGTTGCGGACTACCGCAGTGAAGCTGAATCCAACCTGTTGCTTAGCTGGTGTCTATCTAATGCTGAAACAAGTCATGTAGCAAGGATGGCTGTGCAGGAAGTATTAACTGTGGTTTACCTGTAACTGGTGGTGTAAAAAAGGGCAAAGACATTCCTGGAAGGTGTACGAGTAAGTGTCGGAGTGCTCTGGTGATTCTTCTACTTGTTTGGAATGTCATTCGGGCTTCCTGAGAGGAAAGCCCAGGCCACAGTACAGCTCTGCTGTGGTTAACCTGAGGTGAGGCCTGTGGTCCCCGCCGTCACGGCTGCATCACGCGGCCTGCTTTCTCAGCTCAGCCCTCATCCACAGACCCAGTAAGGTTGAACGTTTCTTCTCATATTTATTTGCTGTTTGTTTTTCTTCATCTGAGAAGTGTGTGTACATCTCAGATGCCCATTTATGGACTGAGTGCTTAAATCTGGGAGCCCTGATTTTCTCATTGTGGTTGAGTTCCGTGTTCAACACTGATCCTTTGAGGTGTAGCTTCAGCACATTCTGCCCCACATTGTGGACTGTGTGTTCACTCTGTTGCTGGTTTCTTTTGCTGTGCAAAAGCTTTTCAATAGGGTGACATCCCAAGAGTCAATTCTTTGTGATATTTCCTGTGCAGTCAGGGTTTTGTTCATAATGCCATCAATATTGTCAAGTCTTTTACCTACTTTCTTTTCCAGCAGAATTACTCTGTTTTAATATTAAGACCTTTGATCCAATCTGATTTTATCCTGAGGAAAGACATGACTCCAGTTTTAATCTTTGACATGTGTAGAACCAGTTTTTCCAGCATCATTTCTTAAGGAGGCTGTCATTCTCCTGTGAACGTATTTGGCACCTTTGGCAGAGGTAAGGTAGCTTAGTGTGTCTGTAGGAGTTTCTGCATCTTCTGATCTGTTCCATTGATCTTTAGGTCTGGATTTTTTTGAAAACCAGGACCACACTTCTTTTTTTTCTTTTTTCTTTTAATCACAATAACTTTATAGTGTAATTTCCAGACAGGGGAATGATGCCCCCTGTCTTATCTTTGTTGCCCAGATTGCCTTTGCTATTCTAGCTCTCTTCTGGTCCCAGATGAATTTTAGGATTGTTTTCTCTAGTTCTGTGAGATATGCGGTTAAATTTTGATTAGATTACAATTGCTTGAATCTATATTAGAGTTTTAGAAGAAGTATCACTATGTTCATATGTATATTGAGAGCATGGCATATCTCTCCAATTTCTAATATCCTCTTAATCTCCTTTTCCAGAGCACTGTAGTCTTCCATGTAGATTTGTTTATATCCTTTGTTAGATCAAGTCCTAGTTATTTCATATTTTTTGGATGCCAATGTAAAAGGTATTATTTTCTTGATTTCTTTCTCAGTGAGTTTGTTATTCATGTACAGATAGGCTGTTAATTTTTGAGTGTTGACTTTATAACCAACTACATTGCTGAATTTACCTATTAAATCTAGTGTTTTTTGGTGGAGTATTTGTGGCTTTCTGAGTAGAGTATCATGTCACCTGTAAAGAATGCTAGTTTAGCTTCTTTCTTTCCTATCTTTTTCCCTTTTATTTGTTTCTCTTGTCTAATTGCTCCACCTAAACTTCCCAGGACTATAACAAATAAGTAGAGACAATGGACAACCTCTTCATAAGCTTTCAGTTTTTGTCCATTTAGTATGATGCTGGCTGTTGTTTTGTCATAGATGGTTTTTATCAGATTGAGGTAAAGACCATCCATTCCAGTTTTCTGCAGGATTTCTATCATGAATGAGTGCTGGACTTTGTCAAAAGCTTTTTTTGTTCCTATTGAGATGATCATATGATTTTTGTCCTGCTCTGTTAATATGGTGTATTACTTATATGGATTTACATATATTGAACCATTCTTTTATCCCTGGGATGAATCCCACTTGATCATGGTGTATAAAATTGTTGAAAATTTGCTGCAGTCTGTTTGCCAATATGTTATTGAGGATTTTTGCCAATGTTCAGTAAGGAAATTGGGTTTGTTTGTTTGTTTGTTTTTGTACCTGTGATCATACTTATGACCTCACACTTGCCAGGCAGGTACCCATGTCACTGAGGTACATCCCTGGGCCTGTAATTCTCTTTCTTAATTAGATCTTTCTCTGGTTTTCACATGAGGGCAATGCTTGTTTTCATGAATGAATTTGGACGTATTTCTTCCTCTCAATTTCATTAAAGAATTTGAGAAGTAGAGGTATTAGGTCTTGTTTAGATTTCTTGTAGAATTCAGCAGTGAATCTATCAGGGCCTGGGCTTTGTTGTTGTTGCTGTTGCTGATACGTTTTTAATTATATCTTCAATTTCCTTTATTCATATTGTGTTATATGGGATTTTTATGAGCTTGGTTCAGCTTTGGTAATTCATGCATCTAGGAACCTGTTTCTTCTGTATTCTGCATCATTTTAGAATTAAAGATTTCAAAGTAGGTATTGATAATTTTCTGCATTTCTACAGGATCTGTTTAGCTTTCACACTTTTCATTCCTAATTGTAAGAATGTGAGTCTTTTCTTTCCTCTTTTTTTTTTGGATAAGTCTGGCTATGTATTTGTCAATTTTATATAATTTTGCAAAGAAAGAAGTCTTCAATTCATTGATTCTTTGTATTATCTTTAGAGTCTTGTGTGGTAATTTTTGCTCTGATCTTTATAATTTTGTCCCTCATGTGATGTTTGTCTTGGCTCACTCTTCTCATTCTAGAAGTCTGAAGTTCAACATTAAGGTGTTTATATGTGCTTGTTCTTTTTCTCACATGGGTGTTTACTGTGTCTGAAGTCTGCTTTAATTGGGTCCCATAAGTTGCAGTATGTTGTATTGTCATTATGATTGAACTGTGAAAACTGTCCAATTTTTTCTTTAATTTTATCTGTGACCCTTTGGTTGTTTACAAGGTGATGTTTTTTCCGTGTATTTATAGAGTTCTTGCAGTTTCTTTTGCCGTACATTGTCAGTTTCATTGTACCTTTGTCTGACAGTATGCAGGGATAATTTCAGTTCCTTTGCATTTACTTAAGCATGTTCTGTGAGCCAGTATATGCTCTATTTTGGGGAATGTCCCATGTGTGTTCCTTCTGAGGTCATTGAGTGGACCACTCCATAGGCATTTACAAAGTCCATTTGTTCAAAATATTGATTTAGTTCTAATATTTCGTTATTAGTTTTTTGCTAGTTGATCTGTATTTTTTTTTTTTTTTTTTCCTTTTTATCGGTACCGGGGATCGTGATCTGTCTTTTTGTTGAATTGGATTATTGACGTCTCTCAGTACAACTGTATTAGGGCTTATTTGATTCTTCTTATACATTAGTAACTTTTATATATTTGGGTGCAGTTTTGGATAGTTTGTAAAACTGTTTAAATAAGGAAATGCTTATTAAGGTAGCTCTTTTCTTAAAGGAGTACTACTGTGGACTTTAAGTACCAGTGTCTGGTCTGCCTGCACATCAGTTGCTAGGTATAAACAAATTTTGGTCCACGGTGGAGTAAAATAGGGGAATGAAATGTGGGGTAGACGGGGATGAAATGGGGGAAAAGAGAGGATGAAGTATTGCAAATTAAACACTTAAAGTACAAAAACTGAACCCTAAAAGTTGAAAGATTTTACTGCAAAAGTAAACAAGGGGGACTCAAGCTTTTTTGAGTTGAATATGAGTCAAATATCAGATATGTAACAAAAATGGGAAATTTTAGAAATGTTAGATTAGTGAGTCCTCTGTTACTAAGTTACTGAAATATGTGTAAGGCAAAATTAAAACTTAGAAAACTGGCTTCATTGCAGGTTCAAACAATTAGGGGCAAGCATTGTCTGTCACTGGTGAGTAGTTGGCTTTGAATCCAGGACATTCACTGTCAGGTGCACTGATTTCTAGAACTCTTCAGAGTACTCCTGGCAGCATCAGTAAGTTGTGAGGGTGAACACTGCTGTGCTGTACAAGGTGAGGCTCTCACCTGTGAATTCCTGTGACCTTCCTGCTTCAACACATGACAGTGGTGTGATTACAGATGTGGTCACCATGATGTGCTCTGGTGGGGATTTTAAATCCTTGTACTTGCCAAGTCCTCAGTGTGTGCTTAAGTTAAACACTGTAATCTATTTACTTGTTTTCCTGTCTTGGATGTTGGAATAGGTTCCAGCTGAGAATAGTTCATGGACCGTTTGAAAGAAATTCTTGAATTCTTCTGCACATTTTAGATTAGTTGTGTAGCAACTTATTTACAGTGGATTTTTCCATTTCTGCATTTAGAGCCTTAAATCTGTCGTAACATTCTGAACTGCAGTCTTTCAATTTTAAGCCTCACTGGGACTGTTATCTTCACTTCTGTTCATGGAGTGCCATCTCTGGACACCCTTCCTTCTCAGCTCCTGCAGGTTCTCAGCCTGCCGGCCCAGATCCTTCTTATTTATTAATTTGAGTCCTGTCCAACAATCTCTCCCTAACCTAAGGGGTTTTTACTTAATTATCTTAATAATAATTCTTTTTTTAATCAGTACTAGGGATCGAACTCACGACCACACGCTTGCAAGGCAGGCGCTTATGCCGCTGAGCTAAATCCCCAGTCCCCTTAATAATAATTCTTAATGAAAACCCAATCATAACATTTAACACATTTTTTTTTAAACAATGAGACACTGTCAAGTCAATAATAAACAACAGTATGCATTACATATACAAAACCAAATTTGGCATCCTTTTACCAGCTTGCAATGCAAGGTTAAGCATAATTTATTAATTATAACACCAATAAACTTTTAGTAAATGATTTAAAAATGCAAAAGAAAGAAAAAAATAAAAATTGTTAAGGGTAAATAAAAAGACCAGCTGTCCACAGAATGGAAAAATGGACAAACATGGACGCACTATCTCTACAGACTGACACAGATATAGAAACAAATATACAGCTTGTCAGTGTTGTGAGAACTCTCATAAGTTCCTGGCAGGGTTATTTAAATCCTTCTGTCATGTCCCTTTGCTGAACTAGCTCATTTCTTACACCTGTGTTCTCAGGGCCATGCCCTCAGGGCATTTTTCAGGCGCTCCATGCCATTTGGGCACTCCTGTGTGGGCTCTAGTGATTTTTGGCTCCACATGTGTGAATGGTCACTAGCTCAGTTGACTCCCAACAACCACTTTACAGACTGAACAAACACACCACAGACACAGGCAGACAAACATCTTACAAAATCAGGGTGCACTCAAATATATTTCACCAAAGTGAACTATAATAATCGTTACAATTTTAGAATTTATAATTATAAATAAACCAGTCTGATTTGTTGTAGGTCCATAGCAGAGATCGCTTATAAAAAGAATTTGGAAAGGACAAAATCTTATCTACAATTAACATGTATTTTGCAGTCAGTCTTAAAAACACTAGCAACTTTTGTGTCCCCCTCTTTTCATGTAACTTTTAATTTGGTTTCCTCTATATTCTCTCATCACCTATTTAAAATATTGGTTTTCTTTCTGATTACCATCCCCTGGGCATCCTGGTCAGTTAGGGTCGGTTGTGGCTTCATCCTTTTCTATCAGGTGTGGTGTGGTCTCCCACTGAGGCATCGCTGTCATACGACTGAGCATCAGCTCCTTGAGTGGTGGAGTCAACTCCTTCCCTGGGTTTGGGTCCCTGGTGCAGCTGGAAAGCGTGCTGTGGCACCCAGAGAGGCCCTTCAGCATTTCCTTGATAAACATCAGCACACCCTCGACCCCGGATTAGCACTGGACTAGATGCTTTCATTGTCCAGTATGGCGGTCTTTCCAGAGGACTCTGTTTAGGCTTTCTTTGATTGCTTTCTGCTGAAGTTCTTGTATTTTTATTAAAATTTAAAAATTTTAAATGTTATATACTACCAAGTAAAGTTTATAAGGAGGTGAACTCTCCCACTTGAAATTTAAATTGTGAGCACATTTTAAAATTTTTTTGTTGTGAGATTATAGGGAATTTCTGTGGTAAGGTACAGATGAAAAAAGCTACGTTTTGTATTTAGGCACCCAGGACTCTCCTTCCCACTTTGGACTGTGATCACCTCGTGAAAGCCAGATACTGAATTTTTACAAGTTCACAGGCTAGTTGTTACCATATTGGTTATCTGAAACTGCCTTTTGTGAGAGTATTCTCTAGACAACAATCAGCCAGCTGCACACCAGGACCACATCACCCCTACCTCCTCGGAGCCTGCCATGCTAAGCAGGGCCATGCCGTCTCCGGGGAGCTGTGTGGGCCGTAGCACCCCTACTCCTTGGCAGGGCTGTTACAGGGCCTGCTGGAAGCTTTTCTGGAACAGGCGGGCCATCCACATCAGTTTTCAATTTACATCAAGTGGCCCAATGATATCCTCACCTACATGTTGGTCAGATAGCTGAAGGTCTTATTGAAGGGACAGTTAGTAGCTGTGTTGCCCCCATAGATGCAGCAGAAAAGCTGTTTCAAGTAAAATATCTCTCCCCCTTTACAATGAAAACAAGTAGCTTAGGTTTCTCCTTTAAGCAGTAACCTGATGCCCTGAGAGATTATAATTTATCTCAGACTGTTGGAGATTCAAAGATCGTAGCTAGGTGGATGTGCTCAATCGCTCCATTTACCCCCCACCCAGTTGACTTCTTTTAGCACCAATTGCAAGGGAGACAGAGAAGATGCCTCTACTCCCTCAGAGCTGAAAGTTCTAATCTGTCATGCAGCAAAATGTCTCTGAGCTGAAAAGGTGGAGCTGTCTGTGACTCAAAGTATCCGGTGTAAAATAGAATTCACAGCAATGCTCTCTTGTGGGGAAGTTATCCCCATCTCCTTCCTTATCTAATGAGCAAGAATTATGAAACATAAACTTTATTGTTTCTGTTTTTCCACCATCTTTTCCCTGCTTGGACTGGATTTTAAAATATTACGATGAACCAATTTCCTTGTGACTGTTTCAACAAGTTTATAATCATTGTTAGCTCCTTATCAAAATCCATAAATGAAATTAAATGCTGAGATCAAGCGTACAACAAACAATTACATATACATTTGTGATTCTTTAGAACTCGTTTGTCTCAAAATTATACCAGTAATGAAATTATGCACCTCTTTATTTTCTTTACCCTCCGAGGAAGAGGTTTCTCACGAGCCCATTTACAGCTGTGGCCCTGGAGTGTCAGAGCTTGTTTCAGTGCCCCAGTCTTTACATGGGATGAAGCTAATAAAAACACTCCAGGGATGCGTATTGATCTGTTCTAATGCACTCTCCCCACCCCAGCTGTGCGCAAAAAGAAGTGTCCCCCTGCTCCCAGTCTCTCACCCTGTCCCTGTTCAGACACCACGTGCCATGACCTGTGCAGCACTCAGGCTTCTTGGGTGAAGGACAGTGAGAGGCTGACACAGGACAAAGCTGGAGGAGGTGGAGCCTTACTCTCCAGATAGCAGGAAGGGAACTGTCCCCTCACTGCAGGCCATTTATGTATTTTAGCAGCTTAATATCACATGATAGCTCTTGTCCTAGTTACCCACTGTTTAGGTGGTCTTGGGGCTAAGTGATCTCTGGGCTGAAGCAGCTTCAAGTGGCTTTGCCCGGGTGCTCTTGGCGTGGCCACACTGCAGGTTTGCACTTGTGGTCCGTTTCCAGCTTGAAAGTCTCCCGACAGTAAATCCTTTCCTGGTTTGAATTAAATATTGAGTGAATCTGTTAAAATGTACTGTGGCATTTTGCCTACTTATTTTCTTGGATTACATACATATGAAGCTGTGTCTGAGTATATCTTTATTATAATTTTTATTAGAATGTGCATATTATGTATACACTTGACATGAGGAAGTAGCATATAGATTGCATATTGGGCAAAATCTCACCTTAAGCAATTAATTAATTATTTTGTGGAATCACTTGGAAGCTCTCAGTGACCTCACTATGTGGAGGGGCACTTTAATACTGCAATTGTTAGCTTCTTTCTTTGACTTTCCAGCATCTCTTCTTTTAGTATCTGATCTGAAAATTTCAATATGTCTAAGAATTTACCTACCTGTAGTGTAAAATTCAGTAAATCTTAATTTTGTGACATTTTCAGGTCTCTGAGCACATGATTTCTTTTTTTTCTTTGTGTCTTTTTTTGAAAGGGGTCTCGCTATGCACTTCAGGCTGGCCTCAAGCTCACTTTGTAGCCCAGGCTGGTCTCGAACTCGCAAGGATCCTCCCACCTTAGCCTCCTCTGTGCTGGGATTACAGGCCTGAGCCACCACGCCCGGCTCAAGCACATGATTTCTTAGGCACAGCACCTGCACCTGTGTTCACAACAGTCAGAATCTGATCATGGTCAGAGGAGGACGGTCTGCCAGGGCCACACAGGAAGACCCTTTTTCAAATATTAAAGAACCCATGATATTTATAGTTATCTTGCATTGTAATGTTGTTTTCCTATCTCGCTTTCTTCTTATAATAATTCATCATGTTTTTGCCCTTTCAGTGTATTCCTCTTGCTTTCAATGTTGGTTTTACATTTTTGATGAAACTAGGCATATTTCCTCTAAGCTGCATAGATAAATAAGCATATTTTCCAAATGTTAATTTTTTATAAAAATTATCACCTCATTCTAAATATGTCTACATTTATTTTTCTACTTGCTATTGAAATATGAGACTAGTAAAAAATGTACTTTGCCTCAAAAGCAAATGAGTGGAATAGATAGGCAGTTCCTTGGTCGAGCTTAGGTTTTGCGTTAGTGATATACATTATAGTGTTTCCTTAATGCAATTTCACTGTTGTTAGACACTGTCAAAAAAAGTCTGTGACTTTTTTATTAGCTTTCCAAAGTATTATTTATAAACTTAGCTTAGTGTTCTAAGGATTTGTCTATGAAAACAGGTTGAAGTGTTAAAATGTAGGCTAAGGGGCCGGAGGTTTAGCTCAGCGGCATAAGTGCCTGCCTTGCAAGTAGGCAGTCGTGAGTTCGATCCCCGGTACCGATAAAAAGGAAAAAGACAAAAAAAAAAAAAAATGTAGGCTAAATAGAATGAGAAAAAGATGGGATCAGTCTATGAGTAATATGTTGAAAATAAAAGGTATTTTCTTTGATTCCTTTTGAATAATTTATCATAGTTTTCTGCTTATTTTTTTCACTTGAATTCTGATTTCTATGACACATGTTTTAGTGACTTTCTGCAGGTAAAATTGCATTTAACCATCCAGGGAAGCACTGTTCCCATTGCTCTGTTGCTTTAGCACTGAAATGCAAGGTAACCTCAAAGGTCCTGTGTGATGAAGGCATATGAATGGCAAATAACTGTTTGCTGAGCCAGACATGAAGTAAAATTTGGAAAACTCAGACTTATATCAACTATCTATGAATAAAATTGAGATGTTTCATTTTGTGAATCTTATTCTTCTTCTTGGAAATATGTATCTGATGATGTAGGAGGCAGTGAGGTTCAAGGACGTGGCTCTCAACTTTACCAGGGAGGAGTGGATTTTGCTGGATGCATCCCAGAAGAAGCTTTACAGAGATGTGATGTTGGAAACCATTAGGAACCTGGCTGCCGTAGGTAAAGAAAATATTATTTTCTCATTTATGCACTCAGAGCGTTGGATAGTGCTCACCAGTGCAGTTTCATTCATGGTAAGATCTTAGTGTTCTGATGCATGTTCCAGTCATGGTTACATTTTACCATGAATCTAATGGAAGTCTGCTGTTTTTCACATATGTAATAAGTCATTGTTATATTTCTTTCTACACTTTAGGAAGAAACTCAGATGACCAGCACATTGAGGATGAGAATAAAATCTTCAGAAACATTCTAAGGTAACTTGCATTCATGAGAAGAATGTTCCTCAAATGTCAGAAAATTAAACCCAAGCAAACGCAAAAGGAAGACTATGTTTAAATTATTGTTCTTATTTTTATTTTAAAGGGGATAAAACAGAATAAAACCAATACAAAAAAAAAAAAAAAAAAAAAAAAAACCAGGATAAGAAACACCAGACTAAAATCATTACAGAAATCAAGAATAGTTATAAGAATGCCTTTTGATGTTTTCAAAATAGCTACAGATGCCTTTGGACTTGGTGTAATTCACACAGAACAGAACCGAACAGAAAGAATGACGTTCAAAATTTTAAAATCTCACCAAATTTTTCCACAATTATAAACATGTTGAATATCTCTAATCTGACAATTGATTATTTGAAATATATGAAATGGAGGGAGTATGGATATGATTTCACATACTCCCTATAGTTAGGAGGCTGCCGACAGTCAATTGCTACAACTTTCAGGTCAGCCTGATTCACAGAGTAAGTTCAAAGCCAGCTGATACTATACAGTGAGATTGTGTCTCAAAAATAAAACAGAACAAATCAATTTTGTTCCATTGTCAGAATTATAGATACATTGACAAAACTGCATTCAGACATTGAAGAGAGGTATATAGAAACCAAATGCTGTGCATGCACTGTAGCTAATTTCCAATTATATGTATGTGCATTTTTATAAGTCCATTTTCATGTTAAGCAAATTTTGTGAGATCCTACATGTAGTTTATTGTTTGAAATATTCCTAATTATCAGTGTACTCAAAACCCAGGGGGTTCTACTTTTAATCATAGTTATTTTCAAACATTTCCCCAAAGTCCATATACTGCATTTGTATTTCAGAGTATCAGAAGGCACATTCCCATGTTACCAGTGGAACAGGCAATGTGGTGTGACAGCTATGCAAATGTGTATCGAGATTCCAACAAAGGAAATTAATTGTACATTGTTTTACCCAGCTACAGTTTTACTGTGTAGCATCACAATATTAAATAATCATATTATAGTGGTGCTTAAATGTACATTTGTAGCAGAACAAGTTAGAAAACCTAACCGCTGGAATAAACCTAAATCTCATTCACAGAAGAGCTGACTAAGAAAGTATAGTGTGGCCTGTGTATAAAATACATCCATGGAACCCTAGAACTCTGAGAAACAGAGGAACAAAGATCATGCATTTATACTGAGCCTGGGTAACTTACTGATTGATGAGACTCCATTGATACATCTCAGTGTTAAAATTGGTTCAGTTTCCAACACTGAAAAAAACAGTGTGCGCACATAATGGTATAACATTTTCCACAAAAGAATGAAGTGATATTTGCCAAAATATGGATGGCTCTAGAGCCCATTATCTTAGATTAAATCACAGACATGGAGATTTCTGTATCACAAGTTATGGTTTGCATGCGAATCCCACCATGTGAATTAAGGGGTAAATGGAGAGATGATGGAAAAGGGGCAGGAAGAAACTGTAGAGTGGGTAAAGTGGCTCAGTGAAGGGGAGAGGATGGAGCGACGGAGGAAAAGGTGCCATAATTCGTCAACACATGGAACGTGTCTCCCTCAAGATATATCCCAAATCTTCAGTGAGAAAGGAAGTATTTTGCATTGCAAACAGTCCCCAAATGAATCCTACAGTTTGTCTAAAGGCTGTGTCTGAGCCATCATGCAGAGTAATTGGGTAGTTAAGTATTCTTAGAGGATATCAAAGCAGATCTCCTTATGGTGAATACTAAAAACACACTATTACTCCCCTGTTTTACAGAAGTGAAGAGGTAGAGCAATTCTGTCAATATAAATTATGGTTTCAATATGGAGAAATCGCTTCGCAGTCTCCAAGTACAAATGTGCACACGACACTTGGAGTAAAACCAAGTGAAAGTGTTTCCTCTAGAAGGCCCTTGGTTGGTCAAGCATCAGCAGACGGGCGCATTGTGGCTACCACTGCACTCAAAAAATATGAGCAGCAGGGATTTCAAGGGAAGCTGTCTGCTTGTAATAGAGAATTGAAAACCTCCACAAAAATCAAGTTTTTTCTGAAATATGGAAAGATAAGCCCTGGGGAGGAGCCCCGTGAACATATGCCATGTGAAAATTCCCTCTCTGATGGCACAGAAGAAAATACCACCCAAGAAAAGTCAGATTCCAAATCATTCATTACACCCAACAATATTCAAATTGGTGAAAGAAATCATAATGAGGGGAATATGGATATATGTGTGCCACCTGGAGAAAGTTTTAATTCTCAACACGATGGAGAATCCTTCACTAATGATTCATTGGATAGTGTTGAAAGAAGTCCTATTGGGAAGAAACCTTATGCATGTGACCAATGTGGGAAAGCTTTCAGCAGAAAAGATCATTGGCAGAAACATAAAAGCACTCATACTGCAAAGAAATCCAATGTGTGTAAGCACTGTGGAAGAAGTTTCAGCAGAAAATATACTTGCCAAATGCATGAAAAGGCTCACACTCTAAGGAAAATCTATGAGTGTAAGCAGTGTGGAAAAGGTTTCACCACACTCGCTTATTGTAAACTACATGAAAAAAGTCACACTGGGGAGAAACGCTATGTATGTGAGCATTGTGGAAAAGGTTTCGTAACATACAGTAACATTCGAGTACATGAAAGGACTCACACTGGAGAGAGACCATATGTATGTAAGCAATGTGGAAAATCTTTTAACCGAAAAGACAATTGTGAAACACATGAAAGGACTCATACTCTAGAGAAAACCTATATATGTAAGCATTGTGGGAAAGCTTTCAGCACACGTGCTTCCTTTGAAATACATGAAACAAGTCATATTGGGGAGAAATCCTATCTATGTATACAGTGCGGTAAAGCTTTCATAACATATAGTTACATGCGAAAACATGAGAAGACTCATACTGGGGAGAAACCCTATGTGTGTAAGCAGTGTGGGAAAGCTTTTCGCACAAAAAACTATTGTCAAGTACATGAAAGGATTCACACTGGAGAGAAACCTTATGTATGCAAGCAGTGTGGAAAAGCTTTTGCCACATATGGTCAAATTCAAGTCCATGAAAGAACTCACACTGGGGAGAAGTCACCCTATGTATGTAAGCACTGTGGGAAAGATTTTAGCACAAAATATTATTGTCAAGTACATGAAAAAATGCACACTGCAGACAGACCCTATGTGTGTGAGCAATGTGGAAAAGCTTTTGTCACATACAGTTATCTTCAAATACATGGAAGGAGTCACACTGGGGAGAAACCCTATGTATGTAAGCAGTGTGGGAAAGCTTTTAGCACAAAATATTATTGTCAAGTACATGAAAAAATGCACACTGCAGATAGACCCTATGTGTGTGAGCAATGTGGAAAAGCTTTTGTCACATACAGTTATCTTCAAATACATGGAAGGAGTCACACTGGGGAGAAACCCTATGTATGTAAGCAGTGTGGGAAAGCTTTTAGCACAAGTAAGGATTGTAAAATACATGAAAGGATTCACACTGGCGAGAAACCTTATGATTGTAAGCAATGTGGGAAAGCTTTCAGTACAAAGAAGGATTGTAAAACACATGAAAGGATTCACACTGGCGAGAAACCTTATGATTGTAAGCAATGTGGGAAAGCTTTCAGGGCTTCCAGCTGTCTTCGAGTACATGAAAGGACTCACTTTGTATGTAAGCACTGTAGGAAAGGTTTCAACACCCTATATAGTTGGCAAGTACATGAACAGAGTCACTCGTGAGAGACCCTATGTATGTAAGCAATGTGGGAAAGCTTTCAGCAGAAAAGATAGATGGAAAAATCATGAAGGGACTCATTCTGCAGAAAAACCCTATGTGTGTGTGCACTGTGGGAAAGCTTTCAGCCGAAAAGATAATTGCCGAAAACATGAAAGGACTCACCCTGCAGAGAAAGCCTATATATGTCAGCAGTGTGGAAAAACTTTCAGCTCACATGCTTATTTTGAAATACGTGAAAAAAGTCACACTGTGTAGAATCTCTAAATATATGAAAGATTTTAGCACAATGTTGTCAAGTATGTGAAAGAACTCTCACTGCTATGTGGAAGTTTTCAGGTCATGTGCTTATTAAGAAATACATGAAAGAAACCACACTGGGGAGAAACCCTATGTATTTAAGCAATGTGGAAAATTTCAGCACAAAAAATTAAGTACGTGAAATGATCCACACTGCAGAAAAACCTTATACATATAAGCAACGTGGAAAAGCTTTTGGCACACAATTTTATTGTCAAGTACATGAAGTGACTGCAAAGAAACCCTATGTGTGAAGGTAGTATGGAAAAGCTTTCAGCATATACAGTTGATGATTAATGAAAAGACCCATGATGAGGAGAAATAGTATGTATGTCAGCAGTGTGTAAAAGCTTTCAGAACAAAAGATCCTTGTAAAGGGTATGAAAGGACGCACACTGCAGAGCCATTTAGTGTGTGTAAGCAGTGTGGGAAATTTTCAGCACATATGTTTGTGCAAGGTAGGAACTGACACACTGTTATAATGCTGTATCGTAAACAATGTGTGAATGCATTCAGTACATGGGTACTGTCAAATAAGGAAATCTCACATGGGAGAAAGACTAAATAACAAGCAAAATCCTTTCTTTGTGTTGTACATGTCACATTCGAAAGTGAAGAATAAAGCTGAAAATATAAGGTGATTTTGGTTGAGATGAATCAGATGGGCTGAAACATTTTCCTCTAAACAATGTAAAACCTCTTTCATTGCAACTGGTTTCATTAAATAGGTGAAAGAATTTATACTGAACAGACTCAGTTTGTGAGCAATGTAGAAAAGTTTCTATTTCCTCAACTAATACATGAAAGAATTCAAAGGAAAGGAAATATATATTGCATATGTATGTATATTTATGGAAATATATATTCAATATATGCACATGTGTGTGTATATATATCTATATATGGAAACCCTTTGATTCTTCTTGATATCATGAAGTAAATGAAGAACTTCCTTTTTTTTTCTTTCTTTCTTTTTGAGTCAGGGTCTCACTGTGCAGTTCAGGCTGGCCTTGAACTCACTTTGTAGCCCAGGCTGGTCTCAAACTCACAACGATCCTCCTGCCTCAGCCTCCCAAATGCTGGGATTACAGGCGTGAGCCACCATGCCTAGCTAAGAACTTCCATTTAAAAGTAGTGACAGTAACATGTCAAACCGTACAAATTCAGGAGTGTTAGTACAGATCCATAGCATGAGAAATCGTCAGTTTTACGTGACTTTATTAAAATGGCATCATACAGTGGAGAATGACACACGTATGTACTTTACATGGGAACACCAGGAGTCACATATTTAATCCACATGGCAAATACATGTGTCATTGAGAGAAGTCATTAACATAACTGATGTACACAAGTTACCAGTTGCACTGCACATAGGAGTGAATATTGTGTCAAATCCTAGTAGGTGTACAGAGGTCTCAGTTATAACTCATATTTTCCAAATCCTTTGGTCATTTGTAGTTTAAACCTAAAAACTGAGTTATATAAAAATGAGATATCAAGTATTTCTCCAGAACATAGACATGTAGAAGAAATATCCTAGTTTAAATTTTGTAAGCTCCGTCTTATAATAGATCTCTGGATTTATGAATTTTAAGTTCAATTTTTAAAATACATGTTGTACTGACTTAATTATGTACATTCTTTTAAGCAATACCAGTGGAGTTTAATATTGTTTGTTGAAGTAGATGGTGATTGTCTTATTTAGTTTGCACTGTTAGAACAACAGATGAAATGACTGGTATTTCTCTACATGCCGTTTAGGCTCATTAGTTTGGAGGTTTTTGTTCAGTTGCTTGTGCTGTGTTTTCTTTGGTTTTAGTAATTGTGCTGTAACCTAACTTCAGAACTGAATTTTCCTTAACTGTTGTCATTTTTTTGCTACCTTGTATTTAAACTTGCTGTCCACTGTCCATTATTGTAGCAAAAATTTTTAAATGAATGTGATAGATTATAATTTTAATGCTAATAAATTCTGTTTAAACATTTTTAAACAATGTGTAAATTAGGAAATACATTTTTAATATTCTAAGAAAATAACTACACATACACCAACATGATTATACATTATAGACAGTACATAAACTTGTCTGTTTTTTCCTACATCAGAGCTGCTAATATCGTATGTCTACAATATCAGTAGATATCATTAAATTTTACATTTTAGGCTCATATTGGCGTGATTTATTTTGAAGTTAATTATTCACTGTTCCATCCAAAAAAGGTCTTTTATGAGCCCCTTACTGATACAGACCAACAGTAGTATATATTTTCTCCAAGAAAATACAATATTACAATAATTAACTTCATGGTTTTTTTTAATGAGGGAATCAAACTCAGGGACTTGTGCTAGCCAGGTAGGTGCCTTCTCCACGTGCTTTAATTGTTGATATCATTTGTCTGCAAGAACATTCTCAGGAAGTTTTGAATGGGTTGATGTTTGTTTTGACAGGGTGGTTTCTATCCTGCATTGTAAAGCACAGTCTTTGTTCCATTTATTTATTTTTTTGATCTTGCAATTTTCATTTCTGCTTTGGCAATAAATGTTTTGTAACCTCGGTTGCTCAAAGTCCTTATTAATAGAGAAACTGAATAATTTTTGTGAATTGTGTTCTGACTTGTCAACTTAAGGTATAAATGTAGGGGCTGGGGATTTAGCTCAGCAGCATAAGCACCTGCCTTGCTAGCAGGCAGTCGTGAGTTCAATCCCCGGTACCGATAAAAGAGGAAAAAGATGAAAAAAAATATATATATATAAATGTAGTGGTTTGCTCATCTCTATGCACTGCATCTGCTGACCAAAGGGAGGGATGCGACTTCCTCTGCATACAGCCCGTGTGTTAGCAGTCACAGTCATAGTCTGTCCTTACCTTATTCCTTCAGTTTTGTGTTATGGTTTATTCTCTACTTAATGTGACAATATAACTGAACCTACTACATTTTATCAGTGTTTCTGTTCTCTCCAGTTTTCCTTCAGCATAAAGTGAGACTGTAAGCACAGATCGCTGGTCTTCACCAAAGTCACCAAACTCATGTGGTCATTCATCCCACTGAGATTGACACATGCTGACATGTGTACTGCCCAGCTCACAGACATCAAATTCAAATGTGCTACCTTTCAGTAGTGAATCTATGCATCTTAGAGACATTAAAGTAAACAAATCCATACAATTTCATAGAATGATTCTCCAGGCTGGGTAAGCAGTTTGTGGCTGGAAATGTCCAACTCAGACAAACAATGAGTCCGCAGAAATAACCCAATCTTGTACAACAAGATCAAGGAAATAAGGACACTTTACTCAAAGCTAGTACATGGAAGGGAAATGAAAAGATCAAAGCACACATCAATAAGTTTGAGACTAAGGAAACCATAAAATCTTCTGAATAGATATAAGAAAAGAGTGACAAAATTCAATATTCAGTCATGTTAAAAAATTTTTTTGTTTAGAAAAACAGGTATGGACAGACCTTATGTCAATCTGGTGCAAAACTTATTTGCAACATTAGATGAAATATGAAATAACTGAAAGGTTTTCCTGGAACATAGAAGAAAAGAAGGTTCACTGTGAAAACTTTAACGTACTGCCCAACATTTTAGTCCAAGCAATCAGGGAAGATGAAGAAAGAAAAGGCTCACATGTACAACAGGGAGATGAGAAACGAGTGAGTCAATAAGGAAAGTGTAAATCTGCACAGTGCAATACTGTGCCCTAAAGATAAATCATTTTTTGTTATTTATAGAAGCACAGATGCACCTAAAGACAGAAGTATTAAGATATATCACACAGGATGGGGATAATGCTGGGGTGGAGAGAGAATCGGCTCAATCTCTGAGATTCAGCATTCAAGCTCTTGAAAACAACAGCTCGGAGAGCAAAAGAGAAGTTGATTCCTGTGAACCAAGAGGCTCTGACAATAAAAGGAAAAGGTGCCATAAAATTGAGGAAAAAACACAAAGCAGAAAAGAGAGACCATCTGCACTTTGTGACTTGTAGCAGCCGAGGGTCCTTGGTGGCTCAGACCCTACGGGAGCAAAGTGAGCACTGGGGACCCCCCAACTACTCCAGGGAGAAATGCAGGGGGGCAGCTCTGATCAGCCACTGCTGTGACCTGCAGGGAGCGTGTGTGACCTGCTACTGGTCAGTCCAGAAGCCGTGCCGGAAGAGCAGCTGTAGTGCAAGTGCCTAACACAGGCATCTGGTGCAAAACCGATTTGCAGCATGAACACAGAGATGCTAGGTGGTCAGATACCCTCCATGGAGGGTTATTTGTTTGAGCCCAGGTCCTAGAATAATCCCAGGACTCCTCCCCGAGGTTCTCCTTGCTACCATCTCCCAAGAACTGGCTGAGAGATGTCTTACTCAGACACAAGGCTGGAAAGAGACTCCAAGAGGCATCTGAGCTAAAGGACCCAGGACACACTCCAATGGCCCTATCCCAGGCGCAGCCTGACTCACTTTGCATTTGAAAGTCATGGCAATGGCGTGCAGGCCCTACTGGCTGCTGGTGCTGGCATCACATGTGAGTGCTGACTCCCTTCTGTCTTTATTTATTTACCAGAACGGGCAGGGATGTATCTGGACTTGGACCCACCCCTAATTGTAGATCTTGGGAGATACACAATGAAAATCTCTCTCTCTCTCTCTCTCTCTCTCTCTCTCTCTCTCTCTCTCTCTCTCTGTGTGTGTGTGTCTGTGTGTGTGTGTGTGTGTGTGTCTGTCTGTCTCTGTCTTTGTCTCTTCACTTCTTACAAACAGTCGTGTTTTTCCTCTCTCATTGTTCTTTTTGCTTGTCTACATCTTTGGGGGAAACTTAACCGTTTGTCTCTTTTTCTCACATGTATTTTCTGGGATTTTTATTTTTTAAGATCTTCCTGTTTTAAGTTTTCTCCCTTGAATTTTTGTCTCTTTGTATGCATTGTATAATTTAGTTTTCCTTCCTTTTTATTCTACTTTTTGACCATTTTTCCTATTAACTTTTAGTCATTCAACGAACATCCCTCTAGTGCCTTTAAGAACTTTAAACACCTCTGTACTCCTCCTA
Organism: Cavia porcellus; assembly: GCF_034190915.1. NCBI lineage: Eukaryota > Metazoa > Chordata > Mammalia > Rodentia > Caviidae > Cavia > Cavia porcellus. The sequence goes on along the minus strand of NW_026947516.1, from coordinate 546,574 downwards.
GTGTCTACTTCAAAGTTTCAACTTTTTCTTCTTGGATTCCTTCTTTCCTAGCTCACTATTTCTGTTAAAAAACAGAAATATTTATTAGTTTTTAAGCAGTTCAGACCATAAAATTTTGGTTGGAGTCTTTTGTACCATTAGCAGAGATGTAACTATTGGTTTTAGTCCATATTAGCTGTGCACTATACAAGTTAGGGTATCAGGATGACAAGACTATAACTGTGAATTTTTCTACTTAGGTTTAGTGGTGATTCCTATAGGATCTTAATATACTCTTTGTCTTGGTATTTGAAGAGCTAATTTACTTAATGTTACTCGGAACACTAAAAGTTGCTATTACTGTGTTTATTCTGTATGCAAAGTGTGTGGTTCCATTTATGACATTAACACTACTAGTAGGATACATTCCCAGAGAACTTGGTACTAACCCAACTGGCCTGAACCGTCACTGTCCAAATTAATTGAGGCTGCTGGTCTGATCACAAAGACTAAGAACTATAATTAGCAGCATCCAAAGTAAGTAATGGAAAGTGACTGCAGCTATCTGTACAGTAAGCAGCACTACAAGCACCTGCAAAACTCAGCATGGTTGGAATCTTTTGTATCATTAGCAGAGATGAAGCTGCTAACCAACCAACAAAATCAATTAAACATGAGAAATAAAGGTAAGAAAATACCGTGCAAAACTCCCAACTCCCCACAGAAATTTCAGGTAGGACCAAGGCAGAGAATAACCTAAGCTGTGCACACTGACTATTCTCAAGGGTATTGGTGGGGTTAGAAAACAGAGTAAGGTGGTGCTCAGCAGGGTATCAGAAGATGCAGTGCAACAGGCAAAGCAGGTGCTGTAATGCCCTCGTGATACAGAAGCTTTCAGAAGATACTGCTCAAACATCGGATGAACTGAACAGTATTATTCAACTGTACATGGTCATTTACCAAAGAATTACTGTCCAGGAAAACATTTCAAAAGGAAATCAAGAAGAGTAAAGATTGTTTTCCTTTCTTAAATCAGATTTTATAGGTACATTTTAGATACACACAGATTTGTATTTGTCATTGAAAATTTGCACCTGGACATGATACAGCTTGTCCCTTTTTTCTGCTCCTCTAACCTTCCATCAGTCCCTCACATCACCATTGCCAGAAGCTTGGTTTCTATGTTTTTCTTGTTTTCTCTTTTATTTTAGTCTTCTTTTCCCGTTCCGCTCCCCCTTGCTTTGCTTCCTTCCACATTTTAATGTTTTTTTCCGAGTTGCCAATATCTGTTATACACTGTGCTCCTTATTTACACTTTGTTTCTCACATCAGAGAAACAGTGAGGTTTTACTTACATATGTGTGTCTGATTTATTTCACTTAACAGTATGGTGTCAAGGTGCATCCATTTACAAAAAGATCTCGTTTATATATCCTTCTTTATGACTCCATTGTATAAAAAAAACCACATTTCTATCCATTCAGCAGTTGATGGGCATTTGGGTTAATGAAACTGAAGGCTGTATTAAAAGTGGGGTTGTAAAATTGATCAATGAGAGGGTGTAATTAAAAAATAACGTGTCCAATGATTCCCCGAACGAGCAGCTACCCAGACACGTTAAAAGCAACAAGGGAACGTGAAAATGGATCCAGCAGCTGCTAGATGATGCAAAAGATGAGTAACTGGAGTGAATGAAAAATCAGAAAACATCATGACTGACAAAAAAATCTGTTCATAAAAATGTAGAAAAAATACACATTTAGATAAGAGAGGTATACAAGACACCAAGTATCCAGGACTAAAAAAAGAACTTCACATAGTACTTAGGCTGCTAGATGTTCACCACAGGGGTAGTGTCTTACCAGCTGTCAGTGAAAGCAACAAATTCCATATTACTTTAAATGCAGAATATGAGAAATCTTCATTTTTGCATGTTTATTAAACCTGGCACAGCATAGTAGAGAAGTTGTATTCTTTGGAGTACTTTCCTTCAAACTTTTGGTACCAGGGATTGAACTCACAACCATGCAGACACTGGGCCTGGACTCTTCTTTGTAGGTAAGGATTTAATTATGTTTTTGATTTCATTAATAGAAATTGGGTTATTCAGTAGTTTTACATCTTCGTGAGCGAGCTTTGGTACTTCGTATGCTTCTAGGAATATGTCCATTTCCTCTGTGTTATCAAACCTTTAAGAGTAGAGGTTTTCAAAATAGGTGTTGATGATTTTCTGTATTTCTATAGGGTCCATAGTGAGTTCTCCTCTTTCATTTCTTATTGCATGAATTTCAGCGTTTTCTTCCCTTTTTAAAATAAGGTTGGCTAGGAGCTTATAAATTTTATTTATTCTTTCAAAGAACCAACTCTTTGTTTCATTGAATTTTTTGATTTTTTTTTTTTAGTCTCTATTGCATTGATTTCTGCTCTGATTTTTATAATTTCTTCTCTTCTGGCTTTGGGCTTGACTTGATCTTCTTTTTCTAGATATTTGAGATGTAACATCAGGTTATTTATTTGTATTCATTCTGTTTTCCTGATGTGGGAACTCAGTGCAATAAATTTTCCTTTGAGGACAGCTTTCATTGCATCCCACAGTTTCTGGTAAGTTATATTTGTGTTTTCATTTTCTTATAGGTAGTGTTTAATTTCTTCTTTGATTTCCTCTGTGACCCACTGATTACTCAAGAGTGTGTTATTCAGTTTCCATGTGTTTGTGGGAATTTTGTAGTATCTTTTATCATTAATTTCTAATTTCATAGCGCTATGGTCCAATAGCATGCAAGGGATGATTTCAACCCTTTTGCATTTATTTAGATATGTTTTGTGAATTAATATATGGTCTATTTTAAAAATGACCCATGCACTGCTGAGAAGAATGTGTATTCTGTTGTTGTTGGGTGGAATACTCTGTATATGTCTATTAAGTCCATTTGTTCACAGATGCGATTCAGTTATTTCTTTGTTGATTTTCTGGTTGATCTGTCCATTGGTGTCAATGGTGTGTTAAGATCTCCTGTTAGAATTGTGTCACTGTTAACTTGGTTTTTCACTTCTGTTAGTACTTGTTTTATATACTGGGTGCTGTGGAATTTGGTGCATATATATTTAAGATAGTTATCTCTTCCTCTTGGAGTTTTCCCCTAGCCAGTATGTAGTGACCTTCTTTATCCCTTCTGACCATTATTGGCTTAAAGTTCACATTGTCTGCCAGAATAGCCACCCCCATTTTTTTTTTTGGTTTCTGTTGCATGAAGTATTGTTTTCCATCCTTTGAGTTTCAGTCTGTGGGTATCCTTTTGGGTTAGATGGGTTTCTTGTAGACAACATATGGTTGGATTTTGTTTCTTGATCCATTCTGCTAGTCTGTTTCTTTTAGTTGGTGCATCGAGACCATCTACATTAATGGTTATAATTGTCATCTATTGGTTTATTGTTGACATGTTATCTTTCTGCTGTTGCATCTTTGTCTTTCGATTCTGTTTAATTGTCTGCTTTGTTTAGTGGTTTTTTCCTAGATGCATCTAGGCTGTCTTTCAGTATTCCTTGCAGGGTTGGCTTGGTGATCATGTAGTTTTTCAGCTGTTCTTTGTCATGGAAGTATCTTATTCTCAATCCATTTTGAAGGACAGTTTTGCAGGATACGTCAGCCAAGGTTGGAAATCATTTTCCTTTAGGGTCTGAAATACTTCGCTCCATGCTCTTCTTGACTTTATTGTTTGTGCTGAGAAGTCTGCTGTGATTCTGATAGGTTTTCCTTTATAGGTGATCTGTCTTTTCTCGCTTACAGCTTTTAATATTCTATTCTTTTGTTCAATTTAAAAATATGGAATGCTTCACGAATTTGCATGTCATCCTTGCGCAGGGGCCATGCTAATCTTCTCTATATTGTTCCAATTTTAGTATATGTGCTGCCGAAGTGAGCACCAGGGGTGCTTTTTGAAATAGAAAAACAAATGAGTAAAACTGTATAAAAAGAAAATGAAGCCTAGTGTGGTGGCTCATGTCTGTAATTCCAGCACTTGGGAGGCTGAGGCAGGAGGATCACTGTGAGTATGAGAGCAGACTGTGCTACAAATGAGCTTCAGGGCAGCCTAAACTGTATAATGAGACCCTGTCACAAAAAAGAGGCTCATTTTACAGTGTGTGAAAGGCCTATGCCAGAGATGGCAACTGTCTTGCTTGTACACATTGTAGTTTTCTTTAAGGTGGAAAATTTTAAAATGCTTTTTATAAAACTAATCTTTGAAAACTGCAATTTTTCTCTCTTAAGGTCTAATTTCTGTATATTATCATGAGCAGATCATATATAATCTATGAGCATATTATATATAAAATACTTCCTCTCCTATCTTTATTTTTTTTGTTTGCTTCTCTTGTCTAATTGTTCCAGCTAAACTTTCCAGGAGTATATTGAAAAAAAGTGGAGACAGTGAACATCCTTGTCTTGTTCCTAATTTTAGAGAGGAAACGTTCAGTTTTTGTCCATTTAGTATGATGTTGCCTATTTATTTGTCAGAGATGATTTATGGGATTGAGATAGACAATTTGTTCCTATTTTCTGTAGGGTATTTATCATGAATGTGTGCTGAGCTTTGTCAAAACATTTTTCTAATCCAGGCATAGTGTGCACACCTGCAATCCAAGTAGTCAGGAGGCTGAGGCAGGAAGATCGCTGAGTTGAAAACCAGCCTGGGCTACAAAGTGAACTTGAGCCCTGAACTAAGTTGACAGATCCTGTTTCAAAAAGGCCAAAAAAAAAAAAAAAAAAAAAACTTTTCTGCATCTGTTGAGATGATGATTTTTTTCCCTTGGCTCTTTTAATATGGTGTAATCAACTTATGGGTTCATGTACATCGTATCATTCCTGCAATATCTGGGATGAATGCCACTAAATAAACAAATGTAATCTCGATGATTTGCTGCCATCTGTTTTCAGAGTAGGTATAGATGATTTTCTGGATTTCTTCAGGATTTGTTGTGATTTCACCCTTTCATTCCTAATTGTATGGATTTGACCCTTTTTTCCCCTCACTTTGCTAAGGTTGGCTAAGGTTTGTCCATTTTATTTATTGTTTCAAAGAACAAAGTCTTCAATTCATTGATTCATTATTTTTTATAGTCTCCAGTGTGTTAATTTCTGTTCTGATGTTGATAACTTTCTACATTGTACAAGCTTTTATCTTAGCCTGCTCTCTCTTTCTTATTAGCCTGTGAAGTTCAAAATTAACTTGTTTATATGTGCTTGCTGTTTCCCTGATATGTGTACTATTGCTATAGATTTCCCTCTTAAGGTTGCTGACATACATTTCCCCCCACAATTTCCATTATGTTGAATTGGTATTGTGAATTAACTGTAAATGCTAAGTTTTCCTTTAATTTCATTTGGGACCCATTAGTTGCAGTGTGCTATTTAATGTTCATGTTTATGAAGTTCTTGTGGTTTCCTTTGGCATGGATTTCCAATTTCCTTGCACTGTGGTCTGATAGTATGCTTTGGATAATTTCAATTCATTTGCTTTTACATAAGCATGTTCTAGAGTCTCTGTATGGTCTATTTTGGAGAATGTCCTGTGTGGAGCTGAGAAGAATGCATATTCTGATGTTGTGTGTCGGAATACTCTATAGAAATCTACTAAGTCCATTTTTTAAAAATTTTGCTGTATTTCTAATACTTCTTTATTGTTTTTCTGTTTAGTTGATCTGTCTTTTTGTTACAGTGGGGTATTCAAGACTTTCAATACATTCATATTTGGCTTATTTGATTTTTAATGTCCATTAGTAATTGATTTATAGAGTTGGTGCATTAGTATTTGTTGCATCTATATTTATGATTTTTTATCTCTTACACTTGAGTTTTTCTTTTATGAGTATGTAGTTAACTTCATTACTTGTTTTAATCAGTTTTGTCTTGAAATTTACTGTCTACAAATATAATAGCAACTCTACAGTCTCTCTGAGTTCCTGTCACCTTGAATGTTTTCCATCCTTTCACTTTCAGTCTATGAATTTCTTTATTGAATTAAATGTTTCTTGTATGCAGAATATTGTTGGATTTTGCTTCTTGGTCTATTCTGCCAGCCTCTCTCTTTTTACTGGTGAATTAAATCCACGATCATTGTTGGTTATAACTGAAATGTGTTGATATCCTTGTCATATTATTTTCCTGTTGTTGGCTCTTTTTTTCCCCTTTCACTAGTGGTTTGCCTTCCCTTTTGGGTTCCTTCTGTTGGGGTTCATGGATCTATTATCCTTATTATTTCTTTCTAGAATATCCTTGTGAACATTATGGAGTGATGCTTTGGTGGTCATAATTTTCTTGAGATATTTTTGTCATGAAAATATCTTATTCTTCATCAATCCTGAAAGATAGTTTTGTGGAGTACGTCAATCTGGGTTGAAATTTGTTTTCCTTTAGAACATGGAGTACTTCATTCAAGACTCTCCTTGAGTTGAGTGATTCTGCTGAGAAGTGAGCTGTAATTCTGATGGACTTGACTTTATAGGTGAGTTTTTTCTTTTTGCTAGCAGCTTTTAGCATTCTATTCCTGTATTGAGTTTCTGGAATCTTAATTATGATATGCTTGATTGTAGATTTTTTTGATGTTGGCTAATTGGAATTTTATGTGTCTCATTTATCTCCATGTCAATTCTTTTTTTCTCTACCAGGAAGTTTTGTCATGATGTCTGTTGACATTAATGTCATTTTTGTTATCTCCTGTTTGCTTATTGACTCCAATTCATCTTAAGTTATTCTTCTTTGTCTCAAATACCAGATACTAGATTGATTTCTAATGTTCCCTTGCTATTTTTGAAAAAAATCTTTCTTTTCCTAGACATTACCTAAAAACCTGTCTTCAATATCTGAGATCCTATCTTCACATTAGCCTAATCTGGTTTGAATACTTTCAATGAACATTTTACTGTATTGGATATCTGTTTTTACCTGCTTTATGGATTCCATTTCAATCCTATGTTTATCTTGCAAGATTTTCGTACGCTTGTCTATTTTTTTTGTCTGTTCCTGCTCTAATGTCACTAAGCATGGTGTGTATTTTGATAATCTCTGTAGTTATCTGAGAAATTCTTCCTGACTTCATTTTTTCCAGTGCTTCATTCAATTGCTTTGTGGTTTGCAGGTCAGAGAGACCTGATGGGGGGACTTTCAGTTTGTCCCACCTCATTGTCCCTTGGCTTTGCCTTGGTGATCTAGATATCTGCAGTTGCATTTGCTTAAGTGTCTTTTCATTTAACTCTCTCTCTTTTTTTAGTTTAATTCTGGGGGGATGCTTCTAAATTGCATATTTTCAGTTGATTTTTTTGGTAGTTACTACTACCCTTAGGTCATGATTACTTCTCTGAGGTACTTTGTATTTATAGCTGGTTTTGGGGTTATGGATCTGTCAGAATATCTTACCTGTTCAGTTTGTTGATGATGAGAAATTGTTGCTTATTTGGCCTAGTCCCTGGTTCTTTGATACTGCGCCACTGTTTTTTGTGTGACTTCTATAATCCCAGTCATGGAATACCAAGACCAAAAGCTGTTTAGAACAACTATGTCAACTTTGGCTGTAGTGGTACCAATAGCAACAAACAGTACAGAAAGCAACAAACTGAGCTATCCCTTAATTTGCAATTTTTAAGCACATGAACAAGATTTTGTGATTATAAAACAAAATGTAAAACAAAAGATAATTATATGGATTTTATAAGTCCATAATTTGTGAATTCTGCCAAGTATTGAAATTCAAAGTGGATTAAGGAGAAAATAGAGAAGTGAAAGAAGAGAAACAGATTAGAAATAAGGCTGGAAGACAAAGGAGGATCATGCCAACTTGGGGAAACTGGTGCAGAAGACTGAAGGAAAAGAGAGATAAAAGAAATAAAAGAAAAACAGAACAAGGGCCACAGGTTTAGCACAGTGGTTCAAGTGCTCAAGGTTGGGAGTTTGATCTGTGCTATCAAAAATATATATAGTAAAAAACAAGAGAAAAAAAACAAAACCACATTCACAAATAGGTTAGGAAGAACTTTCATGCTGTTGTAAATATTTGAAAAAGAGGGAAAAATGAAAAAAAAAAAGAATGGATTCTTTTTTCCTATGGGTCCTTCATGATTTATTTTTATTTGATTCCTTACATGCAGCCATTCTTTCTGTAATAAGCCAGAATCTCAATAATGCTTTAACTTGCACTTTACAAAAGCTTCATAATTTCAAACACTTTTTCTTATATTTATTGATCACTTGTATTTTTAAGTAGTATCTGTTCATTTTAAGTGCTTATTTTTGAGTGCATACCTAAATTTGTGAGGTTTTTGATTTTTCAAATGCTTTATATACTAGTCTTTTGTCAAATCTTTACTTTCAAAAATATTTTACCATTATGTCCTTGTCTCTTGACTGTTGTTGGTTCCCTTTGTTGTGTAGATGTTTTTAAATTTTTTTTTGTCTTTTTCTTTTTTATCGGTACCGGGGATCAAACTCACAACTGTCTGCTTGCAAGGCAAGTGCTTATGCCGCTGAGCTAAGTCCCCAGTCCCCGATGTTTTTTAAAATTTAATGTGATCTCATTTGTTGGGTGCTTTTGTTCAATTATAATTCTGTTTAGAACATATTTGCATGCACTGGTGCCTTCAAGAGTTTCATCTATTTTGTATAGGCAGAGTAAATACTACATTTTTAACGTTTAGATATTAGATCCATTTTTATTTTAGTACATGGTGAGTGATAGAAGTCTAGGTTTAATCTTTGACACATAGAGACAGTTTTTCTAACACCAGTTTTAATGTAGGAAATCCGTTTTTCCTTTGAAAATATGTTTTAGTCAGGGATTGAAAGAACAAGATAATAGAGGACAAGTAATTTAAATATTGCTTTAAAATGGTCTCACAAAGAGTTGAATACAAAAGAGTACAGGAAATCTGTGCACACACTAAGACTCATGGAGTCCAGCTGACAGCTTGGATCTCATGGCAATGCCCTGCATGAGCCCAAGTGAAGACACAGCGCCAATGACAATTCATCCCATGAGTCCAACTGGAGGCCTAGAGCCTAAGACAATGACTTGGATAAGTCTGTTTCACAGAGGTGCACTAGGAAGGCCCAAAGGTCAGTGGTGGAAGCTAGAAAGTCTGTACAGGAAAAAGTTTCTGTCCCAGTAGGTTGAATGTCTTGCACTGGAGCCAGGAAACAATGTTCAAAGCAAGGACCAGTGCATTCCAAAAAAGTACCACAGCCATCCTCAGCCACGATGAGGTCCCAAGCTCCTCCAACAATGAGAACAGCTTAGTTTATATCAGAAAACCAGCATGACAAACTTCTAAAGACTGAGCTGTACATATCTTCCCCCTCCAGAGCCAGGAAGTGATGCTCAAAGTAAGGACCAGAGCTTCGCCCTTCTGAGGAACAAGGTCCGCAGCTGCTCTGATAACAACAGCTCAACAAACTCCACGAAGAAATAACATCACATAGCTCTTCCTTTCCAGTTGTCATTTTTATCTTGGCAGCACCCCTCAAGTGGGCTATCCACTCAGTACCATGCTGTTTCAGTTCAGCTGGTGCTACAAGTTGACCAAGTACACCACAGCATTTGCCAAATATAAGCTATTTGAGTGCTTCTGCAAGTGTTTCTAAGCCCTCTATCTTGTTCTGTTGATCTGTAAGACTACATTTTGCTGATACACTAATGTTTTTATCCCTGTATTTTTATAGTATATCTCACAGTTCAGGATCTGATGCCCCCAATCTTGTACTTGTTGGCCTGAATGGCTTCTGCTCCTCTGTCTCTTCAGATTTCATATGATTGCTTGATTTTTTCTCCTATTTGAGAGAAATGCTGTTAGTATTTTGATTGGGATTGTGTTGAATCTGCATAACAGTTTGGAAACTATATCCTTTTTGACTCTTAATAGTTCTACCTATCCAGCAATAGAAGTTATCTTTCCAACTTTCAGTATCTTTAATCTCCATTTTAAGAGTACTTTTCCACTGTATTATAGTTGGAAGTCTGGGATTGTAATGTTTCTTGCTTTGTTCTTCTTGTCTAGAATTGTTTTTGCTCTTCTTGTTCTTGTGTGATTCTGCTGAATTATTGTATTGTTTTTTGTAGTTCTATTAGGAAATGTCTTCACATTTGGAATAAAATTGTATTAAATCTGGATCTTTTGAAACTATACTCATTCTGACAATATTCTAGTTATCCAATATCACAGGAAATATTTCCAATTCTTGATGTTGCAGTCTCATTTTCTAAAAGGGAACATTATGTTTCATAGGGAAGATTTTCTCTTTTTCGTTTAGGGTCATTGCTCAGTATCACCTTTCCTTGTTATTCTTGTATTGTTTTAGTAATTTTGATTTTTTATCCATACTTATAATTTTACTGATTTTTGTTTTGATTTTGCATCATCTTATACTACTGAATATGGTTATTGATTTTAGTAGTCCTTGGCAGGGTTTTAGGTCTTCCATGTAGAAAAAAAAAAAGTTCTTAGGTAATGATAATTTGACTGCTTGCTTTTCTCTATAGCCCCTTTTTTGGAATGCACTGGTCCTTGCTTTGAACATTGTTTCCTGGCTCCAGTGCAAGACATTCAACCTACTGGGACAGAAACTTTTTCCTGTACAGACTTTCTAGCTTCCACCACTGACCTTTGGGCCTTCCTAGTGCACCTCTGTGAAACAGACTTATCCAAGTCATTGTCTTAGGCTCTAGGCCTCCAGTTGGACTCATGGGATGAATTGTCATTGGCGCTGTGTCTTCACTTGGGCTCATGCAGGGCATTGCCATGAGATCCAAGCTGTCAGCTGGACTCCATGAGTCTTAGTGTGTGCACAGATTTCCTGTACTCTTTTGTATTCAACTCTTTGTGAGACCATTTTAAAGCAATATTTAAATTACTTGTCCTCTATTATCTTGTTCTTTCAATCCCTGACTAAAACATATTTTCAAAGGAAAAACGGATTTCCTACATTAAAACTGGTGTTAGAAAAACTGTCTCTATGTGTCAAAGATTAAACCTAGACTTCTATCACTCACCATGTACTAAAATAAAAATGGATCTAATATCTAAACGTTAAAAATGTAGTATTTACTCTGCCTATACAAAATAGATGAAACTCTTGAAGGCACCAGTGCATGCAAATATGTTCTAAACAGAATTATAATTGAACAAAAGCACCCAACAAATGAGATCACATTAAATTTTAAAAAACATCGGGGACTGGGGACTTAGCTCAGCGGCATAAGCACTTGCCTTGCAAGCAGACAGTTGTGAGTTTGATCCCCGGTACCGATAAAAAAGAAAAAGACAAAAAAAAATTTAAAAACATCTACACAACAAAGGGAACCAACAACAGTCAAGAGACAAGGACATAATGGTAAAATATTTTTGAAAGTAAAGATTTGACAAAAGACTAGTATATAAAGCATTTGAAAAATCAAAAACCTCACAAATTTAGGTATGCACTCAAAAATAAGCACTTAAAATGAACAGATACTACTTAAAAATACAAGTGATCAATAAATATAAGAAAAAGTGTTTGAAATTATGAAGCTTTTGTAAAGTGCAAGTTAAAGCATTATTGAGATTCTGGCTTATTACAGAAAGAATGGCTGCATGTAAGGAATCAAATAAAAATAAATCATGAAGGACCCATAGGAAAAAAGAATCCATTCTTTTTTTTTTTCATTTTTCCCTCTTTTTCAAATATTTACAACAGCATGAAAGTTCTTCCTAACCTATTTGTGAATGTGGTTTTGTTTTTTTTCTCTTGTTTTTTACTATATATATTTTTGATAGCACAGATCAAACTCCCAACCTTGAGCACTTGAACCACTGTGCTAAACCTGTGGCCCTTGTTCTGTTTTTCTTTTATTTCTTTTATCTCTCTTTTCCTTCAGTCTTCTGCACCAGTTTCCCCAAGTTGGCATGATCCTCCTTTGTCTTCCAGCCTTATTTCTAATCTGTTTCTCTTCTTTCACTTCTCTATTTTCTCCTTAATCCACTTTGAATTTCAATACTTGGCAGAATTCACAAATTATGGACTTATAAAATCCATATAATTATCTTTTGTTTTACATTTTGTTTTATAATCACAAAATCTTGTTCATGTGCTTAAAAATTGCAAATTAAGGGATAGCTCAGTTTGTTGCTTTCTGTACTGTTTGTTGCTATTGGTACCACTACAGCCAAAGTTGACATAGTTGTTCTAAACAGCTTTTGGTCTTGGTATTCCATGACTGGGATTATAGAAGTCACACAAAAAACAGTGGCGCAGTATCAAAGAACCAGGGACTAGGCCAAATAAGCAACAATTTCTCATCATCAACAAACTGAACAGGTAAGATATTCTGACAGATCCATAACCCCAAAACCAGCTATAAATACAAAGTACCTCAGAGAAGTAATCATGACCTAAGGGTAGTAGTAACTACCAAAAAAATCAACTGAAAATATGCAATTTAGAAGCATCCCCCCAGAATTAAACTAAAAAAAGAGAGAGAGTTAAATGAAAAGACACTTAAGCAAATGCAACTGCAGATATCTAGATCACCAAGGCAAAGCCAAGGGACAATGAGGTGGGACAAACTGAAAGTCCCCCCATCAGGTCTCTCTGACCTGCAAACCACAAAGCAATTGAATGAAGCACTGGAAAAAATGAAGTCAGGAAGAATTTCTCAGATAACTACAGAGATTATCAAAATACACACCATGCTTAGTGACATTAGAGCAGGAACAGACAAAAAAAATAGACAAGCGTACGAAAATCTTGCAAGATAAACATAGGATTGAAATGGAATCCATAAAGCAGGTAAAAACAGATATCCAATACAGTAAAATGTTCATTGAAAGTATTCAAACCAGATTAGGCTAATGTGAAGATAGGATCTCAGATATTGAAGACAGGTTTTTAGGTAATGTCTAGGAAAAGAAAGATTTTTTTCAAAAATAGCAAGGGAACATTAGAAATCAATCTAGTATCTGGTATTTGAGACAAAGAAGAATAACTTAAGATGAATTGGAGTCAATAAGCAAACAGGAGATAACAAAAATGACATTAATGTCAACAGACATCATGACAAAACTTCCTGGTAGAGAAAAAAAGAATTGACATGGAGATAAATGAGACACATAAAATTCCAATTAGCCAACATCAAAAAAATCTACAATCAAGCATATCATAATTAAGATTCCAGAAACTCAATACAGGAATAGAATGCTAAAAGCTGCTAGCAAAAAGAAAAAACTCACCTATAAAGTCAAGTCCATCAGAATTACAGCTCACTTCTCAGCAGAATCACTCAACTCAAGGAGAGTCTTGAATGAAGTACTCCATGTTCTAAAGGAAAACAAATTTCAACCCAGATTGACGTACTCCACAAAACTATCTTTCAGGATTGATGAAGAATAAGATATTTTCATGACAAAAATATCTCAAGAAAATTATGACCACCAAAGCATCACTCCATAATGTTCACAAGGATATTCTAGAAAGAAATAATAAGGATAATAGATCCATGAACCCCAACAGAAGGAACCCAAAAGGGAAGGCAAACCACTAGTGAAAGGGGAAAAAAAGAGCCAACAACAGGAAAATAATATGACAAGGATATCAACACATTTCAGTTATAACCAACAATGATCGTGGATTTAATTCACCAGTAAAAAGAGAGAGGCTGGCAGAATAGACCAAGAAGCAAAATCCAACAATATTCTGCATACAAGAAACATTTAATTCAATAAAGAAATTCATAGACTGAAAGTGAAAGGATGGAAAACATTCAAGGTGACAGGAACTCAGAGAGACTGTAGAGTTGCTATTATATTTGTAGACAGTAAATTTCAAGACAAAACTGATTAAAACAAGTAATGAAGTTAACTACATACTCATAAAAGAAAAACTCAAGTGTAAGAGATAAAAAATCATAAATATAGATGCAACAAATACTAATGCACCAACTCTATAAATCAATTACTAATGGACATTAAAAATCAAATAAGCCAAATATGAATGTATTGAAAGTCTTGAATACCCCACTGTAACAAAAAGACAGATCAACTAAACAGAAAAACAATAAAGAAGTATTAGAAATACAGCAAAATTTTTAAAAAATGGACTTAGTAGATTTCTATAGAGTATTCCGACACACAACATCAGAATATGCATTCTTCTCAGCTCCACACAGGACATTCTCCAAAATAGACCATACAGAGACTCTAGAACATGCTTATGTAAAAGCAAATGAATTGAAATTATCCAAAGCATACTATCAGACCACAGTGCAAGGAAATTGGAAATCCATGCCAAAGGAAACCACAAGAACTTCATAAACATGAACATTAAATAGCACACTGCAACTAATGGGTCCCAAATGAAATTAAAGGAAAACTTAGCATTTACAGTTAATTCACAATACCAATTCAACATAATGGAAATTGTGGGGGGAAATGTATGTCAGCAACCTTAAGAGGGAAATCTATAGCAATAGTACACATATCAGGGAAACAGCAAGCACATATAAACAAGTTAATTTTGAACTTCACAGGCTAATAAGAAAGAGAGAGCAGGCTAAGATAAAAGCTTGTACAATGTAGAAAGTTATCAACATCAGAACAGAAATTAACACACTGGAGACTATAAAAAATAATGAATCAATGAATTGAAGACTTTGTTCTTTGAAACAATAAATAAAATGGACAAACCTTAGCCAACCTTAGCAAAGTGAGGGGAAAAAAGGGTCAAATCCATACAATTAGGAATGAAAGGGTGAAATCACAACAAATCCTGAAGAAATCCAGAAAATCATCTATACCTACTCTGAAAACAGATGGCAGCAAATCATCGAGATTACATTTGTTTATTTAGTGGCATTCATCCCAGATATTGCAGGAATGATACGATGTACATGAACCCATAAGTTGATTACACCATATTAAAAGAGCCAAGGGAAAAAAATCATCATCTCAACAGATGCAGAAAAGTTTTTTTTTTTTTTTTTTTTTTGGCCTTTTTGAAACAGGATCTGTCAACTTAGTTCAGGGCTCAAGTTCACTTTGTAGCCCAGGCTGGTTTTCAACTCAGCGATCTTCCTGCCTCAGCCTCCTGACTACTTGGATTGCAGGTGTGCACACTATGCCTGGATTAGAAAAATGTTTTGACAAAGCTCAGCACACATTCATGATAAATACCCTACAGAAAATAGGAACAAATTGTCTATCTCAATCCCATAAATCATCTCTGACAAATAAATAGGCAACATCATACTAAATGGACAAAAACTGAACGTTTCCTCTCTAAAATTAGGAACAAGACAAGGATGTTCACTGTCTCCACTTTTTTTCAATATACTCCTGGAAAGTTTAGCTGGAACAATTAGACAAGAGAAGCAAACAAAAAAAATAAAGATAGGAGAGGAAGTATTTTATATATAATATGCTCATAGATTATATATGATCTGCTCATGATAATATACAGAAATTAGACCTTAAGAGAGAAAAATTGCAGTTTTCAAAGATTAGTTTTATAAAAAGCATTTTAAAATTTTCCACCTTAAAGAAAACTACAATGTGTACAAGCAAGACAGTTGCCATCTCTGGCATAGGCCTTTCACACACTGTAAAATGAGCCTCTTTTTTGTGACAGGGTCTCATTATACAGTTTAGGCTGCCCTGAAGCTCATTTGTAGCACAGTCTGCTCTCATACTCACAGTGATCCTCCTGCCTCAGCCTCCCAAGTGCTGGAATTACAGACATGAGCCACCACACTAGGCTTCATTTTCTTTTTATACAGTTTTACTCATTTGTTTTTCTATTTCAAAAAGCACCCCTGGTGCTCACTTCGGCAGCACATATACTAAAATTGGAACAATATAGAGAAGATTAGCATGGCCCCTGCGCAAGGATGACATGCAAATTCGTGAAGCATTCCATATTTTTAAATTGAACAAAAGAATAGAATATTAAAAGCTGTAAGCGAGAAAAGACAGATCACCTATAAAGGAAAACCTATCAGAATCACAGCAGACTTCTCAGCACAAACAATAAAGTCAAGAAGAGCATGGAGCGAAGTATTTCAGACCCTAAAGGAAAATGATTTCCAACCTTGGCTGACGTATCCTGCAAAACTGTCCTTCAAAATGGATTGAGAATAAGATACTTCCATGACAAAGAACAGCTGAAAAACTACATGATCACCAAGCCAACCCTGCAAGGAATACTGAAAGACAGCCTAGATGCATCTAGGAAAAAACCACTAAACAAAGCAGACAATTAAACAGAATCGAAAGACAAAGATGCAACAGCAGAAAGATAACATGTCAACAATAAACCAATAGATGACAATTATAACCATTAATGTAGATGGTCTCGATGCACCAACTAAAAGAAACAGACTAGCAGAATGGATCAAGAAACAAAATCCAACCATATGTTGTCTACAAGAAACCCATCTAACCCAAAAGGATACCCACAGACTGAAACTCAAAGGATGGAAAACAATACTTCATGCAACAGAAACCAAAAAAAAAAATGGGGGTGGCTATTCTGGCAGACAATGTGAACTTTAAGCCAATAATGGTCAGAAGGGATAAAGAAGGTCACTACATACTGGCTAGGGGAAAACTCCAAGAGGAAGAGATAACTATCTTAAATATATATGCACCAAATTCCACAGCACCCAGTATATAAAACAAGTACTAACAGAAGTGAAAAACCAAGTTAACAGTGACACAATTCTAACAGGAGATCTTAACACACCATTGACACCAATGGACAGATCAACCAGAAAATCAACAAAGAAATAACTGAATCGCATCTGTGAACAAATGGACTTAATAGACATATACAGAGTATTCCACCCAACAACAACAGAATACACATTCTTCTCAGCAGTGCATGGGTCATTTTTAAAATAGACCATATATTAATTCACAAAACATATCTAAATAAATGCAAAAGGGTTGAAATCATCCCTTGCATGCTATTGGACCATAGCGCTATGAAATTAGAAATTAATGATAAAAGATACTACAAAATTCCCACAAACACATGGAAACTGAATAACACACTCTTGAGTAATCAGTGGGTCACAGAGGAAATCAAAGAAGAAATTAAACACTACCTATAAGAAAATGAAAACACAAATATAACTTACCAGAAACTGTGGGATGCAATGAAAGCTGTCCTCAAAGGAAAATTTATTGCACTGAGTTCCCACATCAGGAAAACAGAATGAATACAAATAAATAACCTGATGTTACATCTCAAATATCTAGAAAAAGAAGATCAAGTCAAGCCCAAAGCCAGAAGAGAAGAAATTATAAAAATCAGAGCAGAAATCAATGCAATAGAGACTAAAAAAAAAAAATCAAAAAATTCAATGAAACAAAGAGTTGGTTCTTTGAAAGAATAAATAAAATTTATAAGCTCCTAGCCAACCTTATTTTAAAAAGGGAAGAAAACGCTGAAATTCATGCAATAAGAAATGAAAGAGGAGAACTCACTATGGACCCTATAGAAATACAGAAAATCATCAACACCTATTTTGAAAACCTCTACTCTTAAAGGTTTGATAACACAGAGGAAATGGACATATTCCTAGAAGCATACGAAGTACCAAAGCTCGCTCACGAAGATGTAAAACTACTGAATAACCCAATTTCTATTAATGAAATCAAAAACATAATTAAATCCTTACCTACAAAGAAGAGTCCAGGCCCAGTGTCTGCATGGTTGTGAGTTCAATCCCTGGTACCAAAAGTTTGAAGGAAAGTACTCCAAAGAATACAACTTCTCTACTATGCTGTGCCAGGTTTAATAAACATGCAAAAATGAAGATTTCTCATATTCTGCATTTAAAGTAATATGGAATTTGTTGCTTTCACTGACAGCTGGTAAGACACTACCCCTGTGGTGAACATCTAGCAGCCTAAGTACTATGTGAAGTTCTTTTTTTAGTCCTGGATACTTGGTGTCTTGTATACCTCTCTTATCTAAATGTGTATTTTTTCTACATTTTTATGAACAGATTTTTTTGTCAGTCATGATGTTTTCTGATTTTTCATTCACTCCAGTTACTCATCTTTTGCATCATCTAGCAGCTGCTGGATCCATTTTCACGTTCCCTTGTTGCTTTTAACGTGTCTGGGTAGCTGCTCGTTCGGGGAATCATTGGACACGTTATTTTTTAATTACACCCTCTCATTGATCAATTTTACAACCCCACTTTTAATACAGCCTTCAGTTTCATTAACCCAAATGCCCATCAACTGCTGAATGGATAGAAATGTGGTTTTTTTTATACAATGGAGTCATAAAGAAGGATATATAAACGAGATCTTTTTGTAAATGGATGCACCTTGACACCATACTGTTAAGTGAAATAAATCAGACACACATATGTAAGTAAAACCTCACTGTTTCTCTGATGTGAGAAACAAAGTGTAAATAAGGAGCACAGTGTATAACAGATATTGGCAACTCGGAAAAAAACATTAAAATGTGGAAGGAAGCAAAGCAAGGGGGAGCGGAACGGGAAAAGAAGACTAAAATAAAAGAGAAAACAAGAAAAACATAGAAACCAAGCTTCTGGCAATGGTGATGTGAGGGACTGATGGAAGGTTAGAGGAGCAGAAAAAAGGGACAAGCTGTATCATGTCCAGGTGCAAATTTTCAATGACAAATACAAATCTGTGTGTATCTAAAATGTACCTATAAAATCTGATTTAAGAAAGGAAAACAATCTTTACTCTTCTTGATTTCCTTTTGAAATGTTTTCCTGGACAGTAATTCTTTGGTAAATGACCATGTACAGTTGAATAATACTGTTCAGTTCATCCGATGTTTGAGCAGTATCTTCTGAAAGCTTCTGTATCACGAGGGCATTACAGCACCTGCTTTGCCTGTTGCACTGCATCTTCTGATACCCTGCTGAGCACCACCTTACTCTGTTTTCTAACCCCACCAATACCCTTGAGAATAGTCAGTGTGCACAGCTTAGGTTATTCTCTGCCTTGGTCCTACCTGAAATTTCTGTGGGGAGTTGGGAGTTTTGCACGGTATTTTCTTACCTTTATTTCTCATGTTTAATTGATTTTGTTGGTTGGTTAGCAGCTTCATCTCTGCTAATGATACAAAAGATTCCAACCATGCTGAGTTTTGCAGGTGCTTGTAGTGCTGCTTACTGTACAGATAGCTGCAGTCACTTTCCATTACTTACTTTGGATGCTGCTAATTATAGTTCTTAGTCTTTGTGATCAGACCAGCAGCCTCAATTAATTTGGACAGTGACGGTTCAGGCCAGTTGGGTTAGTACCAAGTTCTCTGGGAATGTATCCTACTAGTAGTGTTAATGTCATAAATGGAACCACACACTTTGCATACAGAATAAACACAGTAATAGCAACTTTTAGTGTTCCGAGTAACATTAAGTAAATTAGCTCTTCAAATACCAAGACAAAGAGTATATTAAGATCCTATAGGAATCACCACTAAACCTAAGTAGAAAAATTCACAGTTATAGTCTTGTCATCCTGATACCCTAACTTGTATAGTGCACAGCTAATATGGACTAAAACCAATAGTTACATCTCTGCTAATGGTACAAAAGACTCCAACCAAAATTTTATGGTCTGAACTGCTTAAAAACTAATAAATATTTCTGTTTTTTAACAGAAATAGTGAGCTAGGAAAGAAGGAATCCAAGAAGAAAAAGTTGAAACTTTGAAGTAGACACTAGGAGGAGTACAGAGGTGTTTAAAGTTCTTAAAGGCACTAGAGGGATGTTCGTTGAATGACTAAAAGTTAATAGGAAAAATGGTCAAAAAGTAGAATAAAAAGGAAGGAAAACTAAATTATACAATGCATACAAAGAGACAAAAATTCAAGGGAGAAAACTTAAAACAGGAAGATCTTAAAAAATAAAAATCCCAGAAAATACATGTGAGAAAAAGAGACAAACGGTTAAGTTTCCCCCAAAGATGTAGACAAGCAAAAAGAACAATGAGAGAGGAAAAACACGACTGTTTGTAAGAAGTGAAGAGACAAAGACAGAGACAGACAGACACACACACACACACACACACAGACACACACACACACAGAGAGAGAGAGAGAGAGAGAGAGAGAGAGAGAGAGAGAGAGAGAGAGAGAGATTTTCATTGTGTATCTCCCAAGATCTACAATTAGGGGTGGGTCCAAGTCCAGATACATCCCTGCCCGTTCTGGTAAATAAATAAAGACAGAAGGGAGTCAGCACTCACATGTGATGCCAGCACCAGCAGCCAGTAGGGCCTGCACGCCATTGCCATGACTTTCAAATGCAAAGTGAGTCAGGCTGCGCCTGGGATAGGGCCATTGGAGTGTGTCCTGGGTCCTTTAGCTCAGATGCCTCTTGGAGTCTCTTTCCAGCCTTGTGTCTGAGTAAGACATCTCTCAGCCAGTTCTTGGGAGATGGTAGCAAGGAGAACCTCGGGGAGGAGTCCTGGGATTATTCTAGGACCTGGGCTCAAACAAATAACCCTCCATGGAGGGTATCTGACCACCTAGCATCTCTGTGTTCATGCTGCAAATCGGTTTTGCACCAGATGCCTGTGTTAGGCACTTGCACTACAGCTGCTCTTCCGGCACGGCTTCTGGACTGACCAGTAGCAGGTCACACACGCTCCCTGCAGGTCACAGCAGTGGCTGATCAGAGCTGCCCCCCTGCATTTCTCCCTGGAGTAGTTGGGGGGTCCCCAGTGCTCACTTTGCTCCCGTAGGGTCTGAGCCACCAAGGACCCTCGGCTGCTACAAGTCACAAAGTGCAGATGGTCTCTCTTTTCTGCTTTGTGTTTTTTCCTCAATTTTATGGCACCTTTTCCTTTTATTGTCAGAGCCTCTTGGTTCACAGGAATCAACTTCTCTTTTGCTCTCCGAGCTGTTGTTTTCAAGAGCTTGAATGCTGAATCTCAGAGATTGAGCCGATTCTCTCTCCACCCCAGCATTATCCCCATCCTGTGTGATATATCTTAATACTTCTGTCTTTAGGTGCATCTGTGCTTCTATAAATAACAAAAAATGATTTATCTTTAGGGCACAGTATTGCACTGTGCAGATTTACACTTTCCTTATTGACTCACTCGTTTCTCATCTCCCTGTTGTACATGTGAGCCTTTTCTTTCTTCATCTTCCCTGATTGCTTGGACTAAAATGTTGGGCAGTACGTTAAAGTTTTCACAGTGAACCTTCTTTTCTTCTATGTTCCAGGAAAACCTTTCAGTTATTTCATATTTCATCTAATGTTGCAAATAAGTTTTGCACCAGATTGACATAAGGTCTGTCCATACCTGTTTTTCTAAACAAAAAAATTTTTTAACATGACTGAATATTGAATTTTGTCACTCTTTTCTTATATCTATTCAGAAGATTTTATGGTTTCCTTAGTCTCAAACTTATTGATGTGTGCTTTGATCTTTTCATTTCCCTTCCATGTACTAGCTTTGAGTAAAGTGTCCTTATTTCCTTGATCTTGTTGTACAAGATTGGGTTATTTCTGCGGACTCATTGTTTGTCTGAGTTGGACATTTCCAGCCACAAACTGCTTACCCAGCCTGGAGAATCATTCTATGAAATTGTATGGATTTGTTTACTTTAATGTCTCTAAGATGCATAGATTCACTACTGAAAGGTAGCACATTTGAATTTGATGTCTGTGAGCTGGGCAGTACACATGTCAGCATGTGTCAATCTCAGTGGGATGAATGACCACATGAGTTTGGTGACTTTGGTGAAGACCAGCGATCTGTGCTTACAGTCTCACTTTATGCTGAAGGAAAACTGGAGAGAACAGAAACACTGATAAAATGTAGTAGGTTCAGTTATATTGTCACATTAAGTAGAGAATAAACCATAACACAAAACTGAAGGAATAAGGTAAGGACAGACTATGACTGTGACTGCTAACACACGGGCTGTATGCAGAGGAAGTCGCATCCCTCCCTTTGGTCAGCAGATGCAGTGCATAGAGATGAGCAAACCACTACATTTATATATATATATTTTTTTTCATCTTTTTCCTCTTTTATCGGTACCGGGGATTGAACTCACGACTGCCTGCTAGCAAGGCAGGTGCTTATGCTGCTGAGCTAAATCCCCAGCCCCTACATTTATACCTTAAGTTGACAAGTCAGAACACAATTCACAAAAATTATTCAGTTTCTCTATTAATAAGGACTTTGAGCAACCGAGGTTACAAAACATTTATTGCCAAAGCAGAAATGAAAATTGCAAGATCAAAAAAATAAATAAATGGAACAAAGACTGTGCTTTACAATGCAGGATAGAAACCACCCTGTCAAAACAAACATCAACCCATTCAAAACTTCCTGAGAATGTTCTTGCAGACAAATGATATCAACAATTAAAGCACGTGGAGAAGGCACCTACCTGGCTAGCACAAGTCCCTGAGTTTGATTCCCTCATTAAAAAAAACCATGAAGTTAATTATTGTAATATTGTATTTTCTTGGAGAAAATATATACTACTGTTGGTCTGTATCAGTAAGGGGCTCATAAAAGACCTTTTTTGGATGGAACAGTGAATAATTAACTTCAAAATAAATCACGCCAATATGAGCCTAAAATGTAAAATTTAATGATATCTACTGATATTGTAGACATACGATATTAGCAGCTCTGATGTAGGAAAAAACAGACAAGTTTATGTACTGTCTATAATGTATAATCATGTTGGTGTATGTGTAGTTATTTTCTTAGAATATTAAAAATGTATTTCCTAATTTACACATTGTTTAAAAATGTTTAAACAGAATTTATTAGCATTAAAATTATAATCTATCACATTCATTTAAAAATTTTTGCTACAATAATGGACAGTGGACAGCAAGTTTAAATACAAGGTAGCAAAAAAATGACAACAGTTAAGGAAAATTCAGTTCTGAAGTTAGGTTACAGCACAATTACTAAAACCAAAGAAAACACAGCACAAGCAACTGAACAAAAACCTCCAAACTAATGAGCCTAAACGGCATGTAGAGAAATACCAGTCATTTCATCTGTTGTTCTAACAGTGCAAACTAAATAAGACAATCACCATCTACTTCAACAAACAATATTAAACTCCACTGGTATTGCTTAAAAGAATGTACATAATTAAGTCAGTACAACATGTATTTTAAAAATTGAACTTAAAATTCATAAATCCAGAGATCTATTATAAGACGGAGCTTACAAAATTTAAACTAGGATATTTCTTCTACATGTCTATGTTCTGGAGAAATACTTGATATCTCATTTTTATATAACTCAGTTTTTAGGTTTAAACTACAAATGACCAAAGGATTTGGAAAATATGAGTTATAACTGAGACCTCTGTACACCTACTAGGATTTGACACAATATTCACTCCTATGTGCAGTGCAACTGGTAACTTGTGTACATCAGTTATGTTAATGACTTCTCTCAATGACACATGTATTTGCCATGTGGATTAAATATGTGACTCCTGGTGTTCCCATGTAAAGTACATACGTGTGTCATTCTCCACTGTATGATGCCATTTTAATAAAGTCATGTAAAACTGACGATTTCTCATGCTATGGATCTGTACTAACACTCCTGAATTTGTACGGTTTGACATGTTACTGTCACTACTTTTAAATGGAAGTTCTTAGCTAGGCATGGTGGCTCACGCCTGTAATCCCAGCATTTGGGAGGCTGAGGCAGGAGGATCGTTGTGAGTTTGAGACCAGCCTGGGCTACAAAGTGAGTTCAAGGCCAGCCTGAACTGCACAGTGAGACCCTGACTCAAAAAGAAAGAAAGAAAAAAAAAGGAAGTTCTTCATTTACTTCATGATATCAAGAAGAATCAAAGGGTTTCCATATATAGATATATATACACACACATGTGCATATATTGAATATATATTTCCATAAATATACATACATATGCAATATATATTTCCTTTCCTTTGAATTCTTTCATGTATTAGTTGAGGAAATAGAAACTTTTCTACATTGCTCACAAACTGAGTCTGTTCAGTATAAATTCTTTCACCTATTTAATGAAACCAGTTGCAATGAAAGAGGTTTTACATTGTTTAGAGGAAAATGTTTCAGCCCATCTGATTCATCTCAACCAAAATCACCTTATATTTTCAGCTTTATTCTTCACTTTCGAATGTGACATGTACAACACAAAGAAAGGATTTTGCTTGTTATTTAGTCTTTCTCCCATGTGAGATTTCCTTATTTGACAGTACCCATGTACTGAATGCATTCACACATTGTTTACGATACAGCATTATAACAGTGTGTCAGTTCCTACCTTGCACAAACATATGTGCTGAAAATTTCCCACACTGCTTACACACACTAAATGGCTCTGCAGTGTGCGTCCTTTCATACCCTTTACAAGGATCTTTTGTTCTGAAAGCTTTTACACACTGCTGACATACATACTATTTCTCCTCATCATGGGTCTTTTCGTTAATCATCAACTGTATATGCTGAAAGCTTTTCCATACTACCTTCACACATAGGGTTTCTTTGCAGTCACTTCATGTACTTGACAATAAAATTGTGTGCCAAAAGCTTTTCCACGTTGCTTATATGTATAAGGTTTTTCTGCAGTGTGGATCATTTCACGTACTTAATTTTTTGTGCTGAAATTTTCCACATTGCTTAAATACATAGGGTTTCTCCCCAGTGTGGTTTCTTTCATGTATTTCTTAATAAGCACATGACCTGAAAACTTCCACATAGCAGTGAGAGTTCTTTCACATACTTGACAACATTGTGCTAAAATCTTTCATATATTTAGAGATTCTACACAGTGTGACTTTTTTCACGTATTTCAAAATAAGCATGTGAGCTGAAAGTTTTTCCACACTGCTGACATATATAGGCTTTCTCTGCAGGGTGAGTCCTTTCATGTTTTCGGCAATTATCTTTTCGGCTGAAAGCTTTCCCACAGTGCACACACACATAGGGTTTTTCTGCAGAATGAGTCCCTTCATGATTTTTCCATCTATCTTTTCTGCTGAAAGCTTTCCCACATTGCTTACATACATAGGGTCTCTCACGAGTGACTCTGTTCATGTACTTGCCAACTATATAGGGTGTTGAAACCTTTCCTACAGTGCTTACATACAAAGTGAGTCCTTTCATGTACTCGAAGACAGCTGGAAGCCCTGAAAGCTTTCCCACATTGCTTACAATCATAAGGTTTCTCGCCAGTGTGAATCCTTTCATGTGTTTTACAATCCTTCTTTGTACTGAAAGCTTTCCCACATTGCTTACAATCATAAGGTTTCTCGCCAGTGTGAATCCTTTCATGTATTTTACAATCCTTACTTGTGCTAAAAGCTTTCCCACACTGCTTACATACATAGGGTTTCTCCCCAGTGTGACTCCTTCCATGTATTTGAAGATAACTGTATGTGACAAAAGCTTTTCCACATTGCTCACACACATAGGGTCTATCTGCAGTGTGCATTTTTTCATGTACTTGACAATAATATTTTGTGCTAAAAGCTTTCCCACACTGCTTACATACATAGGGTTTCTCCCCAGTGTGACTCCTTCCATGTATTTGAAGATAACTGTATGTGACAAAAGCTTTTCCACATTGCTCACACACATAGGGTCTGTCTGCAGTGTGCATTTTTTCATGTACTTGACAATAATATTTTGTGCTAAAATCTTTCCCACAGTGCTTACATACATAGGGTGACTTCTCCCCAGTGTGAGTTCTTTCATGGACTTGAATTTGACCATATGTGGCAAAAGCTTTTCCACACTGCTTGCATACATAAGGTTTCTCTCCAGTGTGAATCCTTTCATGTACTTGACAATAGTTTTTTGTGCGAAAAGCTTTCCCACACTGCTTACACACATAGGGTTTCTCCCCAGTATGAGTCTTCTCATGTTTTCGCATGTAACTATATGTTATGAAAGCTTTACCGCACTGTATACATAGATAGGATTTCTCCCCAATATGACTTGTTTCATGTATTTCAAAGGAAGCACGTGTGCTGAAAGCTTTCCCACAATGCTTACATATATAGGTTTTCTCTAGAGTATGAGTCCTTTCATGTGTTTCACAATTGTCTTTTCGGTTAAAAGATTTTCCACATTGCTTACATACATATGGTCTCTCTCCAGTGTGAGTCCTTTCATGTACTCGAATGTTACTGTATGTTACGAAACCTTTTCCACAATGCTCACATACATAGCGTTTCTCCCCAGTGTGACTTTTTTCATGTAGTTTACAATAAGCGAGTGTGGTGAAACCTTTTCCACACTGCTTACACTCATAGATTTTCCTTAGAGTGTGAGCCTTTTCATGCATTTGGCAAGTATATTTTCTGCTGAAACTTCTTCCACAGTGCTTACACACATTGGATTTCTTTGCAGTATGAGTGCTTTTATGTTTCTGCCAATGATCTTTTCTGCTGAAAGCTTTCCCACATTGGTCACATGCATAAGGTTTCTTCCCAATAGGACTTCTTTCAACACTATCCAATGAATCATTAGTGAAGGATTCTCCATCGTGTTGAGAATTAAAACTTTCTCCAGGTGGCACACATATATCCATATTCCCCTCATTATGATTTCTTTCACCAATTTGAATATTGTTGGGTGTAATGAATGATTTGGAATCTGACTTTTCTTGGGTGGTATTTTCTTCTGTGCCATCAGAGAGGGAATTTTCACATGGCATATGTTCACGGGGCTCCTCCCCAGGGCTTATCTTTCCATATTTCAGAAAAAACTTGATTTTTGTGGAGGTTTTCAATTCTCTATTACAAGCAGACAGCTTCCCTTGAAATCCCTGCTGCTCATATTTTTTGAGTGCAGTGGTAGCCACAATGCGCCCGTCTGCTGATGCTTGACCAACCAAGGGCCTTCTAGAGGAAACACTTTCACTTGGTTTTACTCCAAGTGTCGTGTGCACATTTGTACTTGGAGACTGCGAAGCGATTTCTCCATATTGAAACCATAATTTATATTGACAGAATTGCTCTACCTCTTCACTTCTGTAAAACAGGGGAGTAATAGTGTGTTTTTAGTATTCACCATAAGGAGATCTGCTTTGATATCCTCTAAGAATACTTAACTACCCAATTACTCTGCATGATGGCTCAGACACAGCCTTTAGACAAACTGTAGGATTCATTTGGGGACTGTTTGCAATGCAAAATACTTCCTTTCTCACTGAAGATTTGGGATATATCTTGAGGGAGACACGTTCCATGTGTTGACGAATTATGGCACCTTTTCCTCCGTCGCTCCATCCTCTCCCCTTCACTGAGCCACTTTACCCACTCTACAGTTTCTTCCTGCCCCTTTTCCATCATCTCTCCATTTACCCCTTAATTCACATGGTGGGATTCGCATGCAAACCATAACTTGTGATACAGAAATCTCCATGTCTGTGATTTAATCTAAGATAATGGGCTCTAGAGCCATCCATATTTTGGCAAATATCACTTCATTCTTTTGTGGAAAATGTTATACCATTATGTGCGCACACTGTTTTTTTCAGTGTTGGAAACTGAACCAATTTTAACACTGAGATGTATCAATGGAGTCTCATCAATCAGTAAGTTACCCAGGCTCAGTATAAATGCATGATCTTTGTTCCTCTGTTTCTCAGAGTTCTAGGGTTCCATGGATGTATTTTATACACAGGCCACACTATACTTTCTTAGTCAGCTCTTCTGTGAATGAGATTTAGGTTTATTCCAGCGGTTAGGTTTTCTAACTTGTTCTGCTACAAATGTACATTTAAGCACCACTATAATATGATTATTTAATATTGTGATGCTACACAGTAAAACTGTAGCTGGGTAAAACAATGTACAATTAATTTCCTTTGTTGGAATCTCGATACACATTTGCATAGCTGTCACACCACATTGCCTGTTCCACTGGTAACATGGGAATGTGCCTTCTGATACTCTGAAATACAAATGCAGTATATGGACTTTGGGGAAATGTTTGAAAATAACTATGATTAAAAGTAGAACCCCCTGGGTTTTGAGTACACTGATAATTAGGAATATTTCAAACAATAAACTACATGTAGGATCTCACAAAATTTGCTTAACATGAAAATGGACTTATAAAAATGCACATACATATAATTGGAAATTAGCTACAGTGCATGCACAGCATTTGGTTTCTATATACCTCTCTTCAATGTCTGAATGCAGTTTTGTCAATGTATCTATAATTCTGACAATGGAACAAAATTGATTTGTTCTGTTTTATTTTTGAGACACAATCTCACTGTATAGTATCAGCTGGCTTTGAACTTACTCTGTGAATCAGGCTGACCTGAAAGTTGTAG
Source organism: Cavia porcellus (assembly GCF_034190915.1). Taxonomy (NCBI): domain Eukaryota; kingdom Metazoa; phylum Chordata; class Mammalia; order Rodentia; family Caviidae; genus Cavia; species Cavia porcellus. The sequence continues at coordinate 518,244 of NW_026947516.1, read as the reverse complement.
CAATTGACTGTCGGCAGCCTCCTAACTATAGGGAGTATGTGAAATCATATCCATACTCCCTCCATTTCATATATTTCAAATAATCAATTGTCAGATTAGAGATATTCAACATGTTTATAATTGTGGAAAAATTTGGTGAGATTTTAAAATTTTGAACGTCATTCTTTCTGTTCGGTTCTGTTCTGTGTGAATTACACCAAGTCCAAAGGCATCTGTAGCTATTTTGAAAACATCAAAAGGCATTCTTATAACTATTCTTGATTTCTGTAATGATTTTAGTCTGGTGTTTCTTATCCTGGTTTTTTTTTTTTTTTTTTTTTTTTTTTGTATTGGTTTTATTCTGTTTTATCCCCTTTAAAATAAAAATAAGAACAATAATTTAAACATAGTCTTCCTTTTGCGTTTGCTTGGGTTTAATTTTCTGACATTTGAGGAACATTCTTCTCATGAATGCAAGTTACCTTAGAATGTTTCTGAAGATTTTATTCTCATCCTCAATGTGCTGGTCATCTGAGTTTCTTCCTAAAGTGTAGAAAGAAATATAACAATGACTTATTACATATGTGAAAAACAGCAGACTTCCATTAGATTCATGGTAAAATGTAACCATGACTGGAACATGCATCAGAACACTAAGATCTTACCATGAATGAAACTGCACTGGTGAGCACTATCCAACGCTCTGAGTGCATAAATGAGAAAATAATATTTTCTTTACCTACGGCAGCCAGGTTCCTAATGGTTTCCAACATCACATCTCTGTAAAGCTTCTTCTGGGATGCATCCAGCAAAATCCACTCCTCCCTGGTAAAGTTGAGAGCCACGTCCTTGAACCTCACTGCCTCCTACATCATCAGATACATATTTCCAAGAAGAAGAATAAGATTCACAAAATGAAACATCTCAATTTTATTCATAGATAGTTGATATAAGTCTGAGTTTTCCAAATTTTACTTCATGTCTGGCTCAGCAAACAGTTATTTGCCATTCATATGCCTTCATCACACAGGACCTTTGAGGTTACCTTGCATTTCAGTGCTAAAGCAACAGAGCAATGGGAACAGTGCTTCCCTGGATGGTTAAATGCAATTTTACCTGCAGAAAGTCACTAAAACATGTGTCATAGAAATCAGAATTCAAGTGAAAAAAATAAGCAGAAAACTATGATAAATTATTCAAAAGGAATCAAAGAAAATACCTTTTATTTTCAACATATTACTCATAGACTGATCCCATCTTTTTCTCATTCTATTTAGCCTACATTTTTTTTTTTTTTTGTCTTTTTCCTTTTTATCGGTACCGGGGATCGAACTCACGACTGCCTACTTGCAAGGCAGGCACTTATGCCGCTGAGCTAAACCTCCGGCCCCTTAGCCTACATTTTAACACTTCAACCTGTTTTCATAGACAAATCCTTAGAACACTAAGCTAAGTTTATAAATAATACTTTGGAAAGCTAATAAAAAAGTCACAGACTTTTTTTGACAGTGTCTAACAACAGTGAAATTGCATTAAGGAAACACTATAATGTATATCACTAACGCAAAACCTAAGCTCGACCAAGGAACTGCCTATCTATTCCACTCATTTGCTTTTGAGGCAAAGTACATTTTTTACTAGTCTCATATTTCAATAGCAAGTAGAAAAATAAATGTAGACATATTTAGAATGAGGTGATAATTTTTATAAAAAATTAACATTTGGAAAATATGCTTATTTATCTATGCAGCTTAGAGGAAATATGCCTAGTTTCATCAAAAATGTAAAACCAACATTGAAAGCAAGAGGAATACACTGAAAGGGCAAAAACATGATGAATTATTATAAGAAGAAAGCGAGATAGGAAAACAACATTACAATGCAAGATAACTATAAATATCATGGGTTCTTTAATATTTGAAAAAGGGTCTTCCTGTGTGGCCCTGGCAGACCGTCCTCCTCTGACCATGATCAGATTCTGACTGTTGTGAACACAGGTGCAGGTGCTGTGCCTAAGAAATCATGTGCTTGAGCCGGGCGTGGTGGCTCAGGCCTGTAATCCCAGCACAGAGGAGGCTAAGGTGGGAGGATCCTTGCGAGTTCGAGACCAGCCTGGGCTACAAAGTGAGCTTGAGGCCAGCCTGAAGTGCATAGCGAGACCCCTTTCAAAAAAAGACACAAAGAAAAAAAAGAAATCATGTGCTCAGAGACCTGAAAATGTCACAAAATTAAGATTTACTGAATTTTACACTACAGGTAGGTAAATTCTTAGACATATTGAAATTTTCAGATCAGATACTAAAAGAAGAGATGCTGGAAAGTCAAAGAAAGAAGCTAACAATTGCAGTATTAAAGTGCCCCTCCACATAGTGAGGTCACTGAGAGCTTCCAAGTGATTCCACAAAATAATTAATTAATTGCTTAAGGTGAGATTTTGCCCAATATGCAATCTATATGCTACTTCCTCATGTCAAGTGTATACATAATATGCACATTCTAATAAAAATTATAATAAAGATATACTCAGACACAGCTTCATATGTATGTAATCCAAGAAAATAAGTAGGCAAAATGCCACAGTACATTTTAACAGATTCACTCAATATTTAATTCAAACCAGGAAAGGATTTACTGTCGGGAGACTTTCAAGCTGGAAACGGACCACAAGTGCAAACCTGCAGTGTGGCCACGCCAAGAGCACCCGGGCAAAGCCACTTGAAGCTGCTTCAGCCCAGAGATCACTTAGCCCCAAGACCACCTAAACAGTGGGTAACTAGGACAAGAGCTATCATGTGATATTAAGCTGCTAAAATACATAAATGGCCTGCAGTGAGGGGACAGTTCCCTTCCTGCTATCTGGAGAGTAAGGCTCCACCTCCTCCAGCTTTGTCCTGTGTCAGCCTCTCACTGTCCTTCACCCAAGAAGCCTGAGTGCTGCACAGGTCATGGCACGTGGTGTCTGAACAGGGACAGGGTGAGAGACTGGGAGCAGGGGGACACTTCTTTTTGCGCACAGCTGGGGTGGGGAGAGTGCATTAGAACAGATCAATACGCATCCCTGGAGTGTTTTTATTAGCTTCATCCCATGTAAAGACTGGGGCACTGAAACAAGCTCTGACACTCCAGGGCCACAGCTGTAAATGGGCTCGTGAGAAACCTCTTCCTCGGAGGGTAAAGAAAATAAAGAGGTGCATAATTTCATTACTGGTATAATTTTGAGACAAACGAGTTCTAAAGAATCACAAATGTATATGTAATTGTTTGTTGTACGCTTGATCTCAGCATTTAATTTCATTTATGGATTTTGATAAGGAGCTAACAATGATTATAAACTTGTTGAAACAGTCACAAGGAAATTGGTTCATCGTAATATTTTAAAATCCAGTCCAAGCAGGGAAAAGATGGTGGAAAAACAGAAACAATAAAGTTTATGTTTCATAATTCTTGCTCATTAGATAAGGAAGGAGATGGGGATAACTTCCCCACAAGAGAGCATTGCTGTGAATTCTATTTTACACCGGATACTTTGAGTCACAGACAGCTCCACCTTTTCAGCTCAGAGACATTTTGCTGCATGACAGATTAGAACTTTCAGCTCTGAGGGAGTAGAGGCATCTTCTCTGTCTCCCTTGCAATTGGTGCTAAAAGAAGTCAACTGGGTGGGGGGTAAATGGAGCGATTGAGCACATCCACCTAGCTACGATCTTTGAATCTCCAACAGTCTGAGATAAATTATAATCTCTCAGGGCATCAGGTTACTGCTTAAAGGAGAAACCTAAGCTACTTGTTTTCATTGTAAAGGGGGAGAGATATTTTACTTGAAACAGCTTTTCTGCTGCATCTATGGGGGCAACACAGCTACTAACTGTCCCTTCAATAAGACCTTCAGCTATCTGACCAACATGTAGGTGAGGATATCATTGGGCCACTTGATGTAAATTGAAAACTGATGTGGATGGCCCGCCTGTTCCAGAAAAGCTTCCAGCAGGCCCTGTAACAGCCCTGCCAAGGAGTAGGGGTGCTACGGCCCACACAGCTCCCCGGAGACGGCATGGCCCTGCTTAGCATGGCAGGCTCCGAGGAGGTAGGGGTGATGTGGTCCTGGTGTGCAGCTGGCTGATTGTTGTCTAGAGAATACTCTCACAAAAGGCAGTTTCAGATAACCAATATGGTAACAACTAGCCTGTGAACTTGTAAAAATTCAGTATCTGGCTTTCACGAGGTGATCACAGTCCAAAGTGGGAAGGAGAGTCCTGGGTGCCTAAATACAAAACGTAGCTTTTTTCATCTGTACCTTACCACAGAAATTCCCTATAATCTCACAACAAAAAAATTTTAAAATGTGCTCACAATTTAAATTTCAAGTGGGAGAGTTCACCTCCTTATAAACTTTACTTGGTAGTATATAACATTTAAAATTTTTAAATTTTAATAAAAATACAAGAACTTCAGCAGAAAGCAATCAAAGAAAGCCTAAACAGAGTCCTCTGGAAAGACCGCCATACTGGACAATGAAAGCATCTAGTCCAGTGCTAATCCGGGGTCGAGGGTGTGCTGATGTTTATCAAGGAAATGCTGAAGGGCCTCTCTGGGTGCCACAGCACGCTTTCCAGCTGCACCAGGGACCCAAACCCAGGGAAGGAGTTGACTCCACCACTCAAGGAGCTGATGCTCAGTCGTATGACAGCGATGCCTCAGTGGGAGACCACACCACACCTGATAGAAAAGGATGAAGCCACAACCGACCCTAACTGACCAGGATGCCCAGGGGATGGTAATCAGAAAGAAAACCAATATTTTAAATAGGTGATGAGAGAATATAGAGGAAACCAAATTAAAAGTTACATGAAAAGAGGGGGACACAAAAGTTGCTAGTGTTTTTAAGACTGACTGCAAAATACATGTTAATTGTAGATAAGATTTTGTCCTTTCCAAATTCTTTTTATAAGCGATCTCTGCTATGGACCTACAACAAATCAGACTGGTTTATTTATAATTATAAATTCTAAAATTGTAACGATTATTATAGTTCACTTTGGTGAAATATATTTGAGTGCACCCTGATTTTGTAAGATGTTTGTCTGCCTGTGTCTGTGGTGTGTTTGTTCAGTCTGTAAAGTGGTTGTTGGGAGTCAACTGAGCTAGTGACCATTCACACATGTGGAGCCAAAAATCACTAGAGCCCACACAGGAGTGCCCAAATGGCATGGAGCGCCTGAAAAATGCCCTGAGGGCATGGCCCTGAGAACACAGGTGTAAGAAATGAGCTAGTTCAGCAAAGGGACATGACAGAAGGATTTAAATAACCCTGCCAGGAACTTATGAGAGTTCTCACAACACTGACAAGCTGTATATTTGTTTCTATATCTGTGTCAGTCTGTAGAGATAGTGCGTCCATGTTTGTCCATTTTTCCATTCTGTGGACAGCTGGTCTTTTTATTTACCCTTAACAATTTTTATTTTTTTCTTTCTTTTGCATTTTTAAATCATTTACTAAAAGTTTATTGGTGTTATAATTAATAAATTATGCTTAACCTTGCATTGCAAGCTGGTAAAAGGATGCCAAATTTGGTTTTGTATATGTAATGCATACTGTTGTTTATTATTGACTTGACAGTGTCTCATTGTTTAAAAAAAAATGTGTTAAATGTTATGATTGGGTTTTCATTAAGAATTATTATTAAGGGGACTGGGGATTTAGCTCAGCGGCATAAGCGCCTGCCTTGCAAGCGTGTGGTCGTGAGTTCGATCCCTAGTACTGATTAAAAAAAGAATTATTATTAAGATAATTAAGTAAAAACCCCTTAGGTTAGGGAGAGATTGTTGGACAGGACTCAAATTAATAAATAAGAAGGATCTGGGCCGGCAGGCTGAGAACCTGCAGGAGCTGAGAAGGAAGGGTGTCCAGAGATGGCACTCCATGAACAGAAGTGAAGATAACAGTCCCAGTGAGGCTTAAAATTGAAAGACTGCAGTTCAGAATGTTACGACAGATTTAAGGCTCTAAATGCAGAAATGGAAAAATCCACTGTAAATAAGTTGCTACACAACTAATCTAAAATGTGCAGAAGAATTCAAGAATTTCTTTCAAACGGTCCATGAACTATTCTCAGCTGGAACCTATTCCAACATCCAAGACAGGAAAACAAGTAAATAGATTACAGTGTTTAACTTAAGCACACACTGAGGACTTGGCAAGTACAAGGATTTAAAATCCCCACCAGAGCACATCATGGTGACCACATCTGTAATCACACCACTGTCATGTGTTGAAGCAGGAAGGTCACAGGAATTCACAGGTGAGAGCCTCACCTTGTACAGCACAGCAGTGTTCACCCTCACAACTTACTGATGCTGCCAGGAGTACTCTGAAGAGTTCTAGAAATCAGTGCACCTGACAGTGAATGTCCTGGATTCAAAGCCAACTACTCACCAGTGACAGACAATGCTTGCCCCTAATTGTTTGAACCTGCAATGAAGCCAGTTTTCTAAGTTTTAATTTTGCCTTACACATATTTCAGTAACTTAGTAACAGAGGACTCACTAATCTAACATTTCTAAAATTTCCCATTTTTGTTACATATCTGATATTTGACTCATATTCAACTCAAAAAAGCTTGAGTCCCCCTTGTTTACTTTTGCAGTAAAATCTTTCAACTTTTAGGGTTCAGTTTTTGTACTTTAAGTGTTTAATTTGCAATACTTCATCCTCTCTTTTCCCCCATTTCATCCCCGTCTACCCCACATTTCATTCCCCTATTTTACTCCACCGTGGACCAAAATTTGTTTATACCTAGCAACTGATGTGCAGGCAGACCAGACACTGGTACTTAAAGTCCACAGTAGTACTCCTTTAAGAAAAGAGCTACCTTAATAAGCATTTCCTTATTTAAACAGTTTTACAAACTATCCAAAACTGCACCCAAATATATAAAAGTTACTAATGTATAAGAAGAATCAAATAAGCCCTAATACAGTTGTACTGAGAGACGTCAATAATCCAATTCAACAAAAAGACAGATCACGATCCCCGGTACCGATAAAAAGGAAAAAAAAAAAAAAAAAATACAGATCAACTAGCAAAAAACTAATAACGAAATATTAGAACTAAATCAATATTTTGAACAAATGGACTTTGTAAATGCCTATGGAGTGGTCCACTCAATGACCTCAGAAGGAACACACATGGGACATTCCCCAAAATAGAGCATATACTGGCTCACAGAACATGCTTAAGTAAATGCAAAGGAACTGAAATTATCCCTGCATACTGTCAGACAAAGGTACAATGAAACTGACAATGTACGGCAAAAGAAACTGCAAGAACTCTATAAATACACGGAAAAAACATCACCTTGTAAACAACCAAAGGGTCACAGATAAAATTAAAGAAAAAATTGGACAGTTTTCACAGTTCAATCATAATGACAATACAACATACTGCAACTTATGGGACCCAATTAAAGCAGACTTCAGACACAGTAAACACCCATGTGAGAAAAAGAACAAGCACATATAAACACCTTAATGTTGAACTTCAGACTTCTAGAATGAGAAGAGTGAGCCAAGACAAACATCACATGAGGGACAAAATTATAAAGATCAGAGCAAAAATTACCACACAAGACTCTAAAGATAATACAAAGAATCAATGAATTGAAGACTTCTTTCTTTGCAAAATTATATAAAATTGACAAATACATAGCCAGACTTATCCAAAAAAAAAAGAGGAAAGAAAAGACTCACATTCTTACAATTAGGAATGAAAAGTGTGAAAGCTAAACAGATCCTGTAGAAATGCAGAAAATTATCAATACCTACTTTGAAATCTTTAATTCTAAAATGATGCAGAATACAGAAGAAACAGGTTCCTAGATGCATGAATTACCAAAGCTGAACCAAGCTCATAAAAATCCCATATAACACAATATGAATAAAGGAAATTGAAGATATAATTAAAAACGTATCAGCAACAGCAACAACAACAAAGCCCAGGCCCTGATAGATTCACTGCTGAATTCTACAAGAAATCTAAACAAGACCTAATACCTCTACTTCTCAAATTCTTTAATGAAATTGAGAGGAAGAAATACGTCCAAATTCATTCATGAAAACAAGCATTGCCCTCATGTGAAAACCAGAGAAAGATCTAATTAAGAAAGAGAATTACAGGCCCAGGGATGTACCTCAGTGACATGGGTACCTGCCTGGCAAGTGTGAGGTCATAAGTATGATCACAGGTACAAAAACAAACAAACAAACAAACCCAATTTCCTTACTGAACATTGGCAAAAATCCTCAATAACATATTGGCAAACAGACTGCAGCAAATTTTCAACAATTTTATACACCATGATCAAGTGGGATTCATCCCAGGGATAAAAGAATGGTTCAATATATGTAAATCCATATAAGTAATACACCATATTAACAGAGCAGGACAAAAATCATATGATCATCTCAATAGGAACAAAAAAAGCTTTTGACAAAGTCCAGCACTCATTCATGATAGAAATCCTGCAGAAAACTGGAATGGATGGTCTTTACCTCAATCTGATAAAAACCATCTATGACAAAACAACAGCCAGCATCATACTAAATGGACAAAAACTGAAAGCTTATGAAGAGGTTGTCCATTGTCTCTACTTATTTGTTATAGTCCTGGGAAGTTTAGGTGGAGCAATTAGACAAGAGAAACAAATAAAAGGGAAAAAGATAGGAAAGAAAGAAGCTAAACTAGCATTCTTTACAGGTGACATGATACTCTACTCAGAAAGCCACAAATACTCCACCAAAAAACACTAGATTTAATAGGTAAATTCAGCAATGTAGTTGGTTATAAAGTCAACACTCAAAAATTAACAGCCTATCTGTACATGAATAACAAACTCACTGAGAAAGAAATCAAGAAAATAATACCTTTTACATTGGCATCCAAAAAATATGAAATAACTAGGACTTGATCTAACAAAGGATATAAACAAATCTACATGGAAGACTACAGTGCTCTGGAAAAGGAGATTAAGAGGATATTAGAAATTGGAGAGATATGCCATGCTCTCAATATACATATGAACATAGTGATACTTCTTCTAAAACTCTAATATAGATTCAAGCAATTGTAATCTAATCAAAATTTAACCGCATATCTCACAGAACTAGAGAAAACAATCCTAAAATTCATCTGGGACCAGAAGAGAGCTAGAATAGCAAAGGCAATCTGGGCAACAAAGATAAGACAGGGGGCATCATTCCCCTGTCTGGAAATTACACTATAAAGTTATTGTGATTAAAAGAAAAAAGAAAAAAAAGAAGTGTGGTCCTGGTTTTCAAAAAAATCCAGACCTAAAGATCAATGGAACAGATCAGAAGACGCAGAAACTCCTACAGACACACTAAGCTACCTTACCTCTGCCAAAGGTGCCAAATACGTTCACAGGAGAATGACAGCCTCCTTAAGAAATGATGCTGGAAAAACTGGTTCTACACATGTCAAAGATTAAAACTGGAGTCATGTCTTTCCTCAGGATAAAATCAGATTGGATCAAAGGTCTTAATATTAAAACAGAGTAATTCTGCTGGAAAAGAAAGTAGGTAAAAGACTTGACAATATTGATGGCATTATGAACAAAACCCTGACTGCACAGGAAATATCACAAAGAATTGACTCTTGGGATGTCACCCTATTGAAAAGCTTTTGCACAGCAAAAGAAACCAGCAACAGAGTGAACACACAGTCCACAATGTGGGGCAGAATGTGCTGAAGCTACACCTCAAAGGATCAGTGTTGAACACGGAACTCAACCACAATGAGAAAATCAGGGCTCCCAGATTTAAGCACTCAGTCCATAAATGGGCATCTGAGATGTACACACACTTCTCAGATGAAGAAAAACAAACAGCAAATAAATATGAGAAGAAACGTTCAACCTTACTGGGTCTGTGGATGAGGGCTGAGCTGAGAAAGCAGGCCGCGTGATGCAGCCGTGACGGCGGGGACCACAGGCCTCACCTCAGGTTAACCACAGCAGAGCTGTACTGTGGCCTGGGCTTTCCTCTCAGGAAGCCCGAATGACATTCCAAACAAGTAGAAGAATCACCAGAGCACTCCGACACTTACTCGTACACCTTCCAGGAATGTCTTTGCCCTTTTTTACACCACCAGTTACAGGTAAACCACAGTTAATACTTCCTGCACAGCCATCCTTGCTACATGACTTGTTTCAGCATTAGATAGACACCAGCTAAGCAACAGGTTGGATTCAGCTTCACTGCGGTAGTCCGCAACATTTTCCTGTATAAAGACCCCAAGACAATGTAATTTCACTGTGTAAAATGCCTAGACCATCAGTTGCAACCAACTTTCATGATTTCTTCTGTTCTTGGGAGATTTTCTATTCCAAACACTTCTGTCTAACTCTTTGGTGACATGACTTGAGCATGGCACATTTAACAGACCACAGTGCCCTCTCCGTAACACTTCAACTTAGGGTTCAGAGACCTAAATGGTAGAAGAAACTGAAATGTCCACCAATGGGTAAGGAAAGATTTAAGCTTTCCATATTAATCATTCATACAGTTTACAATTGTTTTCATTAGTGCTACAATGTCAATCCATCTTGGAAATGTCAGGCGAAAAGTCAGACACAGAACCCTTCTTGAGTGGCCCGGGGTTTAGCTCAGCAGCACAAGTGCCTGCTTGGCTAGCGCAAGGCCGTGAGTTCAGTCCCCAATAATGACAACAAAAAAGATTAGATGTGAGATTAGACGTAATTCAACCGTGTGGAATTGTCCACTGATGGGAAATGGCCGGAATCAGGCACACGGTACAGTAGCCACTGCTATCGGTTAGGAAGCCAGGAAAAAGGAGGAGGAAGGGTTTCTTCAGGGACAAAATGAGGTCCTGTGAAGTGGATGAGGCTGGACTACACACATATATGTTTTAATGAATGAAACAAATAGTAAGTCACACTCTAGTAAAGCTGGCGTGAAAACAATCTTTACTTACTAACAAGTGGACAAAGAATCTGCAGAAATATTTGCATTCTGCTGATGATGAAAGAATGGAGAAAGGTGGGAGGTGGAGACATTTGAGGGAGATGAAAAAGGACATTGGGAGAGGTATGGGGGAAAAGCAGGGTAAAAGTAAGGAAAAATAAGAAAGGGAAGGGACAGAGAAACGAAGGAAAGAAGGAATGAAAAGAGTACATAAAAAGTGAAATCAATGCGGAAGGGAGGAAGAACGGGGAGGAGAGAAGAGGGAGGAGAGCTGGCGGAAGAAGAGGAAGAACCGTAGAGCCCACGTGCTGCTCCTGGCTGCATCCCAGCCTCGGAACTCCCAGGGAGGGCTTGGCGGGAAGCCTCCTTCCGCTGCTCTTCTGGTCCTTCTCCCCAAGGACACTACTGCCAGGATTGTCACCCTTCCACAGAGTGCCTTTCAGATGGTCTACAATTTGGTCTGCACATAACTGACAAAGGAAAGGTCTGAGAGCTTGCCCAACGCAGATTCTATCCATAGAGAAGGCCATGTGCTGTCCCTCAGCACAGGGGACCGAAGACACAAGATAAAACGAGGACGTAGCAGAGCACAGTGAGGACTCACGAGCTTCCGAGACCACTCGCACGGTGCTGTGTCCAACGCCCCTTGTGAGGGCTACTGTAAAAGTCCTCACAAAAAGAAACAACAAAGAAAGAAGTGATTAGATCATTGCAATTCTGACAAAAATACTTTGGAAAACTAAGATTTTATAAGAAAAGCACCGTAATGTGTTTTAAAAAAAAGTATTTAAAGAAAGACAAAACAAAACAGAAAATGGGTAGAAATAGTACATATGTTCAAAGAAAAAAATAAACAGTAATAAATCACTAGCTGATGTTTACATATTGTCCTCTTACAAATAATTGTTCAAGATACAAAACTAGAACAAATAAATGGGAATTCAAACAGGGAGACTGCAAATAGTTCTGTTTAACTATCTAATAAAATCTTAGTAATACGGTTATCAATCCTATACACTTAAACATACACACATTCATCCCTGTCTTCATTTATGTTGAAATTAAACAAACCAAAGCAGACACATAATCACTCTGAACAAAGAATAATAGTATTGGTGGATTTCACATCATGACACTCCGCAGTCAGCACTGGGTGCTGTAGTGCCTTTTTTTCCTTCAAAGTATTTGTTCATTTCATCACGTGTCATAAGATCAGTTTTCGTAAACTGTTTATAGGTTTTACGCAAGTATGAGTCTTAACATGTATTTCTATCCTTTCTATATTAGAGGGAGAAACAGAACAAATCTGGACAGAACAATACATATTCCTATAGACACATAAAACTAAAAAGACATATAAAAGTGCTGTACATGGGAGTTCTACCATGGTTACTGGGTTGTCTCTTGTTATCATCAGTATAATTGGCTATATCATCAGATAAAGTATAATCACATATATCAATACATAACAGTATTAATAGGAATACAACTTTGTAGGTAGTGTAGAACTAAAAAAGCAGGTAGTAATCAAACAGAATGGATATTGTAGTAAATCATTGTCATTTTCAGTATAGTTGTCTATACTCTCTGACTTGATATTATGAACCTTAACAGTTTTGAATAAAACCTGTAAATAACAGCAATTAAGCAAATCAGATTTAATTAACATCAGTCATCATATAACATATAACAGTAAAACTTTATCCAATGAAGTTAACAGGAAATTAAAGATGATTACTGTGCTATATCCTAATATTCTATGCCCTCAGATCTAGTGCTTGTATACAAACTGGGCCTGAATAAGTTCTAAGCAGAGTGGTGTGAGTAATATGGGTTTAATTCCTCATACACTATTAGCAGTATGTTCTGCTCTCTTTTTTTAAAAGACTATTCCTCCCTTTCACTTCCCCAGGGTGTACTGTGCATTTTTGGGTCTCCCCTCGTTTTATATTGGGAGGGCAACCTGCTATTTACCTAAGTGGGTCTGAACTTTCTTACTCCTAGACTTGATCTCTACTTGTATTTCTTTTATCTATTAAAGCCTATCTTTCCACCTATCCATAAATATTGGTCCAGTTGCCCCTATTACTCTCTGGTTCCTTATCACATACAGTTCTGTTTTCTTATATTTGATTTTTGATCCATATACCCTTCTTCTGGTTAATTATATTTCCTATTAAGAGCATCTCGGTGGACCCTACCTCTTCATCCACTTTGCCTGTGATTCTCTTTTTTCCTTAGTGTACCTAGGCCTATATTAGAAATTATATCCAACCTTCTCTGCCTCATTTCTGTTGAGCTTTTTTCCCTCATTAGTTGTCTGTCTTCTTCATTTCGCTTTCTGCACCATTCATTGGGGCCTCTGAGCCACAGTTGCTGAAATTCTGGTGCTTTTCTCTCTCTTTAGAATGTCCTACAGTATTCTCTGTATAGTTGGATTGGTGGTTGCAAATTACCCCAGTTCCTTTTTATCTTGGAAGCATCCTGTTTCTCCATTAATTTCTAGGGACAATTTTGCAGGGTACATCAATCTGGACTGGAGGTTATTTTCTTTCAGGACTTGGAATACTTTGCTACACGCTTTTCTCGATTTGATGGTTTGTGCCAAGAAGTCTGCCGTAATTCTGATGGGCTTTCACTTGTAAGTAAGCTGTTTCTTGTCTCTGACAGCTTTTAATATTCTGTTATTATATTGGATTTCTGGGGTCTTGATTATTATATGCCTGGGTGTAACTGTGTTTTAGTTGTAGGTGGCTGGAGTTCTGTATTCATCACACATCTGAATATCTTTTATTTTTCCTATATTTGGGAAGTTTTCCTTGATCATTTCTGTGAATAGCCTTTGTAGTTTCTTTGCTTGTACCCCTGCTTCTCCATTCACATTCTTTATTCTTAAGTTATAGATTCTTTTGCTGTCTTCTACCCTTTGTATTGTTACTACTTGTTTCCTTGTTATTTTTAAGAAAATTTTCCTTTCATGATCCCATATTGCAAACCTGTCTTCCAGTCTGGATAATCTATCCTTAGGTTCTTTCAAGCAGTTTTGCCAGGTTTCAATGGAGTTTTTAATTTCCTGGTAATCTCTGTGAGCCTGCTTCATGTATTCTATGTTTTCTCTATTTTCTTGATGAAACAATTCTCCCCCTTTTTTGTGTTCCTCCATTCTTCCATCTGTTTTTTCTTGAGAAGTGCTTAGCATTTCTTTTATTATTCTATTTATATCCTGCTTTACTTGGTTAAATACTTCACTTTTGAACTCATCTATAAGGTCCCAAAGATACTGCTTTTATGTCCACTGGTGCCGTGTCTGGTATTGCATGTTTACTGTCCTCAATCTCCTTTGCATTTACCTTTCCTGGATCAATGTTCCCTGCTTTGGGGGTCAGGGACCCTTTCTGTTTGCTTCCTCTTCTCATATTTTTTGTTCCTTCCATATAAGTGTATATAGGAGGTTCCAGTTTTTTCGTTGTTGGTTACATTTCGTCCAAAGCATGCTGACTAGGTGCTTCCAACCTAGACTGATGTACCCTGAAAAACTGTCCTTCAAAATGGATACAGAAATAAGATACTTCCATGACACAGGACAGCTGAAGAACTTCATGATCACCAAGCCAACTCTGCAAAGAACACTGAAAGACAGTTTAGATACACTTAGGAAAAAAACCACTAAGCAAAGCAGACAATTAAATAGAACAGAAAGATAAAGATGCAACAGCAGAAAGATAACATGTCAACAATAAACCAACATATAACAGTTATAGCCATTAATGTAAATGGTCTCAATGCACCAACTAAAAGAAACAGTCTGGCAGAATAGATCAAGAAATAGTATCCAACCATATGCTGTCTGCAAGAAACCCATGTAATCCAAAAGGGTACAGACAGAGTGAAAGTCAAAAAATGGAAAATAATACTTCATGCAACAGGAACCCCCTCCCCAAAAGCGGGGTAGCTATTCTATTTGCAGACAATGTGAACTTCAAACCAATAATGATCAGAAGAGATAAAGAAGGTCACTACATACTGGTTAGGGGAAAACTTTAACAGGAAGAGATAACAATCTGAAATATACATGCACCAAATTCCAGAGGACCCAGTTATATAAAGCAAGTATTAATAGAAATAAAAAACCAGTAATAACTCAATTATAATAGGAGACCATAACATACCACTGACACCAAGGTACAGATCAACCAGACAGAAAATCAGCAAAGAAACAACAGAACTGAATCACACCTGTGAACAAATGGACTTGATAAACATATACAGAGTGTTTCATTCAACAACATCAGAATACACATTTATCTCAGCAGGACATGCGACATTCTATAAAACAGACCATTTACTAGCCCACAGAACATATTTAAATAAATACAAAAGAGTTGAAATAATTGGATCATAGCGCCATAAAACTAGAAATTAATGATAAAAGAAACTGCAAAAATCCCACAAACACATGGAAATTAAATAACACACTCTTGAGTAATCAGTGGGTCACAGGGGAAATTAAGGAAGAAATTAAACAATACCTACAACAAAACAAAAATACAAATACAACTTACCAGAATCTTTGGGATGCAATGAAAGCTGTCCTCAGAGGAAAATTTATTGCACAGAGTTCCCATATCAGGAAAACAGAATGGAAACAAATAAATAACCTGATGTTACACCTCAAACATCTAGAAAAAGAAGAGCAAGTCAAGCCCAAAGACAAAAGAAGGGAGGAAGTTATAAAAATCAGAGCAGAAATTAATGCAATAGAGACTAAGAAAACAACCCAAAGAATCAATGAATCAAAGAGTTGGTTATTTCAAAGAATAAACAAAATTGATAAGCCCCTAGCTAACCTTATTAAAAAAGGGGGAAAAGCTCAAATTCATGGAATAAGGAATAAAAAAGGCAAAATCACTACAGACACTGTAGAAATACAGAATATCATTAATACCTATTTTGAAAACTTCTACTTTCATATGTTTGATAACACAGAAGATATAGACAGATTCCTAGAAAGATATGAAGTACCATAGCTAGGTCAAGAAAATGTAAAACTGCTGAATAACCCAATTTCTATTAATGAAACTGAAAATGTAATGAAGTCCTTACCTACAAAGAAGAGCCCATCAGAGAGACCTCGATGAACAGGGCAGACATGGAATGAGGGAATAAGGTGGACAAATTATAGCAGAAAAGTAGAGTAGCAGACATGAGGCAGAGATGGTAAGCTATAGTCTTTAGTAGAGATAGATCTGAAACACTATAAAAAAAGGCAGAGGTCATTGTTAATAGTGTATCAGGATTTAAAAGACACAGTAGTCTTATCGCCATGTTTAGTTTGCATTTAATTTGTTCTGGTCTGTCCACTCACGTTAGATTTGAGGGCACAGACATCTGACCAAAAAATAGCAGGTTATACCATGGTAACTATCCATACTTTCCTATTAACTTAAACTGAAATCCTGTATGACTTACATTGTCTTACTATGACTGATCTTAATTGAATCTGATTCATAAGACCACGGTTTTGCCTTGGCTGATTTTATTTGAATTTGGTATGCTTGTTAGTATCAACCCTAAAAGTAGAGGCAACTACTCTGAAGATGACAAGATGTAAAAGATATCCATACTGGTATTAATTATTAACAGCTCTTAAGTCCTACAATACTTTCAAAGTTGTAAAAGTTTATAAAATAGGTAATACTATGTTTAACTATATTAAGCCCATGATGTGGACAAATCTATTGAAAATAACAAGAGAAAACATAGTAACTATGGAAGATCACCTATCTTGTGGTCTTATATGTCTTATTCATTGCATGTTTTTCTAGGAATTTGTTTTGCTGTCTTGTTATGATTTGTTTTTCCCTATAATACAGAAAGGATAGATACTTATGTAGAAATTCACACGTGAAATTTTTTTAAAAATTATTTATGGGAAGAGATTATATAATGCAAGATGTAATGAACAATATACTCTGAAGAAGAGACACTAAGAAATCCAATGCTAATTTTGTAGCATTATGATATAAATTCTAGCAATACTATTATTCACTGATCAGAATGATATTAGTCTAGTCTCTTAAGTTCAATTTCAGCATATGTAAAGATAAGGACAGCTACTATGAAGAGAATGAGAGATGCGATGGTAGTTATTATTGTCTTCCCCAATGTTAGATCTTGAAGACCTAAAAAGCCTTCATCATCCTGTAATGATCTGATTAGTTCTATAATATGCAATATGTATTTTTTTTTTTTTGTCTTTTTCGTTTTTATCGGTACCGGAGATCGAACTCACGACAGCCTGCTTGCAAGGCAGGCGCTTATGCCGCTGAGCTAAATCCCCAGTCCTGCAATATGTATTTAATGTGCGTGAAGATGGAGACAACTATTTGTAAGAAACTAGAGACAATTAGATAAACAGTGAAGATCTCCATGGACTTGCTTTGAAATCTGTATTTCTTTAAATTGTTTTTTTTAACTGTTTTGTTCTGTTTCGATATGTTTAATCTTACCCTCTTTGACATATAAAACAAGTGTGTAGGACTGATAACCATATTACTGAGTTTTTGTTCGATCATTAAGCAGAACTGTTTGCAGTGTCAGTTTTTGAATGTCATTTTACATACTTTAATTTTGTAACCTGAACAGCTATTTCTAAGATGACAATATGTAACTTGTCAACTAGCGATTTCTTACCGTTTATTTTTCTGTAATTTTGTATTATTTCTACCGTTTTTTACCTCCATGTATTTTTTTTGTTTCCTTTTCTTTAAATAAACAAAACAAAACAAAACAAAACAAAACAAAACAAAACAAAACAAAACAAAAAAACAAAGAAGAGCCCAGGCCCAGACAGATTCACTGTGGAATTCCACAAGAAATACCAAGAAGACTTAAGCCAACACTCCTCATACTCTTCAACAAAATTGAAAGGGAAGCAATCCTTTCTAAGTCATTCCTGGAAGCAAGTATTACTCTAGTACCAAAACCTGAGAAAGACCCAACTAAAAAAGAGAACTATCGATCAATCTCCCTAATGAACACAGATGCAAAAATCCTCAATAAAATACTGGCAAATAGGATCCAGCAAATCATCAAGAAGATCATACACCATGACCAAGTGGGATTCATCCCAGGCATGCAGGGATGGTTCAATATATGTAAATCAATAAATGTAATACACCATATCAATAGAGCCAAAAGTAATAATCAGATGATCATTTCTATAGATGGAGAAAAAGCTTTTGATAAGGTCTAACATTCATTTATGATAAGAACCTTGCAGAAAATTGGAATAGATGGTCTTTACCTCAATATAATAAAGGCCATCTAGGACTAAGCAACAGCCAGCATCATACTAAATGGCCAAAATTGAAGGCCTTTACTTTAAAATCAGGTACAAGACAAGGATGTCCCTTATCACCGCTCCTATTTAATATAGTTCTGGAAATCTTAGCCAGAGCAATTAGACAAGAGACAGAAATAAAAGGCGTAAAGATAGGAAAAGAAGAAGTTAAGCTATGATTATTTGCAGATGACATGATACTCTATATAGAAGATCCCCAAAACTCCGCTGAAAGACTCCTAGATATAATAAATTCAGTAATGTAGCTGGATACAGAATCAACGCTCAAAAATCAATAGCATTCCTATACACTAACAACAAAGTCACAGAGAGAGAAATAAGGCAACAGCCTTCACACTAGCAACCAAAAAAATGAAATATCTAGGAATTACTCTCATGAAAGATGTGAAAGACCTATACAGGGAAAATAATAATACACTGAAAAATGAAATTGAAGAAGATTTCAGAAAATGGAAAGTCATCCCTTGCTCATAGATAGGAAGAATAAATATTGTGAAAATGGCCATTCTCCCAAAACTTTTATACAGATTCAATGCAATCCCGATAAAAATACCATCAGCATAGCTCATAGATCTTGAGAAAGCACTCATAAAATCCACCTGGAGCGAGAAGAGACCTAGAATAGCAAGGACAGTTCTAAGCAGCAAAGGCAAGGCAGGAGGTATCACAATCCCTGAATTGAAATTATATTACAAAGCAACTGTAGTAAAATCAACATGGTACTGGAACAAAACAGAGCTGAAGATCAGTGGAATAGATTAGAGGATACAACCACAACTACAAACACTCTCAACCACTTTATCGTTGATAAAGGGGCCAAACAGGTGCACTGTAAGAACGACAATCTCTTTAATAAATGGAAAAACTGGCTCTCCATATGCCGAAACCTAAAACTAGACCCATGCCTATCACCATGCAGTAAAATAAAATCTAAATGGATCAAAGATCTAAATATTAAAACAGAAACACTAAATCTATTGGAAGACAAATTGGGTAAAAACCTTGAACACATAGGAGTAGGTAGAGAATTCATGAACAGGATTCAAGCCGCATGGGAAATACTTTCCAGAGTCAGTGATTGGGATTGCCTCTGATTAAAAAGTTTCTACACTTCAAAAGAAATCTCCAGCATAGTGAAAAGAAAACCCACCAATTGGAAAAAAATCTTAGTGATATGCCCCTCAGACAGAGGACTTCTGTCTAAAACATATAAAGAATTAAAAAAAAATAAGACCCCCAAAATTCAAAGACCCAATCCAAAAATGGGCATCTGAGATGAATACACAATTTTCAGATGAAGAATACAAACGGCAAATAAATACATGAAAAAATGTTCATCACCACTGGTCATTAGAGAAATGCAAATTAAAACCACACTGAGATTTCATCTCACTCCTCAAAGAATGGCCAAGATCAAGAAAACCACCACCAACAAATGCTGGAGAGGCTGTGGGGAAAAAGGAACTCTCCTACACTGTTGGTGGGACTGTAGACTAGTGAAACCATTGTGGAGTTCACTCTGGAGATTTCTCAGAAAGCTGGGACTGGAAGCCCCATCTGACCCAGCTATTCCACTTCTAGGCATATTCCCAGAAGAACTGAAAGCATCATACCACAGTGATATATGTGTACTCATGTTTATAGCAGCACAATTTGTAATAGCCAGATCTTGGAAACAACCTAAGTGTCCATCAACTGCGGAATGGAGAAAAAATTTGCGGTATTTTTATACAATGGAGTACTACTCAGCTATAAAGAATGATCACATTGAGATACTTATAAATAAATGGACATAGCTTGAGACCATACACGTAAGTGAAATAAATCAAACTCACATGTGTAAATACAGAATAGTTTCCCTAGTGTAAGAAATGATAAGAATACAAAAAAGTATGTGGTAATCATGATTCCCAATCATATTGGTTTGAAGCCACATAATGTTTTCACTCATTAACTGCAAAGGTTTTAACCTGGGTTGTTTGATTTTAATATCGGTGATAGTACGAAAAACAACACATCATAAAAGCTAGTGCTGATTTAATATAGTCTTGTTTTGAAGTCCCATCAAGCTGTTGTACATGGGTTTCTACTGGTTTTAACATGTTGTATCTTACTATATTTTACTATATGCGATAGTATAAACAAAATTTTTTATAGGCAGAGATAATATAGAAACCGTTGTTCGTTTTCTGTTAACTGTTTCTAAATACTCTGTAATTCTTTAATTCTCTTGAATGGCTTCACACCGTCTTGATATGCTTGATGCTATAGTATACAAAGTTATACTCAAATAATCCGAGAAAAGAGGCACTATGGTGACTACTATTATGTTAGATTACCTGGGGGTGAAACACAATGATGCTTAAATTGTTTGGTTCTGACCTGTGTTGTTCTGTTACAATGTCCTCTTTTATCTCAATCTCCACCCCTTTTAAAAAAATTAATCTATTTTTTCTTATTTTTTTTCAATTAAGGGAAAACTAAATTTAAAAATAGCGGGATATATTATAGTAACTTTTTTGTTTTCCTATTAACCTGATTTCAACCGCTGTAATGCTCTCCCCATCTTGTTCTGACTGATTTTACTATATTCTGTTTAGTTTGACAGTATCAAGTTTGAGGGTATAGGCAACCACTTTGAAGGCAATAAGATTTACTATGATGCCCATTATGGTTTGACTATTATCTTCTTTTGAAGTCCTGTAAGGTCTCCAGTGTAGGTTTTATTGGTCTTGTACTGTACTGTTTTGATCAATTCTATTATACCTGATGATATAGGCAACTCTTTTTTAAAATAGCAAGAGGCACAATGGTAACCATTTTTGATCACCTGGTATTCTATTTTACATCATGTACTATGCCCATCCTTCTGTTCTAACCAACTCTGTTCTGTTTAGTCACGTTAGGTTTTATTCTCTTCAAAAAAAGTAATAAGAACTGTGGGAGTAAAAAAAAAAACCCCAAAAGTGTAATTGTTATTATAAAAAAGAGAGGAAGGGAGGGGTGGTCTAAGGGATATAACTGCATGTATGTTTGAGTGTGTAGGATGGAAAACCATATTACTGAGCTTTTGTTAGATCATTGAATGGAACTGTCTGCAATCTCACTGTATGAATGTCCACTTTATATGCTTTAATTTTATGATTTGGACAACTGTTTCTGGGATGACAGTGTGTAACCTATTAACTAGTGGTTTCTTACTGTATATTTTTTTCTTGAAATTCTGTATTACTTGTACCCTGTTACTGCTTTGTTTTTTTTATTTCCTTTCTTTTTTCTCTTTAAATAAATTTTAAAAAAATGAAATCGCAAAGGCATAAATGTTAAAATTATTTAGAAGATCCAAAAAGTAACAAGATTTCTGCCTGGCAAAGAAAATATGTTTTGAAAATTGTTGGAGACCACTACATAGTGGCTGTGAGCAGGACTTAAATTTTACTAATTGGCTTTCTATGTTTATCTGTGAGGCAAGGGGGCCTGGCGGCGGGAGCTGATTCATAGTAAGTGAACCTCTGTGAAATCACTGGTCCTAGCTAAGGCTGTAGTGGCCTGTGAGGACAGAGATACCTCAAAGGGCAGGATAACGCCACAGCTGGGGACACCTTGGCTCCAATGCCAATTAAGTAGTCAGAGACCACAGCTGCAGGCATCTTATGCTTGCTGTCTCATTCCTACCATAAACGTAGATAAGACGGTTCTCTTAAACTGGGGTAATTTACTGCTTGGAGATGTCTTTGAAGTGACTCCCAAGGTCCTCCTCACGGCCTCACTTTCCTCAGTTTCCCCACCTGTCTTTGGTCCTAATATAAGTGGACAATCCACAGAGGGAAGGCTTCATTTAATACTCTTGTGGTAAACAATAGTTTACAAACTATCTTATGAATAAGGCATCTAGTTAGGCAATACACCCAGGGGTGGACTTGGTGAATAAGCCATAATAATGATAACTAAAATATGAAGATTAGTGGACTACAGGTAGCAGAACAAGACCGAACTTCCTCAGGACAGGGAACGCAGCCTTTCCCCGCTACAAGGAGCTGCAGCCACTCACTGCCAAGCTGCCCAGTTTCCAGGAATTTCATGTGCAAAATAACCACTTGCTCCTTAAATTCCCAGTTTCCTTTAAACCTTACATGGTAAGAAAACACACTGGACAACCTGAGTTTCAAATAGTTATTTACATACACAGAGTCACCTCTGAGAGCTGGGCATTAAACAACTGAGCCACTGCTGTGCGCTTATATCTAAACTGCCCTCTGGATTGAGCAGCCACCTGGCCACCCACTCAGGATGATTCTAAGAATCCTCTTATTTCCAATGAAAACTCCTCATGCAGGGACAGCTGAGACCCATAGGGAAGGTTAGCTAAGGGACTGGGTCCTCTAAAAAGGAGAAAAGACAGGGCCTCGTCCTCCCAGCAAGCAATCATGCCGCCAGCTTGCAATTTCACACTTGTGTCTGGGTAAGCTACAGCCTGCATCTTTAAGCTCCCTTCTGAGCAGCTCACTTTCCCAAAACAAATTGTTAAATTTGACCCTGGAAAATTCTTCAATAGTCCCCCAAGCCAGATCCCTAGCAAGAAGTCCAAAAACCAACCACACAGTGGCCCTCGCAAGAGGTGGAGATAGGTCCTCCGCTCCTTAAAATAGTACTGCAACCCTGCTTAGAGTCAGCTCTGAGGGTTCGCACCCCTTTCCCGGGTGTCTGTACTCTTTCTTCCCACACCTGCAACACAGTTTTGCTTGGCGCTGATCTTCTCTGACTACTCTTCCACTTTCCATGTCAAAGAGACACAACCCAGGGAGGTTGAGCCACCAGAGACAAAATTAACATCCTTCTTTGTGCTCAGGACCTCACTCCACAATGTCGTTAAGAGCACGAGTTAGGTTGCTCATCACCGTCAGTAGGGGTCTCACGCAAATAACTAAAGTTGGATAAATTTTTAAGTTTCTGAGTATGCAATGGAGGAGTTCACTGTGTGCTTGGGAAGCTCTCTTCTTGGGTCACATCACCTGTGAAGGAATTTTGCCCTAAACGGGACGCTGTAGCAGTGGGAGGCTGGGAGGCAGAAGGTCATCCTGAGAGAATGGACTCCCCCTTTGTAATGTAACTCCCCCCCCCCCCCAGCTATAGAACAGAGCAGTAAGGAATGTTTCACTCCCTAATTCCTCCTTGAGATATCGGGGCAGGACAGGAAGGAATGCATCTGCTAGTCATTAACCACAAGATGTTCTGTCCTCTGTAAAGATATAGATAAGTAAAGGAATGTGCTGTTCAAAGGAGACCGAGTTGTACCTGGCACTCAGATCAGACCAGGACCCTCAGTCTCCATGGTTACTCAGCCCCAGACCCCTCGAATCAGCATCTGCCAAGTCCTGGCCGTTTAAAATTAACCAATGCGATCTGCTTCTGTAAACCTGCTTGCTTCCCGCGTGTGCCCTTAAAACCCTGCACAAATTCCCCTCGGGCCCTCTGCACTCGTTTGCCTGGGGGACCCCATGCGCATGGAAATAAACTTTTTTTGCCTCACCAAGAGTTGAGTCCTTGGGGTCTCTTTCCCTGCGGCGTCAGCCCTAACAATCCTTAGGCTCTACCCAAAACCTAAGCTATATGTATGCCTCCACACCACGGGTCCCGCAGAGAAAAAGCCAGACCTCAGTGGTCGGGGGTTCTCTCTCTGCCTTCTTAAAATAAAGGGTCACTTTACTTTGTATTCTGTCTTCTAACCGCGCCAAACATTTTCAACTTGCATTGTTAAACCTTGCTTTGCATTTTCGTGGCTCTTATCAACATCTATTTATTAATGAAGTTAGCAAAACGCATAAACTCAGGAATTTATTTGAATAGAAAAAGGCTGAGGTCTGAGGAGAGGGGATTTGGGTCTGAGAACCTGCCTTGCAGCCATTTATAACAGTCACATCCCCAGCTCTGCTACTGAGAGCACCGAGACCAGGGACCCAGCGCCCCGCAGCCGCACCAGCTCCAGGCCGCCCTGAACCAGGGCCGCCCCGAGCCCCGCTCTCCCCACACCGCTGAGGCGCTGCCGGGCCACACCGGACGGCACCGTGGGCGGGCAGTGTCACGGTGGGGACGGGCTCACGGACACGGCGGTGACCCGGACCCCGCCGAGGGAAAAGTGGCAAAAGCCCCAGAGCCCGGAGGACCTCGGGGTCCGGAGCTCGGCGGGAGGCTGCGGCTCCCAGAGCCGGTTCCGGCCGCCTCCTCTCAGACCTCAGCCCGACCCCCTCCCTTCCCCGGCTTCCGCCCCGCACCATCACCACTGCGCGGCTTCCCGGTGTCCCCGAGTCCTTCCCACGCGGCCAGCAGTCGGCTGAAGTCCTAGAAGGCGTGCTAGCGAGCTGAGGGACTTCGCAACGTGCCCAAATACAGAGCCATGACACCGGAAGTCCCACCCACCTCGGCTCACCTGATTGGACGGTTCGTGCTGCCCGCCTCGCCTCTCCAGCCCTGATTGGCTTCTGGTTCACTACCTCTCTGTAACCATGAATAGGATTTAGACTCCGGGAACTTGACTACAGCTCAGAAGATAGTCACCTATGACCTTTTGGACGATACTCCTTCTTACAGTATCAACCTCACCTCGCCTAACAATAACTGCATTTCAGCAGTTTACTCCTGGCTTAACCTCGGCTCACCCGATTGGACGGTTCGTGCTGCCCGCCTCGCCTCTCCAGCCCTGATTGGCTCCTGCATTTCAGCAGTTTACTCCTGGCTTTCCAAAGCAGCCCCATTTTCGTTTTTTTCCTTTTTTAATCTTTTTACCGGTACCGGAGATCGAACTCACGACCACCTGCTTGCAAGGCAGGTTCTTATGCCGCTGAGCTAAATCCCCAGCCCCATTTTCTTAATGCACCTAGTGTGCCTTTCCTGGAATGAGGCCTCCTGTGTTCTCAAAAAGTTCCATGGCCAGTGACTTATGGAAGACTCAGTCCCCTGATGTAAGAGAACATTATGGGTGCACGACAAGCAGGACGGAATGGAAAAGAGCGATAGCGGACCTTTCCATGCGTGAACGTTAGGTAATGAGACAACCAGTTTCGTTGCCAAGATTTTCACACTGTCTTAACCTTTTCACTTTTATTCAAGAAAGTGAATATATTGCCATCCCAGTAACAAAAACGGTTATTGTGTAAATGGAGAACTAAGAGTTGAATGATAGCTATATTCTCCAAAAGAGTAGAAATGAAAGGAAACGATGAAATTCTCTTGGACAAGCTTTGTATTTTATTCCAGATTAAAAAGAAAAACCCCTGAATATTGAAAACAAGGTAACTGTTAGGCATGAGTGCCAGCATGATTGCTGAATTTGAGCCCTGCCCTTGGTCCCTTTGGTCACTGGTCACTGACGAGGTAGGGATACTTCAGCACTTCACACTGTAGCTCTGAATTTCCTCATTGCAGTTTAAAATTCTCCTCCTTTGAACACTAATATTCACAAAAGAGAAACTTGTGGAGTCTTGTGATTCTTTTATTTAAAATTTGGCTAGAGAGATGCATAGGATACTTGTAATGCAGGGTGTTGAGTTCCCATTATGATGGGATAAGGCTTGTGTGAACTTTTATTTGTAGTATTGCGTTTTAGAAAGCCTGGTGTGGCAATATGGGGATGCATATGTATATGCAATTGCTGTAGCTTCCTGTTGAACTCTTCCTTTTAATTGTGTGGAGTTACCTTCTTTATCTCTTCTGACATGCTTTGCTTCGAAAACTGAAGTCTTCGCTACATTACACTTGCTGGGACAAAAAAACTGACACCTATACTTAAGGGAGAGAAAGTTTATTTCAGCTCAGAGACTGTAGTCCTTGGATGGCTGTCTGCAAGGCCAAATATCACGGTGGCAGGACCTCACAGGTAGGACAGAGTAACAGCAAGCCTGCCTTTCACTTGTACTCCATACAGGCTGCCAGCCTTTCGTGTGGTGCCATCCACACCCAGGATGGGGCGTCTGTCTCTATTCAGCCACACTCAGATCTATGCTAATTTCAATCAGTGGGCTAATTTAGTAGCTGTTGTTGATTTAAAAGTGGAAGTCAATTTAACACCAGCTGAATTAAAACAGTATGGTGCTAATGATAGATGACTCACCTGAGGAAAGTTACCAGCATAAAAAGAGATGTGGAAAGGAAGAGGGTGGCATTGAGGGTTACCCTTAGTGTTGTTGTTTGGAGCCATTGGTTCTCCTGGAGGAGCTCGTCATGCTGGCTTCCCTGGTATGAACTCGGCTCTTATCACTGGAGGAGCTCAGCACCTTGTCCTGAGAATGATGTGGTTCACTCTGGGGAGCTCTGGTCCTCACTGCACATCACTTCCTGACTCTAGAGGGAAAGCAGTGTTCAGTTTACTCTCTAGGAGAAGTTTGCTACGCTGGCTTCCTGACGTGTACCCAACTGTTCTGATTGCTTGAATACGTCCAGATCTCATTGTCTCTGAGGATGACTGTTGTGCTTTTCAGAGGAGTCCTGGTGCTTATTTTGAGTGTTGTTTCTTGGCCCCACTGTGGAACACTTAACCTACTAGTACAAATGTTTTATCCCACTTGCACAGACTTTCCACCACTGACCTTGGGGCCTGCTCATTGCAGGTGCATGAAATAGACTTGCTGATTCCCTATGGTTCTGTGCCGGGGATTGAACTCACGACCTCGCGCTTGCCAGGCAAGCGCTTATGCCACTGAGCTAAATCCCTGGCACTAAAATTGCAATTTGAATAACCTTATAACTTTTCCTAAATCACATTTTTGCAAATGGATTTTTTTTTTTCGGTACCAGGGATCGAACTCATGACCTTGTGTGTGCCAGGCAGAGTTCTGTTTTGAAGTCCTGTATTGTTAACATTGTTTTTTAGGGTTGGCTTTTATTTCTGTTTTCTTTTGTTAGATTATGTTAACTCTGGTGGCAGGAGCAAGTATTTCAAAGATACCAAGATATATTATGGTAGCAATTATTTTGTATTTACTATCGGCTTGTTTTGAAGTCCTTTATTGCATTCATTGTTTTATTTTTATTGTTTCTATTCTATTTTGTTTGAACTTTTCTCTGTCCATAATTATCTACAGCTATTTTGAAGATATCAAAAGGCATTATTGTAACTATTGATTTTGCAATGTTTTGAGGTCCTGTATCACTTACATTTATTTTTAATTGGTTTTATTCTGTTTTATCAAAAAATAAAATAAAAGCAAAGTAAACTGTTATGCAGATTCAGCACAATCCAAATCAAAATACTAACAGCATTTCTACACAAAACTGAAAAATCAATCAAGAAATCATATGGACTCTGAAGACACAGGGAGGAGCAAAAGCCATTCAAGCCAACAAGAACAAGGTTGGGGGCTTCAGAATCCTGGACTGTGAGATACACTGTGAAAGCACAGTGATAGAAACATTACCATAATAGCAACGTGTGGTCTTTGGATCAATAGAACAAAATAGAGATGATGGGCCAGAATCTACATGAAGCCAGAACAGACCCTTTCCTGTGAGAAAGAAGCTTTATTGGGCAGGAGGTGGATTAAGACAGCTGCTGTTTGGCTTTCGGGGAAGGGGTTTTTAAGGCTTGCTGGGTGCGGACTCTGAAGGTGAGTCAGGTGTAGGCAGCAGAGGATGACACAGTCACGACCAGGTACCCTCCTGGGCAGGGTTGACTGTTGCAATCGGGACAGTTTTGGGCAGTATCTTTTCTTGTAGCCCACGTATGAACGACTAACCAGTTGGGAAGTTTCTGTTCTTACAATCCAAACATGAACACGCTCGGGGCAGGCTGACCCTGTATCCCAGCCTTTTGTTTTCAGGAATCAGGTGATGAGGTCTTTTTGGTTGTTTTAGCCTGACTTAAGGTGAAGTGGGAAAGCTAGGCTGGGATGGAGGGTCACCACTGGGATCAGCTGTGGGCACCATCTGGTAAGAGATATCTGACAGGAGCATCTGGTTAAAATTTTGAGTGGTGACTTTGTGACCGTGTTGCGGACTAGGGAGACGAGACATGGTGTGAGCACTAGCATGGCTCCGAGGCCCGTCAGGAGCTCAGGAGGGCTGAGCTGAGAGAGAAGCTAGAAGAGAAACTGAAGGTGGGGCAGTGTTAGCAGCCTGACGCATTGTAGATGGGATCTGAGAGCAGATACAAGATGTAGAGTGGTGGGTTACAGGAATATGAGGGGCGCTCAGAGAGCCTGAGGGTGGTCTACTATAGAGATGGACAGCAAAGTAACCTTAGCAATCAGGGTGTAAGGTAATAATGAAAAATGTAGGAATAACAAAAGGGTTTGGAATCTGCAGGGAATAGGTCTTGTCTGGGAAGATTGTGCACATTGGTTGTCAACTCCCATAGTGGAGACTGCAGGCCTAGGAACACTGGTCTGAAAACTCAGGAGGAATGCTATGGGGCTTCCCTGTCAACAAAGAAAGAGAGGATTTTACCTGAGACATCTAGAGAGACTTGGGGCTGTGAGAGAGATACCTCGGTGAGGGCATGGATCCTGAGACCCATGTATCCTCTTCAGCGGTGATGCCGAGCAGATCAACCAGTGAGGAGTCTGAGGTGTCATTGTCTTACCCTGTGAGAGCGCGGAAGGTGGTGACGTACCTTCTGTCTAGTGGACGGGGCAGTCACACTGCTAGTGGCCTTCTTGGTTGCAAATGGGACTAGTTCCCAGTTCTGGCCACAGGCCAGGGCAGGCTCATGTCCAGTGTCGTCTTTCTGCTGCATGTGAAGCATGGTGGTGTTCCTGGGGCTCAGGTTTTGCCCTGTGTTTTATCTTGAGCCTGGAGTACTGCTGCTACTGCAGCCTCTGTGGCCAGAAGTTAGCGGTGGAGGTCAGCGTGGAAAGCAGAAAAGATTGTCCTGGAATATATCCTTTTTAAGGTTATTCTGTTTTTGTTTGTTGTTAAAGATATGGAAAGTCTTATCTAAGAGGTCTCCCTGGGGGGATTGTGGACCAAGGTCTGACTTTTTGAATTTAGTTTGAATGTCTGGTGTTGTTTGGGAAATAAAACGGGAGCTTAATTTTTTGTTGAAAGGACAGAGTGGAAGTGAGGATAGATCAGAGGGGAAAAAGTGACACGAACATAGATTAGAGGAGAGGATGGCGGCCTTGGAGAACAAGGGGAGCTTTGTGGATATGGTGGGGTGGTGAGAGCAGAAGGGATATTAACGTCAGCGCGATTGTCAGGTAACGGTTTTGGCAGTGAGGAGGGTCAGACAGGTCTGGGAAGGATGGTACAGAACTAAGGTCACTAGCAGAGTATAAAGAAGTCTTGGGCATAAGGGACCACAGACCATTTTCCATTACAGTGACAAATACGTAGATCCCAGGGGACATTAAAGTCAAGTGTATTGGGGGGGGGCAAGTTGATCTATTGTTTAGCTTAAAGAGGGGCAAGCTGTCTGGCAGGGAGAGTTGAGACATTTGGATTTGAGTTCTGTGAGGCAAAGAGGGGAGCAGAGAGCAGACTGGGAGCAATCGAGGACCAAAGTGTGAGCCGAGGGAGAAGAGGAAGCATTGTCCATGGTTAGAATCAGGCAGAGGAGAGTTGCCAGACTGAGAGAAGACTGAAGGCAAGAATCATCCATAGAAGATCTCAAAAGAGACATAAGTATGTTATGGAGGGGGGAAGGATTGATGTTCCCCAGAGTGGGGATGAGACGGAGGAAAATGCTGAGATGGAGAGGAGGTGGAAGGCAAGAATTGTCCGTAAAAGGTTTCAAAAGGGACAAAGGACCACAAACCCTCTGGCAGCTGTCTCCAGTCAGAGAGGGTGTCAAGTGTACAAGACTGTTTGTAGTCATGGGTTGTGCAGAAAACAATTAGAATCAGGACATGGAGTTTATAATATTATTTTATGATGGTCACCCAGAGTTAACATAAGAAAATGCAGGAAATCTATCCACAACTCTAAAGACATAGAATATTTAGCCAAGGGCCTGAATCCCACAGCAATGTCCCAACGAGTCCAGAGGAAGACCCAGAGCTCATGACAATGCCTCCCACGAGTCCAGCTGGAGGTCCAGAGCCCGCCAGAAGGACTCATGCCAGTCTCTTTTATGGATCTGTGCCGGGAAGGCCCACAGGTCAGTGGTGGAAGCCAGAAAGTCCACGCCAGCGGGGTGAAGGAGCTGTGCAGGTGGGATGAGGGTTCAACGCTGGAGCCGAGAAGTCACACTCACAACAAAGACCAGGGCTGTCCTGAAAAGCATCACAGCCATCCTCAGTGACACGGAGGTCCTGAGCTCCTCCAACAAGCACAGTTGGGTACATGCCAGGAAGCTATCAAGTTCATCCTGGAGCCCAATCGGCACACGTCTCCCTCTCCGGAGCTAGGAAGCAATGCTCGATGTGAGGATGAGAACGTCTCTAGGAGAACCTAATGCCTCAAATGGCAGCACATAGGAGAACCCACAAATGCCTCAATGCCTCAGTGCCTCAATGCTCCAACGCAGTAACGCACTGACACCTTCCTTCTTCTCCACCTCTGTATTTATGCTGGCAACTTTCCTCAGATGGAGCATGTACACTCAGTGCCATGCTGATGTAACCCAGCTGGCATTAAGTTGTTAATCCATGACAACTTCCACCAGTTCTTACTCCATAACAAGAACGCAGGACCACAAACTCTCTGAGCAGCTGTCCCCCGTCACAGAGGGGCCAAGCATAGAGGGTCCCTAACGGGACACAGGCCCTCAGATTCCCCGAGCACGCGTGTCTAGTCAGAGAGGGGTCGAGCACAGAGGGAAGAGTAGTTTGGTATGTTGACATGACTTTCGAGTGAGGGGCGGGAAGCCTGGAAGCACAGACAAGCTTTCCACAGAGGACTCTTGCCTTCATGGGAAAAAAAGAGAAAGAATAAAGTGAAAGTGCAAAAGGCAACTTCATCAGGTGTCAAGTCTTGGAAGGTGCTCTGAAGGAGCTCTGTACCGACCCACTCCAGAAAGGAGCGGAAATGAGGGAGAGTGGTTGGGAAGCCACAGGGAGTCTGGGAGGAAATATGGGTGAAGCACAGAAAGAGGGAGTGCAGTTGATGGTGATGATGAGCGGCAGCAGGAGGAGAAGGCATAAATGCAACTCAAAATTTTGAAATGTCTGTACCCTGGCATCAGTAAGAGAGTGGTCCAAGGCTCGTGGTCTGCACAGAGTTGGTCGGCTGTGGACCGAGGGGGAGTCCCCTGGTCAGGGGGGACCGGCTAGTTGACCTAGGCATTCCTCCCAGGTTTTGGCACCAATGATGGGCCAGAACCCATGTGAAGCCAGACCAGCCATTTTGCCATGAGAGAGAAGCTTTATGGGGTGGGAGGTGGACTGTCCTGCAGACTAAGACGGCTGCCACTTGGCTTTTGGGGGGATTTTAAGGGTTGTTGGGGGGCAGGCTCTGCAGGTGAGCCAGGTGTGAGCAGCAGAGGATGACACGGTCATCATCAGGTATCCTCCCGTGCAGGGTTGACTTTTGGGGTTGGAACAGTTCTGGGAAGTTTCTTTTCTTGTAGCCCAAGCATGAACAGGTTGACCACCTGGGAGGTTTCTTTTCTTACAATCCAAACATGACCAGGGTCTGGAGCAGACTGCCCCATAAGAGGATTTAGAAACAACTCCAGGGACATTTAGCTAACTTGTGTTTGACAAATGCTGCACAGGATTGATAACTGGTGATCAACTGCAATCCCAGCTGAACTGAATCAGCATGGTGCTGAGTGTGGCTGGCCCACCTGAGGAGTGCAGCCAAAATCTAAAGGAAAGCTGCAGAGGAAGAGTTACGTGATGTTAGCTCTCCATCGTGTTACTGTAGCTTCTCTTCTTCTTAAGCTTCTTTCCTGATGTAAACGTGGCTGTTCTCATAGTCAGAGGAGTTTGAGATCTTGTTGCTGCTGAGAATGGCTGAGGTTCACTTTGGGAGAGCTCTGGTCCTTACTTTGAACATCGTTACCTGGATCCGGAGGGAAGATGAGTGTGCTATTCAATCTCTGGGAGAAGCTTGTCACACTGGTTTTCTGATATGAACTTGGCTCTTTTTATTGTCCAAGAAGCTTGGGACCTCACTGTTGCTGAGGCTGGCTATGGTACTTTTCTGGTGTACCCTATGTCTTACTTTGATCACTGCTTCTTGACTCCAGTGAAAAACACTCAACCTATTGGCACAGATTCTTCATCCTGCTTGCGCAGACTTTCTAGCTTTCACTGCTGAGCTTTGGGCATCTTAGTGCAGATCCACAAAAGATCTTCATGAGTCGTCATGCCCTCTAGGCCTCCAGTTGAACTCATGGGGGGAATGATCATGGGCTCTGCATCTTAAGCTGGACTCGTGCAGGACAAAGCCATGGGATCCAGGCCCTCACCTGAATTTTCTGGGTTTTAGTGTGTATAAAAATTTCCTGCACTCTTTCTTTTCTATGCAACTTGGGTGACCATAAGATAGTATTTTATATTTGGAAAATATAAATTACTTATCCTGTATTTTGTTGTTCTCATTTCAATTCCTGCCAAAATAAATACTTTCAAAGGAAGAATAGCTTTCCTATTTAACAACTGGTGCTAGAATGACTGGCTTTCCACATATCAAAAATTAAACCTGGACTTCTATCACTCACCATGTACTCAAATAAAAATGGGTCAGATATCTAAATATTAAAACTGTAAAATTTACTCTGCTTGTACAAAAGAGATAAAACTCTTCAAGCGATCAGTGCATGCAAAGATGTTCTAAACAGAATTCTAATTGCACAAAAGCCCCCAAGATCCAACAAATGAAATCATATCAAATTAAAAAGCATCCACACAACAAAGGAAACCACCAACACTGTCAAGAGAGAAGGACGGAATCATAAAATGTTTTTGAAAGCTAAGGATTCAACAAAAGACTAGTATTTAATCATTTGAAATTTCAAAAAAAAAAAAAACCCTCGTGTTTGAAATCATGAACCCTTTGCAAAATGCAAGTTAAAGCATCAGTGAGATTCCATTTCACTACAGAAAAAATGGCTACATGTAAGAAATCAAATAAAAATAAATGATCAATGACCCATGGGGGAAAAAAGAACCCATTCTTTTTTTTTTTTTTGTCTTTTTCATTTTTATAGGTACCGGGGATTGAACTCACAACTACCTGCTTGCAAGGCAGTCCCTTGTGCCGCTTAGCTAAATCCCCAGCCCCAAAAACCCATTCTTAAATAATCAATCAACTGTAACCTGGTATAAACATTATATGAATCAGTATGCAGAGTCTTCTAAACCCTAAAAATGAACAAGCTGAGGACTTCTGCAGCAGGGAATAGAGCCTTTGTGAGAGTCACCATCCAGATGATGGAACAGAGCATCATGATGAAGACTGGAGGGAAGGAAGTTGCTCCACGGGATCCAGGAAGAATCTGAATTGCAAATTGATTCCCACAGAGAGAGTAAAGAAGAAAAAACTTAAAAGAAGAAGGCTGCAACCAGCAGCACCGTGGGCCTGAGATGGGGCTCACTGCATGAAAGGAACTGTGGAAACTTGGGGATGCATGTCAGTGAAAGTGACCACTGGCAGATGTGCAGCAGTGGAGAGAGGGAAGCAGCAGACTTTGAGGACTGCACTGGCTGGTGGTGAGTGCAGAGACTCTCTCCACCCGGGTAGCGAGAGCCCTTTAGAGATGGTCAGATAAGCCCAGAAACTCGTATGGCTGCTGGTTTTCTCCCAACTGGGCAGAGACCATTGGAACCTGCTTAGATTGGGATGAACCCAGTAAGTCTGGTCTCAAAAAATCCTGCTGAAATTATTCACTACTCACCATAAAACCACTGCTATCTAAATCAGCACAATTCAGGACTCTGTCTCCACAGGCTGGCTATTAGCAAATCCAGACAGAATCCTGGAAGTAGACTGTTTGATTTTCTTTCTCTTTTTCATTAATATCCTCTTTCTCTCTCATGACTTTTATATCAGGGTGAAGGTGGTTCCTGACATCTTCGTGGATGTGGTTCTGTTCTGTTCTTTTTCTTATCTCTTACATCTCTCTTTTCTTTCAGTCTCCACCGGTTTTCCTGACTTGGCATGATCCCCCTTTGCCTTTGAGCCTTACTTCTAATCTGTTTCTCTTCTTCTGTAAGACCGGTGTCGCGAAGGAGACTCCAAGGGTCCTGCTCTCATGTAAGAACAAAGGGGTTTTTATTATTCCGTGTACACAGGGTCCTCCAAACAGGTGGAAAGGGAGAACCCTGAGTTGGGGCAGGGCTGGTGTTTTTAAGGGGGAAAAACCACAATGTAAGCGTTCATTACAGAAGCCAATCATTACAGTTAGTGTGGAGCGGTGGGCATCTTATCTATCTGCTATTGGTCAGTTCATAAGGGGTGACCAGCGGGTCAGAGTTAATTAACTGTCTTTGTTCTGCACAACTTATCTTTAAGACACCTGGTTTCTGTAGGCTCGAGTCTGACATATTTTACAACCCTGATTAGCGTAATGGCAGGCTCTATCTCTGAGTTCCCTGGCACAGCACATCCCGAGAACATCACAGCCACAGATGTTTGTTTCTTTTTTTTTTCTTCCTTCAGGGCTGAGTTAGGACTGAGTCACGAGGCCCAGTGCTGTTTCTAGCTGAGAAACAGCATCTTGTTTTTAACCTTTAAATTTCTGGTTCTTCACTTCCACTTGTCTATTTTTTCCTTGACCCATTTTCAAACTGAACAGTGGACAAAATTGACACATTATGCACTCATAAAATTCATATAATTATCTGATTTGTTTTACATTTTGTTTTATAGTCACAAATCTAGTTCATATGGCTAAAAGTTGCAAATTGAGGGATAGCTCAGTATGTTGTTTTCTAGATTCTGTTTGATGCTATTGGTACCACTATAGCCAAAGCTGACACATTTGTCCTCAATAGTTGTTAGTCTTGGAATTCCATGACTGAAATTATGTAAGTCACAGAAAATATGGTGGCACAGTGCCAAGTAACTAGGGACTAGGCCAAATAAGCAACAACTCCTCTCCAACAAACTGAAGAGCTACGATCTCCCAACAGATCTGAAACCCAAATACCAGCTACAACTGGAATATATTTCAGAGAAGTAATTATCAACTAAAGGTAGTAAATACTACCAATACTTCAACTGAACATATGCAATTTAGAATCCTCACCCCAGGCATTAAGCCACAAAAAGAGACAGAATTAAAAGAGAAGACACTTGAGCAAAATGTAACTGCAGATATCTAGATCACCAAAGGCAAAGCTAGGGGACAATGAGGTGGACCAACCTGAAAGTTCCCCCATCAGGTCTCTCTGAAGTGGAAACAAAAAAGCAATTGAATGAGGCTCCGGGAAAAATGAAGTCTGGAAAAAATCTCTCAGATGACTACAGAAGTTACCAAAATAAACACCAGGCTTAGTGTCACTGCAGCAGGCACAGACAGAAAAATGGATGAACTCAAGAAAATTATGCAAATACTTTCATTCTCTTGAATGG
The DNA here is from genome assembly GCF_034190915.1 of Cavia porcellus. Taxonomy (NCBI): domain Eukaryota; kingdom Metazoa; phylum Chordata; class Mammalia; order Rodentia; family Caviidae; genus Cavia; species Cavia porcellus. The sequence goes on along the minus strand of NW_026947516.1, from coordinate 482,453 downwards.
TTTCACACTGTCTTGATAAGTTTGATGTTATAATACATGAAGTTAGACTCAAATATTTCAAGGAAAGAGACACTATGGTAACTACTATTAATGTCAGGCTATCTGGTGGTGAAACACAATGATGCTTAAATTGTTCGGTTCTGACTGTGTTGCGCTATTGATTTGCTCTTTTTTATCTCAATCTCTCCCCTCCCCTTTTTAAAAAATTAATTTATTTCTTAGTGTCTTTTAATTAAGGGAAAACTAAATTTAAAATAGCGGGATATATTATAGTAACTTTGTTTTCCTATTATGTGATTTGAACCCTGTATTGTTCTCCACATCTTGTTCTGACTGATTTTATTATATTCTGTTTTGTTTAATAGTATCAAATTTGAGGGTATAAACAACCACTTTGAAAGGCAACCAGATACTCTATGATGCCCTTTATGGTTTGACTATTATCTTTGTTATAACTCGGGCCCTGGTATAAAATCCAAGGAAACAAGAGTCCAAAAATTTAAGTAGCAAAGGCTTTATTGAGCCAGTCCTGGTGGCACAGTCTCTCCTGGATCAACCCAAAGACTGCGCATCCAAGACTGGGGAAAGGGGTTTTTAAAAGTAAGGGAAAGTGGGGGGAAACCTGCAAGGCCATTAAACCTGTTGACCTGCATCTGGAAACTGTATTGCTGTCCACTTAGCTCTGACAATCTCGGGAGTTCCTGGTATTCCTTAAATTACTCCCATCCTGCAGACTGACATTATCTCAGAGTGGCACGTCTGCAGCAATATTTGGAGAAGAAAGTGGAGAGTTAATTATCTCAGGACAGCTTGTCTTCGCTAGTGAGTGCGAAGGGGTCACGAGTTATGAGACGCTGGAACTTAAGTTTTACAAAGATCTGATATCTAACTCATTTGATACATACAGAACAAAAGGAAAGCATCGATCGGGGTTTGGGCCATAGTTTTACTGGTAATTTCTTTTAAGCTAAGCAGTTCTTAAAATTGGGGCAGGCCCATTTTATGACAGATCATCACCGGGTCAGGGAGAGGTCACAAGAAACCCAAATTCTTTATGGCCCAGATAGGTGGGTGGGGGGAGGCAATAAGGTGTGCTACAGAACAGGAAAACGGCGGGTATCTATCTTGTGGGAAAAGTAACTAAGGTTAGGTAAAAAGGTTAAACTCATACGCAAATCTCCCTGCATATAAACAAGTTACTTCAAACAATGTGTAAATTAGTGGGCCTTCTAGTCTTTTTTAGTTTTTTAGCGAAGAATAGAGGCGCCTAACCGTGATTAACAACCCTTGTTAGCTTGTTTTAGCACCACTCTTCTTGTTTGTAGAGGGCCGCTCTGGTTAACATCTCAATTAAGTGAAATTCTTGCAATTCTTTACAGGGGAGAGTATTGCTCAACATATCAATTGGGTCACTGAACATATCAGTTAGGGAAAAAGGATAGAAAAAAAACATTTAGTAAGCCACGGTATAGGTTTGCTATAATACACAAAATGATGAAGCTACTTTCTTAGAGTACAACAATCTTCTTTGGAAGTCCTGCAAGGTCTCCAATGTGGGTTTTGCTGGTATTATTCTGTACTGTTTTGTTCAATTCCTTTATACCAGTGGATATAGGCACCTCTTTGTAGGATAACAAGAGGCATAATGGTAACAATTGTTGATCACCTAGTAATCTCTTTTAGCACTATATACTCTGTCCATCGTCCTGTTCTAACTGTTTTGCTTTGTCACACTGGGGTTTTTTTGTTCTGTTTTGTTTTGTCTTCTTTCTTGTTTTATATATATATATATATATTTTTTTTTCTTTTCCTCTTTAAAGAAAAAGTTATAAGAACTGTGGGAGTAATGGAACCCAAAATGTGTGGTTGTTAGCGTAAAATACGGAGGAAAGAAGGTGATCTAAAGGATACAACTGCAAGAGTATTTAAGAGTGTAGGATAGTGAAGAACCAGAAATTTAAAGGTTAAAAACAAGATGCTGTTTCTCAGCTAGAAACAGCTCTGGGCCTCGTGACTCAGTCCTAACTCAGCCCTGAAGGAAGAAAAAAAAACAAAAACAAACATCTGTGGCTGTGATGTTCTCGGGATGTGCTGTGCCAGGGAACTCAGAGATAGAGCCTGCCATTACGCTAATCAGGGTTGTAAAATATGTCAGACTCGAGCCTACAGAAACCAGGTGTCTTAAAGATAAGTTGTGCAGAACAAAGACAGTTAATTAACTCTGACCCGCTGGTCACCCCTTATGAACTGCCCAATAGCAGATAGATAAGATGCCCACCGCTCCGCACTAACTGTAATGATTGGCTTCTGTAATAAACGCTTACATAGCGGTTTTTCCCCCTTAAAAACACCAGCCCTGCCCCAACTCGGGGTTCTCCGTTTCCACCTGTTTGGAGGACCCCGTGTGCACGGAATAATATAACCCTTTTGTTCTTACATGAGAGCGAGGCCCTTGGAGTCTCCTTTGCGACACCGGTCTTACAATAGAAAACCATATTACTGAGTATATTACTGAGTTTCTGTTGGATCATTGAACAGAACTGTCTGCAATCTCACTGTATTAATGTCCACTTTGTATGCTTTAATTTTGTAACCTGGACAGCTGTTTCTGAGATGACAATATTTAATCTATTTACTAGTGAATTCTTTTTTTTTTTTTGTCTTTTTCCTTTTTATCGATATTGGGGATCAAACTCATGACTGCCTGCTTGCAAGGCAGGTGCTTATGCCACTGAGCTAAATCCCCAGCCCCTACTAGTGAATTCTTACTGTATATTTTTTCTCTTGAAATTCTGTATTACTTATAGCCTTTTACTGTCTTGCTTTGTCTTGTTTTGTTTTTCTCTTTAAATAAAAAAAGAAAACTATGCAAGATAAGCAGAGGAAAGAAGTGGAATCAATAAAGCAAATAAAAACATATTCAGTAGAATAAAACGTCTAATGAACGTATTTGAAGCAGTTAGGCCAACGTAAGGACAGGATCTCACATAATGAAGACAAGCTTGCAGGTACTGGCTTAGAAAAGAAAGATTTCTCAAAAATAGCAAGGAGGAATGAGAAATCAACCAGCTGCTAGATGAGACAAAGAGAAATAACTTAAGAATGACTGGAGTCAAGGAACAAACAGTGACATTTAAAAAACATTCACAGCCATCATGACACAAAACTTCTCTGGTAGAGTAAAAGAATTTGACATGGAAATAAATGAGGAATATAGAACTCCAATTAGCAATGATCACCAAATATCTACAGATGGACATATCATAGTCAAGACTGCAGAAATTCAATGTAAGAATAGAATACTATAATCTGCTAAAGAAATGAATCTCCTATTGGCTTAGTTACTTTGTACTCATCGCTGAGACAAAATACCTGGAGCCCAAAGTTGGGAAAGGAAAGGTTTATTTCTTACAGTTTTTGGAGGTTTCACTCCACACTCTGTTGGCTCCAAGGCAGGCGGGCATGGCTGGGCTGCAGTTCATGGTGGCTGCAAACAGCGAACAGGAACCAGCAAAGAGCAAGACACACCTTCTTCCTGCCGTTACATCACATCCTGGCTCCGCTCCTTTGTGGGTGGAGCACTGACATCGTCAATCCAAGCACTAGACAATGAATCAATCACAAATGCACAATGCAAACTCATGAGGCCTGGGGGACACAGACATAAACCATGACACCTCTAAAGGGAAGCTCATCATTATTACAGCTGTCTTGTGAGTATAAGCTCTCAACTCAAAGAGAGCCTGAAGTGAGTTACTACTATAAGAAAACAACTATCAACCCACATTTTTTTTTGTCTTTTTCATTTTTATTGGTACCAGGGATGGAACTCACGACTGCCTGATTGCAAGGCAGGCGCTTATGCCGCTGAGCTAAATCTCCAGCCCCTATCAACCCAAATTTATGTACATCATAAAGCTACCTTTCAGAACTGATGGATAGCTAAGATACTTTCATGACAAGGATCATCTGAGGAAATTTATGACCTCCAAAGCAGCACTCCACAATATCTTCTAAGAAGAGATAATAAGGACTATAGCTCCATGAACCTCAACAGAAGGAATCAACAAGGGAAGGCAAACATTTGTGGAAAAGAAAAAAAGGGAGAGCCAACAGCAAAATAATATGGCAAAGATAAGTCAATATATTTTAGTTATAATCATCAAGGTTAATGGTCTTAATTCACCAGAAAAGGACACAGACTGGAAGAATGGATAAAGAAGTATGATCCAACAATATTCTGCCTACAAAAACCACATTTACTTTAATAAAGAAATTCATAGGCAGAAATTGAAAGGCTAGAAAACAATCCTCAAGGTGACGGGAACTTGAAAAAAATGAAGGGCCAGATACTCTATTTGCAAACAAAGTAAATTTCAAGCCAAAACTGACTGAAAGGTAATGAGGTTCGTTACATACTCATAAATGGAATAATCCAAGTACAAGAGATAAAAATCATAAATACATATGCAACAAAGACCAGTGCACCAAATACATAAGCAATTACTAATGGATGTGGAAAAAGTCAGATAAGCCCTAATACAATTGTACTGGGAAGACTCAATACTCCACTGGCACAAAAAGACAGAACAAATAGACAACAAATCAATAAGGAAATATTAGAACTAAAACAAGCTTTTGAACAAGTAGACAGTAGATGTCTATAAAGTGTTCCACTCAACAACATTAGAATAAATATTCTGCTCAGCTGCACATGGAACGTTCTCCAAAATAGGCCACACACTGACTTAGAACATGCTTATGACTATGGTGCAGGGAAAGTAGAAATCCATGCAAAAGGAAACCACAAAAACTTCATAAACATGGAAATTAAGTAGCACACTGCTGAACCACCAATGGGTATCAGATGAAACTAAAGATGAAATTAGACAGTTTTTACAGTTCAGTCATAATCACAGTACAACATAACAGAAACTAGGACATAATGAAAGCAGACTTAAGAGGGAAGCTTATAGCAGTAAAACCCATACCAGGAAAATAGCAAGCGTACATAAACAACTTAGTGAACTTAAAACTTCTAGAAAAACAACAGGCGAAGACAAAAGCTCTTACAAGGCAGGAAATTATAAAGAATCACAGCAGAAATCAACCCATTGGAGACTAAAAATACAATGAATCAGTGAATCAAAGATGTTGTTCTTTGAAACATTAACTAAAATGGACAAGCCCTTAGCCAAATTTTTAAAAAAAGGAAAGACAAGACTCAAATCTAGACAATTAGGAATGAAAAGGGTGAAATCACAACAGACTTTGCAGAAATACACAAAATCATATGTATCTAATTTGAAAACTTTTATTGTAATGTGATGGAAAATACAGAGGAAATTGACAGATATGTAGATACATATGAATTACCAAAGCTGAGTCAAGAAGATATAAAAATAGTAAATAACCTAGTATCAATAAAAGAAATCAAAGATGTAATCAAAAACCTGTCAACAAAGAAAAATTCAAGAAATGCAAATGCTGATTGGGCTACAGGGGAAAAGGAACCCTTCTCCACTGTTAGTGGGAATGCAGATTTGTGCAACCACTGTGGAAATCTCTGGTGATTCCTCAGAAACCTAGGACTAGAGATACCATTCAACAAAGCTATTCCCCTTTGGTGTATCTTTCCAAAAGAATTATATGAACACTGTTATATATGAACCTTTGTTTATAGCAGCATAAACTGTAGTATTCAGATCTTGGAAACAACCAAAATGCCCATCAACTGAGAAATGAATGAAAAAAAAAAAAAAGATGTGGTATTAGTATACTACTCAGCTATAAAGAAGGATAAACTGGAAACTTTTATAGGTAAATGGGTGCAACTTGAGAGCATGCTTACTAGTGAAATCAATCACACTCATGTGAGAACATCTGATTGTCTCATTAATGTGAGAAAGTATGAGAAAAATGTATATGTGTATCAATATGGGTACATATACAAAACAATAGTTAGGATAGTTATACTGCTGATTTTTCTGAGGTCTTTGAAGAGAAAAATATGTACCAGTATTGTTTGGATAATTGAATACAGATGTCTTGTGTGCAGAGTGAATGCTTTGGGGTTGACAATATGCAATGTATGTACTATTGTTGCCCACTGATTAATACGTCTTGAAATTTAGTTTTAGGGTTTTTTTCATCTTTTCCTTTAAGTGAAATAGATTTGGAAGAAAATTAAAAAATAAAAATGACCAAGTTATTCTCTATGCATTTTACAGAATGGTTAGACATCACATTACAGCGATACAAGCATACCCATGTTTGTAACAGTACAATTTATATGAGATGTATATTTAAAACAGTGAAAATATCCAGAAAGAGATGAATGCATAAAGACAATATTTGGAATATGAGAAGTGAACTGAGAGACAGGGTGTGGGGGAGTGGAAGGAAGGAAAAGGAGATTGAAATGGGTGGTGTATTGAAAAGTTCAATATGTGTATGTGTGTTGGTTTTCATATACGGAGGTTCCTAAAATTATACCAAGTACTACACTTTTGCTTGCAACTGTAACAAACATATTTAGTACTTGAAAAATCTCTAGGTAATAATGGGAACATGCACTCAAAATAGTGGAAGATTCATGAAATTTTTTATTTCTTTTTTTAAGAGTAACAAAATATACTGGAGAAAATGCATGAGGAGTAGGAACAACTTCCGAGAGACAGCAGGGGCAGCAAATGGGTTACAGCCAGCCCACCTGTTAAAAGAAGCTTTACAGAGAAAAGTCATGAGGGAGGTACAATTTAGGTCAAGATTATGTCTCTATGTAACAGAGACCCAGTGATAAGAATGGTATATAGTAGAGGCCACACTCGCTCCATTTTGTCCCAGACACATCTGGTTGACATTTTGGGAAAAAGCGCAGGCCTTGAAGCATGTCCCCCACCCCAAGGTAAAAACATGAGGACAACAAGCAAGCAAGTTATATAACCTAAGCATGCACAATTTGACTTTCTTTGTTCATTTCAATAAAAGCTGCTTGCTTATGCTGGTCACACCGCAGCCATTTTATTGACCCTTAATGTATGCATCTCTTTATGTTCCCTTTGCAGAACCCCAACAGTGTCCAAGTGAAATTAACTTTGGTCGATAATCTATTCTTCATCTTAACTCTTAATAGTCTAATTCACAGTCTTGGTGGTCATAGCCTTAGTGAGTGGGAGAGGATGACCCACTGCCAGTGAGGTAACGGGAAATGTCAGCACAGTGATGCCAATAATCTCAAGGTTTGGTTTATCCCTTAGGGAAGTATGTAAGTCTGACCACGATGACTTCGATCTTCTTCACATGCTCCTCCAACCAAAGTTTTTGATGTCTTCCGCATTGACAGACTCAATGGCCCAGCCGTTTTTGACTTCTTGTTATATTTCTACCTAACTTAGCTGTCCATAATATTCTCCTCTTTAAAGTTGTAGCCCTCACTGCAGTTAGGAGAGGAGAGATGTAGTTTTAATGTAGCTGCTTTGAGCTGAGTAGTGTTGTGTAGGCAAGTTCACACTTAGGGTCTTTTCCAGAGAGACAACCTAATGCCCCTCAGAAACAAATCACGTTGTAGTTTGAACCCTCTTTGCAAGGCCCATCTGGTTGATTCTGGAGAAGGAGTCCAGCATATTTGGCACCATTTCTGTCTGCATGATGTCTTGGTGTCTGGCAGCCTCCAAACAAAAATTAATAAATTTACCGACCAATTAGAGCATGTGCAGTTCAAGCGCGAGCACTAGAATGGAAAGGCAGCTTGGGAAAAGAGCCAAGTCTTGCAACTTCCTTGTCTTCTCCCACAAGTTCTTTCCCAATTTTGTTGCTCATGTTTTACTTTCCTTTTACTTTTAAAGTATGAGAAGACTGTGAGATATTTAACTGAGTCTGGCCATGTCAATCAAAATAATTGTCTGTGGTTCCATACATTTTCAGAAAATGGGAGAACTGTACTTCCATTTTATTGTTTTTGCTGATATTGAGGGGCAATAATAGAAATAAACAAATGGAAATAATAGAAACAAAGCTGAAGGAGTCGACTCCAACTTAAAAACCACACTTTAACAGTATCACAGTTTAAGAACACACTCAAAAGAAAAAGAGGTTTCCTACATCTGTCTCCCTAGTGTGCCAGTGAATTTCCCCTTGCTGACACAAAATCTTCAGCATTCAAAGTTAAAGGAAGAAAAGCTTACTTGGGGAGCGTTTATAGACATTTTTGTCCATAATGGCCTGGCTTCAACACAGTGATATGGCAGACAGGCATCACAGTGGAGAAGCAGCTTATGGTGAGAGGAAGGTAGCAAATCAGTAAGGGGCCTCACAACTCTTTGTCGCACTCCTATATTTTATATCAGGTACTGGAATTAGAGTGGGGCAAACCGCTCACTGGACTGATTTAATAATCACACAGCCTTCATCCCAGCAGCACATACTCTGGGTGCAGCCACCTCTGAAATAGCCCCACTTGTGACCACATGAGGCTTTGGGGGTTTTAGACACAAATGATATCACCTCGTCTTGTTTGTCTTTTAGGCTCACCACACACTAAGTATTTTATATATACTCTGTTCCTAGATTACATTTCCTGATAATATACAGAAATCAGACCTTAAGAGTGAGAAAAATTTTAAAGTTTTCCAAGATTACTTTTACAAGAAGTATTTTAGATCTTCCATCTTAAAGAATAGTACATGTACTAGACTGTTGCCGTCTCTAATATAGGCCATCACACATCTATAAAGTGAGCCAGTTGTTTTGTCTTTTTGAGACAGAACCTCACTATGTAGTTGAGGCAGGCCTGGAGCTCACTTTGTAGCACAAGCTGGACTCAATACAACAATCCTCCTGCCTCGGCCTCCCAAGTGATGGGATTACAGGCATCATTATCCTTTAATATACTTTTACTGATTTTTTTCTATTTTAAAAGGCATAACTGAAAAAAGCATAGAAATGATGCAGAATTTTTAAAAAAGGAAATTAATACTAGTTAATATATTGCAATCTTAGAAGTAGTTGTTCAGGTTATAAGATCGAGGCATAAAAACGATCAGACAGAAAAGTCGCGCTGAAGCCACAGCTGCCGATAACGGGAGTCCGATGTGTCCTGGGCCTTTGACGGGAAGACAAGGCGCAGTCTAAAGTGGAGCCAAGGGGGATAGCTTTATTGGCTCTCAGTGAGTACAGGAAAATGAGTCCCGGGGCCTTGCACCGGAGGCTATGGAGAGGACCAGTCACCTGGGTGCCAAAGCCGGGCACCGCACCGTGCAGTTTTCTGAAGAGGCAGGATGCTGATCTAGATGTGGAAAAACCACATCAGGCTAGAATCTATCTCTGCAAAGGAAGGAATAATGCGAGTGTAGGGCTGGAGCTGCACGCTCACTGAGACTGGTCTGCGTTGCACTGGGAGCATCGTGGAGTCAGGCGATTCAAGGTCTAGCTGAAGCCACAGCCACCGATAATGGGAATTGTTGAGTCCTAAGCCCCTGGTGGGAATACGCAGCATAGCATGGAATGGAGTCAAGACGAGAAGCTGCATTGATTCCCAGTGAGTGCTAGGGTTGGGTCCCATGGCTGCTGTCGCTGGCTGGAGGACATCTTGGAGTTGGGCAGAGCCCAGCACCACAGCGGCGTCAGTTGGCCACCCCTGGTGCAGAGAGGACAGGTGGGCTATGCTGGGGGTGAGCTACACCTCTGGCTGGGACCCAATAGCCAAGGACAAAAGGTCAGGATTCAGTGACATCCACAAGGTACAACATAAGTCCCTGAAGGAAATTGCAGGTCAACTGGCTCAGAGGCTAGAGGCTAGCCTGCACCATCCCTGTGTCCTTGCCTGTACCTCAGATAACAGCAAATTGGGAAGGGCAGCAAAACCCCAGTCAGCAAGCTTCAGAAAGACCCTAAGCAATATGGAAAGGGCCAGAGATCCCAAGGACACACCTCTCTGAAAGAAAACAGAAACATGACAAGACATAGAAAAAAAAAAAAAAAAACCCTCCAGCCACTGACCCTGGGAACATAAGCCCAGGAGAGGTAAATACAGAAGAGAACCAGTGCAGTGATCATGCAATATTAGACACAGCATCACCAGACATAAAGAATTACCTTTGTGACCTCATAGATGAATTTACATCTGTACTTCTGATCCAAGTGAGGCAAGATATAAAAAGATTAATTAAAGAAATGATAAGCCCCTCCCAAGAGAACACAGATGGAAGAACTGAGGATCTCAGAAAAGGAAGAGAAACCTTTGATGAAGAATATAAACAAAATCTAGAAGACATGAAACAGATCCAAAGAGATTACCAGGAAACTAAAAACTCCATTGAAAGCTGGCAAAATGCCTTGACAGAAACTAAAGTTAGCCTTTTGAAACTTGAAGAGAGATTTATGATATGTGATCGTGAAAGAAAAGATCTCTTAAAAATAACAAGGAATCAGGCAGAAACAATTCAAAGCCTAGACGATGACAATAGGATTTATAACTTAAGAATAAAAAATGTAAATGAAGCAGGAGTAACCACAAATAAACTACAAAGAATATTCACAGATATAATTAAGGAAAACTTCCCAAGCATAGGAAAAAGAAATGATATCCAGATAAATGAGGCATACAGAACACCAGCCACTTACAACCAAAACAAATCTACATCCAGACATATAATAATCAAGATTCCAGAAATCCACCACAAGAACAGAATATTAAATGCAGCCAGAGAAAAAAAGCAGATCACCTACAAAGGAGAAATCATCAAAATAACGACAGACTTATCAACACAAACTCTCAACTTGAGAAGAGCCTGGGGGGAAATAATCAATCTAAGCCCTGAAAGAAAATAACTTCCAACCAACGCTGATGTATCCAGAAAACTCTCAAAATTAATGGAAAAACAAGGTATTTCCAAGACAAGGAGGAAGTGTGGGAGTTCATGGCCACAAACCCAACCCTACAAAGAATACTGAAGGACATTCCAGAGAGAGAGAGGAAAAAATACCAAGATTCCAGCAACAGTGGCAAAGAGGCCTCAATGAACGGGGCAGACAGTGGAATGAAGGAGTAAAGTGGATAAATAATAGCAGAAGAATAGAATAGCAGACATGAGACAGAGATGGTAAGCTATAATTTTTAATATAGATACACTATTTTAATATTGATACACTAATATTAATAATTATATTATAATATTAATATATAATATATTATATATAATATTAATATTAATATTTTAATATAGATACACTATTTTTAATATTGATACACTAACAAAAAAGAAACACAGGCAGAGTAGAGTAGGAGGCAGGATCCATAGAGATGCTCTGAATAGGAAATACACTCAACCTGAAAGAGGGTTAATAAACTGAGTCAAATATGAGAAAACAATGCTATATGTGACAGGATACCAGAGAGAAATAGGGACAACTCGTCCAGCAGCCGCAGATAGGTTGGAAAGTTATGATACTTCTGTGCAGTGTAGAACTGCACAGCTGGAAGGAAGGAAAACCTTTGTGCCTTTAGTAAGTAAAGGAATACAGCTCAAGATTAAGCTCGCGGGTAAAAAGGTTCAGTAACACTCAGATAACTGGTTGACCCTCTAGTCTAAAAACTATAGGAGCTAGTGGGACCCAAAATATACAAAGCATCCTGAGAAGGGGAAAGGTGAGGAACTGCCCAAAAAAGGAAGCAGAGGACATTGTTGTAAGTGTATCAGAATTTAAAAGCCACAGTAGTCTTATGGCTCTGTTTAGTTTGATTATTTTTCTGGTATGTCTATGAGATTTTAGGGCACAGACAGCTAACCCAAAAATATGTTATACCACAGTATAACATGTTATACCACGGTAACTATCCTTCATTTCCTATTAACTTAAACTGAAACCCTGTATTACTTACGTTGTCTTACTATGACTGATCGTATTTGAAGCTAGTTTGTTAGACTGCTATTTTGACTGATTTTATTCAAATTTGGTATGCTTGATAGTAGCAAGTCTAAGAGTAGAGACAACTACTCTGAAGATGACAAGATGTAAAACATATCCATTCCGGCTTTGGTTATTAACTGCTTTCAAGTCCTACAATGTCTCCAAAGATTTGTTTTATAAAAATACCTATGTAATGCTATGCTTAACTATATAATGCCTGATGATGTTAAAAATTCTATTGAAAATAACAAGAGAAAGCATAGTAACTACTGTAGGTTACCTAATATTGTGGTCTTGTATGTCTTTGTCATTTCATGTTTTTCTAGGAATTTGTTTTGTTGTCTTGTTTTGATCTGTTTTTCCCTAAAATACAGAAAGGATAGATACACATGTAGAGATTCACACATGGGAAGAATTTCTAAACTATTTACGGGAACAGATTATATAATACACGATGTAATGAACAGATACTCTGAAGAAAAAGAGACACTAAGAAACCCAATGCTAATTCTGTAGCACTATGATATGAAATCTAGCAATACTATTATTCACTGTTCAGAGTGGTATTAGTCTAGTCTCTTATGTTCAATTTCAGCATACGTAAAGTTAAAAACAGCTACTTCGAAGAGAATGAGAGACATTATGGTAGTTATTATTAACTTCCCCAAAATCAGATCTTGAAGACCTAAAAGCCTTCATCCTGTAATGATTTGGTTAGTTCTATAATTTTCAGTATATATTCAATGTGTGTGAAGATGGGGACAACTATTTGGAGGAAAACTAGAGACAATAAGATAGACAGTGAAGATCTCCAGTGGACTTGCTTAGAAATCTGTGTTTCTTTAAATTGTTTCCTTATGAACTGTTTTGATATGTTTAAACTTACCCTCTTTAAGATAAAAAACAAGTGTGTAGGACTGATAACCAATGTTACTAAGTTTTTGTTGGATCATGGAGCAGAACTGTTTGCAGTGTCACTATTTGAATATTACTTTGTATGCTTTAATTTTGTAACTTGAACAACTATTCCTAAGATTACAATATGTAAATTATCAACTAGTGATTTCTTACTGTTTATTTTTCTGAAATTCTGTATTTGTACCCTTTTTTGTTTTTTCTCTTTAAATAAAAAAGAATGAGACAAGAAAAAAATGATCAATTAAACAATGACAACACTAAATGCTTTTTGATGAAGTAACAGATTAGTAGTATAGTTATCAAACATAACAAATAAGTGGCTAATTACTTGTTTTTATGTTTGATAAATAATTCATCCTTTTAAGTTGGTATACATTATACATATTGCAGCTTAGATATCTTTAATATTTCTTCTTTTGCTTTTCCCTCTGTAGCCTTTCCTTCTACCCCTAGATTCACTACTCATTTTGAAAACTTCTATTTCCTATGGTCTTTTATTTCCATCTTTATATCATTTATTCTTTGGTTTTCTCATAGAAAAGAAATGAATCAAAATTGAAGCTGCAGACTACTTCATTTTGTGTGGTTTTCCTGTGCATCCATTGTACTACATGTAAGTCCTGTTTATCCTTTCTTATGGCTAAGTAGCACTGCATTCTTCGTTATACCATGTTTCTTATTCATTCATCTATCGATGAACATACAGGCTGTTTCTTAGTTTTAAGATCAGGGCATTGTTGTTATGAACATGTGCGTCTGTATTATGTTAACAGAGCCTTCGGAGACCCACGTGGAAGAGGTAAATCTTGCATCAAATATAATTCCTAGTTTTCTAATAATGTTTTTTTCAGTGGTTTTACCAGTTTACTTTGCTAACACAAATGTTAGTGTTCCTTTTACTTTAAACCATGAGAGCACTTCTTGTTATTTAAGTTAGTGCTGGTAGCCAGCTTTTCTGAGGTGAGATGAAATCTCACATTTCTCTGTGGTGAAAATATTGAACATTTTCCCATGGATTTATTTGCATTTCAATTTGTACTTCATCTTTTGAGATGTGTTTATTCCTTTTACCTCCCCATTTTTCTTTCAGTCTTACTATGGAAGGGATCTATCTTGCTGATGTTCTGGTATACCCTGTATATTAGTCACCTGTCTGAGGAGTAGCTGGCAAAATTGTGTTTCCATTCTGTTATTTGTCACTTCTCTGTTAGTAGTTTAACTTTGCTGGGCAGAAACTTTTTATTTTGATATGATAAAACTTGTTGAATCTTGTTTTTCAATTAGTTTTCTGATGAGAAATTTATTGAAGACGCCCATCTTCAAGACTTTTACCTATTTCACTAGACTCTGTGCTTGTTCTTGTATCTAGGTTTTTGATCTACTGGGGCTTTAGGTGAACCCATGTTGTGAGACAATGGTTTTGATTCCATCATCTCCCTGTGGAGAAGATTCTCCACGTTGTTTATTAAAGGAGGGTTACCTTTCTTCAGCATATGCTGCGGGAACATTTTTTCAACGATCAGATTTCTCCATGTACCTATAGGGTTATACAGTCCTTCCTTGAATTTAATTAGCCACGTGTTTTCATAGAATATGGAATTCACCAAAGCTTTGTAAAATAACTTGAAACCTGAACTTGTGATTCCTGCTGCTTCTATTTTACTGCCCAGCAATGCTTTTGCTATTTTGGTCCCTCCCATTAAGAATGCTGTTGGTGTTTTGATTGGGTTTGCATTCAATATGTTTCAGTTTTGCAAATACCACCATTGTGACAATATATATTTTGCCTATTCAAAAAAAGGGAATATATTTCTATTTTTGAGGTCTTCCTTGACTTCCTTTTTCAAAAAAACCACATATTAATCATCAGAGAAATCTTTCACTTCCCTGTTAGGGGAACATTTTTGATGTTCTATTTAATAGCATTTTTTATTTGTTTTGCAGTGACTTCAATTTTTTCATTGTTGCTATTAACTTCTGTGACTGATTTTGCATCCTACTAAATTTCTCAATTTCCTTATTAGTTCTAGGTTACCACTGAGTAAATTTCCTTTAACTTTTCCATGCAGATAATTTTGTCATTTATAGTTTGGCTCATTCCTCCATGTTCCCTGTATATTTCTTTCAATTGCTGATTACTCTAATATTTTGAGTACTGTATTGAATGGCACTGTTGTGTTAAACAGTACCATACTGAGTACTGTATTCAACAGTATCTTAAACAACACTGATAATCAACAACATTGTCTTCCAGATGTGAGGAACTTTTTCAGTATCTCTACTGATTTTAGTATGATGTTAATAGTAGGAATGTCATTAATGACTTTTAACAAATTGACAATCGTCCTTCTATTGAGAAGAAGCCAGGTTGCCAATCTCATAGATGAGGTTATAGAAAAGGATAAATAAAACACAAAATGCAGCAAGATATGAGGTTCTATTTCTAGGTCAGAACTTTCTGGGAAGACAAAGATTTCTCTGGATTACTGATATTTATAGTTTTCATTAAACTTGGGGATGCTGCAGGAAAATGGACAGAGTAGTTGAAGCATGAAGTGCAAAATGAGAGATGCCAGCCCTCTCATGTGTGTTTGCCCCCATTCATGGTTTTTGAGAGAGGAGAATCAACAAGCTAAGCCCTAAGAGAGGAAAAAAATTGCTCTAAAGGATACAACTGTGTGTTTAGGTGTGTTAAGATAGATGACCATATTACTAAGTCTTTGTTAGATAACTGAACACAACTGTTTGCAGTCTCACTGTTTGAATGTCCACTTTGTATACTTTAATCCTGTAATTTGAACAACTATTTCTAAGATGACAATATGTAATCTATTAACTAGTGATTTTTTTACTGTTTTTTTTGAAATTCTGTATTACTTGTACCCTTATACAGTTTTGTGTTTTTTTCCTTTAAAAAAAGAAAAGCTAACCCTGCTGTGAGTTGGTGCTGTGCATGGGCTGACTGGGTGAGAGCCAGAAGCCAGCCCTCTCCTTAGTCAGCACCATTTGTGGACTGTAGGGGAGAACAAGAAGTCAACGCGATGCTAAGACCACTTATGATTTGGCACCATGTGCAGAATGATTGGGGGAGAGCCAGATGCCAGCTCCTTACGGCATGCAGGCAGGAAGACAAAGAGGCTATGTCACCCAGCCCATAAGTGACTAGCTGACCTGGAGAAACACAGGCTGTGATGATAACTAATAAGGGAAAATACAATTTAATGTTTGTAGTATTTAGTGTTTCACTGACTTTATAGGCTAGAGCTGGTAGTCTAAAGATCTATTAACAGGATAACAATACGCAGTGTAGAATAAATAGGGGACCTCCTGAAGGTGGCAGCCATAATTCTCTATTGTTTTGAAATCCTGTATTATTCTCACTGTTTTGCTTGGTTG
The DNA here is from genome assembly GCF_034190915.1 of Cavia porcellus. NCBI lineage: Eukaryota > Metazoa > Chordata > Mammalia > Rodentia > Caviidae > Cavia > Cavia porcellus. Next base: position 466,229 of record NW_026947516.1, on the reverse strand, counting down.
GATTTTTATTGTTTTATATTGTCTGATTTTATCATACCTAATGGCATGGGCAGCTATTTCAAAGATAACAAGATATATTATGATACCCATTTTGGATTTAGCAATATGTTGAGAGTATTGCATTCATTGTTTTGCTTTTATTGCTTGTATTCTGTTCTGTTTTGTTTGACTTTACTATATCTGAGGGTATGACAGCTGTTTTGAAGACAAGATGCATTAACCATTGTTGATTTTTTATTATCCTGTTTTGAAATCATTTCTCATTTACAGTTGTATTGATAGGCTTTTATTTTCCTTGGTTTTATTCTAAATTCACTTAGAACTTCTCATATTTTGACACATGTTCCACAGATTTGCACAGGTTGTTTCCCTCTGGCTCCCCATTTGACTTAAATCACGCAATTCATCTGTGCTTGAGTGGTAGAATATCAGACATAAACTGCTGTTACCACTAATATTTTCTTGATTGTAAGCTGGTGGGAAATAAATATGCTCAGGATAAAATGACCTCTGTTTGCAGTTTTGCTTTGGTTGCACTTACAGTATGCATTATGTAGTGTTCTGATGATGATAAGAATTAGAAATGAGCTGAAGTAAAATTATCCACACGTGCAAGTATGTAATTGTAAACTATGTATTCCACAATGTAGTAGCTCATGACACATATGAGGCATTCAATATTTCATTATACAATAGATATAAAATTTTTTCCTGGAAGGGTGGTAAGTGCCTAACCCCACATTTGGGAACTTTAGGATTGCCATGAGCTTAAGACTACATGGTAAGACTATTACAAAAAAGGAAAAAGGAGTAAATAAGACAAAATGTGGCTTGTCTAATTAACATAAGTTAAGGTGAGGTATAAATGTTGATCTAGCATTATTGGAAGGAAACCCTATGGTAAATGGAGACCCTACTGAATTAAAAGAGAAAACAATGCAGGGTATTTTACAAGGCACTGCAGTACCTGAAAGTAAGGAGGCAAAGTAAGTCAAGCATGCCAGATGGTCTCACCCTGACAGCTTGAACAAGTCTTATGTGGCATCAGTGACATCATTTCCTTCAATCATCATACGTTGGTATTACTGATGACAAAACTACCATATATTTATCTCTAAATTTGATAAAACAATATAAATTAATCACAAAATTACTCAATTTCTATTTTAATAACTGATTTGAGCTTTCCAGGTTAAAAAAATTTATTTCTGAAGTAAAATGTATTTTCAGCTTCAAAAAAGTACTGTTTATTAAAGAACAGAAACTATCCTAAAACAAACACCAATACGGTAAAAAATTCCTGAGGATTTTCTTGCAGACAAATCATATCATCATTAAGGAATGTAGAAAGGCTACTTACTATAATATATTGTATCTTCGTTGAGAAAATATATGGTCCTGCTGGTCTCTGGAGTAAGGGACTCCAAAAAATACAGATATCTTTTGGATGGTGTATTAAATAATCAACTCCAACATAAATCATGCCAAAATGAGCCAAAAAAGTAAAATTTAATGATAAAAATCAACTCATTGTAGACACATGATATTAACGTCTCTGATGCAGAGAAAAAATGGACAAATTTAAGCACTGCCTATGATTTGTAATCATTCTGGGATATGTATTGATATCGTCTTACAATATTAAAAACATATTTGCTAATTTACAAGTTGTTTGAAACAGATGCACTCTTAAGACACATGTACAGAAGTTATTAGTGTTAAAATTATACACTATGATATCCATTTAAAAATTCATGCTAGAATAAAGCACAGTACGCAGCAAGAGTTTAAATACAAGCTAGTGGGATAATGACAACAGTTAAGTAAAATTCAGTTTTAGAGTCATGGTACAGCACAACTACAAAAGTAAGAGAACACAAAGCAAACACCCCCCACCAAATAATGAACCTAGTGCTGTGTACAGAAATACAAGTCACTTAACCTAAAGCTCTATCAATGCCAAATAAATAAGACAACTATCATCCACTTTAAGAAAACAATACTAATCTCCTGTGCTGCTGCTTACCAAGGAGGCACAAAAATGTATGTTTTTAAAAGTGAAGCTCTAATTACTTAATCCAGAAATCTACATTAACACTGAGTTAACAGGGCTGGGGATTTAGCTGAATGGCATAAGCATCTGGCAAGTGAGAGTCTGAGTTTGCTCCCTGGTACCAAAAACGATGTTTCCAGTATCTGTACTTTAAGGTATCTCCTCCTCATATGTATTTTCTGGAGAAATAACTGATATTTTAATATAACTCATCTTTAGGTTTAAACTACACAAAGTGATCAAAGGATTAGGAAAATTATAGCTGAGACCTTTGGATATTCACCATAGATACAACACTCACTCTGAGATGCAGTGTAACTGATAACTTCTGTACATCAGTTATATTAATGTTTTGTCACAGTGCTGTTACACATGCCACACGAATTAAGCCACAATGACTACAGGTGTTCCCACATGATGGATATTCTTATGAACTTCTCTACCATGTGGTGCAAGGTTTAATAGAAATTCATATAATAATGAAGATTTCTCATATTCTGTATTTCTATTAACTTTCCTAAATTTGTAGGTTTTGTGATTTATTGGTATCAATAAAGTCTCACAATCCTTACCCAGGGTTTGTCTTTGGTAGTTCTTTCATGTATTGCAAGTCTACTGGAAAAATGGGAGGATATAAATAATTTCTTTTCATTCGCTTTCATGTGAGGTGAGGAAAAAAGTCCTACATGGCTCATACATGATCTGAGTCTCTTCAATATGAATTTTCTCATGTATTTAATGGTACAAGTTGGGCTGAAACTTCGGTCTCATCAGTATAAATCACTTTATATGTACGGATTTTATTCTCCCTTTTGAATGTGCATGATGTTTACAGAAGAGGCTTTTGCTTGTTTGCAGTCTTTCTCCCAAGTGAGACTTGTTATGTTTTTAACAATACTTGTGTACTGACTGCATTCACACATTGCTTATACACATAGCATTTGAAGCGTGTGGGTCTGTTCATGTCTTGGACAAGTACAGCATGCTGAAAGCTTTTCCACATTACACTGGATTTCTTCACAGTGTAAGCTTCTTTATGGATTTTTGAATGGTATGTAGAACTGCAAATTTCCACCCTAACCCTAAACACTGTTTACTTACTATTCCTCCCCAGTGTGAGTTGTCTTATGTGCTACACAATGACTTTATGTGCTGGAAGGTTTTCTATATTGTTTACATATACAGGATTTCTCTGCAGTGAGTCTTTTCATGTACTCGGCAGTAATGTATTTTGTTAGCTTTCCCACATTGCTTACATTGTGGGAGTCCATTAATGTAATTTAGAATACCTTCTTGTCCTAAAAGCTTTCGCACATTGCTTAGTGTTTCTCTGCAGTGTGAATCCTTTCATATACGCAAACATAGCTATTACACACTGCTAATGTACATATGGGTACCTTCACAAATTTTTCAGTCTTTGTGGTGAAAGCTCTCCCATATTACTTACATACTTAGGGTTTCTCCTTGGTGTGAATTCTTTGATGTTTCACAATAACCATGTGTGCTGAAAGCTTTACCAAATTGCTTACATACACAGGCTTTCTCTGCAGTGCCTTTTCATGATTTGACAATAACTTGAGTTAGATTTCCCACATTGCTAGCAAACATAGTTTAAATCCTTGGTGTGATTTTCATGTATATCCCAATAGGTCCATGCGCTGAAAGGTTTTTCAACATTACTTACACACACGGGATTTCTCTACAGTGATTTCTTTCATGTTTTCGCCTATTATCTTTTGTGCTGAATGCTTTCCCACAGTGCTCACATATAAAGGATTTCCCTGCAGTGTGAGTCTGTTCATGATTTTGCCATCTATGTTTTCTGCTGAAAGCTTTCCCACAATGCTTACATATATAGTGTTTCTCACTTGTGTGAATCCTTTCATGAACTCGACAACACTGTTTTGTCCTAAAAGCTTTCCCACACTGCTGGCATATACACAGTCTCTCTGTAGTGTGAGTCATTTCATGTATTCTCATATAACTGTACATGGCAAAAGATTTTCCACATTGCTTACATACAAAGGGTTTCTCACCGGTATGAATCATTTCATGTATTTTACAATCAGTGTTTCTGGTAAAAGCTTTTCCACATTGCTTACATACAAAGGGTTTCTCACCAATGTGAGTTCTTTCATGTGCTCGAATGTGACTGCATGTCATGAAACCTTTCCCACATTGCTTGCATACATAGGGTCTCTCCCCAGTGTGACTTCTTTCATGTAGTTGACAATAAGCACGTGTGCTGAAAGCTTTTCCACATTGCTTACATACATAGGGTTTTTCCCCAGTATGAGTCCTTTCATGTTTTTGGCAAGTGTCTTTTCTGCTGAAAGTTTTCCCACAGTGCATACATACATTGGGTTTCTCTGCAGTGTGAATCCTTTCATGATTCTGCCAACTATCTTTTCTGCTGAAAGCTTTTCCACAGTACCTACATACATTGGGTTTCTCTGCAGTGTGAATCCTTTTATGTTTCCGCCAACTATCTTTTCTTTTGAAAGCTTTCCCACATTGGTTGCATGCATAAGGTTTCTCGCCAGTGTGACTTCTTTCAACACTACCCAATAAATTAATACAGAATTTTCCATGGAGTTTACCTACGTGGTTTTTTTCTTCAGAGTGATCATTTTTATGTGTCTGAATATTGTGATGAGAATCAAAATCTTCTCCAGGTGGCACACATATACACATATTCCCCTCACTATGACTTCTTTCTCCAATTTGTGTAATGAATGATTTGGCATCTGATTTCTCTTCAATGATACTTTTGTCTGTGCAACCAGTTCTATGGGGTTTCTCCCCAGGGCTTGTGTTTCCATATTTTAGAAAAGACTTGATTTTTGTGGAGGTTTTCCCATGTTTATTATAGGTAGAGAGCTTCTCTTGAAATCCTTGTTGTTCATATGTTTGGAGAGCAGTGTTAGCCATGATGGACCAATCTGCTGATGAATCATAAGCCAGGGACTCTCTAGAGGAAATGCCTTCCCCAGGTTTTACACCACCAAGTGTCATGTGCACATCTGTAGCTGGAGTCTGCAAAATCATTTCTCCATGTTCATAACATAATTTATATTGACAGGATTGCTCTACCTCTTCACTTCTGTAAAATGGGAGAGTAACAAATCAATGCATCACATTTAATAGTGTATTTTTAGTAATGATTCACTATAAGGAGATCTGCTTTGATGTCCTCTAAGAATATTTAAACACTCACTGACTATACACGCTGCATGACAGCTTGGACAGAGCTTTTAGCCAAACTGTAGGATATATTTGGAACCTGTTTGCAATGCACAACACTTTCATATTGAGGATTTAGAATACATCTTTATGGAACATGTTGTATATATTGATTATCTTTGATAACTTTTCCTCCATGACTCCATCCTCTCCCCTTCACTGAGCCTTTTCACCTACTCCATAGTGCCTGCCTCTCTCTTTTCCACCATCTGTCCCCCATTTGCTCCTTAATTCATGTGGTGGGATTCTCATGCAAACCATGATTTGTGATATTGAAATTTCCATGTCTAATTGATTTAATCTACGATTATGGGCTCCTGAGCCAAACATGTTTTGGAAAATATCATCACCACATTGTTTTGTGGAAGATACTATGCCATTATGTGTGCACACTATTGGTTTTTCATGCTGGAAATTGAACTAGGGTTTTAACACTGAGATACATCCATGTGCTTTTATACTTTTATTCTGAAACAGAGTCTCATCAATCATTAAATTGCCTGGCTGGGTATGCATGTGTGATCTTTTTATTTAGTGTTTAAGAGTTTAGTATTCTAAGGATGCCACTTTGTGCACAGGCAATACCATATTTCCTTAGTCAACTCTTCTGTGAATGGGCAATTAGGTTTATTCCAGTGTACACTGCTACAAGTTACATTTAAGTACCACTGTAATATGAGTATTTAACATTGTGACAATATAGGTAGCAAAGCTATAGCTGGATAAAACAGAATGTGCCATTTTCTCTTTTGGTGGAATCTCTATAAACATTTGCCTACATGTTATACCACAATAACATGGGGATGTACCTTCTGATATTGTGTAGTATGAACAGACTGTGGATTCTGGAGAAATGCTTGAAAACATGATCAAAAGCGTGGCATTCGCTGCATTTTCTATACATCCACAAATCAGCAAATTTTCACACACTAAATGTGTATATCATATTGAACTACATAAAGTATCACTAATAATTTGGTTCATATGAAACAGGATATTTAAAAACATATGCATATATAATTAGAAGTTAGCTCTACGTGTATGTACAACATTTGATCTATATACTCAGCTCCTTAATGCCTGGAGTTTTGTCAATATATTTATAATTTTGAAAATGTAACGTAATTCATTTGTTCCGCTTTGGTTTTTTGAGACAGGATTTCACTCTATAATACCAGCTGGTTTTGAACTTACAATGTAGCCCAGGCTGAACTGGAGTTCTGTTTCTTTCTATAGGGAGTAGAAGAGGGTACTAGCAGCCTTGATGTTTTACATTAGCTCAAAGATCTCCCTTTTAACATCATATCCATACCACCTACATTTCTTATGTTTGAATATTTCAAATAATCAATTGTCAGGTAAGAGATACTCAACATGTTTATAATATTGGAGAAATTTTGTGAGATTAAAAAAATTTGAACATAGTCTTCCTTTTTTAATATTCTGGTTTTAATATTTTGACACTTGAGGCACATTCTTCTCATAAATGCAAATTACCTGGAAATTTTTCTGCAGTTTTTATTCTCATCTTCAATGTGCTGGTCATCTGAGTTTCTTCCTAAAGTGTACACAAATATAATGATGACTTACTACATATGTGAAAAACAGTAGATTCCAATTAGATTCATTAAAATGTAACCATGCCTGGAACATGCATCACAACATTTCCATCTCCCCATGAATGAAACTGCACTGGTGAGCATCATCCAATGTTCTCTGAGTGCATAAATGATAAAGTAATATTTTCCTTACCTAGGGCAGCCAGGTTCCTAAAAGTTTCCAACATCACATCTCCATAGAGCTTCTTTTGGGATGGATCCAGCAAAATCCACTCGTCCCTGGTGAAGATAAGAGCCACGTCCTCCAAGGTCAATGTCTCCTACATCATTAGAAACATTTCCAGGAAGAGTGAGATTCACACCATGAAACATTTCAATTCTAGTCACAGAAAGTTGACAGAAGTCTGAATTTTCCAAATGTTTCCTTTGCATCTTACACATCAAACACTCCCCATTCTTATGTGCTCATCACACAGGGCCTCTGAGGCTACACCGCATTTCAGGGCTAAAGCAGCAGCACAATGGGAACAGTGCTCCCCCTGCTGGATAAACCCAGTGTTACCTGTAGAAAGTCACTAAAGCATCAGTCAGGAGGAGGCTACAAATCAGAATTTAAGTGAGAAATGTATCTAGAAAACAATGTGATGGAGCACTCTGAGAGAATCAAAGAAAGTATCTTTTTTTCCTCCACTTATTACTCACAAAATTGATCCTATCTTCTTCTCAGTCTACTTAGCCAGTATTTTGAAACTTCAACCTGTTTTCATAGACAAATCCTGAGAACACTAAACTAAATTTATGCATGATACTTTGGAAAACCAAACCAAACCAAACCAAACCAAACAAAAACAAAAACAGTTTGTATTTGAGGATGTCTAAGAACAGTGAAGTTGCATTAAGGCAGCAATATCATTAATGTTATAGTTTAGTGACCTGAAAGGTGGCACAAGGCTGAGAAAAGGGGAGATGGAAAAATTGAAATATATATGAAATGTACCAATCACCAAGGTTTTTACAAATTTAATGGACATTAATAATGAAAGAAAAACTGAAAAAGAAAATCTTTTCAGCACCAAATACAGCTGCAAATGTGTATTTGGTACTTTAAGATACAGAGTTTCAAACTCCACTCTGAAGGACCCTGCTCTATTGGCAGAGAAAATAATGAAGAGTGTACAGATAAGGAAGAGTCTGCAATGGGCTCACATGGAAACAGAGTATCTCTTAGTTACTTTTTCTCAATGCTGAGACAATGGAGCCAATGCTTAGTTAATTTCAGCCCAGCTTGGCTGGCTCCCAGGCAGGATGGCTTGGCAGATCGGCCCAGTGCACAGGAAGCTTGGTGATGCGTGTTATTGGGAAGAAGCGAGTCATCAAGACAGGAGTGTATGTCTACACCCTTTGAGGCCACAGCCAGAGACCCACCTCTTCCCACCAGGGGTCACCTCTGACATCACACCCAGCTATAAACCCACGACAGGACCAAAGCAGTGTCACACACATGACTGAGGCGCCCCCACAAAAGCACCACCTATGTCTAAATGATGCCTATGGAGAATATCCACATGGAAATCATATGTATATCTTAGGAAAAGCCCCAAGCTTTTAGTCACAAGAGCCAACACACATAATGTAACACAGTATGAAAAGGTACACATAGTGAGCTGACTCCATAGCCATGAAGAAGGATTGGTGTAGTGAAAGTGAAGAATATGTCATCAGCTGTGTCACATATGTGACAGCAGTGAAGGCACAGCATGTAGGTAAACTCTGATTGTCACACATAACCAAATATTAGAGACAGGGAAAGAAGACAACAAATTCATGGCTGTGTGTGGCGGGCGCTCGCTGCAGGCAGCACCCGCACTAGCAGATTCCCCAGCACTGTGAGCAGGGGCAGCAGCAGGTGCAGCCCAAGGAGCCCAGCAGGAGCTGCCACAGGGAAGCTAAGAAGCCAAAGAGGACGCACTGAAGCAGGTGCCATCGTCCTGAACAAGTCTATTGTGCCGGCTGGAATCCAAACCAGAAGGTGACACAATGAACCTTGGGGCTGTGGCACAGCTCAAAGGGCAACTTAGCTGTGTGCTACTGAATGATGAATTAGCTCTTAGTCTTTTTCATCATCTACTTAAAAATAAAGGTCTTAACATTCACCACAGTGATAGGCTGTGTTCAGGACTTCAGCCTGAATTTGGCAACTAGTTGGGTTCATCAACACTGCCTCCAGAAAGTGGCACGCAGCTGGAGTTATGGTGGGCAGGGAAGGAGGGTCAGGCTGCGAACAGCTTACCGTACACATCTTAGAACAAACCTGGGCTCCAGCTGACTTGCTGCATACAATGCTTTCCCCTCAGTCTGTCTTTCCTTTATATCTTAAGAGTGTACTGACTGATTTACAGTTATATCTGTATTAGTTATTCTCTTCAGACACCAAACTTCTTCTTTTTTTTTTTTTTTTATTTAAGAGGAAAAAGAGAAAAACACAAAACAAACCAAAGCGGTGTAAGGGTACACGTAATACAGAACTACAAAAAAAAACAAAACAAAACAAAAAAAATAACAGTAAGAAATCACCTGTTAGTAGATTACATATTATCATCTTGAAAATAGTTGCTCAAATCACAGTATCAAAGAATACAAGGTGGACATTCAAACAGGGAGACTGCAAACAGCTGTGTTCAATGATCCAAAAACATTAATATAGTCAGCTATTTAACACCCCTAAACATACTTGCTGTTATATCCATTAGAGCTCTTTTTTTTCCCCTCTCTTTTTTACAACAAAATTTACACATTTTGGATTTTATTACTCCTTAGTTCTTATTACTTTTTTGGGGGGGAGAGAATACAGTCAAATATGGCAAAACAAAGCTGTCAGTCAAAACCAAGGATAGACATAGCACATGATGTAGAACAGAGTACAAGGTTATCAACAATGGTTATCAACGTTGTCCCTTGTTTCCTTAAAAAGAACTGTCTATCTCATTAGATATTATAAAGTTGGACAAAACAGTAGAGAACAAGACCAATCAAACTTAGGCATTGTAAACATTACAGGACTTCCAAAGAAGACAATAGTCAAACCAGAATGGGTATCTTAGTGAATCTTATTGCCTTCAAAGTAGTTGCCTATGTCTTCAAACTTGATACTATCATATAGAATGGAACAGAGTCTAATCGGTCAAAACAAGATCGTGGGAGTACTACAGGACTTCAAAACAAGTTAATAGGAAATCAAAAAGAGTTACTATTTATATATCCTAATTTTTTAAATTTTTTCTTTAATTAAGACACATAAGAAATGACTAAATAACTTTTTAAAAACAATAAGGGGGAGATTAAGATAAAACAGGACAAAGCAATATAACAATAGAGGTCAAAGCATGACTGTTTCAGCAACCTAGTACTTCACCACCATATAACCCGACTTAATAGTAGTTACCATAGTGTCTGTCTTTTTCCTTGAAATGTTTGGATAAAACTTCATATACTCTAGCTTCAAATATTTTCATATCAAGAAGCCCAGAATAAAGCCTTTCTTTTTTTTTTTGTCTTTTTCCTTTTTTATCGGTACCAGGGATCGAACTCACGACTGCCTGCTTGCAAGGCAGGTGCTTATGCCGCTGAGCTAAATCCCCAGCCCCAAAGCCTTTCTAATTAATGAGTGAAAACTTTATAAGGCTTCAAGGCCACCTAATGGGGAATCATGATTACCACTTATTTTTATATATTTTAATCATTACTTACATTAGGGAAACTATTCGGTATTCACACATGCGAGATTGATTTATTTCACTTATGAGTATGGTCTCAAGCTGCGCCCATTTATTGATAAATATCTCAATGTGATCCTTCTTTATAGCTGAATAATACTCCATTGTATAGAAATACCACAACTTTTTTATCCATTCCTCAGTTGATGGACACTTGGGTTGTTTCCAAGATCTGGCGATTACAAATTGTGCTGCTATAAACATAGGTGCACATATATCACTGTGGTATGATGCTTTCAGTTCTTCTGGGAATATGCCTAGAAGTGGAATAGCTGGAATAAATGGGATTTCCAGTCCCAACTTTTTGAGAAATCTCCAGACAGATCTCCACAAAGGCTGTACCAGTCTACACTCCCACCAGCAGTGCAGGAGAGTTCCTTTTTCCCCACAGCCTCTCCAGCATTTGTCAGACACCAAACTTCTTAATGTATAGGAAATATATGAAGATGGGGTCCTACACACTTGCAAACGTGTTTTCTAAAATATCTACCAATTCCCTCCACATAAGAAGCTCACTTACAGTTTCCAAGTGGTTTCTGGAGGTAATTAACTTAATTAATTGCTTAAGATGAAATTTTGCTAAATATGCAATATATATGCTAATCCCTCCAGTCAACTGTATGTATAGCATATTTTAGTAAGATCACAATAAAAGATATACTCAGTTACAGATGATTTCACATGTATATAATCCAAGAAAATAAGTGCATAAAGCACTGTAGTACATTTTAGCAGATTTATTCAATATTTAATTCAAACCTGGAAAGGATTCACTGTTGTGAGCCTTCCACAGTGCCAGGTTAGGGCATGGCTATCACAAGAACTAAGAATATCTGGGCCAAGCCACTTGAAGCTTCTTCAGCCCAAAGAACACCTAGTCCCAAGACATTCCAAACAGTGGTTTGTTAGGATAGGAGGGTATCACGTGACACCATTGCTAAAATGCATAAATAAATTCCCTGCACCAAGGGGCAGTTCCTTTCCTCCCATCTGGAGAGCAAGGGCTCCACCTGACCCCAGCTTTATTATTTATTTTGTATCCTTTCACAGTCCTTCACCCAGAAACCCCAAGGGCTGTGTGAGTGGTGGCATGTGGTGTCTGAACATGGACAGGGTAAGAGATTGTGAGGGAGGGGACACTTCTCATTTGCACACAACTAGGGGAGAAGTGCATTGATACAGGTCAGTATTCATCACTGGAGTGCACTGATACTGGCTTCACCATGGGTGAAGGTTGGAGCATTGACACAGACCTTTATTCTCTAGGGCATTCTTATCAATTAGCTTGAGAGAAACCTCTTTGGGGTCGGGGGATAAAGAGATGTATTGATTTCATTACTGGTATAATTATAGAACAAATGTATATGTAATTTCATTTCAGTATTTACATTTTTTATGGATTTTGATTAGGAAATAACGACTATAACATTCTTGAGACAGCCACAAGGAAACTGGCATAGAGCAGTATTTTAAAATCAAATCCTAAGCAGGGAAAAGATAGTGAAGGAAAGAAACAATAATAAAGTTTAAGCTTTATGTTCCTTGCTAATTAAATAAGGAAGGAGAGATGGGGAGTAACTCTTCCCCACAAGAGCAGAGCTTCGCTATGATTCTATTTTGCCACACCTGATATTTTTAACTGAGTCCCAAACAGCTACCTCCAACATTTCAGACACTTTGCTGCACCATAGATTATAAATTTGCTTCTAAGGGAGTACAGCCATTTTCTTCATCTCCCTTGCAATTGGCACTAAAAGAAACAGGTGGGTTGAGGAATACATAGAGGATTTTCAGCGTATCTACCATTACTAACTTTGAATCCCCCAGAGTTGGAGACAAATTGTACTCACTCATGTCATCAGGTCACAGCCTAAAGGAATTTTCATTCACATCGCTTTGCTGCTGCGTCTGTGGGAGCAACACAGCCACTAACTGTCCCTTCAACAAGACCTTCAGCTATCTGACCAACATGTAGGTGAGGATATCATTGGGCCACTTGATGTAAATTGAAAACTGATGTGGATGGTCCGCCTGTTCCAGAAAAGCTTCCAGCAGGCCCTGTAACAGCCCTGCCAAGGAGTAGGGGTGCTACGGCCTGCACAGCTCCCCGGAGACGGCATGGCCCTGCTTAGCATGGCAGGCTCCGAGGAGGTAGGGGTGATGTGGTCCTGATGTGCAGCTGGCTGACTGTTGTCTAGAGAACACTCTCACAAAAGGTAGTTTCAAATAACCAATACGGCAACAATTAACCTGCAAAACTTCTAAAAATTCAGTATCTCGCTTTTACAAGCTGATCTCAACCCAAAGCATGAACAAGAGCTCAGAGTGCCTAAATACAAAATGTAGCTTTTTGATTTGTATCTTACCACGAAATTCCTTATTATCCTCATTGAAAAAGTTTTAAATGTGCTCAGTTTAAATTTCAAAAGAGTGACTTTACCTCCTAATATATTTCATCTGGCAGTATATAACATATAAAATTTTAAAACTTTAATAAAAATAGAAGTACCCTAGCAGAAAGATAATGCAATCAAAGAAAGCCTAAACAGAGTCCTTTGGAAAGACCTCCATACTGGACAACGAAAGCACCTAGTCCAGTGCTAATCTGGGATCGAGGGCGTGCTGCTGTTTATCCAGGAAATGCTGAAGGGCCTCTCTGGGTGCCACAGCACGCTTTCCAGCTGCACCAGGGACCCAAACCCAGGGAAGGAGTTGACTCCACCACTCAAGGAGCTGATGCTCAGTCGTATGACAGCGATGCCTCAGTGGGAGACCACACCACACCTGATAGAAAAGGATGAAGCCACAACCGACCCTAACTGACCAGGATGCCCAGGGGATGGTAATCAGAAAGAAAACCAGTATTTTAAATAGGTGATGAGAGAATATAGAGGAAACCAAATTAAAAGTTACATGAAAAGAGGGGGACACAAAAGTTGCTAGTGTTTTTAAGACTGACTGCAAAATACATGTTAATGTAGGTAAGATTTTTGTCTTTTCCGAATTCTTTTTATAAGAGATCTCCACTAGGGACCTACAACAAAGCTGAGTAGTTTATTTATAGTTATAAGTTACAAAATTGTAACAATTATTATAATTCACTTTGGTTAAAAAATATACTTGAACACACTCTGATTTTGTAAGATGTTTGTGCATTATATAACCTGTTCCCGTAAACTGTTTAGAAATTCTCCCCATGTGTGAATCTCTACATGTATATCTATCCTTTCCGTATTATACGGAAAAACAGATCAAAACAAGACAACAAAACAAATTCCTAGAAAAAGATGAAATGAAAGACATACAAAACCACAATATTTATCTCTTTAAATTAAAAAAAAAAAGATAAAAAAGATGTTTGTCTGCCTGTATCTGTGGTGTGTTTGTTCATTCTGTGAAGTGGTTGTTGGGAGTCAAGCGAGCTAGTGACCATTCACATTGTGGGGTCAAAAGCAGAAGAGCCCACAGAGTGCCCAAGTGGCATGGAGCGTCTGAGAAATGCCCTGAGGGCACAGGGTGCTGGAAGTGAGCAGGTGTTCCAGCCCTGAGAACACAGGTATAAGAAATGAGCTAGTTCAGCAAAGGGACAGGTCACATGCATATAAACAGCCCTGCCAGGAACTCAGAGTTCTTGCAGACCCTGACGGGCCATACGCTTGTTTCTATACCAATCCGCACAGATAGTCCGTGTTTGTGCTCCTGTCCATTGTGTGAACAGCAGCTCTTTTTATTTAAGCTTATAATTTTTCAGTTTTCTTTCATTTGCATTTTGAGTCATTTATTCAAGGTTTATTTGAGTTATACATTTAGCAAGCCTGCTTCCACTTGGGCTGCAGGCTAGTCAAAACAGTGCCAAGTTTGGTTATGTAAATGTCATATATACTGTTGCTTACTATTGACTTGAGAGTCTCTCATTGTTAAAAAAAAGTGTTAAATGTTATGATTGGGTTTTTCAAAAGTCACCCAAAATTATTAAGATAATTAAATAAAAAATCCCTTAAGGAAGGCAGAGACTATTGGACAAGACTTTGATTGATGAGTAAGAAAGGAGCTGCATGGTAACATTTGACCAGTTCTTGTGCATTGATCAAAGGCCCCAACAATCTCCATAGCCCTATGGGAGACACCTCACCTAATGTTATAAAATGTATTATTGCAATATTTTTTCATTGGTCATTGTCAAATAGGTTTTAAAATGTCCATAAAAGGTTTTCATATGGCATGACACGTGATTGTTATTCATCTCATAGTGCACTGATTACTCATGCTTACTGATAAAAGTGTAAAACACGGATTATTCATGGCAACAGAATTTTGTTTCAGATTCAGATGTCTGCCTTTAACAAACATTTGAGATGTACAGCTCACTAAATATAAATAGTAGGTAAAAGCTTTTATGTATTACATAGGGATGTTTGACTAAAAGCAGATATTTGATGTCAAAATGGAAATTCAGGTGTGTTACAAAATATGATTGTTATGCTACAAATCATATGACTTGGATTTCTAATTTTCTGTGTAAAATATGCAACTGTTTGTTAACTTCTATAGGTATCCAAATGTTAAAACATCCACGGTTAATAGGAAATAATTGTTCCATTTAATGTTCTAAGGTTAATAATTTAATAATGTTAATAAGGTTAAATAAGTTAATAACGTTAAGCTTACTACCTCTACTACATTATACCGTTTCAATCTTGCCTTCTGCATGTTTAACAACTAAGGTTAAGAGATCAAAATCAGAGAGAGAGATGGGCTAAGAAGATAGCCAATATTTTGGCCTTCGCATGCTGAGATCAACGAGGGCCCAGGACTGGTCAAGTAAAGAGAACCTTTACTGTGTCACCTGATACTCTGTTAGTCCCTACTATACTGATCAAGAAGATTATGAGACCATGAGGAAAGTAATCATCAATGTGTAATGTGCTTAAGGAGAGTCACCTGGAGAAAAAAGGTCTCGCAAGCTTTCTTAGAAAGCAACTTGGTCAAGCCATGACTGATCCAGATGGCTGGTGCTGACAGAAGAGCTACAAGCTGCCATGCGTGGTTCCCAGTAATTCCTGAGAAGACTCAACTGAACTTGGTAGATAGCAAGAGACTAATTAAATTTAATACAGGTCTCAGCTTAACTTAGTCTTGTATACCCTGCAGCAAAGTATAATTTCAAGAGGTATAAAAAATGCCACAGTAAATGTTAGATACAAAAAGAAATGCAAATCACTAACAGTTTCTCACAATTGCTGGATACACCAGTAACTGTCTACTGCTATGAATTACTACACTGTACAGGGTTTTAATTGTGGAATACAGGAACTTAAAATCCTTGGAACACATTTAAAATAAAAAGCATTCAAAAATGAAAAGATCTTTACATGTTGTTCAAGCACAGCTCCTCCAGCTTCAACTGACCACCCACTCTGTCCTTCAATAAAACAAAACAAAACAAAAAGGATATGTTGGGAGCCGATGAGGCTGGAAATTGAGCGAATGTGCAGGGTTGGAGAATGGCCATCCCAAGAGCAAAGAATGCCTGGGGAAAGCCATGTGAAGAAGCTCCTTCAGCCCAGAGAACACCTAGCCCCAAGACAATTCAAACAGTGGCTTGTGAGGACAACAGGGTGTCATGGGACATTCAGTGCCCAAAGTGTATAAATAAATGCCTTGCAGGGAGGGTGCAGCTCCTTTCCTCCTATCGGGAGAGTAAGGGCTCCACCTGACCCCAACTTTGTCTCTTTATTTTCTCATTCCCTCACACTCCTTTACCCAAGAAACCGCAAGGGATACATGGGTTGAGGCAATTTACAACTAAAGGGAAATATAGACACAGTATTTCTATGCAGGCAGATCTTCAATATAGGACACAGCATTATGTACCCATATACAAGGTGGCAATATGGAACTGTTTGTCTTGTTGGCAGGTAGCTAATTGGTAACATGGGTGCCTAAGCGGTGTCAGGTTTTAGGGTCATCCACAGTCACACACACACACACACACACACACACACACACACACACAGAACTACATCATAGGAAGGTGGTGTTTCTCTGATTAAAGATAATGTCTCACTGTAAGAAATCTCTCTTAAAAATCACAAAAATGAACAAAAAGCTTCATCTGAATATTTGTATCTTGGCATAAATGTATTTTCTAAAACTCAATTTATATTCATTGTTTCTTAAAGGTCTCCAAACAACAAAAACTTAAATGAATCTTCATACCTTGAGAAAACACATAGAACATAGACTACCCATTACTCCCTAAAAGAAGGCCCTGTGTAGATGCTGTGTAAAATTCAGAAAGAAGGTTCTTCACTGTCTCCAGTACTCAGTCACATGACAACAAAATTAACATGTACTGATATAAGGCAATAAATGAAATTAGTGACATGAGCACTTGTGAAAGAGACGATCACTACCCACTAATGATAAATGAGTCACAGTGACATAGTTTAAGAACATAGCAGCAGAACCAATGCACCAAACACAAGACCAAGTGGCAAAAATCATAGAATTTCTGATGGTCTTGACATTGACTAAAAGTAGGCCCATTTACTAAAAATGTTTCTCATCAAAAAATTCTACCTAAAGAAATAGCTCTGAATCATTGATATATGGACCTCAATGCACAAAAAACACAAAGAACCTTGCTGATAATATATCATGTTTAGGCATATATATATTTACTAAAAAACTTCCTTTTGTTGAGAAAGGGTTGGCAAAAACCCGACCCGACAATATGTAGTTTCAGATGCAGCAGGAAAACATCAACATGCAACTGGCTTCACATGAAGCTTCCATGGGCCCTACAGCAGTCTACAGCAGCTGTGGATCTGGGGCCCTGCAGGTTAAGACAGCACCACTGTTGAGAGATTTGTCCGCAGTGCTTTCTCCTTCAATGTGTGAGTCACAGCAGACTTTGTTCTATGAAAGAGAAAGGTCAGTATCACCCTCTTCCTTTTACTTCAAGCAAAGGTTTGGATTACTTCAGTATCTTCCCAGGCTGCAGGCTAACGCTCACTGCTTTTACTGCTTCCATCCCAGGTCTGGAGATCCATCTGCACACAGGACAAACCCTCCGGCAGCTACTTTATCCTTCTTTCTTTTCATTTTGCATTAATTCACATGCTTCAATTTTATGTTCAACTTAAGATTGTGACTATCTGACATTCAGGCAAAAGATGCTTATTGTCTGATTTTAAAATGAATATTGTTGTATTCAGGGCTTCCAAGGGAATGTGTTTAATACAGGAAAAAATTTATATAATCATTTTATCATTTTCACCCAAAATGTGAAATGCAAAATGGGAGAGATTTCCACACAACTGAGAACCAAAGAATCCAGCTGGGGGCTGATTCCATGGCAATGCGTGGCAAGTAACCAGCTGGGGGCTGATTCCACGGCAATGCGTGGCAAGTAACCAGCTGGGGGCTGATTCCACGGCAATGCGTGGCAAGTAACCAGCTGGGGGCTGATTCCACGGCAATGCGTGGCAAGAATCCAGCTGGGGGCTGATTCCATGGCAATGCGTGGCAAGTAACCAGCTGGGGGCCTAGAGCTCCTGACAATGTCTCACTCAGGTCTGCATCACAAATCTGCAATGGGAAGGCCCACGGGTCTGTGCGGAAACTAGGAAATCTGCACCAGTGGGATGAAGGGTTTGGGCCAGCAGACTGAGAAATCTCCACCAGAGCCAGGAGATGAAAGGTCCCCAAGGATGGTGCATAGGCCCATTCCATTAACTTCAATCAAGGTAACAGTGTGAAAGAACCTTCTAATTAAATGACAGACATTTGTACAGTTCAGAAAGTTATGATACATTTAAAGTTGTAGATACACAAATGGAAAAATCCATTTTAAAAAACTGCTACACAACTAATTGAAAATATATACAAGAATTCAAGGATTTCTTTCAAACTGTCCATCAAATATTCTCTAGCTGGAACCTATTACAACATCTAGGACAGGAAAACAAGTAAACGGTTTACGGTGTTTAACTTAAGCATGCACTGAGGACTTGGCACGTACACGTGATGTAAAATCCCCACCAGAGCACAATATGGTGACCACGTCTGTAATCACACCACTGTCATGGGCTGAAGCAGGAAGGTCACAAGGAATTCACAGGTGAGAGCCTCACCTTGTACAGCACAGCAGTGTTCACCCTCACAACTTACTGATGTTGCCAGGAGTACTCTGAAGAGTTCTAGAAATCAGTGCAGCTAGCTGGAAAAACTGGCTCTCCATTTGCCGAAAACTAAAGCTAGACCCATGTCTATCACCATGTACTAAATTAAAATCTAAATGGGTCAAAGATCTGAATATTAAATCAGAAACACTAAATCTATTGGAAGACAAATTAGGTAGAAACCTTGGAGAAATAGGAGTAGGTAAAGAATTCATGAACAGGACTCAAACCGCACGGGAAATACTTCCCAGAATCAATACCTGGGACCACTTCTTATTAAAAAGTTTCTGCATGTCAAAAGAAATCTCCAGCATAGTGAAAAGAAAACCCACAAACTGGGAAAAGATTTTAGTGAACTCTCTCTTAGACAAGGGCCTCTTGTCTAAAACATATAAAGAATTAAAGAAACTCAGACCTCCAAAATTCAAAGATCCAATCCAAAAATGGGCATCTGAGATGAATACACAATTTTCAGATGAAGAATACAAACGGCAAATAAATACATGAAAAAATGCTCATCATCATTGGTCATTAGAGAAATGCAAATTAAAACCACACTGAGATACCATCTCACTCCTGAAAGAATGGCCAGGATCAAGAAAACCAACAACAAATGCTGGAGAGGCTGTGGGGAAAAAGGAACTCTCCTGCACTGCTGGTGGGAGTGTAGACTGGTACAGCCTTTGTGGAGATCTGTCTGGAGATTTCTCAAAAAGTTGGGATTGGAAATACCATTTATTCCAGCTATTCCACTTCTAGGCATATTCCCAGAAGAACTGAAAGCATCATACCACAGTGATATATGTGCACCCATGTTTATAGCAGCACAATTTGTAATTGCCAGATCTTGGAAACAACCCAAGTGTCCATCAACTGAGGAATGGATAAAAAAGTTGTGGTATTTCTATACAATGGAGTATTATTCAGCTATAAAGAAGGATCACATTGAGATATTTATCAATAAATGGGCGCAGCTTGAGACCATACTCATAAGTGAAATAAATCAATCTCGCATGTGTGAATACCGAATAGTTTCCCTAATGTAAGTAATGATTCAAATATATAAAAATATGTGGTAATCATGATTCCCCATTAGGTGGCCTTGAAGCCTTATAAAGTTTTCACTCATTAATTAGAAAGGCTTTATTCTGGGCTTCTTGATATGGAAATATTTGAAGCTAGAGTATATGAAGTTTTATCCAAATATTTCAAGGAAAAAGACAAAGACACTATGGTAACTACTATTAAGTCGGGTTATATGGTGGTGAAGTACTAGGTTGCTGAAACAGTCATGCTTTGACCTCTATTGTTATATTGTTATGTCCTGTTTTATCTCAATCTCCCCCTTATTCTTTTAAAAAAAATTATTTAGTCATTTCTTATGTTTGTCTTAATTAAAGAAAAAATTTAAAAAATTAGGATATATAAATAGTAACTCTTTTTGATTTCTTATTAACTTGTTTTGAAGTCCTGTAATACTCCCACGATCTTGTTTTGACTGATTAGACTCTGTTCCATTCTATATGATAGTATCAAGTTTGAAGACATAGGCAACTACTTTGAAGGCAATAAGATTCACTAAGATACCCATTCTGGTTTGACTATTGTCTTCTTTGGAAGTCCTGTAATGTTTACAATGCCTAAGTTTTATTGGTCTTGTTCTCTACTGTTTTGTCCAACTTTATAATATCTAATGAGATAGACAATTCTTTTTAAGGAAACAAGAGACAACGTTGATAACCACTGTTGATAACCTTGTATTCTGTTCTACACCATGTGCTATATCTATCCTTGGTTTTGACTGACAGCTTTGTTTTGCCATATTTGACTGTATTCTCTCCCCCCCCCCAAAAGTAATAAGCACTAAGGAGTAATAAAATCCAAAATGCGTAAATTTTGTTGTAAAAAAGAGAGGGAAAAAAAAGAAAAAAAAAAAAAAAAAGAAAAAGAGCTCTAACGGATATAACAGCAAGTGTGTTTAGGGGTGTTAAATAGCTGACTATATCAATGTTTTTGGATCATTGAACACAGCTGTTTGCAGTCTCCCTGTTTGAATGTCCACCTTGTATTCTTTGATACTGTGATTTGAGCAACTATTTTCAAGATGATAATATGTAATCTACTAACAGGTGATTTCTTACTGTTAATGTTTTTTTTTTGTAGTTCTGTATTACGTGTACCCTTACACCACTTTGTTTTGTTTTGTGTTTTTCTCTTTTTCCTCTTAAATTAAAAAAAAAAAAAAAAAAATCAGTGCACCTGACAGTGAATGTCCTGGATTCAACGCCAACTACTCACCAGTGACAGACAATGCTTGCCCCTAATTGTTTGAACCTGCAATGAAGCCAGTCACAGTTTTCTAAGTTTCAATTTTGCCTTATATGTGTTTAGGTAACTTAGTAACAGAAGACTTACTAATCTAACATTTCTAAAGTTTCTCTCTTTTCATTACATATCTGATATTTAATTGATATTCAACCCCACATAGCATGAGTCCCCCTTGTTCACTGTTGCACTAAAATCTTTCAACCTTCAGGGTACAGTTTTTGTACTTTAAGTGCTTAATTTACAACACTTCCCATCCTCTTTTCCCACATTTCACCCCCTTCTTTACTCCGCCCTGGTCCAAAACTTGTTTATACCTAACAATAGACATGCAGGCAGACCAGACATTGGTGCTTAAACCCCACAGTAATAATCTTTATGAAAAGGGCTACCTCAATAAGCATTTCCTTATTTAAACAATTTTAAAAGCTACCTAAAACTGCACTCAAATATATAAAAGTTACCAATGTATAAGAAAATCAAGTAAGCCCTAATACAACTGCATTGGGACACCTCAATATCCCACTGTCACAAAAAGACAGATCAAGTAGACAAAAAGATCAGTAACGAAATAATAGAACTAAATCAATGTTTTGAATAAATGAACTTAGTATATGTTTATAGTGTATCATTCAAGGACATCGGAATCAATACACATTTTTCTCAGCTGCACATGGGATGTTCTCTAAAATAGACTATATTCTGGCTCATAGAACATGCTTAGTAAATGCAAAGGAACCGAAATTATCCCATGCATACCATCAGACCAAGGTGCAATGAAATTGGCAATCCATGGCAAAAGAAATCACAAGCACTCCATAAACACATGGAAATTAAATAGCACCATACTGAACAAGCAAAAGGTTATAGATAAAATTAACGAAGAAATTAAGGCAGTTTTTACAGTTCAATCATAATGACAATACAATATACCAGAACCTATGTTTTACAAAGAAAGCAGACTTATGATGCAAATTTATAGCAGTAAATATTCATGTCAGGAAAACAGAACAAGTGCATATAAATATCCTAATATTGAACCTCAAACTTCTAGAAAAAGCAAAGCAAGCTAAGGGAAAAGCTCTTATGAGGGACAAAATTATACAGATCAGAGCAAAAGTTAACACACACTAAAAGAATAGTACAAAGAGATGACGGCACAATAAGCAGCAAAATAAACAGCCTCTCTGTTTGTGACAGATACAGCCCAGACACTGGAATGCAGAATCACGCGGAAGGGAGAAGGAACGCAGTGGTCCTCGGACCCAGGGAGAGTCTTAAGTGAGAGCTGAGGCTCACAGAGAGTAAAAGTAAATGAAGAAGCAGGAGAGCAGCTGGTGGCACCTGTGCCTGGAGCTGGACCCAGTGAGGAGCTGCGGGAACCTGAGGACACACGGTCATGGTGACAGCGGCGGGTGACAAACTCAGAGGCCTCTACAAAGTGACCTGCAGTGGAGGGAGTGGTGGACCAGAGGACTGCAGTGGCCAGTGGTTAGTGCAGAGGACTCAGTCCTTCCATGAGAGACAGTGACTGGCTGGCTGGCAGCCATTCTGGATTCAGGCCAGATAAGCCCAGAACCTGAACTGCTGCTGGCTTCCTCCAGTGCTTCTAGCTGGGTGCAGACCAGCTGAAATTGCTATGACCGAGCCCAGACGCTGTGCACATTCCATTGGCCGTCGCAGTTTCCCCACTGGTAGCCAGCTTGGTCTGCAGGCAGTGGTTGGCCTTGCCCCCATGCACACTCCCGGGGAGAGGACCCCACTGGTGACCAGCCCAGGTCCCCAGGCTGGCCTGCCCTCACATGCACTCCAAAGGCCATCATGGGGGCTTCCTTCCAGTGATCAGCTCAGTCTGGAGGCAACATCGAGCCCCACCTCACATCCCACCAGCCGTCAGTGAGCCAGCACAGGTTGGGAAAAGCAGCAGACAGCCCTGCACTGGAGCACCCAGTGGCCACCATCAGACACCTGTAGCCAGCACCGGCCGCAAGAACCAAACAGTTTCACTTCAGGGAAACTGTAGCCAATGTGAGAAGTGCTACCCACTTTTCTAAAAGAACCTAGGAATATATCAAGACAAAGAAGCAAAAGGCAGACTCTGGCCTCCAACCCAAGCAGAGACGGTCCAGGAGATGCAAATACAGAAGAGATCAGGAGTCACACACAACTTCTGAAATGATGGAAACTGAAGTAAAGAAATAACTTCATGAGGCTATAAAAGAAGTTTATTTCTTCTTTTACCTGATGTAATATTTATGCATAAATATTACATCAGGTAAAAAGAAATAAAAAACATAATAAAAGAATTTCTAAGCACCTCTAAAGAACACATAGATAAAAAAATACAGGCGCATAGGAAAATGAGGGAAACCTTAAATAAACAATATAAAAAGATTTAGAATACATGAAACAGATCAAAGAGATATCCAGGAAATTAAAAACTCCTCTGAAAGCTGGCAAAACCACTTGAAAGAAACTGAAGATAGACTTTCAAACCTTGAAGACAGGTTTATGGCTTGTGATCAGAAAGGAAAGATCTCTTAAAAATAATAAGGAACCAGGAAGTAACAATTCAATGGCTGCAAGATAACCCCAAAAAACATAAGAATAGCAGGCGTGAGTGAAAATGCAGGGGCCAACACAAGTGACATCAAGTCTATTTACAGAAGTTATGCAGTTATCAAAACACCTCCCAAGCATGGGAAAGGAAGTGACACTCAGATAAGTGAGGCGTATAAAATTCCAGCTGGCCATAACCAAAGTAAATGTATCCCCAGACACATAATAATCAAGATACCAGATATTCAACACAAGAACAGAATATTTAAGGCTTGTAGCCAAAAAGAAACAGATCACCTATAAATGAAAACCCATCAGAATCATGACAGACTTCTCAACACAAACCATCAAGTCAAGAAAAGCTTGCAGTGAAGTATTTCAAGTCTTGCAAGAAAACAACTTCCAACCCAGATTGATGTACCCTACAAAACTAGCTTTCACCATGAATGTAGAAATAAGATACTCCCACGACGAAGAACAGCTGAAGGAATTCATGACTACCAAACCAATCCTACAAGGAATACTGAAGGACACTGTAAAGAGAGATTTAAAAAAAAAAAAAAGACCATGGCTCCAGGACAGAGGCACAAGAGGATCTCCCAGTGGGGCAGACAACTGAATGGAGGGGGAAGTATGCAGCCAAAGGCAGAAAAACCGCAGGGTAGAGAGGAGGCAGTGCATGCTGGCCACAACCATTAATGTAGATGGCGGCAATTCACCAATAAAAAGAAACAAAGGCAGAGTCCATCAGGAGACAGGATCCATCAACATGCTTTATTCAAGACACACATTTAACTCAAAAGGGGGTTAACAGAGTGAAAGCCAAAGGACAGAGAACAACGCTCTGTGTGACAGGGAACCAGAAAGAAGTGGGGGAGCCTGCCCATCAGCTGTACAGGATAAGAGACACGGCACTTTTATAGAATGGAAAGCTACTCAGCAATAAAGACAATCTCAATGGATAAATGGATAAAACTTGAGATCCTGCTCACAGATGAAATGGTTCAGTCACACGGGAGAATACTGTGTTGTCTCCCTAGTATAAAAACTAAAAATTTGGGATTCCAACTCATGACCTGGTGCCTGTCAGACAGGTGCTTAAACTGCTGAGCCAAATCCCTTTAAAGTTGGGACTCAACACGCACAGCAGACTGTGGAAGTCCAAGGGAGGCACAAAGGGAAGGCAGAGGGCCCTTCTGACTCTATCACTGTGATCTGAAACCCATATTGTTTTCATTGTTCTGTTTAGTTTGTTTTTATTCTGTTTGGTTTGGCTAAATTTGTTATATTTGATGGCATGGGCGGCTATTTCAAAGATAACAAATAGAATATATTATGGTGGCCATAATGATTATCCTGGTATCCCATAATAGGATATTGATTTCCTATTATCTTGTTTTGAAGCCCTGTGTGGCTTTCATTGTTTCGTTTTGATTGATTTTATTCTACTTTCTTTTGTCTGAATGTATTATGTCTGATGGTATAGGCAACTACTTTGAAGATAACAAGAGGCATTATGGTGGCCACTGTTGTTTAACTACTATCTTATTTGGAAGTCCGGTACTGATTACATTGTTTTGTTTTTATTAGTTTTATTCTATACTATTTTGTTTAATTTTATTATGCATGATGATATGGGCAATTATTTTGAAGATAACAAAGGCCTTATGGTAGGCATTATTGATTTCCTTTTATCATGTTTTGAAGTCATGGACTTCACTGATTTGTTTTAATTGACTCTATACTATTTTGTTTGGCTTTATTCTCTTCAAAATAAAAATACACAGGATCAATGAATTAAAGACTTGGTTCTTTGAGAAATCAAATAAAATTGACAAATCTATAGCCAACCTTCTTTTTCAATATAGTCCTGGATAGTTTAGCTGGAGCAATTAGACAAGAGAAACAAATAAAAGGAAAAAAGATAAGAAAGGAAGAAGTTAAACTAGCATTATTTACAGATGACATGATACCGTACCTAGAAGTCCCCAAATACACCATCAAAAGAATACTAGATTTAATAGGTAAATTCAGCAATGTAGCTGATTATAAAGTTAACAGTCAAAAATCAATATATTTCCTGTACTTGAATAACAAACTCACTGAGAGAAATCAAGGAAAGAATAGCTTTTACAATAGCATCCTAAAAAATGATGTACCTAGGACACCTAGGACTCAGTTTAACAAACAACTGAACAGTATAGTACTCTGAAAAAGGAGATTGAAGAGGATATTAGAAAATGGAGAGATATGCCACGCTCTTGGGTAGGAGCCAATACAGTGAAATTGGCCACATTTCTAAATCTCTACTACAGATTCAATGCAATCCCAATTAAAATTTAATAGCGTATCTCACAGAAGTAGAGAAAACAATCCTAAAATTCATCTGGAACCAGAAGAGATCTCGAATAGCAAAGCGAATCCTGAGCAACAAAGACAGGGGGCATCATGATCCCTGACTTGAAATTATACTATGAAGCTACTGTGACAAAAATAGTGTGATCCTGCCCCCCCCCCAAAAGACCTAAAGATCAATGGGACAGATTAGAAGAAGCAGAAACTCCTCCAGACATACCAAGCCACCTTATCTGTGCCAAAGGTGCCAAATATATTCACTGGAAGAAAGACAGCCTCTTTAAGAAATGGTGCTTGGGGGGCTGGGGATTTAGTCAGCGGCATAAGCACCTGCCTTGCAAGCAGGCGGTCGTGAGTTCGATCCCTGGTACTGATAAAAATGAAAAAGACAAAAAAGAAAAAAATTGCTAAAAAAAGAAATGGTGCTGGAAAAATTGGTTCTATACATGTCAGAGATTAAAACCTAACCCATATTTTTCATCATGTACCAAGCTAAAATCAGAATATGATCTTAACATTAAAACAGAAACAGTAAATCTGCTGAAAGATAAGAGTAGGTAAAACTCTTGAAGATATTGATGTAGGCAAAGATTTTTTTTGAGATAGTAAATTCCAACAAAACAAAACAGAACAGAGCCAATCAAAACAATGCAGCAAATTGGTACAGAACTTCAAAGCAGGACACAAGGAAAACAACAATAGCTACCGTCACAATAGTTGTCCATTGCATCAGGTATAGCAAAATCAAAATGATCAAAACAGAATACTGAATAAAGCAAAATAATTAACCAGAACAAAGCAAAACAGTGAGAATGAATGTCTTTCCCCCCACCCCAGGCATCACACTCATTACTTTGCCCTTGCCAGGCAGGCACTTGTGCTGCTAAGTTAAATGCCCAGCCCAAAATAGTGAGAACAATATTGGACTTCAAAGACAAGATAGAAGGAAATCCCCCGTATTTGCTGTACCGCATACTGTCATCCTCCCAAGAGATGCTCAGATCGCTGGCCCCAGACCTGAAAGACTAACCAAACAATATATGCATTTAGTTGCATTATGTACCTTAGTTGCTGTGAACTCAGCCTGTCCCCTGAAGCAGCTGGCTGCCTGGGGGGCGGGTTTGATTCCCAGTGCATGCACAGTGGCAGGCTCTGGAGAAGCGCTATCAGATTTTCTCTCCCTGGAAGCCACACAGCTTTTGTGGCTTACCACAATGGCTAGCTAGTTGATTTCTTGGTATGTCCTCCCAGATCCAGCATGGCTGACTCTTGGGAGGTGCTAAGTTTTCTCTCCCTTGAACCCATTTGGCTTGTGCAGCTTACCAAAAACCCTGGCCAGCTGATTTCTTTGTAGGCAAAGATTATGAACAAAACCCCAATTTCACAGTAATTATCACAAAGAATCAACCACTGGGATCTCACCCTCCTGAAAAGCTTTTGTACAGCAAGAGAAACCAGCAATACAGTGAGTACACAGTCTACAATGTGGGGCAAAATGTTTACAGCTAACCCTCAAAGGCTTATGATTCAGAGCACAGAACTCAAAATAATCAGTTCTACCAGATTTAAACACCATATGCAAAAAGGCACATCTAAGATGAATACACACTTCTCAGACGAAGAAATACAAACAGCAAATAAATATGAGCAGAAACGATCCAACCTTACTGGGTCTGCAGAGGAGGGCTGACCTGAGAGAAAGGAGGCCACATGATGCAGCCGTGCCGGCAGGACCACAGGCCTCACCGCAGGTTAGCGACAGCAGAGCTGTACTGTGGCCGGGCTTTCCCCTCAGGAAGCCCGAACAACATTCCAAACAAGTAGGTGAATCACCAGAGCACCCCGAGCCTTACTCCTATGCCTTCCAGGAATGTCTGTCTTCTTTTCATACTGAGAGTTAAAAATAAACCACAATTAATGGTTCCTATACAGGTATCTTTGCTACATGACTTGTTTTAGTATTAGATAAATAGCAAGTAAGCAATACATTGAATTCAGCTTCACCAGAGATACTTCGCAACACCATTTTCCTGTATAAAAACCACTGTAATTTCACGGTGTAAAAAAACGCTTACATCATCAGTTGCAACCCACTTTCATGATTTCTTCTGTTCTTAGATTTTTCTCTCTCATACACTTCTGTCTAATTTCTTTGGTGACAAGACATGAACATGACACATTTAACAGACCACAGTGCACTTCACAGTAACACTTTAACTTAGGGTTCAGAATACCTAATAGGTACAAGCGACTGAAATGTCCACAAATCAACAACTAAAGAAAAATTTAGATTTCCATATTAATCTTTCATAAAAGCTAACAATTTTTTGATAAATGCCGCAATGTATATCCATCTTGGAAATGTCAAGCAAAAAATCAGACACAAAATGAGATATTCTACATGGATGAGGCTGTGGACTATATACAATTTTAAGTGAATGAAACAAATAGTAAGAGATACTTTAGTAAAGTTGGCATAAAAAACAATTTTTACTTACTAATAAGTGGACAAAGACCTTGGAGAAATATTTGCACTTCTGCTAATGATGACTGAATGGAGAAAGGCGGGAAGTGGAGATCTGAAGGAGATGAAACACAACAAGAAGGGGCCTGAGAACACCAAGGGGATAAAGGGAATAGTTACAGAGCAAGGAAAAAAGTAAAACGGGAAAGGCCAGACAAAGACAGCACAGAAGGAACGGTGCAAGCCATCCAGTTGCCAAAGACAAGATCAACTGGGAAAAAGTCACAGTGTTTCAGAAAACTCTGTCATTAAACTCTGCCTATCGATATGGTGAAGGTATAAGATATGCAATCAGAACACAAACTGTCAGTAAATACGGCTCTTAGACATTTTGACTTAAAGTCAGTGCGTGCACTCAGAAACTACCGAGAAGTTTAAAGGCTATGTTTTAAATACCAGTGTTTATGTGATTCTCAATTAAACCCTTCATTATTAATAGAATAAAACTGTAAGAATGTCCCTAGACCATGTAAATATAATGAACACTTTAGGGGAAAGTATTACATTGTCAAAAATTTATTTAAATACAAGATTGCATTTGCTTGAAATGTTTGCAAATACTTCAGAAATCTGCCTTGAAAGAGTCAAATGGATGCACCATCTGCTTCTTCACTCGGTCTCTACAAGTATGTACTTTAGTTCATGAAAATACCTCTTTGCCGGTCACTGTAAAGCAAAGACACTGCAGGGGCTGGGGGTTTAGCTCAGTGGCATAAGCGCCTGCCTTGAAAGCAGGCAGTCGTGAGTTCGGTCCCCGGTACCGATAAAAAGGAAAAAGGCAAAGACACTGTGTAGGTATTACCAGGAGTTGGACTGAGGACACCACACTTCCCAGACAGTTGCTGCTCTCCATGCTAAATCCCTGGACCCAAGCAAGCGTGTCTCTGACAACTAGAAATGATCTCACAGTCCTCGGAGTTTAAGAATTCATTAAACGTTTCTGTACACTATTACCCAAAAATTCTTCAAACTTCTGCAACATATGCAGAGAGGAAAATCACATATAGAAATAAAATTAGAGAAGATCATCTGATTATCACAAGTCACAGACACAGATGTGGCAATGTAGTACACTATAAATTATTACAGATACACTTAACACAACTGTATTTGTAGTACAAGAAAAACAACTCTAAATTTTAGAAACACCTACTAGAACTGTTTCTGAAAAAATAAAGAACACTGTTGTAATTTTTAAATCCCAAATAAAAGAGTAAAGAAACAGAGATATCTTTTCCCACGATCTGCAACACACTGTACAATTACACACATGTCTGAAAATCAGAACAGGTGGACACATTAATTGACAAGAAATACCAACAAATACACTTGCATTAAACAAACTGAGATTTGAGGAGGTTGGCAGTACAAATGCAGAAACCATTCATCTCTTGTGGCAATTGTTCATTGTATAGGAAACGTGAACTTGATTTTTGCATGACAGATATTCCAATATGCACTCTAGCTACACTCAGAAAACATACAAAATGTCAAAGTAAAACATGGAAGTACTGCAAAAGACACTGCAGCAGTGAAGATAACTTCAAAATGAAGTTGCAAAGACACAAATGTAACATGACTTTGAAGATACAAAAAGTAACAGGATTTCTGATCAGGAAAGAAAATATTTTATGAAAATAACATGCAGATGAAATTATTTTGAGAAGCAATGTTGATGCCCTACAAGTTATAAAATACCAAAAAAAAAAAAAAAAAAAAGATTTTTTCACAAAAATTCCTCATCATAAATATGTGAAGTAAACAGCGGCTATTTTATTGAAGGCCTTCACAGGAAATCAAACAAAGAATGCATAAAATGAAGGCGCAAGAGATACAAACATGAAACGACATAATTAAATTTTCCTAAGTACCCACAAAGCTCATCAAATAGAAAAGCCTGATGGAGGCTGGCTGTAAGACACAGGACCTGCGGCCCGTAGGGACAAGCACTGACCTGTCAAGATGGTAACAGGATACAGACTCTGCACCAGCAAAGAGGCTCCTGGGCCTGAGCATCCATGGCATTTTGTCAAATTATCTTCTGGTACAACAAAAGAATCTGCCTGTGGCATTTACAGCACAGACAGAACTAGACAAGCCTGCTTTCCCAGAACCCTGGAATGCCAAACACGGTGACGAGACAGAGAGCGGAGCCCCTGGTGGGAGCTAATGTACTGCGAGGGACTTGAATCTGGAAAACCACACGAAGAGATCAATTAATGTAAAGGATGAACCGTCTAACATACTCCCACTTAGGCACGCTACAGAGGAGCACGGAGTCAGAGGGTTCCTTGCGTTATCTCATCTGAGACTCTCTCCGCAAGCCATTGCCACAGGGTCTCCCAGATGCCATCATGGAAGCTCAGTCCTCAGGGTTTGGAGAGCACAGGAGATGGGGGAATTTCAGCTACTGCAGTCTCTGGTCATATGTGAAATATGTAAGGAATGGTTAAGGTCATCTCTTTGCTCAGAGAGGTACAAATAATGTAAGCAAGAGAAGCTGACCAGAGCAGGGGGCCACTTTATATATAATATGCATCAAAAACTACATATAATCAAAGCAAAACAAACACACACACAAAACCAAAAGAAGCAACCCCCTCAAAAAAGCCCCAAACCGAAAAACTACAAAAAATAGAAATAAAAATAAAAGCAAATAAAACAAAAATTCAACAACATAAAGAAAAACCCCAGACTAGTGTTCCCTTTTTGAAATAACACTATACTCCTATCCTCCTTGGGTTGTTGTGAAGAACCTGATCAATAGAGAATTCAAAACAGAAAACAATCTGAGGCATGTCATGTTCTCCAAGTGACACTGTATACAGAGGTTAAGAAATGAGTCTACAGATGCTGCTTCAGTTTTAAAAGAAAACTTGTGATCAACCCAAAGGAAGTTAAAAATACAATGTGCTGAAAACGCACAGAATACCCCTAATTAATCAAACGACACTGTCAAGGCTTGTAGCAAGCTGCTCAATGCACAGTCCTTGATCTATACCTGAAGAAATTTACATATCACGTATACAAATTCATAATAAAATGATAAATAGCTCACAAACGCTACGGAGCACAGTGCTGTGTAGTCACTGGCCATTCACACTGAGTGTCCAGCTGCTGAGAGAGCAGAGGCCGTACCTGCTGCCCACCATCAGGAGCAGGTATTTGTACCATGCAGCACTAGTGAGAGAAGTACATGTATTAATACAAAATTGAAAGATTTCAGCGAATCCCTCTTTCTTCTTCTTCTTTTTTCTGTACTAAAGATTTAACTGAGAACCTCATGCATGCTAGACTGGAAGAACATCACACAATATTTACTCAGTATTAAAACAGGGCCTTCCTGCACTGTCCAGGCTGAGGCTGGTGCTGCAAAACTCCTGTCTCAGGGTGTCCAGCGGCTGGAATAAGAGGTGTGCACCACTAGGTCTCACTGAGTTTACGCTGTTCAGGCGAGAAAATCTCAGTAAATCATAGTGATTCTATGTTAAAATATCACATGCCTGTCTTGGCAGCAGTGAAGGAGGTGGACATCATAGCTTAAGCCCTCTCCAGGCTGGGCAGCTGAGTCAGAGCTGATCTCAAAAGTCGGAAAAGAGAAATGGGTAGTGTGCAGCTCAGAGCCAAATTCCTGCATCCTGGCCCTGCACAATACAAACATCACACAAGCCTTGAAATCTTTGTATCCAGAGAAACCCCTCACAAATGATGTGGTGAACTGATCAGAGACAACTGAAGACACAGTCACAGCACCTGTCCTCGGCTCCCTGCTTCCCGAGCCTGTGACCTCTGCCCACGCGCAGGCCAGGCAGCCACAGCCCTCCAATTACTGTCAGTCACCCTGAGGACAAGCTGACCCCAGCAGGAGCTCACTGTTCCCCCTACAAGGTGTGCTCCCCCACTTCCTTCTTCCTCCCCCTTCCTCCTTCCTATTCAAAGATTTATTTTATTTGTATTCATTCTTATGCCTGTAGAACCTAACTCAGTGCTTGTTTTATACAGAGTCCATTTCAACCAACTTCTGACTTTAAGTCAGTGTGTACAAACAGTGCAAGGCGGGAATGATCTCAGAGATGACAGCCTTGTTCTCCCTCCACGGCCAGTATCAGGAGTCCCTGTCCACGCAGACGCCGCCGCTCAAGATGTTTCTCACTGTGGGTTTAACATGTGCACTTCAGAAAGTTGTGTGGAGCAAGAATACTTTCTCGGGGCTGGGGGTTTAGCTCAGCGACATAAGCACCTGCCTTGCAAGCAGGCGGTCGTGAGTTCAATCCCTGGTACCAATAAAAAAAAAAAAAAAAAAAAAAAGAATACTTTCTCTTCTTTTGGTTTCGGGCAATTTTTTTTGTTTTTTGTTTTTGTTTTTTTTTGAGACACCGTCTCTCTGGGCAGTTCAGGCTGGCCTTGAGCTCACTTTGTAGCCTTGGCTGGTCTCAAACTCACAATGATCCTCCTGCCTCAGCCTCCCAAGTGCTGCGATTACAGGCATGAGCCACTACGCCTGGCTCAGGCAATTACTTTTGAAACATTACTTTCAAAAGTTTCTGGGTAAGTTAAAATTTACCTCTGCTGGAGAGCACAGTCAGACAATAGGAAGCAAGCAAGGGGAGCTGATCACGTTTTAGCACTCATGCACTGTGTCAGCAGCCATTGGAGGAAGAAGGGCCTCATGATCTAGTCTCACTGGATACCAGGCAGAGTAAATTCTGTGATCTGGAAAGCCTACTATTGCAAAGTTTTACGGCAGGTGGACAGCACATGTACATACCATTAAAAAAAAAAAAAAAGAAAAGAAAAAAAATCCCAGGGTTTTACATGAATCATGACTTTTTAAACTGGAAATGAACTCACAATCTTGTGCGTTCCAGACAGGTGAGGCGCTGCTGAGGTACATTCCTACCCTGAATAGAGATTCTTATGAAATGCACTTATTTTAATTATTTCCTTTGTCAGAAAAGAACCCTTCTTCTTACATTCAAAACACATTAACATCTCTAACATTTTTCTTAGGGTTCTAAACCCTCTGGAAGGCCTCACTGACACAATCTGATGGTAAAGAATAGTTTATGAACCACCTAATAAATAAGGCATCTAGCTATGGAAAAGAGCCTGCGGTAGACTTGGGAAATACGCCACAAAAATGAGAAATAAAATATAAAATGACTGAACTTCCTCAGCAAACAGGGACAGAAGCCTTCCCTCCTACAGGGACTTACAGCCGTTCCCCACCTCGCTCCCTGGTCTCCAGGAATTTCAAATGCAAAATAACTACTTTTTTCTATAAATTCCCAGTTTCCTTTAACTCTTACAGAGTGAGAAAATACATCTGATAACCTGAGTTTCCAGTGGTCATTTCACATAAACAGAGTCACCTGTGAGAGCGGCCAGTAAAGGAGCCACTGCTGTGCGCTGGTGACCTACGCTGCCCTCTGGATTGAGCAGCTGCTGGGCCACCCACTCAGGACGATTCTAAGAATCCTCTTATTTCCAATGAAATCTTGCCTCATGCAGGGACAGTTAAGACCCATAGGGAGGATTATAGCACTGGGTCCTCTAGAAAGTAGAGAAGACAAGGCCTTGGTGTCCCAGCAAACAGTCGTGCTGCCAGCCTGCAGTTTCACACTTGTGTCTGGGTAAGCTACACTCTGCATCTTTAAGCTCCCTTCTGAGCAGGTCACTTTCCCAAAACAAGTTGTTAAATGTGATCCTGGAAAACTCTAAGACAGCCCATCAAGCCAGGTCCCTAGGAACAAACCCAAAAACCAACCACACAGTGGCCCTCGCAAGAGGTGGAGATAGGTCCTCCGCCCCTTAAAATAGTACTGCAACCCTGCTTAGAGTCGGCTCTGAGGGTTCGCACCCCTCTCGCGGGTGTCTGTACTCTTTCTTCCCATACCTGCAACACAGTTTTGCTTGGCGCTGATCTTCTCTGACTACTCTCCCACTTTCCATGTCAGAGAAGCAACCCTGCGAGAGTGAGACACCCGAGGCAAAGCTAACATCTTTTCTGTTCAAGACCTCACTCCACATGTCGTGAGAGCACGAGCTCTGTGGTTCTCACTGTCAGTGCGGGTCTAACACAAATGACTAGAGTTGCATATGCTTTTGCAATTCTCAGTATGCAACGGAGTTCACGGCACACTTGGGAAGAGAGCTCTCTTCCCCAGTCACATCACCTGCAATGTAAACCTTGCGTCGCATTCTTTTGGACCTTATCAACAGGTATTATGAGGTTGTCACTAAGCATAAACACTGGAAACTCAGGACTTCACTGTGAATAGAAAAAGCAGAAGTCTGAAAAGAGCAGGTGTGGGTCTGAGACCCTGCCTCGCAGACATTTATAACCGTCACATCCCCAGCTCTGCTACTGAAAGCACCGAGACCAGGGACCCAGCGCCCGCAGCCGCACCAGCTCCAGGCCGCCCTGAACCAGGGCCGCCCCGAGCCCCGCTCTCCCCACACCGCTGAGGCGCTGCCGGGCCACACCGGACGGCACCGTGGGCCGGCAGTGTCACGGTGGGGACCGACTCACGGGACATGGCGGTGACCCGGACCCCGCCGAGGGAACAGTGGCAAAAGCCCCAGAGCCCGGAGGACCTCGGGGTCCGGAGCTCGGCGGGAGGCTGCGGCTCCCAGAGCCGGTTCCGGCCGCCTCCTCTCAGACCTCAGCCCGACCCCCTCCCTTCCCCGGCTTCCGCCCCGCACCATCACCATTGCGCGGCTTCCCGGTGTTCCCGAGTCCTTCCCACGTGGTCCGCAGCTGGAATAAGTCCCAGAAGGCGGGCTAGCGAGCTGAGGGACTCACAGCACTGAGAGCAGGACGGGGAGCCATGACACCGGAAGTCCCCGCCCACCTCGGCTCCCCTGATTGGGCGGTTCAGGCAGCCCGCCTCTCCGCCGCTCATTGGCTCAGCCCGCCTCCCCGCCCCTCATTGGCTCCTGGTCCACGACCTCTGCTCTGTCTAGAGTGCGGAGTTTAGATTCCTGCCTGCTTGACTACAGCTCAGCTGATAACTGTGACCTAGGAATTTCTGGACAATGCTCCTTCTCGCAATACCAACCTCGCCTCCTCTAAGAATAATTGCATTTCAGCAGTTTAATGTTCGCTTCCAGATCTGCCCCTTTTTTCTTAATAAACGCAACGTGCTTTTGCTGAAATGTGGTCTCTTATGTGCTCAGAAGGTTTCTTGATCGGTGTACTACGGAAGAATCAGTCCTTTGATGTAAGAGAACATTGTGGATGCAGGACAGGACAGAATAAATAGAGGGTAGGGCTGGCCTTTCCAGGCACATCTTAGGTAATGAGGCAACTGGTTTCATTGTTAATATTTTCACACTGTATTAATCTATTCACTTTTATTCAAGAAAGTGAATATATCCCCACCCCCAGTAAAAAAAAAAAAGTGTGTTTGTGTAGGTGGAGAACTAAGAGTTAAATGATAGCTATATTCTCCAAAAAATTCAAGATGAAAGGAAAGCAAACATTGCAATTTCCTTAGACAAGCTTTGTATTTCATTAGGATTAAAAAAGTCCCTGAATATTGAAAACAATCTAATTGCCAGGCATAAGAGCCAACACAATTGCTGAATTTGAGCCCCACACTTGGTCCTTTTGGTCACTGGCCAGTGATGAGGCAGAGAAACCTGAGTACTCCACACTGTAGCTCTGCATGCATGACAGTTTCCTCCTTGAACCCGAATATTCATAGAATTCAAATAGGAGGATACCTGTGATTCTCTTGTTTAAATTATTTGGCTGGAGAGATGCTTAGGATACTTGTAATGCAGGGTGTTGAGTTCCCATTATGATGGTATAAGGTTTATCTGATCTTTTATTTGTAGTAGTGTGTTTTAGAAAGCCTGGTGTGCCAATATGGGCATGCATATTTATATGCAATCGCTGTAGCTTCCTGTTGAACCCTTCCCTTTAGCTGTGTGGAGTTATCTTCTTTATCTCTTCTGATATGCTTTGCTTTGAAAACTGAAGTCTCACATTCTATTTTCTGGGACAAAATAACTGACACCTATACTTAAAGAGGGGGAAGGTTTATTTCAACCCAGAAACTGTAGAGGTTTCAGTCCTTGGATGGCTGACCGCAAGGCCAAGTATCCAGAGGCCGGACACCATGGGTAGGACAGAGTAACAGCAAGCCTGCTTTTCAACTTGTACTCCGTACCGGCTACATGCTTTCTGGATGGTGCCACCTACATCCAGGATGGGGATTCTTTCTCCATTAAATCCGTTCAACCACACTCAGATCTATGCTAGTTTCAATGTTTGGACTAATTTCATAGTTGTTATTGATTAAAAAGTGGAGGCCAGTTTAACACCAGCTGAATTAAATCAGTATGGCCAAAGTATAGATGGCCCACCTGAGGAAAGTTACCAGCATAAAAACAGATGTGGAAAGGAAGAGGGTGGCATTGAGGGTTCTCCTAAGTGTTGTTGTTTGGAGCCATTGGTTCTCCTGGAGGAGCTTGTCATGCTGGCTTCCCTGATACGAACTCGGCTCTTATCATTGGAGGAGCTCAGGATCTTGTCACTGAGAGTGGTGCCGTTCACTTTGCAGGAGCTCTGGTCCTTACACTGTACATTGCTTCCTGACTCTGGAGGGGAAAAAGTGTGCTGTATAATCTGCAGGAGTTTGCCATGCTGGCTTCCTGACATGTACTCAGCTGTTCACACTGCTTGAGCATTTCCAGACCTCACTGTCTCTGAGGATGGCTCTGGTGCTTTTCAAGGGAGCCCTGGGGCTTAGTTTGAGCATTGCTTCTTGGTTCCACTGTAGAACCCTTAACCTACTAGCACAGATCCTTTATCCTACTTGCGTAGACTTTCTAGCATCCACCACTGACCTTTGGGCCTTCCCCGTGCAGGTCCATGCAATAGATTTGCATGAGTAAATGTCATGGGCTCTAGGCCTCCATTTAGGCTCATGGGAGGCATTGTCATGGGCTCTAGGTCTTCCGTTAGACTCATGCAGGTGTTACTGTGGAATCCAGGCCTGCAACTGGATTTTCTAGGTCTTTAATATTGTGTAGAGATTTCCTGCACTTTCTTGTATTTAACTCTTGGTGACCATAATAAAATATTATAAATTATGTGTCCTGTATGAAATTGTTCTCCATGAGATGCCTAACTACAACAGTAGCATGCAACATTAATCCCAGTATCATACACTGTAGATCCGGCCATCTCCCAAAATCCCCATCTATAAGGGCAGAAGGCTTTGAGGGGACATCTAGGTACAAGCCATAGCAGCCTGGGACCCGTGTGGTCCCGGTGAAATGTCATAGGGAAGTGGCTGCTCTTCTGTGGCCATGGGAAGGCTCCCTGAGTTCAACAGAGAAACGCTCCAGTACTGGGACAAACATTCTCGGATGGGTATCACGTACCTGGAACCAGGAGGAGAAACGGCAATAAGTGGAATGTGTGATTTTACCAGGAAGGAAATGTAAGGAGGCCTCCATCCCTGCTCAAGGTCGTTATCATCCAGAAGAGAAGTTCTCAGGCTCGGAATCAGTGACTAAGGTAACTTTGTGTTTCTATTATTTTCAAATCAAGACCTATTTTTATTTTTCTTTGCTTTGTTGTTCTTTCCTTTTTACAAAACAACTGAAACCTGGGGATCGGGAGCTGGCAGGCCAGGGATACACAGTGTCAAAGGTCATTTGTTGAGGTCAAAACTAATCGTAGGCACCGACAAGCTGTATCTAGGGAAGTGTTCCATCAGAGGCGAAGCACGGCAGTTCACAGGTTTCTGCCGGCGGATAAGCAATTGCTTTGCTACGGGCCTCAGTCTTAGTCTCCCAGGACTACAACTCAGTCATTAAAGGAGGAACATTATTAACTCCCGTCATGGTTTTTGGAGGACCAATTCAATTGTAATGCTTGCTGAATGCTGCTGTATTTCCACGATTCTCTCCATATTTAAGTACAGAGAATCCACTTGGTTATGAAAACACAAGTGTAGCTTAAAGAATGGATGCGGACACTAACCAAGGCAGTGGAGGGGTCGTGTTAATGAAACTCACTGAAGATCTCTCGGGAAGACTCTTCCAAGAAATACAAGTCAGCACGTGAGGGAGACGTTAATCCATCAGGAGACCATAACTGCTCTAAACACTTTTGGACCTGAAAACACCTGAGAAAGTAAGAATGGAAAGGAGGAAGGAAAGCAGGAAGGGAATTTAATAGAAACAAAATGGAAAAACATAGACCAGGAGTAAGAGACTTGGTTATCCCTTTTATTTTGCTGCTCTCTCTACTGTTTCCGTTTCCGTCTTTGTGAGGCGGGTCTTGTTATCTGGTTTAGGCTGGCACGGAACTCACTGGGTAGCCTTGAAAGGCCTTGAAATCCAGGCG
This sequence comes from Cavia porcellus, assembly GCF_034190915.1. Lineage (NCBI taxonomy): Eukaryota > Metazoa > Chordata > Mammalia > Rodentia > Caviidae > Cavia > Cavia porcellus. Next base: position 427,286 of record NW_026947516.1, on the reverse strand, counting down.
GCCCTCTTTCGGGAGTCTGCCAAGAGCTGGCATGCTGGACAAGAGCACCCCACCCAGCTCCATCTTAAAACTGGTAGACAAACAATGCAAGTAATTTCAGGAAAACAGCGGGGCCACATTTATGGGTTTCAATTGCACGTGGAAGGATGTTTTCTTTTAATTTGTGACTACTTTTACTGATGTCACCCTTTTACTGTGCACTGATCCCCTTCCTCTTTCCTGATTGCATCCTTTGTATATTTTCAAAGACAAATGCATCCTCTGAGTCACAGAAGAAATCTGAGTGAAGTTTGGGGGATTCACACTGTAGGAACTCTTTTCCATGCCGATGAGACAACATGTTTAAACACTGACAACGGAGACAGCACTAACAATTGTGCAGCTTTAAAAGGCCCGGGGATCAAGGAAGATTATAAACTGCTGCAGTCCAATAACTTCAATAAATTGGATAAAATGGACATATTTCCTGAAAGATGTAAAATAATAAAGTTCATATAAGAAACCGGTATGCTGAAAAGCAATATGCTCAATAAATAAATTAAATGAAGAAAAAGCTCCCTACTAACTTTAGGCTTAAATTGTTTCACTCGTGAATTTAACCACACATTTATGTAAGAAAGCATACCAGTTTTATACAGTCCTAAAGAGCGTTTAAGAGGAAGAACTGTTCCTCAACTCCTCCTTCCCAGTCGGCATGACTCAGTTTTTAAAAATGAAGACAAAAATGTGGCTGTGGTGGCCCAGACCTATAATCTTAGAACTTTAAGAGCCTGAAGCAAGAGAACCGCTCTGAGTTTGAGAAATCCTGTGCTGCATTAGGAGCTCAAATCCAGAGTGAACTGATTTTTTTAAAAAGATGTGATCCTTATTTTCTTAAAAAGACAAAATGTTTCCAGAAAATTAAACTTCAGACCAATATCCTTCTAGGAAGTTGACATAAAAACTCTTAAAGTTTGTTTTTTTTAATTTATTTTGTTTTAAAGAGAATAAAACAAAACAGCAAATCAGAACAGATCAATGCAAGCAACACAAGACTTCACAACGAGACAGCAGGACATCAGCAGAGGCTACCATGATGTCTCTTGTTTTCTTTGAAATAGTTGTCCCTGCCTTCACATACAATAATATCAAACATAACAAAATAGTATAAAACCATTCAAAAGAATGAAAGCAATACATGACTCAAAGCCAGATAACAGGAAATGAACAATGGCTACCATAGTATCTTATTTTCTTCAAAAAACTTGTCCATACCATCACATATAATAAAATCAAATAAAACACAACAGGATAGAACCAATCGAAACAGAAGAACAAAAGCATGATAGGACTTCAAAACAAGATGAAAGGAAATCAGCAATGGCTAATATAACGTCTTGTTCTCTTCAAAATAGCTGTTCGTTATACTTTTTTTTTGGTCTTTTTCCTTTTTTTTATCGGTACCAGGGACTGAACTCACGACTGCTTGCTTTCAAGGCAGGCGCTTACGCCGCTGAGCTAAATCCCCAGCCCAAAATAGCTGTTCATACCATCATAATAAAATCAAACAAAACAAAACAAAACAGAATAAGACCAATTAAACAAATGAATGAAAGCATTATAAGACTTCAAAACAATATAATCAGAAACCATCATTATCACAATATATTCCATTATATTCAAAATAGCTGCTGGTACCATCTGACAGAATAAAATCTAACAAAACAAGACAGAACAAAGACAAACAACAAAATTGTGAAAACAATAGAAGAGTTTGAGACAAGACAATAAGAAATTAACAGTAGCTTTCACCTTTCCCTCACGTATTTCATTCTTACAAATACTTTTGCTTTTGAATCCCACTAACTCCTTGTGTTCTTAGACTAGGGTTCATACATATGAGTTCAAACTGTTTTGCCTATGAATATGGTCTCCAGTTGCATCCATTTACCTATAAGAGCCTCAAAATTATTCTACTTTATAGCTGGGTAGCTTTCCCCTGCACGGAAATAGCGGATCTTTCTCATCCATTCTGCAGCTGATGGGCAGATTACTCTTGCTTTTTCTGGTCTCCTGTCACATATAGCAATTGCTTTCTCTCCTTTGATTTTCAGTCTATGGATTTCCTTTCCAATTAAATGTGTTTCTTGTATACAATACACTGACGGGCCGTGTTCCTTGATCCATTCTCCATGGTTTGTTTCTATTGCGGACCTGAGGCCGTCTGCATCGATGGTCACAAGCAGCATACTTTGGTCTCTCCCTGCCCTGCTGTCCTGCTGTTGGCCCCCACTTTCCCCTTCGTTCAGCTGTCTGTCTTCTTTGGTGATCTTCCTCTGCTGCTGTTCCTGAGACCATGTTCATCTTTATCTCTCTCTGGAACATTCTTTAGCACTCTCTATGGGTTTGGTTTGGTGGTCATTAATTCCTTCAGTTGTTCTGTATCATGGAAGTCTCTTATTTTTCCATCAATGTTGGAAGGTAGTTTTGCAAGGCATATCAATCTGAGTTGGAAGTTATTTCCTTTCAGAGTTTGATACATTTTACTCCAAACTCTTCTTGACTTAAAGGTTTTTGTTGATAAGTCTAAAGTGACTCTAATTGGTTTTCCTTTATAGTTGATCTGTTTCTTTTCTATAACAGCTTTTAATATTCTGTTCTTGTGTTGAATTTCTAGGATCTTGATTATTATATGTCTGGGTGTAGATTTACTTTGGTTATGGCTAGTTGGAGTTCTATATGCTCACTTTCCTGCATGCCAGATCCATAGACCACGTCTGGGAAGTTTTCTGCTATTACTGCTGTAAACAGCCTTTTAATTTCATTTGTGTTGACCCTGCTTCTTCACCATCACTCTTGACTTACGCTTCTTTGCATCATCTTGTAGCTGTTGAATTGTGGTTTCCCGATTCTTTGTTATTTTTAAGAGATCTTTCCTTTCATGATCACTAGCTGCAATCCTATCTTCAAGATTTGAAAGTCTATCTTCAGACTCTTTCAGTTTTGCCAGATTTCGATCGACTTTTTAATTTGCATCTGTTTCACGCAGTGCAATTGCTTTCTGTGTTATTCCAAGTTTCCATTAGTTTCCTACGCGGTACTCTTTTATCTCTGTCTTCTTTAGACATGGTGAGCAATTCTTTCGGTATGTTTGTGATTTCTTCTTTTACCTGAGACATTGTTTCTGATTGATTGCTTTTACCATCTCGTGAAGTGATTCCTTTACTTCAGTTGCTGTCCTGTCAGAGATCTCAGGTGTGTGCCTTCCGTTTTCTTCCACGATTGTATCTCACCTTACAAACTTGCTCTCTGTGGGCTGCAGGTCTGAGTTTGCCTTTTATCCTTCCTCTTGACCTTCTCCTGGGTTCCTCCCAACAAGCTGGCTGCGGCGCTCCAGCACTTCCCACACTGGCTGCCCCTCCTCGGTGGAGGGGAATGGAACAGGCACGTAGATTCTCTAACTCAGATCACAGGGAGGGAGGAGAGTGTGGAGACCGCTTCTCCAGACCTGTGCAGCTACCCGGGGCTTCCCTCGTGATCAGGAATGCGTGGACGTGGGGATGCTTCTCTCAGCCTTTGTGTCTACACCGGAACTCCTGTGATGGTGTGAGCACACAGGGCTGTGTGTGTCTGATTCTGCTGGTGTGTGATGGCTGTCCAAAGCAATCAAGGGCCTCCAGTGTGGTCTACAGCTACACAGAGCTTACCTTGCTGTGTGTCCCTGCTTCTGCCGGCCGCCTGCAGGAAAGGGCCTTCTGGTGGCTGTGCCTGGCAGCTGGAGGCAGATCTGCTGGCTCGCTCTGCCCGCACTGGCTGCCCACTGTCTGCCCCACTCAGTGCATCCCCTCTGCCACTGTCTGGCTCACTGTTGGTTGTCAGAGCGCATGCAGGGGCAGGGTTGGCTCTGTGTTCCCTAGATGGTTACCTGCAGGGGTCTATGAGGATGGTTGCCAGAGTGCAGGGAGAGAGCAGAGCCAGATGCCCCACCCTGGCTGTTAGAGCACTCATGGGTGCGGGGCTGATACCAAGGTCTGAGCTGGTAACTGGTGGGAAACCTCCAAGATGACGGTTGGAATCCTCATGGGGTAGGCTCAGCTCGAGCAATGTCCCCTGGGCTGCTCGAGGCTAGGAGGTCCCTGAGGGAGCTGGCTGCGCTTTCGATCCTGGGCTTCTCCAGCCTGATTTCAAAACGGCTCCCACCAATCACTCTTCCTGTGAGGGAACCGAGCCCTCTGCCAGTGCGGCCCTCCGTGTCCGACACTCTCCTCTACCTCTGCATCTCTTTGCAGGGGGTTCTGGGCTTGCCAGCCACCACCGTCACTGTGACCACGTGCCCCAGGTTCCCAGAGCTCCTCTCACACAGCAGACCGGGCTCTGGGAGAAGATGCCACCAGCCACCATCTTCTTCATTTACATGTTTCTTTTTACTCTCTCCGCGGGCTTCAGTCCTCACCCCAGGTTCTTCCCGATTCCAGGGGACCCACTTCCTTCCTCCTTGTCTTCCCCACGGACACTGCTTCCAGCATCTGGACTGTTTCTTTCAGGGAGGATGTTTACTCTGCTGCTTACTGCTCCATCATCTTCCCAAGTCCATTCTTAAACTTTTAACAAACTGAATCTAGCCATGTGAAAGAAATACACAGTGATCAAGTGGGATTATCCATGAGATCAAAAGGGGAGTCAACATTTGAAAGCCAATTCATAGAGTTACCACATCCTGGAGAATCATGGCTATTTTACCAACGTTTCTTTAGAGGCCATCCGCAGCTGAGAGCGAGGAGCAGGAGAGCATCAGATTTCTTCCTTGGAAGCTACACTAGGCGTGCGCTGTTAGCTCATCTAATTGCATAAAACATCTTAACACCACTCATCCCAATCCCAATGTAATATGAAAAAATATATACATGCATGTGTTATTGTGATCCTCTTGAGCATGAACTAGTCCATTTTTACACATTTCTTGGTTCTGCCAAGAAATGCTGCTTGTAACCGGACCTTGTCAAACAAAAAGACCAAGTGAGTCTTCAAAGAATGCCTGCTATGCTTGCAACTGAAATGGGTGGACAATAGGACCGCTGTGACCCGATGCAAGTGTCCCTAGGATGGACGACGCTGAAAGCTGACTTCATCACATTATAATCAAATACAAATATCTTAGCGTTTCATCCTGAGGGTTGAACTTCTCTTGGCCACGTCTGCTGCTGTCTTGTGCTGTACTGATTCCTCCTCTTCTGTGTTCTCTGATTAGTGGGAAATTCCTTTCATCACCTACAGCACCAGCCCTACATGCACTGTGCACTGAATGGCATTTTAAGAAACCTAAAGATAATGCTCTTAAGGGATGCAGAAAGAACACTTGGAAATTTGGTAACATTTATAATGAAAATTGATCAATTGCAAAATAAAGGGAAATACCTATATCATTTAAAAAGGCAAAAGTCCTACGAACAACATCACACATAATGGTAAAAGATTGAATGTTGTCCTTCTATGATAACAAAGCAAGCTGATCCTGCTCTTATCGCTCCTCCACAATACTGCATTCAAGATTTTGGCCAGGACAGTAAAAATACCAAAGTGTAAGTGAAGAAATACTGAGATGTCACCTTAGTGATTGTGGAAACAATCCTATATCATCTGCCAAGAGAACTTCTAGGCATCATACACGGCTGCAGTTAGGGTACAGCATACAAGACCTTCCGTCAACATCCTTTACATTTATTGGCGAGAATCTAAGAGGAAAAACAAACAGAGAACTACTCTTTAGCCGGTAGGAAAGCTCAGGCTGGACCCTGCCTGGCCGGCTGAGGGGGAAGGTCACCGTCAGAGAACGAGGGTTTCCCAGCGTGATTACCTTCCCATTTTCCTCAGATGAGGTCTTAAGTAAAAGCTTTGCACCAGCTCTCTGAAAAGTCTCCCAGAATTAATTTGCTTGCTTCAACAGCACTGAGGAAAGAGAGCACCAGAGCCAACTGGGAAGCTTTGACGAGGTCACAAGGAAGGCACTTGCTCTTCTCAGTTAGCTAGTTCTATGCACGTTCCTGCAGACATCTGAGGGTGTCACCAATGTGCTCTGCTGTGCCTGCACGAGGTGCCTGCGTGGGTCAGCCCCACTGGGTGGGGCACTGTGCCACAGCCATGCCGCAGGGCCGAGAGGGGCCATGCACGGCTGGCGCCAGTGTCCAGCCCATCTCTGAACCAGCTTCAAATATGAAGTGATTGTAAAACCTTGGCACAGATGTAGAGCTTGGAAGTTGCTTGAGCTGGTGCAAGCCGGCAGGCCCCAAAATTGTGGGGTTGGTGAGAAGTAGGATTTGGGTTTTCTGTCAAAGCACAAGGCCACAGCAACTCCATTGTGGGTTCAAATGACCTGGTGGCGGTCTACTCTATTCCCACTCGCTACTGTCAGTATTCTCGGATCCGAGGACTGGTGACTGTGTACTGCTTCCCAGAACACACTGGTTTCCAAGATAAGAGTCAAGGAATTTGCCTTCCAAACCGCTGTCCTCTCTCTCTAACTGACCCAGCAGCGTGCTGCTCCTTCCCTTTGCCAGAACCTCATCAACCAGGTGGATTCAGTCTTGGGTTTGGACAATGAATTTAAATGTAGCTGCTTCCCATGCATTAGCCTTAAAACTCCTGTTTGTGCAACTAGTCTGTGCATTTGCTACCTCATCGCTGGGGTGTGCTTGTACCTTCTCCAAAAGTAACAGCCTTGTTCAGATTCCTTGATACCTGAGTATTGCATCATCTGCACAGAAAAACTGAATTTGGGAACTCATTTCCAACAGGAAGAAAGAGGGTGAGTTTGAGGCTAGTCTGGAATGTATAATGAGGCACACACTTAGAGAACACACACAAAAATGCAGCATCAGGACTTTGGCAAAGATCAACAAAAAATGCGGCTGGGGAGTGGGGCTGGCTCAGGGGCGCAGCACTCACCTAGCAGAGGCTAGCGCTTGCATTTGGTCTGCAGGGCCACAAAAACAAAACAAGTCTCACTGTTTCAAAGATTATAGTCCTTTTTATTTCTCTCAACAAGAAACATCACAGCAAATATAAGTGAAGAACAGTGTAACTACTGTATGAGAGCCAGAAATCAGGGCCAGGCAATGTTAGAATGATTTCTCCAGACACCTAAAAGTGTTCTTTACCAGTATCCTGTACACCACTCAGGCCAATCCAGTTTTACAAAGAGTACCACACGATTCCATGTAAAATATTTCTTCTAGGAATACCAGTGATGTAAGGAGAATTTCACATCAGATGAGGCGAGCTTAAAGCAGAGGCTGTCACAGGAGTTACACAGGCTCGGGTGTGACTCTGCAGCCTCTCCGCCTGTTTGCTGTAACAGAGACGTTTCTCCTCCCCTGAGGCAGCCCTGTCCCTTGTCATCCCTTCCTGCGGCTCTCAGCCATCCAAACATTGGGAGGGTTTTCACTGACATGAGAAAAATGGCTCCCTGATTCTTGGAAGCATCCTAGGGGGTGGCCAGGGGCTGCTCCGACCAGAGCTACCCAGAGACAACAGAGCACGGGAACTACACGGGGACTTCTGTGTGTTCAAAACGACCATTTAGCGCTCATGTTTTCAAGCCAGTTTTCTTACTGTGTCAGGTTTAATGTAAAAGGAGACTTTAGAGAAAAAGTGGCCCTTTGCTGTTGAATTTCCTGGCACTGAGGAGCGTGGTGGGGAAGGCTCTGAGTCCTCGTGGCAGGGAAGGTCGCGCCCATTCCCTGATTCTCGAGCAAGCTCAATCTTGGCTTTCTGTGTAGAGTTTGCTACTTCTTCTCATTTTGATTCTCATCCATCCGGCGTAATACACAGCTCTACCTCAGGCCATTTTCTGTAGCTAGGTGCCTTATCTTAAGGCAGCAAAACAAACTATTCTTTATAACCACACTGTTTAAATGAGGCCTTCCATAGCACGCGGAGGAAAATGGTGCGGATGTTAATGTATACCGATGTTAAATGAGGTAATATTTTCTGTCAAAGAAAATAAAGCAAATAACCAGCCACAGATTTAGCTCAGTGGCACAAGTGCCTGCATGGCAAGTGTGAGGTCATGCGTTTGATCTTCAGTAACAAAAATAAATAAATAAATAAAAGTCAGATAAAAATAACTCCATTTTATCAGCATCCTTATATTAGTGATTTTTTTTTTTTTGTAAGATGTGCGTGTGTTTGTTTCATAATTCTTGGACACTTGAGATCAAGGAATACTTGGCTGTTGATCTGAAATAAATTTTGCAACAAAGGCTTCCCAGAACACCAAACTTACTCTGCCTGGAAATCATGACTTCGTTAATTTAGCTGGTGGGATTTCTGAGGGAAATTTCCCAAGCCACGCCGAGCCAAGAGGAAGACTCTTTGCACTGAGGTGATGAGAAGCCAGCATTTAATCCCTACATCAGTGCTCGGTTAGATTTTCATGCCAGTGGACTGTTGCAGAGATAATTCTCCCAAACAACCATCACGAATCAGGAAATTCAGTCTGTACAGAATTAGAAATGGGGGTACAAGACCAGTGATCCAATGTTGCATGATTGGTTACATACATCGAGTCATCTATGCACAGAAAGTCTAGTCTTGAAACTATAGAAACACTCCAAGAGCCAGGGGAGGGGGCTCTTTCAAAATGAGCACAATGAAGGTCATCGTCAAAATGTAGAAATGTTCCTGACAGAGGACCGTTACTCACTGGGAACGCATCAGGCCAGGGTACCCTAAGCTATAGACAGCTACCCTGACCTGGTGCTCATCTGCAGCTGGGCTGTGGACACTGTCAGCTGAATTTCACAGAAACAGCAGAATAGAAACTTGGTCAGAGGCCTTTAACTGGTCATGAATATCTATAGGTACCATCTCATGCATGTGTGTCTACACTATAACTGTGCCCAACAGGGTTAGATCATTGGATCCACTCCCTTCACGGCACCGTCACAGTGTGCATCAGGATAAGATGTGACCTGTTCAGCCTGTTTGTTTGCCTGGCTTCACTGTTTTCTGCTGAGGAAAGCTCATCTGACCAAGAAACTTTTGGAAGTTCACTTTCTTTTCTCCTGTTTGTGACACTAGAGAATTCATGCTTAGCAGCAAGCATGGAGAAAGGATGCTTGTGAAGGACCACTGTTAAAGTGCAGCGTGTTGACCTACACCGAGAGACACTCTGAGCTGGGCCCCTGCGTGGACAGGGACACGTGGCACTGGCAGCAGAGGGGAGGACAAGGCCGTGACCCTCAGGTCATTGCTGTCAGCCTTGCACGATCTCTACACATTGATTCTACACCTGTAATCCCAGACCTCAGGAGGCCGAGGCAGGAAGATACACATGAGTCTGAGGCCAGCCTGGGCTACAAAGTGAGTTCAAGGCCAGCCTGAACTGTATAGCAAAATGTCGTCTCAAAAACAAACAAAATAAGAAGGAATAGAACTTTCACTGAAGACGCAGGGCTGAGCTGGGACCCAGGGCAGCAGGCGTGTGCAGGCTGGAGAGAACACGCTTCCACCCGGGCCCTGATTCCTGCTGACTCTGGAGGCCCTTCCGGCCGCTGTAGCCCTGCTCAGCCTCTGCCTTCCTCTCCTGGCTGCTCGCTGCTCTAATCCCGCTTCCTCCTCCTCCGCCTTACTGAGCTGAGGGCGGCTCTGCCTAGCGCTATCACTTCTGAAATTCCTTCTCCTGTGTAGTGCTTTATATCTCTTTGTGGAAAAAGAAGAACGTGGGCCTTTGCTGTTTTTTCATAAGTGACAAGAGACTGCAGTCCCTGAACTTGCCCCCGTGTCTCTGCAAACTCTGAGGACTGAGCTTCCACGTTGGCATCCTGGAGGAGCCCGTGGCGATGGCCTGTGGAGAGAGGCAGGGTGGGGATGATGTGGAGAGCTTCAGTTCAAGCCCCAGAACTCTGCCCTCCCGTCCCCGGTGGGAGTCATCATAGATCGTGGAGCAGTTTTGCACACCAGTGAATCTGGAAAGTAGTGTGTGTGTGTGTGTGTGTGTGTGTCAGGACAGAGTGGGCAGCACACGTGGACTACTTTGGAGAGTGCCCTTCACGCTGCTTGGATTTGGTGCAGGGAAAGCTGGCCCCTCTCCTGGTCTTTGCCACGCTGAGTACCTTGTCATTCAGGAGCGAGTGTGTCCACTGCACTGCTAAGTGGTGGTTTTCAGGCCTTCCTGACTGCACATGACGAAACAAGTGAACGCATCTCAGCCCTCCTGTTACAGCAGGGTGTCCAGCAGCAGCGAGATCGGGAGCCTGAGTAAAGTCAGGGATGCTGGTCCGCGTCGTGTAACACACAGGACAGGTCTGAGAAGAATGCAGTGCCCGTCCTCACTGTCACTGGTGCTGTGCTTGCACCTGCCTCCTTCCCACACGGTGACGCTGCTCACCACCAGGCTCCTGCACCGTGGCCTCCTGGGCACGTTCCTGCTGTCTGCGGACCCCAGAGAGTGACGGGGGCCAGCCGTGTGCTCTCCCCCTGCGCCCCACATCCAGCCCACGTGCATTGTAGTGTGCCCACATGGGAGGGTGGTACAGCGTCCATCCTGTACGCTCATAAATTCTCTCAATGTTATATCCGAGACTGACTTCCATGATCGCGTGAGCTATGTCTGTTACATTTGGAACATTTTTCATGGTTTCACATACAAATGGAAATTCAATGTATTCATAATTTGGAGCCTGAATCTTTGAAACATGTATACGCTTTAGATGGCAAAACTAGCACATTACTTTAAAATGCAGTCTTACTTACAAGTATATTTGACTATTTGGAGACCTTTTCCCTTGGATTTTCTAAGGTTTTCTTTGTTTTGTTTCCAGTGCTGTATAATCTTTCTGGTGTTTGTCCCTCTTCGTTCCCACTGTATTTTACATCGTTCTGTGTTCTGTGGTCCCCTAAGATGCTGAGGAGGATGAAAGCATTTTGCCCCATTTGGGACACTGGCTGGTGAGAAGCTTGGAGGCGGAACCAGGGCTCCCTCCTGAGCTCTGTCTTCCCCCCCCCAGGAATTTGCCTCTGTCGTGAAGTGAATACCAATGGCCAGCTGCGCATCACTAACGCCCCTCAGGCACCATCCCAAACCTAAGCTACTTGTATGTCCCCACCCCACGTGTCCCACGGAGACAATGCCAGACTCCAGAGGGTCGGGGGTCTCTCCCCGCATTCTTAAAATAAAGGTCATTTATACTTCATACTTATCTTTTCAGCCGCACCAGAACTCTATCCCCTGGCTCCCTGAGCGGGAATCCAGTTCTATCAGATTGCATACAGTACTGTCTCAGCTGGCAGTGCCAGTCGTGTGTATTTACAGCTCAGCTACTGTGTCAGGTTCAGCCCTGCACCTTACACAGTCACACTGCTTCTTCTCCTGTGCACAACTCATGTCACTTCTATCCATAATCCATAGTTCTAACAATCTGGATTGTTGATATTGTCCATTTGAACTTAATTTCTTGAGCATACAGTATAATCTGGGGCAACAGATTCATTTTCTTGTTCTGTACACTTGGAAAGCCTTCGTGCTGCCTTTTATAATATGCAGTTCTTCACCGGTGTTTTCTGCACATACCGCTTCGGTGCCTTGTTTCTTATCCCCTGTTTATTGTTCAGCAGTCAGCGTGTGAGTGAGTAGTCTCATCAAGTAAAAGTCAAGACCATGTTGTACTTGCTCGGTGGTTAGGGAGGAAATTGGAGTTGGATGCTTCTCCTCCAGCAAGTCCTCTGTGTGGAGAAGTGTCCCAGGGAAGATGAGCTGCAGCTTCAAGCCAGATCCGTCCTTATCTGCAGCAAGGTCAGACTGACTGAAGCAGTCATGGAAACCTGAGCACATCTGGCCTCTGGGCAGCCCAGCAGGTGAAGCCTCAACCTGCCAACGGCAGAAAGCGTTCGCTATTGCCAACGTGTATTTGGTAAGTAATGCTTCGTCCTGAGTTGGAAATCTGGCTGCATAGGTGTAGTGTGTTTATAATTCTTTTTCTTTGTATGCAGTTACAAGTTTTGGGCTTAAATATTGAATAAATGCTGTTCAAAAAAGGTTTTTGAATTACATGCATCCGAGACTACTCTTAACTGTGCACACCTTATATGGTAATCTTTTTATTAGTGTGTGCTTGAAATGTATAAGTTTAGACATCATGGGGAATGGCAGATATAAATACACTGCATGCAGAGCAAAACTGCATCTTTAACAATATAGTAATAGTTTGCAGGAACCACTTATGAGGCCTCTGTGACATGAATCTATGAAAGGAGGTTGTAGATTGATACTAGAATTGTTTGATGCTGTCTTTGATTTTCCAGCCTCTTTAAAATATCTAGTTTGAAAATTTCTGTATTTCTAAGTACTTCTTTATTTACAGAGTAAAATTCAATAAGTACTAATTTTGTTACATTTTTATGTCTGAAAATATTACAGAGGGTGACAAAGACTGTGACATCTAGCTCGTCGTTCAGCGTCGCACAATTAAGTTTCCCTTCGAGCTGTGCCGCAGCCTCAGGTTTCACCACTGTGTCACCGTCTGGTTTGGATCCCAGCAGACACAACAGCCACACTTGTTCAGGACGATGTCACCTGACCTCAGGGCGTCCTCTTTGGCTCCTTAGCCCGCGTGTGGCAGCTCCTGCCGGGCTCCCTGAGCTGCCCCTGCTCACGGTGCTGGGGAATCTGCTAGTGCGGGTGCTGCCTGCCGTGAGCGCCCGCCACACACAGCCCTGCAACGACTGTCTGCTTTCTCCACATCTAAAACTGCTCAGGGTGACAATCAGAGCTCATTTACCTGCTGTGCCGCCACGCTGTGTCAGCTGTGACACAAGCAGATCACATGTTCTTTAGCGTTTGCTCACTCAGCCCTTCATGGTTATGGGGTCAGCTCACTGTGTGCACCTTTCCATGTCCTGGGTTACATCATGTGCTGTGGTCCCTGTGACTGTGGCTATCTTGGGGCTTTGTCCTGGAATCCTGCTCTGGTTTAAGTCTCAATATTCTTCCGAACGTCATCCAATCTTAGGGAGGGCTTTTGAGGGTGACAGGATCCTGGGTGTGATGTTGGTTTAGTCTTCTCATAGGTTTTCAGATGGATATGATGCTGTTGGGGTAGTAAAGCCTGGTGGGCAGAGGTGGATCACTGTGGCTGTGGCCTCGAAGGGTATTATATCCTTTCATGTGATATATATCTATCCTTCGATACCATCCTCCATCGATGGCCCACTGCTCCCTATGCCATGCCACGAGCATGCTTCCTGCGTGCTGCCATCCACCCTGCCTGGGAGCCAGCCAACTGTGGGTGAGACCTCTGCAAATTGTGCACCCAAATCCAGCATCATTCATTTAAACTGTGGGTGCTGTGCATTGTGTGTCAGTGCCAAGAAATACACACATTTGTTCAGTTGGTGATTTCCTGACAACAGTACTCTTGCACCTTGTCTTGTGTGAGTCTAAACATAAATGAGGCTTGTCTCTGCTCCATGGCACAATTAATGTCAAACCTTAGGAGGAGCCACCTTGTGTCAGAGCCCACTGGGGACTTGGCTGTCATTGTGCTCCCTGTGTGTGCCGGGGCTGCAGCTGAAGGCTGAGTCCTTCTTCTCAAGTGCAGTCTCCCTGCTGAGTTCCTTCTATTTCTTGGTTGTGTCTTGTTTTTTGCTGTCTCGTCCCTGCCGGTCCTGTGCTCACTCTGTAGCCCGAGATGACCAGTAACTCACGGCAGTCCTCCTGCCTCAGCGTCCCAGGTGCTGAGATTAGAGGGCTTCCCACATCTGGCTTCTCTTGAATGTTATGATTCCTCATTTCAGAGATTTAAAGAGAGTTAGAGGTTCTTGGCACATAACCCACAGATATGGCTCAGCATACTGTGTGATGTGTTTGTCCATTGTTCTGTGCTATGACCGGCCACTGACAATAGACACGGAAATCATGTCCTTGCTATACACACCGTGTGTGCTTTGTCACTGCTTCAAATTGGTAATTTAAAGTGAGCAAAAGTGTGCAGCCTCAATAAGGTTCAACATATGGCAGTTATACATCCTGAAGGAGAAACTTCTAAGGTGCTTAGGATTGAGTACACAAATCACTGCAAGGGTGGGTTTCAAGAAATATTTCTTTTATTATTATTATTTTTTAAAATTTTATTTAAGGAGAACAAGAAAAAAAAGCAGAAAAAGGGTACAAATTATACAGAATTTCAGAAAAAAATAAACAGTAGGAAATCACTAGTTAATAGATTACATATTGTCACCTTAGAAATAATTGTTCAAGTTACAAAATTAAAGCATATAAAGTGGACATTCAAACGGTGAGACTGCAAACAGTTCTGTTCAATGATCCAACAAAACTCAGTAATATGGTTATCTATCTTATACACTTAAATATACATGCAGTTATACTGTTTAGAGCACTTTCTTTTCCTCTCTTTTGTACAATGACAATTGCACATTTTGGGTTTTATTACTCCCACAGTTCTTATTACTTTTTTTTGAAGAGAGTAAAACCAAATGTGACATAACAGAACAGAGTCAGTCAAATCAAAAGGATGGACATAATAGATAATGCAAAAACATAATACAAGGTGATCAACAGTGGTTACCATGATGCCTCTTGCTATCCTAAAAAGAGTTGCCTATATCATCAGTTATAATAAAATTGAACAAAACAATAAAGGACAAAACCAACGAAATCAAAACATTGGAGACATTACAGGTCTTCAAAAGAAGTTAATAGTCAACCAGAATGGGCGTCATAGTGAACCTTATTGTCTTCACAGTTGTTGCTTATACTTTCGAACTTGGTACTATCAAGCAAAACAGAATAGAGGGAAATCAGGCAAAACAAGATGGTGAGAGCAATACAGGGCTTCAAATCAAGTTAATAGGAAACCAGACAGAGTGGACGGTGTCAGTCACCAGGCACAGCGCAGACAGCGACGCTGCTCTGCAGGGACCACGAGAGAAGCAGCCATGCTCAGCGAGAAGGTGCAAAACTGATACTTGATTCTTGCTTGTTAAATGTGAGACTTTTGAAAACGAGTTCATTCTTTACCGTCTCCCAGAAGAGTGAATCCATGTTTCTCTGACATCACTGAGAACCTGGCAGAGCTGGTAGAGACAATGCAGCGATGTCAGGACAGTAACTGCCGGCCTGGCAGCTCTTACTTCTCCAGCCCCTCCTCCTTGCTCACTGGGGCATGTAACACACTCCTACCCTAGTCGTCTTCTTGAGCTTCTGCGGAGCAGTGTACACTTTTGTAGGTCTGTCTCTCTGTGCTGCCATTTTGTCTGCAAGGGATGAGGATGTGAAGTCGTCTTGCATTTTGATACTGATGAAGAATCTTTCCATTTATGTTTCCAGGTGAGCTGGAAAGCGGAGGTGCCTGCGTTCACCATCTGAGTGTAGTGACAACGTTTAGCCCTCTATGCTCCTCCTTTTGTGTCCCCAGTGAGAGCGACGTGATCAGAGCCGAGGTGCTCACAGCTGCGGCCCTCACAGATACTTTGATGCACAGACTTCTGTCTGCAGAGGGAGTTTTCACTCTGTGCTCCCTGCTGCTCTCCGGAAGCTCGCAGGCTGCTCCTCTCTCTGCTCTGTGAGCACACGTGGCCGTGGGTGAGAGTCCTGCTCTATCTACCACAGTCTGAAGGTATGTAAGTAACATTCCTTGGGGTTTCTGTGTCCTGTATCACAAGTGTGACCGTGGAGCCACGTCTCTCAAGGATGCAGAGGATGCTGCAGCACCAGTGGGCAGAGCACTCGGGAATGAGATGCTGGAGCGGCCTGGTCCTGCTCCTGCCGGTGTCCCTGGTGCAGTCTGCGCACTGCTGGCGGTGTCTGCGGGTCTCCACGTGCCCTGCGCTGTCCTGTGGCCTGCCTGCCTGTGATTTGCCTCTCATTTTCCCATGTGAGGAGGTGGGAAAGCAAGCGTCAGTTATCTTTCCACACGGTCTTGTAATGTTTATGTATTTTGCCTCAGAAAATCTTTGGTGAGAGTTAACAATCCTAAGTACATAAATATAACAGGAACCCTCCGAAAGCTTTCCCACCGAGCCTTGTGCCAGGATGAGGAGCATCCCCAGGGAAACCGTGTGACTCGTCTTGGATTCTCCGTGGATAGCGCTGTCCTGCTTACGTGCTGTTGCTTGTGAATTTACTCCATACACTGGTGTCAGTATGCAGTACACTAGTAGTTTACTGTGTCAAATGTGCACTACAAGGGTTCTATGGAAACTGCCAGAATAACCTGCTATGCGTTTTCTTTGTCTCACTGTGTTTCATGCAGGGCTACGCTACAGTCAGAGAGGTTTTTCATAAATTGAAGTAATAATTGTCTCCTGAAACAATGCTTGTATTTTCTGGAACTGGGATAAAGTCACTGTTGTGTGGAATCTGGAATTCACCGAAAGAGACTTTGGCACGGAGTCTGCCACACGATCATTCATTTTTCCTGAATCTACCTACAATTGGTGCCTGTCCACTGTTTCAGGGGTTTTCCCAATTTCCTCATATGAAGTCGCAGGTCTTGAATTTTATTTGGTATTTTTCTCTTCTGGTTCATTTGTTTTACTGTTATCGCTTATGTTTTCATTTTGTACTTGGTATACACATTCTTTTTTGTATACACTGCATTTTTTTTATTTCTTGATGCTTTTACGGCTCAAGACTTACACGTACCCCTCTGATTCTGATAGCTTCGTGATTTTCTTGTGGCAAAACACTTTTGTACTTTCTAAAGATGTTTCATTGTGAATTTCAAAGTGTTACAGTTTATCTCTCCTTTTTCAGGAGACGGTTTAATTTTTGTGCAAGGTACGTGAAGATGAAATTACCTGCTACTCCTTGTCTGCATATTAAACAGACTGTGATTTGTGTCCCTTTGTGCCATAAGAGCTCTATCATTAATCAATATTGTTATGGCTTGTGTCTATATGCCTCCCCAAATTCTCCTGTGGGGCTTCTTGGAGTGGCAGGATCCACAGTGTGACGCAGCACTTTGGTTTCCAGGGCAGTGCCAGGGTTAGGTGTGAGCGTTGCTGTCTTGGGTGAAGTGTGAGGGAAGAGGGCGGCTGTTGTCACTTACTGCGTGTTGCTCGCAGCCTCTGCTGCCTTGTGCCCGCCTTGGCTCTTTCTCTGTGATGCCTCCTGCCAAGCTATCCTCCCCTTAGAGCCCATTATACCCTGAAATTTCCACAAATATAAGCAAACAACATTTCCCTCCTTAATTTTATTTTATTTCAGCAGTGAGAACAAAACTAACTAAGACACATTCTACTCACACGAGAGCCCTGCTCTGTGGTCCGTCATTCTCAGTACTAACAGAGCTGTGCCCTGCAGAGTGAACTTCCAAACTCTGCACTTTAAAGAATCTGTCAGCTTTGAAGGCATATTTAATGCTTACAAGATCTTTCCTTTCAATATTAGTGTCTAGGGGCCGGGGATTTAGCTCAGCGGCATAAGCGCCTGCTTGCAAGCAGGCAGTGGTGAGTTTGATCCCTGGTACCGTTAAAAACGAAAACGAAAAAAACGAAAAAGACATTATTAGTGTCTGTTAAGTTTGCAGTGTGCTGGGGATCAGTACCTTCACCACATGCACCCCCTTTCCTCTCCCGATGCCATCTTTCTGGTCATGGAAATAATGATATGATAATAATAAATCTCTAATTTAATTTCAGTTTTTAAACATTCTCCAATGGAAAGTATAAGTTTTCATTAGCTTTTAAAATTATTATTCACAACTTTTGCTCAGTTCTCAATTAAGACCTTGTCTATAAAGTCAGGTTGAAGTTTCATAGAATCAGAAAAGCAAGGAACTGATGCTCTAAATAACTACTTAGAAGAAAAATGTTTTCTTTGACCACCTCAGAGTAATTCTTCAGATATTTTCCCCCTTACATTTTTCACTCGGATTCTGATTTGCAGGCTCCTTCTATGACCCATGCGTTAGTGATTTTGTCCAAGTAAACCTGGATTAAAAACAGCACAGAAGGACGTTCCCATCCCACTGCTGCTTTTGCCCTGAATTCCTGTGTGACAAGTGCATATGGACGGAGAATAAGTGCTTGATGACCAGGGCATGAAATAAAAATTCAGAGAACTGAACGTTGTATGAGCTGTTGAGGAGCAGAGCTGAGCTGGCTCGTGCTGTGAGCCTCACTCTTCCTCCTGGAATGTGGTGACCTTCGAGGACGTGGCTGTGAGCTTCACCAGGGAGGAGTGGGCTTTGCTGGATCCTTCCAGAAGAAGCTCTACAGAGCTGTGATGCTGGAAACCTTCAGGAACCTGGCTGCCGTAGGTGAGGGAGATGCCATTTTCTCTTTTATGCAATCAGAATTGGGTCTTTCCTTGATGGGAACATGGAAATGTTATGATGCATCTTCCCCACGTGGTCACATGGAACCTACTGATTTTCATAAATGTAGTAAATCATCATTATATTTGTTTTTCTACAGTTTAGGAAGGAACTTGGATGACCAGCAAATTGAAGATGAGTACAGAAATTACTGGAAACATCTAAGGTAATTTGTACTCAGAGAAGAAATCTGCTCAAGTGTCAGAATATTAAACCCAAATAAACTACACAAATGAAACCATGTTCAAAATTCTTTAATCTAACAAGGTTTCTCAATAGATATGTACACATCGACTATTTCTAACCTGACAATTGAATGTTTGAAGTATCCTGTATCTGCAATATAGGTGATACTCATATTTTGCCAAAACTGACATCACTCAGGAAATACAGAAGAACAAATGGCCAGATGAGCTTGACACCCTCCTGTAATCCCGCTCTCTGGAGGATAGAGCAGGAAATCTGCCACAGGTTTCAGGCCACAAAGTAAGTGCAAAGCCAGCCTCAACTACAGAGTGAGAACCTGTGTGAAATTAAAAAAATTAAAACAGAAAGTACAAATTTTATTTCATGCTCTGATTTACAGACATGTTAAATGAAATTGAAGTTATGCATTGAGGACAGGAAGATATAACAGAAATTTTGTGTGTACACTAAGAGCTAGCTTCTAATTATATATCCTACCAAACAGAGCACCTGTGATATTATTTGTAGTTAAGTGTGATACACACAATCAGTGTTTGGAAAAGTGCCAATGTTGTGAATATATTAAAAATCCAGGTGAATGCCACTATTTTGGTCACATTTGTTTTTATGGTGTCCTCCAAATGCACACTTCGTTCACATTCCACAGTTTTAGGAGGTCCACCCCTTGGTATTGGTGGGACTGTCAGTGTGCTGTAACATCTATGCAAATGTATATAGAGATTCCACAACAAAGGAGAAGTAGACATTCTGTTTTATACATTCACACTTTTTTTGAGATAGAGTCCCGTGCTGTAGCCCAGCGTGACCAAACTCATGGTGATCCTCCAGCCTCGGCCTCCCAGTGGCCGGCAGGACAGTCGTGCACCACCATGCCTGGCCATGTGCAGCCATGCTTTAACTGCATAAACCCCCACAGTGTTAAAGTACTCATAGCACACCGGCCCTTACATAACTCTGATGCAGCACAACTTAGAAAAGCTAAACTCTGGAAAAAGCCTAAATACCCGCTCACAGATAAGTTGACTAAGGGAACATGAGACAGCCTAGCCATAAAGAATCATGCTTGGAACCCTAGTACTCTAGGAAGCTGAAGCAGGAAGATCATGCACTGATGCTTAGTCTGGGCAACTTAATGACTGATGAGACTCTGTTTCAAAATAAAATAGCACATGGTTGTGTCTTAGTGGGAAAACCCTCAGTTCAATTTGCAGCTTCGAAAAACATGCAGTGCGCACACACAATGGCGTAGTATTCATCCCCAAAATAATGTAATAATGGCATTTGCCAAAACTCGGATAGATCTAGAGCTCACAATGTTAGACTAAATAAGTTAGAGAGAGAAATTCCAGTATTAAATGCTCTATTTTTCATGGGAGTCCCAGCACATGAATGAAGGACTAAATAGCGGAGAGATGGTGGCAGTGGGGGGCAGGGGATGGGTCACGGGGAAAGTGTCAGAGGTCAGCAGTGCGTGGGGCAGGCTCAGCAAGCTGTGGCCCTCGTCCTCAAGGTGAAAGCAAGTGTTGTGTATTGTGAACATGTGGATCACAAACTTGCAAATGGACACTCTTGTTTTGAAAAGGCTGTGTGCGAGCCATCATGCAGAGTGTGCAGTCACTGAATAATATTCTTAGGAGGCATCAATGTAGGTTTTCTCATGGTGCATCATTTCAAAAAGACACTATTAAATGCGATCAGTTTTTTTTTTTTTTTTGCTTTCCCCTTTTACAGAGGTGAAGACATAAAGCAGTCCTCTCGATATAAATTACCAAATGGAGAAACGGTTTCTCAAAGTCCATATACAAATGTGCACATGAAAGGTGCTGGTTTAAAACCAGGTGAAAGCATTTCCTGTAGAAGGCCGCTGGTGGATCATCCATCATAGCTAACACTGCACTCAAAACATGGGCAGCAGGGATTTCAACTGAATCTGCCCACCTGTAACAAATATGGGAAAAACCTGCACGAAACTCTGGTTCTCTCAGAAATATGCAAATTCATGGGGAAAACCCCACGAATAGATGCCATGTACAAGTTCCTACTCTGATTGCACAGCAGAAAGTACCATTAAAGAGAAGTCACATGCGAAATCATTCATCACACCCAATGATATTCAAAGTGGGGAAAGAAGTCACAACAAGAGGAATATGAAGATATGCGTACCACGTGGGGAAAGTTTTATTTTTCACCAACATATTGAATAAGACTCATGAAAAAACTCAGTCTGGAGAAAAAAACTCATATAGGTAAACACTGTGGAAAACCTTTCACTGACAAGTCAATAGGTAGTCTGGAAAGAAGTCACACTGCGGAGAAACCTTATGGGTGTGAGCAATGTGGGAAAGCTTTCACCACAAAAATTATTGTCAAGTGCACAAGAGGACTCACACTGGGGAGAAATCCTACATGTAAGCAATATGGAAAAGCTTTCAGCACATAGAGTTGTATTTGTGCACACGAGAGGACACACATTGGTGTGAAACCCTTTGTATGCAAGCAATGTGGGAAAGCTCTTAGCACAAAACATTACTCTGAAGTACATGAAAGGGCTCACAATGGGAATTAACCCGATGCATGTGAGCAGTGTGGAAAGGCTTTTAACACAAAACGTTATTGTCAATTACATGACAGGAATCACTGCAAAGAAACCCAGCGTTTGTAAGCAATATGGAAAAGCTTTCAGCACTTGCAGACATTGCCAAGTACACAGATACACTCACACTGTGCACAACCCTATGTAAGCAACCAATGTGGGAAAACTTCCAGAAGACAAGATCAATGGAAAATACATTTCAGGGTTAACACTGTGGAGAAACCCTGTGCATGTAAGCAATGTGGAAAAGCTTACAGCGCATGCAGTGTTGGTCCGAGACAGACATGCACACCGTTGACGTGATATGTACGCATGCACTCAGCACTCCACTGCTGGCACTACATGAAAGAAGCCTCTCTTAGGAGAAAGACTACACAAAAGCAAAGGTCTTTCTGTAGAAAGCATCATGAACATTTAAGAGGCAGGATAAAATCTGGATATAAAAAGTTATTTACTGTGGCATAAATCAGATGGGAAAAGCTTTTCTTGCAAGTAGTATAAAACCTTTCAATCACAGTCATATCATCAAAAGATGAAACAATTCATAGTGAAGAGACTTAGAACATGTCAGAGCAAGGTAACGAACATTTTCTCCTCAACTCAAACACATGAAAGAATTCAAATGAAAGGAAATATGCATGGATGGAAACTCTTGAGTTTTTCTAGTTGCTTTGAAATACTTGAAAGAACTCCAACTAAAGAGAAAGGAACCCTGTGTAAATAATGTGAGAATGCGTCGCTGATGCTGGTAACATCAACAAATCTAGGTTCAGCAGTGCTATAAATACAGGCATGAGAGTTCGTCATCTTGACACTACCTTTCGTTAAGTGTGTCGCAGTGTGCATCGTGGGAACACCTGCAGTCACCGAGCTTAGTCCACGTGTCAGACGCTCACAGCACTGCAAAGCAGCACTAATATAACTGACGTACAGGCTGGCAGACAGATCAATGTTGTGTCAGCCCCTGTGATATCAAAGTCTCAGTTACAACTCATATTTCTCAAAATATTGATCATTTTTCAGTGGTTTTAACTAAAGATTGAGTTACATGATGCTGTGATATCAATTGTTTCTCCAGAATATACACAGGCAGCGGACATATTCCAAAGTGCAGATGCTGTAAGCTCAGTCTTAAAGTAAATCTTTGAATTAAGTAATTTTAAATCACTTTTAGAAACATGTTGTGCTCACACGACTGTATTTTCTTGAAAGCAACAAAACAGGAGTTTAACACTGTTTCTTAAAGTATATGATAATTATCTTCTTTATTTTGTATTATGTTAGATCTGCAGGTGCAGTAATTTGTATCTCTGTACATGCCAACAGGCTCATTATTTTTTAGGGTTTTTTGTTTTCTTTTTCTTTTAGTCATTGTGCTGTAACCTGACTCCAAAATTAAAATTTCTGTAACTGTTATCAGTTTTGCATCACCTTGTATCTGAACTTTTGCTCCATATTGTCCATTATTCTAGCAAGAATTATTTAAATTATTTAAATGCATATCATAATTTATAATTTTAAAACTAGTAATTTGTGTATGAGTTTACAAGTTCATCCATTTTAAAACAATGTGTAAATTATTAAACATCATGTTTTTCACATTCTAAGAAGATATCTGTACTTATTCCATCATGATTTAAGGTTATAGCAGTGAATAATTTTGCCTATTTTTCTCTGCATCAGAGCCATTAATATCTTGGGTGTAAATTATCAGTTGTTTATTTTTAGATTGTACTTTTTAGGCTCACATTGGCATGGCTTATTTTGCAATTAATAATTCAATATGCCATCCAAAACTATCTTTAATTATATGAGTCTTCTGCCAGAGATCAGCAGGACCATATATTTTCTCAAAGAAGGTGCAATACATTATTGTAATTAACCTTTTAAGGTTCTTTAAATGATATGACGTATTTGCAAAACATTCTCAGGAATTTTTGACTGTATTGATAATTGTTTTGACAGAATGTTTTCTATTCTTTGTAACAAAGCAGAGTCTTTATTCTGTTTTTAATTTGTTTCATTTTTGGTGCCGTAAATATCATTTGTGCTTTGGCAATAAATGTTTTTTAAACTGGAAATCTCAACTCATTTATTAAAATAGAAACTGTAATTTTGTGGTTCGTTTGTGTTCTGTTTTATCAAATGTAGAGATAACTGTGTAGTTATTTTGTCATCAATATGTACCACTGTCTGATGCTTGAAGAAAATGATTTCACTTGCACTTTAGAAGACTTGTGCAAGCTGTCAGGGTGACACCATCTGGCATCCTTGACTTATTTTGCCTCCTTATTTCTAAGTAGTGCAGCGCTTTATAAAATATTCTGTACTGTTTGGTCTTTTGATTCAGTTGCTGCATAATTTTCCTTTGGGTTGCATTTCACTAATGTTAGATCAAAACATGAATGACAAATACGGTAGGTTGTCTTAATACTGTGAGCACCATACCTCAACCTAACCTAAGTTAAGTGAGTTTGGACAAAGCCATATTTTGTCTTACTTACATATTTGGTGTTCTGTGACAGTCTCACCATGTAGTCCAGGCTGGCTTTGAGATCATGGCAATCCTCAGCCCTGCAAGTGTGGGCATCCACCACACTCCAAGG
Source organism: Cavia porcellus (assembly GCF_034190915.1). Taxonomy (NCBI): domain Eukaryota; kingdom Metazoa; phylum Chordata; class Mammalia; order Rodentia; family Caviidae; genus Cavia; species Cavia porcellus. The sequence goes on along the minus strand of NW_026947516.1, from coordinate 403,566 downwards.
AAAAAAATCCATCTCTATTTTATAATGAACTATTAAATATCTCTGCATTCATTCATTTAAGATCTACAGTTTTTTTAAGGTCCAGTGGAAAGTTGTAATTTTCTACTTATAACATCCTTATAACTCTTGCTAAGTTTATTGCTGGGTGGCTTTTGCTTTGGAGTCTTATTATAATTAGGATCTTTTATGAAAATGTGAATTTTGACCTTTTGACTGTATTACACTAGAACTCAGGGCTCTAAGCTCTAAAAACTCTTGTTCTTAACCTCATCCTTTGACTCTCAGATCCAGAACTGTGAGTAGCTACTGCTTGCTCAGTACCTAGCTGGAAACCTATATCAAAACAAAATCTTTGATATTTGTTATTTCTCATGTTTCAGCCAGAGCAAATGATTAACATTGGATTTGAAGTTGTTGATGCCATTTAGAAAACAAACAAGCAGTAAAACAGATCCAAGACAACACCTGCTACTTATCTTAGTCAGTTAAAAAGGCACATTTCCGAGAACCACCAGCGTCTCTTGGGATTCGCGCCATGTTGGAACTTAGCATGCTGGGAAACCAAGCAAGCAGCCTGCCTCCCTGCTAAGCAATTAGTGAACGTACTGTGCACGGCCTAGAGCCAAACATCCCACTTCCCATGCCTCTGTTCCCTTGTCCCCCGTTAGCAAATGGGAACCAGAAATCTGAGCATCTCTGGGAGGTTGACCATAGCAAATAAGGGGGACTTCCTTCTACCATCTCTTCGAAGGCAAATATTTTTATTACTGTTCTGCTTTATTCTGATTAATGGTACTGCTCTATTCAATATTCTGTTTTGATAAGTTCTATAATGTTCTGTATTGCATTTTATTTTGATATACGTGATTGAAAGAACAACTACTGTAAAGATAACAAAATAGACTGTGACACCTATTACTGTTACCCCCGTAACCTGCTGTGAGGTTCTGTACCAATTTCACTACACAGTCTCAGCTGGCTTTATTCTGTCTTGTTCTGTTGTATTTTACTACTTTCAAAATAAAATTTTTAAAAAGCACATTCGTGACAGATGTGCCTCTTAGACTGTACTACATTGCAGAATACACCATTTGCCTTTACACGCATGCACGTGGGAGTGATTTCACTGCAGCTCATTTCAAATTCTTATCAAAACATTGCATAGTGCACACTGCTAACAGAGTCAGATCGGAAGTGTAGAGAACAGTTTATCCTTCGCATTTTTATTTACCACCTGCTCATCATCAAGAAATTCTTGGTGGTACCAGCAACTTCTGTAGTAACCCTACCACTGAAGCACAGGAGAAGTGCATGATTAAAACCAATCTGGGGAGGGATCGTGCAACTCTGTGAAGTGTGTGTCAAAATAAAACATGACAAGCTCCAGCCGAAGCTCAGTGCAGCACTATTAGGTAAACCTTGTCTTACCTGCCAGGCATCGTGGCAGGCGCCGACATGCCTCGCACACGGAACGCTGAGGTAAGAGAACTACAGCGACTTCTTGATCAACAGGGACTTCATAGTGAGTTCAAGGACAGACAGAGCACGTGGCAAGACTGTCAGACTGTAGGAATCAACAACAGTAGTTTGTGCTTAGTTTGTTTCTTCGGTTTTGATTATGATACATTCACTACTTAAACAATTATACAATTGTGCCTACTGCATTTCATCCTTTATTCTTTTCTCCCAAATTTTCCCCTTAGTCTTAAAAAGAAAATATAAACACACAGAACGATTTTCACCAAAGCCATGGAGATCACTGTGCCATTTCCCACATGGCGATGGGCACGTACTCATCCTCCCCATGTCACAGATAGGAAAATAAAATTGGCTGAATGATTTTATGTATTAAAGTCAACAATTCCAAACAGCCTCATGGGTTCAGTATACCATGCTGGGTTAGCATTTGGGGATGTAAATTTCTACATCAGAAAAACAGAGTGAGTTCACATAAATAATCTGATCGTGCACATCAGGGTCCTAGAAAAACAGACACCCAGACACAAAGGCTGTACATGGAAGGAAAACAAAGTTCAAAGGTGAAATCAATAAATGTGAGACTAGTGAAACATGACACAACCACCTGAATAGATACAGAAAACCCTTGGATGAAATCCAATATTTATTCAAAAAAGTTGTTTTCTTGATTGAGGAAGAGAGTTCTACAAAAACCTTTCATCAATCTGGTAAAAGTCATTTATGAAAAAACATAATAGCAAGATTACATGAAATGTGAAATAACTCAAAGCTTTCCTGAAGCTTAGAAGACAGGAATGTTTATGACAAAACTTTTAAATTACTCCCCAAGAGTGTATCCCAAGCAATCAGAAAGAGAATCATCAGGGATTTATATATATCTGGAAGATGAGAGTCGGATGGGCTTTGCTGCATTCCCGGGGCTATTTCTGTTGTTACTGTCCTTAAGAAACTGGATGAGAGCGACCACTGGAGACAGCTGGGGTCAGACGGAAGGCTGGAAGGAGGCGGCCAGCCCTGACCTCGAGGACGCGGGCCACACGCACAGCCATCGCCCGGGTGACTCAGTCCGGACCTGAAAGTCAGGCGACGGTGTGCGAGCCCTAGTGCCTGGCACAGATGTGGGTGCTGACTCCCTTCTGGATCCCAGCACGAGCAGGGAGCTGTCTGGACTTGGAGACACCCCAAACCGTAGATAGCAGAAGACACAAAGCAACAGTCACCAAGATTTGCTCTTCCTCGTCTCTTTCCACTTCTTAGAGGCACGCGTGGCTTTCTCCCCTCAGTGCACTTCACTGTTTGCATGTCTTGGGGAAGCTTCTTTCGTCCTCCAATCGGACTTTCTTACATGTACCTTCTCAGATTTATGCATTTTTTCTTTCTCTGTTTTAATTTTTCTCCCTTGACTTCTTTGTCATCCTCTAGTACATTTTGTCACTTTTTATTCTACTGTTCCACAAAATTTCCTATTAACTTTTACGTATTGTGCAAAGATTCCTGTAGTGTCTTTAGGAACTTTTTACCTGTTCTTCTGTCCCCCTGACATTGGCCACTTTCAGGTTTCAAAGTTTTCTTCTTGGATTCCTCCTGTCCTAGCCTCTTACATCTTTTATAAACCAGAAAGATTTACTGATGTTTTAAGCAGTTCAGACTGTGGGATTATGCTTGGATTCATTTTTACCATTAGTAGAGATATAACTTAGTTTTAGTGCATTGCAGTGTGCATCAGTAGCGAGGCTGTCAGGCTGTTAACACTGTGAAGGTGGATTTATTCTCTAGGTTAATGTTGGTATATAAAAGGTTCCTATGGAATCTAATATTGAGTTAGTCTTGAATGGTACTTCTAAAACTGATTTGCTTAATGTTACTACCAACACAGCAAATTCACTATTACTGTGTTTTCTGTGTAAGACAACACTGTGATTACATTTTTGACAGTAACAGTATTACTAGGGTACATTTCCAAAGAATTCGGCTGTGGGCCAGTTACCCCAGATCTTCACTGACCAAATTAACTGGGGTTCTAGATCTTACCACAGACGCAAAGGACTCTAGTTAGCCACACCCAAAGTACATCAGTGAAGAATAACTGAGGATATCTCTATACTAGCAGCAAAACGTGTTCACTCTAAGCATGTGCAAAACTCAACATGAAAAATCAACAAACAAAAACAATTAACCATTAGAAAAAAAATGTAAGAAAATGCCTCCCACACTCCCGTTCCCACACCAACTCAGGCAGGACTGAGGGAGAGAACAGCATGAGCTGTACACAGTGATTACCCTAAAGAATGTTGGTGGAGGGGAGAAAACAGAAGTGGGACTCCGCAGGCTCACAGAAGATAAAGCTAGACAGGAAACCAAAGTGCTCTGTACCCAAAGTGGCCAGAAGCTTTCAGAAGACCCTGGGCAGGACTCAGACGCACTGAACAGCATGATTCAAATGTGAACGATCATTTACCAAAGAACTCGTGTGCAGGAAAATATTTCAAAGACAAGTAGAGAAGACTACAGTTGTTTTTTCTTTCTTGAAATCAAATGTTATTGGTGCATTTTAGATGTACATATGATGACGTTTGTCATGGAGAATCTGTACATGTCTGCTTGTTTCTTTTCTCCCCTACCCTCCCTCAAACCCTCCTTTTCTCCACATTGACAAAAGCTTTGTTTCTGTGTTTTCCTTCTTCTCTGATTTTTATTTCCTTTTCCGTTTTTTCTTTCCCCCTACTTTCCTTTGCTCCCCTCTCCATTTGAACGTTTTCTTCCTATTTGACAATATCTAATACACGCTTTGGTCCTTATTTGCCCTTCAGTTTCTCACATCAGAGTAACAATTAGACATCTACAGGTGTGTCCAATTTATTTCACTTAACAGTGTTGTGTCCAGTTTCCTCCACATACTAGGAATATCTCAAGCTTGTCTCTTTCTTTATGACAGAGTAAGTGTCCATTGTATAAGAAACCCACATCTTCTCTGTTCATCACTCATTGTGATTTTGGGTTAAAGATATTAAAGATTATATTGAAAGTATGGATAGTAACAGCGATCCGTGAGAGGCCATAATTTCATAGAGTGTGTACGATGATGGCCCCAAAGAGCGGCTACTCAGACACCTGAAAAGCACCGTGAGGTCATGAAAAGGGATCCACCGCCTGCTGCATGGTGCAGAAGACTAAGTAGTTGGCATGACTGAAAAATCAAAACATCATGGCTGACATGAGCAAAACTGCTCACAGAAATCAAGCAGAAAACTTCAAGTGCAGTGAAAGAAATATACGTACACACAGGAGAGACATACCGGATGTCAGGTAGCCTGGAATAAGAGAGAAACTTCTCCATACTACACGGACCTTAAACTGCCAGATATTCATTACAGGGACAAAATCTTATGAACTGTTAGGGAAAGCAACAAATTTCACGTACATGGGGACCTGCTATATTAACATTAGACTTCTCAACACAGACCCTGAAGGTCAGGATGCGGTGAGGAGGTGTTTCAAACCCTACACCATAACAACGTCCAAGTCCATCTTATGTAACCCCCTTCACAATGAAATGTGATGAAATATTTCCACAACAAGGAGCACCTCCAGAAGCTCATCACCTCCAAACAGCATTATAAAAAAATTGTCAAGGATATTCTAGAAGGAAACATTGAAGCCAAAATGTTCAATGTTTACAAAGTGAATAAAACATCTGGCATGATGGTGCACTCCCGTAGTCCCAGAACTTGGGAGGCTGAGGCAGGAGGATCGTTGCAAGTTCAAGACTCACCTGGGCTACAAAGTCAGCACAGCGTCAGCCTGAACTGCATAGGGAGACCTTGTCTCAAAAAGACAAAAACAAAGTGAATATAAATAAATACGGAAATCAGAAAAAGGACCCCGATGTGATCACAGGAGCAAGCCCATAACATCAAGTAATAACATTCAATAAAAGTTTTTATTTTGCTGTGATAACATTTGTTGATTCTTGATGTTATTTCATCTGAAATCATTTTTCTGATCAGAAAATCATGGTAGATGTCTATGTCTATTTCACCTTGAAGAAGACTGTGTGTTTCTGTTTTTCTCTCTAGGTTTTCGATCTAATTTTAGTTGAGTCCGTGCTGAGAGATAATGGTCTCGATTGAACCTCCTCGATATGGACAACAGCTTCTCTCAGCGCCGTTTATTTAAGGGGCTACCTTTACTTCAGCATGTGTTCTGGAGACTCTTTCAAAGATCAGGCTGCCGAGTGTACCTGTACGTGTACACGTTCTCTCCTGGCTTCACTGAGCTGCATGTCTGTTTTTCATGAAACATGTTGTGTAGATCACGGAAGCTTTGTAAAATAACTGGAAATCTGGCACTGTGATTCCCTCTGCTTCTGTGTTACAGCCAGCAATGGTTTTGCTCTTTTGGTCTCTCCCATGAAGGATGCTGTTGGTGTTTTGACTGCAGCTGCATTCAAATTACGCTTCAGTGTTGGAAATACTGCCCTTGTGGTAACTTGTTTTGCCTATTCAGAAAAAGGGAATATGCTTCTATTTTTGATGTCTTCTTTGATTTCCTTTTTCAAATATACACGCATTTTCATCAGAGAGATCTCTCACTTCCTTGGGTAGGTTAATTTCACTGTATTTAAATTTATGATGCTGTAGTTAATGGGGCTGTTTTCTTGATGTGTTTCTCAGTGAATATTTCTTTACAGGGTTGCTTTTAATTTTATGATTATTTTGTATCTTGCAAAATTATTGAGTTTGTTTAATAATTCTAGGTTGCTGTCTTGAAATTTCATTTGGCTTTTCCATGTAAAGAATCTTGCGATTTATAAATAAAGGTAGTGTGACTCTTTCCCTTGCATTGCCTGTATATTTCTTTCTCTTGCCGATTGCTCTGGTTAATCTGCTGAATATTACATTGAACAGGAATATTATGTTAAACCTCTATATTGAGTACCATATTCACTACTACGGTACTCATCATACAACCTTGTCTTATTCCAGATTTTAAGACAGTTTTCAGTATTTTCATTATTTAATATGATGACAATATTAAATGACTTCATTAATAACTTCATTAACGATTTTTATCAGATTGAAGATGTTCTTTACATTTAGAGTTGGCCAGGCTACCAGTCTTAGGGTTGTGGTTGTGGAAAAGATAAAATATAAGACAAAATGCAATAAAGTTGTGGGTGTGACTAGGAAGGCCAGACTTTTTTGGAGCTAAAAGAAAGACTTCTTTGGATTGTCAGTATTTGTTGGATTTTCAACGATTTTGTGGGCGGAGCATGAAAATGCAGAGTATAAGTGGAGCAGCAAACGTGAAGATGAACGAGGACTTATAAAGGTAGAACAGAGACATTCCGGGCGGTAAACCTCGCTCATTAGGAGACTGCCGTACCTGTAAGGTTAGCAGTTACTGCCTGCAGCTGACGTGAGAACCAAACGTCCTCCTGTGTGGCCTTCTCTTGCTCTCAGAGACGTCACACCATCACAGCCTGTCAGGTCTGTGCTGTGACTGTCGGCTCATGCCAACTGTTAGCTCTTTGAGCACTCACCTGGTCCAGGACAGAAGTATTATTAAATATATAAAGTGCTCCTGGCCACACATCCCGGCTGGGCCTGGCTGTATTGTGACAGAGCAGGGCAGCCGCCTTCTCCCGCACTGCCGTCCATCTATCCCATGAAATGGAAGTGTTTGACCTTACTCAAAATATGCAAAGTAGTCAGATAGCTCAGTGTCAAAGTCTTAGCACCAGAGGGCTAAAGAGAGCTCAGGGAGGTTCCTGAGCTCAATTCCTGTTACAAAAGCTTTCACAGTCTTACATGTTGCTTTTACATTACAGACATGGGCAACTCAGTGCCAAAGCCCCTACCACCCTTGGAACGCATGCTTAAACACTGAAAGATGTTCAGCCCTTCCATGCTGAAAAAGAGACAATTGGAGCCCTGGAGCCAAAATGGAATACAGAGGGAAGAATTAATTATGATGTTCTTTTACAACTAAAATCATATTGTAAGAAAGAGGGAAAAAATGGCTACAAATGCAGTATGTCAAAATTTTCTTTGCATTAAAAGAATTCTTACCTATGCTCCAGGTATAATAACTATAATCCTTCTGAGAACACTCCCATTCATAAGTCTCTTTCTCTCAGTGATTTAAAGAAAATTAAACTAGGACTGGGAGAATTTTCAGATGACCCTGGGACATTGACGTTTTTAGAGGATTTGCTCAGACCTATGAGCTAGGCTGGGAAATGTCACGTTACTCTTAAATCAAAAATTGACTTCTATCCTCATTAGTATAGAGGTGAAAAAAAATTGACTTCTAGTGAGAGAGACACAGCATTACAAGCTGCTATTACCTTTGGAGATAAATATCATATTGTTATTTTTAAAAGGCCAGAAGACAGAAAGTCAGGGGAACCAGCAGTTCCCACAGGGGCACAAGCAGCTCCTACCCAAGACCCCAGGTGGCCTGCCAGCAATATAGGAGATTGAACAGGAGACATTTTCAAGTGTGTATTCTTGAAGGTCTAAGAAGGACAAAAACCAAGGTTTATGGTTATTTTAAATTGCCAGCTACTTCTCAGGAAAAGGGTGAAAGCCCTATGACTTCTTAGATCATGTATCAGATTCAATAACAAAACATATGTCTACAGATCCTCATTCAATAGAGGGACAGATTTTGCTTAAAGATAAGTTTATTAACAGTCAGACTCCGATATTAGAAAAAAGCTACAAAAGATAGCCTTTGCTCTGGATAGCTCTCTTCATACCTTAGTAAAAGTTTCCTCCTTAGTGTCTTCCTAATAAGGAAGAAGCCGAGGAGAGAAAACAAAGAGACGGAGAACAAGCAGCTGCTTTTGCTGCAGCCTGTTAAAAGAAACAGACTCTAAGTCTGATTCTCCAGGCTCCAAGAAGAATTCAAAGACAAGGCAGATCTGCTATCAGTGCCACAGGCCAGGTCACCTTAAGGGGGACGGCATTCAGAAGCCCCCTGCGCCACGTCCCAGTGCCAAGGTAACCACTGGAGGTCGGACTCCCCTCTGAGGTCAAGGACCAGGGTTCAGACCCATCCTATCAGTTGGTCCAGCAGAACTGAAGGGCCGGGGCACTTGCTGCCCTCTCCGTCTGACCAGACTGTCCTCTGCACAGAGAGTCCCGGGTAACCATGACCACGGAGGGAAAAGAAACCAGCCCAGTGCTGGACACTGGCACAAGCCTCTCGGTCCTGCTTTTTATCCCTGGCCTCCTTCTCCTTCCAGTGAACTGAGTCCCTGCGAGGAGGCCTTTCCCTACTTTTCACAACCTTTAGGCTGTAACTGGGATAGTTTTCTTTTTACACATTCATCTTTGATGATGCCTGAAAGTCCAGGTCCTCTCTTAGGAGGAGACATTTTATCAGGTGTAAATACTGTCATGCATATGCACCCAGGTCAGGTGTGCTGCGTTCCCCTCATGGAGACAGAAATAAATCCTGAAGTGTGGGCATCTAAAGGTGGACACGGTCGGGCAATAAATCCACAGGACCAAGCATCTCAATTCACACTGACCGTGCTGCCCAGCGTTAGAGATGGGTAAGCAGCTGAACTCTGTGCCCACTTTCCTGATTCTCCTGCTGATATCTCAGTAGCCATTCAAACCATCAGAGAACAAATCAAAGACATTCTAAAATTCTAAAATTCCTGAACATTGTTCTTATACAAATGAATTCTAGTTTCTCTTGGTGGACATCTTTGTTAACTATACCCATAATTGTCTTACTGATTTCACTCTTCGGCCCACACGTACTTAGCTGTTCTGTGGCTTTGTCTCCTCCAGAGTTAAAGCTGTGTGCATACCCAAGATGAGAATGCATGGTGTCTATCGAGGGCCTCTAGACAGGATCTCTGCAGAAGTTCCTCGGCCATTCAGCACTGTGACCCTGCTCAGCCTGAAGCAGCTCGATTGGTCATTGTCCATTACCCCTCACAGCAATTTTGGTTACTTCTTCAGGGCGGGAATGTGACAGGCAGCTGATCCCGTTAGAAATATTATAGGCAGTCTGACAGGGCTAGACCCTTGTGGAAGATGTCTGATAACCTTGGAGGGGACACACACATTTTGCTGTGGGCTAGATCTCAAAACAGAAGACAAAACAAATGCAACCACACCCTTAAGTATAATCCATAGGGATTAAATCTGATCACCTTGAGAAGCCAAGAGTCACCCCTATAGGAGGAGTCACTGATCTCTAATAATGCCCGCTTCCTACGTCGCTTGGGAAACCATTTGTCCCCAATTTAATAAATTTTACCTAAATATTGATCTTCTTGGCTAACTGTAGTTATGTCCCACCTTATGCCCACCTGTTTTATGAGTTCCCACCTTGACCCCATGGTTTTACGCTATAAAATCCCTGGAAAAGACAGAGTCCTGGGCGACCCGCTCAGGACCCATTCTGTCTCTCTTCAGACAGAAGCTTTCTTTCTCTCAATAAATGTATTCTACTGTTCAAAAAATGTGCAAGGAATAACAATGGAAGCTCCTGAATACCTTGATTTGGTAAAATTGACTTCAGCAATAATGTATCTTATTCAGTCACATCACTTAAGACCGTCCCAGAACTGTGCTGAAGATGTGACTCACAAAATGAAGACAGCGCAGTTTCTACCTCTAGCTGGGATTGTGGCATCTCCACGCTCACCACAAACATGCAGGAGCCCACAGGAATCGCCGATGTGTACAGTAAGTTCCACCCTGTGAAGCGGGTTTCCCCACTAACACACTGGCCAGGGACTCTGGAGAACAATGAAAGTGATGACAAAAAGAACCATAAGGTGGTACCAGAAAGGGGGAGAGACTGGCCAGGGTCCCCAGACTGAGGAGGTCGGCCACAAAGATGGAGGCGGCAGCTCGCCAGGCAAGAGCTCTGAGCCCAGCACTGCACTGGGTGAACTGGAACATTATGACCTCGACATGGATGACATACTGCATGTGCCTTACACTAAATCCAGTCAACAGCTTGCCTCTTTTCTCAAGGCAACTTCAGAAAAACAGAATTTTTAGTCTGTGTACAACCCCTGACAGCTTTTCTGGCAAAGCCTGCTCTCCAGGAAGCTCAGAGAACTCTCCCTCCACCATGTCGCCATTCTGTGTTCTTTCTCTTGTGAAGTCCTCCCTGGAGAAAGGCACCCACTGTCCTCTGTGACTCACGCAAGTTGTCCACTAAGAAAGCTGAGAATTCACCTCATCCTGGTAAATGTGGCTCTGCCTAATGCACATGAAAACCAGAATAAAGGCTTCTTAAGCAGGCCTTTACTGATCCACATAATCAAAAAATTGAGAAGACAGCACCTGCTGCCGCCTCAAGGCTTTCTGCTCGCAGTCCTCAGCCACAGATACCCCCTGGAGGAGAGGTCAGTGGCACAGCCTGGACAGCTCTCAAGGCCCAGGAGAAAGGAATGAGCATTCGAAAAAAGTAAAAAGCATCTTGAACATCATTAAAAAAGGACCAATATCTCTCCTGCCACACCTAGCTGCAGACCATCTAGACAAAATCCTTGGTGACACTGGAAACAACCTTAAGACCATCGCTGCATCAGGAGGCCATGCAGAATTTCTGCAGCACCCCAGCTCTCTACTGGGGCAAGATTGTCTCAATGAGCAGAACGTGGAGAAGCTGACTTCAGTGGGCCTGGCCACCAAGAATGGAGTTGTACGTTGGATAGTGAGTGAAACTGAAGCCTTTGCAGAACTGAGTTGTCTAAGGATTTTCCAAGCCTTATTCATTATGCAGGTTGCTAGGGCCAGGAAAAGATTCTCTTGTGGTGTCTTCATTCATGTAAGAACAAGGCATCTCACTGGATGAAGTGGACTGCCACAGCAACAATGATGTTCTGGTAGCCTCGCAGCATGGGTACCCTGGGTGTATACAGACCTTGGTGGAGTAAGGAGCAAATGTCACCAGGCAGAACAGCACAGGGGAGAAGCTCTTGCAGAGCACAGAATGGCACGGGTACACCCTGTGCTCACATTACGTCGCGGTAGTGGAGACCTGCATGTCACTGGCCAGTATTTTAAAATTTCATTTTGTGCTTTTTGTATCAAGCTAATTTGAGCTTCAAGGAATGAATATGGTTATGCTATAAGGGTATCTATATCTCCATATATATATGCAAGTATATAATTATGTAAATAGTAAAAGCACAGTTATAGAATAGTAAACAGATACATGTTATAACAATCAAATAGCCTCTGCCTAGGCTCCTGCTGCCTGTCATATAAACACCCCGCTAAATTCAGTCAGCCCTGACTTCATAGTCCAGCTGCTTTATGTCTGATAATGGTCTGGGACCAATTTGGGTATTACATCCACAACTCTTTCAATGGAATTCTGGGAGTCTTTTATGTAGAGTATCATGTCATCTGCAAATAATTATAACTTAACTTGTTCCTTTTCTATCCTTATTCTTTTTATTTTCTCTCTTGTCTAATTGTTCTGGCTAATGTTTCCAGAACTATACTGATTAGAAATGGTGATAATAAACATCCTTGCCTTAATCCCGATTATATGTTGAAAGTTTTCAGTTATTGTCCAATTAGTAAAATATTGGCTGTTGGTTTGTCACATATGGTTTTTAACAGATTGAGGTAGAGACTATCTATTCTGATGTTTCATAGGATTTTTGTCATTAATGAGTGTTGGATTTTGCAAAATCTTTTTTAATCTCTTGAGATGATCACATGATTCTTCTTTGCCTCTGTTGATATGGTATATTGTGTTTATTCATTTGCATGTGTTGAACCATCCCTGCATTCCTGGGGTGAATCCTACTTAATTGTAGTGTAATCTTTTCATGATTTGCTGCATTGTTTTTGCCAATATTTTATAAAGGATTTTTGCATCTCTGTTCGTTAGGAGGCTGGCCTGTAATTCTCTTCCTTGGTTGGCTCTCTCTCTGGTTTCAGTATTAGGGTAATATTTGCCCCCAGGAATGAGTTAGGGAGAATGTCTTCCCTTTCAATTTCATTGAAAAGTTTGAGGAGTGTTGGCATTGTCTTCCCTAAATTTCTTGTAGAATTCAGTAGTGAATCCATCAGGACCTGGGCTTTTATTTGTTTGTAAAAGTTCTAACTACATTTTCAATTTCATTAACTAAAATTGGATTATTCCACCTTTTTACATCTTCTTAATCCAGTTTTGGTAATTCATATGCTTCTAGGAATCTGTCTATTTCTTCTGTGTTAACGAACCTAATAGTAAGTATTGACAATCTTCTTTACTTCCACAGGATCTGCCGTGATTTCACCCTTTTCATTTCTGGTTGTGTGGATTTGAATTTATTTCCTTTTTTTGATGAAGTTGGCTAGGGGTTTATCAATTTTATTTGTTCTTTCAAAGAACCAACTCTTTGATTCATTCTTTGTATTGTTTTCTTGGTTTCAATTGCATTGATTTCTACACTGATCTTTACAATTTTTTCCCTTCTTTGGGCTTTGGGCTTGACTTGCTCTTTTTCAGAAGTTAGAGGTACAGCATTAGGTTGTTTGTGTTCGTTCCACTTGCTTGATGTGAGAATTTACTGCAATAATTTTCCCTCTGAGAACTGCTTTAATTGTATCCCATAGGTTCTGGTAAATTGTATTTGCATTTTTGTTTGATAGTAGATATTGCTTAATTTCTTCTGTGACATATTGGTTATTTAGGAGAGTACTGTTTAATTTATGGGGTTGCTATGGGGTTTTTTGTTTTTAATTTCCAATTCTATTGCATGATGGTCAGATAATATGCATGGGATTATTTCAATTCCTTTGCATTTACTTAAGTGTTTTCTGTGGGCTATTATATGATCTATTTCAGAGAATGACCCATGTTCAGCTGAGAACATGTATTCTGATGTTATTCTGTGGAACACTGTACACATCTACTAGGTCCATTTGTTCACAAGTTTGATTTAGTTCTATTATTTCTTTGATAAGTTTTTGTTTGGTTGATCTGTCTCCTTGTGGGTGTTTATGTCCCCCCGTATAACTGTATTATTGCTTACTTGGTTTTTCATATCTATTAAGATATTTTTTTTGTCTTTTTTGAGTCAGGGCTTGCTATGCGGTTCAGGCTGGCCTTGAACTCACTTTGTAGCCCAGGCTGGTCTTGAACTCACAACGATCCTCCCACCTCAGCCTCATGAGTGCTGGGATTACAGGCATGAGTCACCATGCCCGGTTTCTATTAAGATTTGTCTTACACAGTTTGATGCTCCTATATTTGGTGCATATACTTATTATTGTAATCTCTTCTTGAAATTTTCCCCTAACATGTATGTAGTGACCTTCTTGATCCCTTTTGATCATTTTTGGTGTGAAGTTCATGTTGTTTGCAAACAGAATAGATACTTCCAATTTTTTCTGTTCTGTTCTGGTCTCATGGAATATTGTTTTCTACCCTTTGACTTTTAATCTATGAATATCTTTTTTAGTAAGTGTGTTTCTTGTACACAGGATATTGTTGGATGTTGTTTCTTAATCCACTTTGGCAGTCTGTTTCTTTTTATTGGTGAGTTGAGACCATTTTTGTTGATGACTATAACTGATAGGTTCTGACTCATCTTTGTCCTGTTATCTTTCTGTTGTTGGTTCTCTATGTTTTCTCTCTGTTTGCCCTGCTTGGTGATTTCCTTCTGCGGTTGTTCTTGGAATTACAGCCATCTTTATCTCTCTCTAGGGGACCTTTTAGTACTCTTTTGTAGTATTGGTTTGGTGGTCAAGAATTTCTTCAGTTCTATATCATTGACATATCTTATTTCTTCACCAATTTTCAGATTTTGCAGGGTACATCAGTCTGGGTTGGAAGTTGTTTCCTTTCAGGACTTGAAATACTTCATTCCAAGCTCTTCTTGACTTGAAAGTTTGTGCTGAGAAGTCTGCTGGTTCTGATGGTTTTCCTTCACAGGCGATGTGTTTCTTTTTCTGACATCTTTTAGTACTCTATTCTTGTGCTGAATTTCTGGAATCTTAATTACTATGTCTGGTGATTTATTTTGGTTAAGGCTAATTGGGGTTCTATATGCATCACTTTATCTGTGTATCAGATTCTTTTCCCATGCTTAGAAATTTTTCTATTATTTCTGCAAATGGTCTTCTTATACCATTTGTGTTGACCTATGCTTTTTCGTTTACACCTATCAATCTTACATTGTTTCTGTTTGCATCACAGCTGTCGAATTATTGTTTCCGGGTTCCTTGTTATTTTTAAGAGATCTTTTCTTTATGGTCATAAGCTTTCATCCTGTCATCAAAGTTTGAGTCTATCTTTAGCTTCATTCAAGCAGTTTTTCCAGCTTTTAATGGAATTTTTTTCTGTATAGCCCTTTGAATCTGTTTCATGCATTCTGTCTTATATTGTTCAAAGTTTCTATCATTTTATGTTCCCCTATTTTTTATCTATGTCTTCTTTAGATACACTCAACATTTCTTTCATAATGTTTGTCACTTTTTTTAAACCTGGGAGATTATTTCTGATCTGATTTCCTCTATAGCTTCATGGAGTTGTTTCTTTGCTTCAATTGCTATCATTTCAGAAAGTTCAGTTGTGCATTTTCCAGTGTCTTCCAATTCTGTCTCCGTTTGTCCTTAGTGTGCTAGAGGACTGAGACTACATCATGCTTTATTTTATTTTCTTCTGGGACCTGTGTGGTTGGATTGAATTGGGGTGTCGGAGCTTTGATTCTTTGATACCCAATATGGCTAGCTGGGGCACACTCCTGAACTATGGTGCTGGGGCCTTGTGCTGTGATGGGCAGAACTCAAAACCTCCAGGACCCATTGGCTCAGATGGTTGTTCCTGATGGATGGTTCTGAGACTTTTGGCTGGTTAGGGCTTTGTACCTCTGGGAACTGTGAGGCTGGCTGGGCATTTTCCCAATTGCTCTGGGATGCTGGGCTGGGCAGAACTCTAATCCTCCAGGACCCATGCTGCTAGCAGGAACACACCCCCAGAGCATGGCATCAAGGACTTGTGCCCGACTTGGCAGACTTCAGAACCTCTGGGACTCATGCAGCTACTCAGGCACATCCACTGAGGCACCAGGGCCTTGTTCCTGACTGGGTGAGTTCAAAACCTTTAGGATCTATGTGGCTAGCTGAGGTGCATTCCTCAAACTATGGCATGACGGCTTTGTTCCTGGCTGGGCAGAGTTCAGAATCTCCAGCACCCATGCAGCTAGCTTGGTCATACTGTTGGAGTCTGTGTTTTGATTTTGTATCATCCTCTAGTAGTAAGTCTTGTTATTAATTTTAGGAGTCTTTGATTTTTTTTTAGATCTCTCATGCACAGAAACATGTAATATTCAAATAGTGATAGTTTGATTCATTCCTTTTTTATCTGTATCCCTCTTATTTGTCTCTTCTATAATTGCTCCGGCTAAAATCTTAAGGAATATATTACAGAGGACACACCTATAATCCCAGCACTTGGGAGGTTGAACCAGCCTCACAGTTCCCAGAGATACAAAGCCCTACCCAGCCAAAAGTCTCAGAACCATCCATCAGGAGACTTCTGTGTCTCCTCAATTGGTGAGAAAATGCTTTCAATTTTTTCCATGTAATGTAATATTACCAGCAAATTTTTTATAAATTACTTTTACCAGATAAAGGTAATTCTATACCTGTTTTCTTTAGAGATTTTTTTCATGTCTCAATAATGGATTTTGTCAAAGTCTTGTTTACAGATATGAACATGAGATGTTTTCTATTTTTTTTTAATCAGTACTGGGGATCGAACTCATGACTGCGTGCTTGCAAGGCAGGCACTTATGCCACTAAGCTAAATCCCCAGCCCTTGTATTGTTTAGTCATGACTTTTTAAAACCTATTTTGACCCTAATACTTTTCTTTCTTGTGCTGATTTTGGACATGGATTATTTTTCTTTGTATAGAACTCTGAGCTGCATCACAATGTTATTTATATGGACTCAGTCTTTTTCTGATGTGGTCACTTACAGTTATGGACTACACATGCTCCCAAGTGGATTAACAGATTCATTGTGATTTTGTATTTTTCAATTTAAATTGCATAGATTTGAATCTTGTCTTTCCTTTTTTGTGTAAAATTAGTTATGATATTGTCTATTTTATTTTTTCAAACAAATAGCTCTTTGCTATCTTGCATTTTTGTCTCTTTATTCATTTCGGCATTTGCCTTTATACTACCTTTTCTCAT
The DNA here is from genome assembly GCF_034190915.1 of Cavia porcellus. Classification (NCBI taxonomy): domain Eukaryota; kingdom Metazoa; phylum Chordata; class Mammalia; order Rodentia; family Caviidae; genus Cavia; species Cavia porcellus. The sequence continues at coordinate 386,901 of NW_026947516.1, read as the reverse complement.
GAGGGCTTCAGATTTGGATTTGTCTTGTTTTTCCAGAAACATGAGCTGCACTATTAGGTTAATTATGTGTGCTCACTCGGTTTTTGTGATGTGGACATATAGTATTTATGTTTTTCCTCTTAGCACTGCTTTCATTGTGGCATGGATTTTTTTTTTTGTCTTACAGACAAATCATATCAACATTTATAGCTACTAGAGAGGTGAATTTTTACAATGCATTGAATCTTTGAGAAAATACATGATTCTGCCTGTCCCTGGCAGTGGGTACTCACAAAAACACACATTTTATTTTGAATGGCCGATTGAATAATTACCTTCCAAATAAAGCATGGCAATATGAGTATGAAAAGTAAAATTTAATGATAAAAACAACTGATCTGTACACACATGATATTAATGGCTCTGATGAAAAGAAAAAACAGGAAATATTAATCACTGAATATAAACTGTAATTATGTTGGGATATGGATAGATATCTTCTTACAATACTAAAAACATGTTTAAAAATATGAAAACTCAGGTACATACACAGAAATTACTAGAAATAAAATTGTAAAAAGTGACATTGAATTAAAAAATTCTTGCTAGAATAGTGGACTGTGTGCAGCAGAGCTTCGAATACAAGCTAGTAGAAAAAAATGACAACAGTTAATGAAAAATCCAGGTTTGGATTCATGTTACCACACAATTACTAAATGCAAAAAAATAAAACCCACCAAAAATAACCTACAAAATATGAACCTACTATCATGTAAGAAACATAATTCACTTCATCTTTGGCTCAAACAAAGTGCAAAACACAGACAATTATTATGTACTTTAAGAGACAACATTAAACTCCTGTGAGGCTGCTTACAAGAATCTCCAGAATGATGTCATCACAATATTTCTTCACCGTTGTTTCATTTTATTTGAGATTGGGCCTTGCTATTTAGTCGAGACTGGCCTGGAACTCATAATAATAACAACCCTAGTTCAACCTCCCAAGTGCTGGGATTATAGGTGTGCACAACTACTCCTCACTACAACACTTTCTCATCAGAGAATTTAAAATTATTTCATCCAAAGATCTACTGTAAGACTCAGCTTACAATATTTACATTTTAGCATATCTCCATAAAAGTGTATATTTTATAAACACTTAATCTCTCATTTTAATATACTCTTAAAATATAACATGTATGAGAAATGATCAGAGGATTTCAAGAATGAGATACTTGAGCTTTGTATATTCACAGGGTTTTGGTACAACATGCATTCTTGCATGGAGAACTGACAACTTGTACACAACACTTACATTAGTGGGCTCTTGCAATACTATTTGCCATGTGAATTAAACCAAAATGAATACAGGTGGTCCCACATAATTAACATTGATATGAATTTCTTCACTGGACAATGCCATATTTTATCCAAAGTAATGTGAAAATGAAGATTTCTCATGTTCTGTATTTATAACTATACTCGTGAATTTAGTTTTCTGATGTTATGGACATCACACAATGCTTTCTTACATTATTTAACAGGATTTCTCTTTAGTGGTATTCTTTCATGCATTTCATAGTGAAGTGGAAGAATTGAAGGGTTCCATATTTATAATGTTCCTTATCATGAATTCTTTTATGTATTAGAGTGAATTTAAAAAAAACCCCACATTGTTCACATATGTTGTCTCATTATGAATTCTTTCATGTATATAATGATACTTGTGTGGACTGAGAGGTTTCACTGTTTAGAAAAGCTTCTCCTCAGCCTGATTCATGTCTAAGTCAGCTCATGTATTATTGTTTTCCTTTATTAGTGCGTATGATGCTCACTGCACAAAGAGGTTTTTCCTGTTTCTATAGACATTCAAGTATTATTTCATGTATGTCACATCTGTGTACTGAATGTATTCACATATTATACGCTATATACATAGCATTTCAATAGTGTGTGCTGCTACATATTTTTCACAATGACCATTGATTCTGTAAGCTTTCCCACACTGGTTACATATATAGGCTTACTCACAAGTGTCATTTCTTTGACAATTACATTGACTGGTAAAAGCTTTCCCACATTGGTTACATGCATAGGTTTACAGTGTGAGTTTATACATGTGTTTTACAACTTCTGTATGTAAACTTAGTCTTTCATACACTGCTTACATACACAGGGTTTCTCCCCAGTGTGAGGCCATTCATGCATATGCCAATTATCTTTTCTGCTAAAACCTTTCCCACATTGCTTACATACACAAGCTTTCTCCACAGTGTGAGTCCGTTCATGCATTCTCCAATTATCTTTTCTGCTGAAAGCTTTCCCACATTGCCTACATATGTAGGCTTTCTCCCCAGTGTGAATCCGTTCATGCATTTGCCAATTATCTTTTCTGCTGAAAGCTTTACCACATTGCTTACATATATAGGGTTTCTCACCACTGTGAGCCCTTTCATGTGCTTGATGATTCCTTTTAGTGCTAAAAGCTTTCCCACATTGGTTACATACATAAGGTTTCTCCCCAGTATGAGTCCTTTCATGTACTTGACAATTACTTTTTATGCTAAAAGTTTTCCCACATTGCTTACACACATAGGGTTTCTCCCCAGTGTGAGTCCTTTCATGTATTTGCCAACCAGCTTTACTGCTGAAAGCTTTCCCACACTGCATACACACATAGGGTTTTTTCCCAGTGTGAATCCTTTCATGTATTTGCCAACCAGCTTTACTGCTGAAAGCTTTCCCACACTGCGAACACATATAGGGTTTCTTCCCAGTGTGAGTCTGTTCATGTAAATGCCAGCCTGCTTTGCTGCTGAAAGCTTTCCCACATTGTGAGCATACATAAGGTTTCTTCCCAGCATGTGTTCTTTCATGACTTTGGCAACTTCTCTGTAATCTGAAAGCTTTCCCACATTGCTGACACACATAGGGTTTCTCTCCACTATGGGTTCTTTCATGTTCTTGACAACTATATTGTCTGCTGAAAGCTTTTCCACATTGGCTACATACATAGGGTTTCTCCCCAGTGTGAGTCCGTTCATGATTTTGACAAATATCACTTGTTCTGAAAGCTTTGCCACATTGCTTACATGCATAGGGTTTCTCTCCAGTGTGAATTCTTTCATGTATTCGACACTTACGATGTGTGCTGAAAGCTTTCCCACATTGTTTACATACATAGGGTTTCTCACCAGTGTGAATCCGTTCATGTATTCGCCGATGATGTTTTCTGCTGAAAGCTTTCCCACACTGCTTACATACAAAGGGTTTCTCTCCAGTGTGAATTCGTTCATGCATTTGCCAATGATCTTTTCTGATGAAAGATTTTCCACAGTGCTTACATACATATGGTTTCTCACCAGTGTGAGACCTTTCATGTGCTTGATGATTCCTTTTTGTGCTAAAAGCTTTTCCACACTGCTTACACACATAGGATTTCTCCCTTGTGTGATTCTGTTCATGATTTTGAGAAACATCACTTTTCCTGCAAGCTTTGCCATCTTGCTTACATGAATAAAGTTTCTCTTTATTGTTAATTTTTTCATGTGTTTGACACTTACAATGTTTGTTCAATGCTTTCCCACATTGCTTACATGCATATGGTTTCTCCCCAGTGTGAATCTTTTCATGATTTTTGCAAACACCACTTGTTCTGTAAACTTTGGCACACTGTATACATGCATAGAATTTCTCTCCAGTGTGAGTCCATTCATGCATTTGCAAATTTCCTTTTCGGCTGAAAGCTTTCCCACAGTGCTTACATACATAGAGTTTCTCACCAATGTGAACTCTTTGATGACTACCCATTGAATTTTTAGTGAAGCATTTTCCATATTTACCTACATGAGATTTTCCTCCAGAGTGAGATTTTTTGTATGTCTGAATAACAGAGTGAGAATTAACATCTTTTTCCCATGGTACACATGTATACATGCTCACTTCATTGTGACATTTTCCCCCAATTTGAACATTATTGAGTATAATAAATGATTTGACATTTAGCTTCTCTTCCATGGTACTTTCTTCAGTATAATTAGAATAAAATTTTGCACATTGCGAGTATTCGTGGGGTTTCTCTTTAAGAGCTGTCTTCGCATATTTCTCAAAGGTCTGGATTTCCGCAGAGGTTTTCACTTGTTCGTTATGGGTAGACAGCTTCTCTTGAAATTCCTCATGCTCATGCGGTTTCAATGCAGTGTTAGCCATGATGGGTCCACCTGCTGATGGATGACCAACTAGAAGCTTGCTAGAACAGACGCTTTCTCCTGGTTTTATACCAGCAACTGTCATGTGCACATTTGTATCTGGAGTCTGAGAAGCCATTTCACCAAGTTGATGCTGTAGTTTATATTCACAGGATTGCTTTTCCTCTTCACTTCTATAAAAAGGCAGAATCAAAAAACAACCAATCAGGGCTGGGTATTCAACTCAGTGGCCTAACTGCCTACCTTGCAAGTTCAAGGTTGTGAGTTCAATCCCTAATACAAAAAAAAAGAAAAAAAAAAAGAAAGAAAAGAAAAGAAAAGAAAAATAAAAGAAAACAACCAATCACATTTCATAGTGGTTTTCAGTAATGATTTTCTTGAGGAGATCTGCTTTGAGGCCCCCCTAAGATTATTTAATCATTCACTTACTATACAGTGTACATGATAGCTTAGACACAGATTTTACCCAAACAGTAGGATTCATTTAGCAGTTTGCAATCGACCATTTGCAATGCACCATACTTACTCTAATTTTGAGCAATTGGAACATCTTGATGAGACTTGTTCCATGTATTGACGATCTTTGATGCCTCTTCCTCCATGACTCCATCCCCTCCCCTTCCACTGAGCCTCTTCACCCGCTTCACAGTGGCTGTCTCTCCTTTGCCACCACCTCTCCTCTATTTACTCCTAAATTCATGTTGTAGGATTCTAATGAAAAATGTAACTTGCAATGTTGAAATGTCTGTTTGACTGACTTAATCTAACATTATGGTCTCTAGGTACATTCATATTTTGGCAAATGCCATCACTTTATCCTTCTATGGATGAATACTATCCCATTATGTGTACATATAACATGTTTTCAGCGCTGGAATTTGAACTGAGGGGATTAGCAGTGAGATACATCCATGCATTTTATTATTTTTATTTTGAAACACTCTCATCAATCATTAAGATGCTCAGGATGAGCATAAATGCATGATCTCCCCACTTCTGTTTTGTAGAATTCTAAGATTGCCAGCATGCCTTTGTATGCCTGTGCTATATTTTCTTAACCTGGTCATCTGTTTATGGGGATTTAAGAGTTTTCCAAATGTTAGAATTTTTAGGTTTGCTGCTACAAATGGTTTTTGATTACATAACACTTTAAGAATTTATGCAGTAAAATTATAGTTGGATCCTGTTGAGTGTAGTGGCACAGAGCTGTAATTCAGCACTTGGGATGTTGCAGCAAGAGGACCACTGTGAGTGACCAGCCTGGGCTACACAGTGAGACCTTGTCTCAAAAAAGAAGTATAGTTAGTTAAAAAGAATTTCTTTTTTTTCCATTTTAGTGGAATCTCTATACTCATTTCCATAGATGTTATAACACACTGAGAGTCCCAACAATAACATGGGGATGTGCGTTCCAATACTTTGGGATATGATCAGACTGTGTGTATGGAGTGTTGCTTGATATAAATCAGATCAAAACAGTGATATCCATTTGGAGTCTGAATACATTCACAATACAGCCAATTTTTCCACACTGAATGTGCACTTCAAATTTAACTACATATAATGTCATACATAATTTGATGATTTAAAAATGTATATAAAATTAAAGATAACTCTCATTGTATACACAATTTTTTATATCCTCTTATCATCAATACATGAATGCAATTTCATTTGGAATGTCTATAAATCTGAGCATAGATCAAAATTTGTGCCTTTTTATTTTTTTAATTCTTGACAGGCCTCACTCTGTAGTTAAGTTTGGCTTTGAATTTAGTGTGTGGCCCCATCTGGCCTAGAACTTCTGACAATTTTCCTGTCTCAGCCTCTAGAGTGCTGGGATTACAGGTGGGCATCAACTCATCAGCTATTTATTTTTTACATTACCTCAAGGATATTAGTTTTGGCACAATATGAGTACTACCTACATTTCAAATCTTGGAATATTTCAAATACTCAATTGGGAGATTAGAAATATATGTCAATTGAGAAATTTTGTAAGATTAAAGAAGTTTTAACTTCTTTTTTTTTTTTTTTTTTTTTTTTGAGACAGAGTCTCGCTATGCAGTTCAGGCTGGCCTTAAACTCATTTTGTAGCCCAGGCTGGTCTCAAACTCGCAACGATCCTCCTGCCTCAGCCTCCCGGGTGCTGGGATTACAGGTATGCACCACCATGCCTGGCCAACATGGTTTTTTTTGTGTAGTTTCCTTGAGTTTAATATTCTGATACTAGAGGAAATTTCTTCTCTGAGTACAAATTACCGTAGATGTTTCCTGCAATTTCTGCACTCATCTTCAATTTGCTGGTCATCTGTCATCCCTCCTAAAGTTAGAAACAGAAAAATAATGACTTACTGCATACAGATCAGTAGATTCTAGTCAGATTCATGCTGTGACCATACATGGCAGATACCTTAGAATGTCTCCATCTTTCCATTAAGGAAACTGCACTGGTGAGCACCAAGCAATGCTCTCCCGTGGCATGAATGACAAAATGATATGTTTCTTACCTATGGCAGCCAGGTTCCTAAAGGTTTCCAGCATCACAGCTCTGTAGAGCTTCTTTTGGGAAAGATCCAGCAAAGCCCACTCCTCCCTGGTGAAGTTCACAGCCACGTCCTTGAAGGTCACCGCCTCCTGCATCAGACATGGATTTCCAGGAAGAAGAGTGACATACAACTATGAACCTTCTCAACTCTACTTATAAAAATATGTATAAGGCTTAGTTTTCCAAACGTTTATTTCATGTCTTGGTTATCAAACTCTTATTCTTCATCCATTTGCACTTGTCACACAGGAAGTTTGGTGCTATCTTGGAATTCAGTACTGAGCCAACAGTGGAATGAGAACACTGCTTCTCTTACTGTTTAAACTCAGATTTACTTGTACAACTAAAGTCACTAACTAAACCCACTAACTATAACCCACAACTAACGCATGGGTTATAAGAATATCATACAAATCAGAATCTATGTGAAAAAAGTAAGTAGATAACTAACTGATCAATTACTATGAGGGATGAAAGAAAATAACTTTTTTTCTCAACTTGTTATTTAGGGAATTGATTCTTTCCTTCTCTGATTCTATTTAGATAATATTTTGAAACTTCATCTTGCTTTAGTAGCCAAAGGCTTTTTTGACCATCAAGTGATAATTTGTAAGGCTAATGAAAACAATTATACTTCCTATTGGAGAATTTTAAGAACTATTAATTTATGTTAAGGAAACTATATTATCACGTAGCTCAATGAGTTAAAAGGTGGCATAGGGGAGAGAAACTGATGGGTGGATATAATGAAAATATATATGAGATATACTGACCACAAATACTTTGCAAACTTAACAGGCACTAAAAATGAAAGAAAAAAATCTTCTCAGTACCAAATATATATGCAAATGTGTTTCTTTAAGCTTAAGATACAGTTTCAAAATCCACTCTGAAAGGCAGTGATCTCTTAGTTGAACGAATGACAAACTAAAGAAAAGTAAGACAGTCTTTTAATATGTTCACATGTAAATAGAATATACCTTAGTTACTTTTTCCTCACTGCTGAGACAAAATACCCAGCACCTAAAGTTAAGGGAGGTAAGGGTTATTTTGGCTCATATTTATAGAAATTTCAGTGCACGATGGGATTAGGGTAGGGTGGCCTGGCACAGGTGCATCATAGAGGAAAAATAGCCCAAGACAGACAGAAGCTAGCAGAACAGTATGAAGTAAAAAAACAAAACAAAACAAAAACCCTGTTCTGTCCCTTATATTTTATTCACGGTAGTAGCATTTACAACTTTAATCTTAGCTTTGCACCCTGAATCAAATTCCAGCATCACATTTTAGATCCTGTCTTGTCTGAAAATCCTCAGTTTAGAGTGCATAAGGGTTTGGAGAGACACGTAGACACATGCCATAAAAGAATACTGATTCATTATAGAGCTCTAATGTCACAAAATGACACAAGTCATAATGTATTTAATATAGCAGCCAGGGAGAAACAGATATTTTATGCCTTGTATTGTGTTTAAGTTAGCTCTTAAAAAGGGAAGGACAAACTTGAACACTGAGAATTTACAGTCAAATATCTTTTGAAATAAAAAAAGGTGATTTCCCTGAAGAAAATCATGAAGCTATAAGAACTAGAGGGAGAAATAGAAATCTATGTAAAGCCTAGGAGGTAGTAGGGTCAAGAAATGAATATATACATGTAGTGTATGCAAAAAGAATTTATATACCAAGTAAAGAACATGTAAGAAATTAGAGGAAAACATGAATAAGAGAAAGTATCAAATAGAAGACAAGATCCATGACCTAGTCTGAGCTATCAGGCAAAGGCAGTGGGGTTGTGAGACACAACTGAAAACGTGAAGGACCACATGGCGCACTCCACAGCCACATCCTCTACTCTGGACACTCCACATTTTACACACCACCAACTTTATTCCAATTCCAGAAAACACGTGTGTTGTTTCTGGAGAAAAATGTGACTCCTTTCATATCTATGAAAAAGTAAACCTGCAAAATCTTCAACTATTTGGCCATTAGAATTGAGAAGAAACCACTTTGCCCTGACAGGCTTATCAGTCTGTACAAAACATAGTAAGACAATGAAAACCCACGGGCAACAGCAAAGCAGAACACCAAAAAACACCAGGATCGGAGGCAGATTCACTTATGTTGACAGGCACTGATCCTCCCAAAACATCAGGCCCTGATCTCTGGTGGTCAATGACTTACATGAAATAAGCAGAGACAACAGGCAGAATAGCTTGTCAATTGGGGATTGGTTTATACAAGGTGAATCATAGTGACTGCCTAGGTATCAGAGTTAGCAGCTGTTTTCTAAGAGGCAGGAGTAATCAAATCTGGATCAGGAACTATTACCCAGGCAATAAACAAACTGAAGTATACTGGGGGGGGGGGGGACACTCTGCTGTATTCTCCCTCCTCTTGTAATCCCCCTGACAAATCTTTGCTGGTAATATTACATGTGATCTTCTGAGACAGGCCCCAATTAGAATTAGAATTTAGGTCTGTCCTGTAAGGTAGTGAGGGAGTTAATCTGATAGAGGAGAGTGTTCAGTGTTTTGCACGCTTATTACATCTTGATGAAGGGTTTGATTGATCTATTCTCTTGGGGCAACCTTTCCAGGAGTTTAAGAAAAAGAAAAACAGCAAGCCGCTGATGGGAAAGCAAGGACTAGGATAAGCAGAATACATGTGAGTAACAAAACCCACAGCCAGCAGGAAAGCAAGGACTGGGGCGTGCTTCCTGAAAAACACAAAATTCAGTGGGATGGGTATGAAGCAAACTCTGTTCTCAGGCTTTAGTAGTGTATGAACAGATCAGTATGAGTACTGTGGTAGGGCTTTTGTGTCTTTTCAGCAGGCAGCTTGAGTATCATTAAATAGAAGTGCTTTTTCAAAGAAGAAACCAGTTTTGGAGCTTCTGGGAGGGTGAGTCCATGTTAGCTGGCTTTTGAGTCTAGAACTTGGGTCTTTCCATTTAAAAGTGAATAGAGAGGGCCAGGAATTTAGCTCAGTGCCAAAGCACCTGACTGGCAAGTGCGGGGTCATGAGTTCAATCCTTGGTACCAAAAAAAAGGGAAGAGGGGCTGACTGACAGGAGCCAAGGCGATGTCACTATTTGATTTTTTAGCAGGCTGTGAGTGGCAGAAGAGTAAGGCACCATATACAGAGGGTGACTGCTGTGGCACTGGCAACTTAATCTTGAACTAGTCTTACAAGCTGGAGAAGTCTAATATTATGCATATGACATTTGCCCTGGGATAGAGCTTGATCATCAAAGAGCCATGATTAATGGCACATGTCAAGGGTGTGTCCTTGTCCACACTTCTGGAAATGAGTCTCAGTATCTCAGGGTTATGACTATAGGCAGTTAAAGCTGATGCAGGTGCCATTCATCTTCCCTGGATACAGTCAGGGTCAATATCAAGTGTAGGACAGTGGAGCCAAGTCTGAGGGAGGCTTGTCACATCCCAAGAGATGTCCAGGGCACTCAAACATGTCCAGGAATTCATGTTTGATAATGTCCATCAATCTCACAGGATCTGCTTCGGTAGAATTTCTTTCCAGTGGGGGCTCTAGTGGGTGACTTCAGTAAATTTAGACATATTTATTGGCTTTCTGCCTCCCTCTTTGAGGTCTGACAGGAGAGAAGAGTGGTACTGATCTAAGACTGCATAGCCCTCTGTCTCATTACAGTCCTAGTTTGGACACACTGCGGGAGGACTGTTTTCACCCAAGCATCAGGACAACCATCGTGGCAGGGACTTCTGACTTTAACTGGGCTTCAGCCTCATCTAAAACACTGCAGCGTTCTTCAGCATTGAATAGTCAGGAGACACTGACGGTAGAGCAGAAGGTTGTGTGCAGGAGAAAGAACTGATAGTGTCGACGTTGCTGGCAGCTGAGCAGTTCGGGGTTAATGAATATAAGGAGGAGAGAGGTCGGAATTGGAGTCTTTTGGCAAAACAGGACAAAGCTTTTTCCTTTGCAAGGGCTGAATCTGAGATCTTTTCAGACAAACTTGTGGTTTGTGTCAATGTCTAAAATGGCTTTATTGTTGTGAAGGACACATGTGTGGAGCTATGGTGGGAGAGTTTTAACCTCTTAATAATTTAGGCCAAACTGGCTGCCTTTTTTCTCAGGATTTTCGCAGGTGAAAGGGTTTTATGGGAGCAACTCACAAGCAGAAGGCGGCATCTTTTAAATTTGAAACAGTCCAAAAATTGTGTATAGGTCATAAACTACAGCGTGCACCATGATGGCTGCATTGTTCATGGAACGAATGTCTTGCACCTGTTTATCAGGGTAATGCATGGGTGGATGGCCAGGTGCAGAGGCAAGTCTTTAGTTCACAGCACTGAGAGTTTTTAGAACTTCAGGACTGCAGTTATCTTGGGCTGATGCAGGCTTCATCTTTTTCTTGAGGAAATCAAAGCTGAAAGTGTGGGACTAAATGAAGGGGAGGCTATCTGGCCTGGTGCACAGGAGATTTCCTCCCAGGCTGCAAGTTTGTACCTGGCAGAAGGAGCAGGAGGTAAGTTCCAGTTGCCCCAATGACGGTATCTTTTTGACAGACTTTTAATTTTTAAGTCAGGGTTCTTTTCCATTGTCTACCAAGAAAGGCACAGGTTTCCCCCATGTTTTACAATGACTATGGCCTCTTGGGGGTCCAATTTGATAAAGCTCAGTCTCTGCTGTCTGTATACGTCTGACAGGGAACAACTCATTTGTCAGGGTTGACAGTCCAATTTTCCTCAGTTGAAAGGTGGAACTCATAAGGAACTGCTGACGGTTATCACTGGAGGGCATTCGATGATGCCATCTGACTAGGGTAGGCATGTCTCTAGTGGAGTGTTTGTGGTTCAACTGGTAGACAAGCTGTGAGCAAGTTATCCAATGCAGCAGCTTAGGAAGGCGTCAAGGTGGAATTCTCAGGAAGAATGGGCCTTTTTCATTTGTTCTTCCTTTTGGATTCAGGGAGCACATTGGTTTCATTTTTAACTCCATAAAATCCCTTGGCTTTACAATGAGAAACTGTGAGTTTAACTAATAAGTTCGCATTCTATCTCCCTATGGTGTACACTGCGTACTCTTGAATGATACTGCAACAAAGGGTGTCCCTCAGAGAGAGGTCACTGGGATGCCTGCTGGGCCATGTCCTTCACGGAGACTTAGGCACAACTTAGCTAAGGGTGGTGAGAGCCCACTGCTATGCCGTGTGTTGGTCACCATGGAACCACAGGTGAGGGCCCAATCAACAGTGCAGTCAGTGTTTCCCAGTCTTGGTGCACAGAGCAGCCTATTGCTTGCTCTGTCCTTTCCACTCACACAGTCATTCCCCAGGCACTCAGAGGTTAAACATTCCTATCCACCTTCCCTTGAGGGTGGCCTTAACTAACAAGAGTTTATCAAGCTCTTCTGCTCAAACTCAGCAGGAGTGGCAGACTGCTAATTGGGGGTCTTACCAGAATCAGACAGGCAGGCAGGCAGACAGACATATAGACAGACAGATTGGATCCTCCTCCCTTTGGAGCCCAATATTGAGCAGAGGGAGCCAGGAATCACCCTCCATATCTCTTACGAGACTCCACAAATCTTGAGGGTGCACCTCCCATCAGGATCTGGAGACATCCTTGCTCAATCCACAAAGAGGTCAGCGTGGTCTGTTTTCCCAGATAATGCACCAAATGCAATGATAAGCAGAAACACCAAAACAATACCCAGGATTTGCAGGCAGATTTATTTATGTTGATCAGGATCACTCCCAAAATATCAGGCCCTGATCTCTGGTGGTTTATGGATTACATGAGATAAGCAAGCAGAAAGTTACAGGCAGAATAGCTTGTCAAATGGGGATTGGTTTACACAATGTGTATCACAGTGACAAGCCATTTCTAAGAGAAGGAGCAACAGGATCTGGGACAAGAACTACTAACTTGGCAATCGGAGGGGTGCATTTTCTGCTGAAATAGAATGATTTTTCTATGCAGTTTCTATAAAACTCATTGATTATCTCAAAGTGGTAAAAACAGAATTATACTGAAAGTGCCACTACAAGTGACAACTTTACATGTAGTAAATTCATCAGCAACAGCACAATAAATATGACAGTGTTATCCATGGGGAAGACAAAGATGAGTCTAACAGGATTTACACTGAATGTTCTTAACCTTGCCCAAAACTCACTTGCAAAACTTTCTGAGGGTTCCCATATTTATATTATTATGATTGTTAACTCTCACCATAGCTTTTTTGAGAATAAATTTCATTGCAAAATGTATAAACACTAAATTGCTATGTGGAAAGAAATATAATTTATCCTTGCTTTCCCACTTTCTGGCATGAGAAAAAGAGAGGTAATTTGCAGTGTGTGCACAACTAACAAAGTAATACATTTGCAAATATAAGCTCTAGACACCCAGAAGGCAGTGCACAGTCTGCATGATGGACTCCAGAAGGAGGTTAGGATAGAACATCAGAGAAGGACAGGACAAACACCAAAACTAATGAATGAATGAACTTCCTAATTGTGCTGCAATATTCTGTGCATCCCTCAGAGAAGTGGCTTTCACGGTCACACATGTAAAACTGGGTATAGAAAACCATGCGAATATTACTCACATATCTGAGGACTCCGGGAGTTTAGAGCAGGACTCTCAATCATGTGCCAAGTGTGCTGACAGTGTGAGGAAAGGCGCTATAGAGAGCAATTTCTGGACCTCACTATAGTTTGTGAAGTTCATATTTGTAGTCCCATGGAAGTCATTGGAATTCCAATAAATGAATTCCAATCTCCAACCTCCACTGTCAATGTAACTCGTAGTGAGAATAAGGGCAGTGATGTGTACTTTTAGTTGTGGGAAGTCCAAGAGTCCAAATTCCAGCTTGTAGGATGGTTAACCACAACGAAGCCTCAAACCAGTGCCCAAACCAGGTGCTATCAATTCCTGAAGAGAGGGGTCCCTCGGGGATGAGTGACTGTGAGAGTGGCCGCAAGTATGAGAGCTCCAGCGATGGGTTGGTGAAAGGACTGAGGCCACCTCTGCAGTAAGCAGAGAGAAGGCTATGCAGACAGAGTCTTGTACATAACACAATTCAAAGCAGTATCTAATGTTGTGAGGTCAGATCTTCAGCTCTGATATGTAATTGTTTATGCCCTGGGAAATTATAGCCTCTTAGCTCAAGCTCAATTCTAGTCAAACACGTGGAACGCAGCTCTGCTTCCTCCCTGGCTCACACATGCTTTTTGTGAGCCACAAGTTAGGGCAACACCGACCTGTTGTTTTGGTTGCTTCACTGTGTCAACTTGAGAAGTCTAGAAGCTTAACTAAGGAACTCAGCAGCTCTGTACAACCCCAAGGGCTGTACAGGACTCACCATTACTGCTCTAGGGTGCTGTTCACCCTATCAACTTGAGAAAGTGAAAAGTTTAACTAGTGATTCAAGATAAAGCCAGGGTCCTTACTTTGTAAACATCCTCAGCCTGTGCAAGAGGACAGGTACAGTCTGCTTATAACATAGAGGAGGAAAAAGAGACTTGCTCTTCTCTTATTTTGTTCTTGCGGATTTGCTGCACTGAGCTGCAATGAACACTTGCCCCTGTGTCATGCAACCCTGCTTTGGAGCCAGCTGATTATGGACTGAAACCTCCACAAACTGTGAGCTAAATAAACCTTTCCTTCCTTAATTTAAGGTGTTGGGTATTTTATCCCAGCAATGACAGAAAAGTAATCAACACATCTGCCAATTTGCTTCAAAGACTACACATCAACACATCAGCACTTGGCTACACTGATTTGTATTGCAGCCAATTGAGGGGATAAGGAAAACTCCTAGCCAGCTCTTCACCTACCAATATATGTATACAGGGTCAGATTTAGCCAAAATGGAAACAAATATTCTTCTTTTAAAAGAGTCACCTAGGTGGTCCTTCATAGGACCTTGGCCTGAGAGGTTTTTGAGAACAGCAGGGAACAGAGAGTGAAAACTTACTCTACAGGCAGAGTTTTGGATAGTCAAAGTAATTGTCAGGTCAAAGCTGTGAACACTTAGGCTTTTGACTGTTTCATAATTCAGATTCAAAAAGAATGAGTGTGAAGGTTAAATGTCACCAAAAATCAAAAAGTGAATTTATACACTTCCACTCTCCTGCTCACTTGGAAAGACAGAAGGAATGCTTCACTCTCAAGAGCAAAACTCAAGTTGACTTAAAAACCACATCCCCTACAGAACAAAACTGCAGTGCAAAGAGTTACACCTACAGCAGTGTAAATTGCTCTGAAGAAATTCAGGGAGAAAATAAGGATAGAAATATGTTACATGTTCTAATGTAATAGGATGAGTTTAAGAGGTAAAAATTCCCTGTCCTAAAATTTGATGAGTTTTCCTCCATCAGCTCTGTCAGGTTTTCTGATAATCAGAGAAAATTGTTTCATACTTCTGTGAAGGGGTGGGCAGAATAAAGGCATTTTGAAAATCCTCATGCTTATAAAGCATGAACCAGCCAGGCATGGTGGTGCACACCTGTCATCCCAGCACTTGGGAGGCTGAGGCAGCAGAATCGTAGCAAGTTTGAGACCAGCCTGGGCTACAAAGTGAGCACAAGGCCAGGCTGAACTGCAGAGCTAGACCCTGCCTCAAACAAACAAACAAACAAAGAAAATTGAGAAAGAAAAAGAAAAAGATGATGTTTTTCACCCTTTCCTTGAGCACTGGTCCTCTTATCATCCCAGTTAACAGAGTCTTGGCCTCCTGTGCCTCATGACTGATGGGAGAAATGCCTCTTTCAACAGCTATACTGGCCACATGTTTGAATGTTGTTGAGACTGAAATGCTCTGCTTCCTTTAAATTACCAATGTGAAGCAGATCGTTTACCATGATAAACGATTCCTCTGATAGTGTACGCTGGAGACATACTTCTTGTGCCTGTTCTCAGTGGCCTGTAACAGCACAGGAACAGTGAAAACACTTTGAATAAATATACTGAACATAGTCTACAGATTATGCCCCATGAGCTTCTAAGTCGCTTTAAATCTCCAAAAGACAGAATGACAGGCAGCTCCCTGCTGCACTGGACCAGCTCGGCAGGCTTGAACCAGGCTGCACAGGTCTTGACACTCCCTGCTGGGCATGGTGGACTCTAGAGCTCTGGGCCTGCCAGCATCAGTGGTTCCAGAGGCTGGGTGGCCTGGCGTGAGTGTCCCTACACCATCCCCCGAGCCCAGCTAGTTTGGGATCCTCGCTCGGCCCAGACAGGGAACTTTGTGGATTCCTGTTGCACTGGGCCAGCTCAGGGGGCCTTGAGCCTGCCTGTCTGACCCTCAGTGACCCTCTCTCAATCCGGGGAACTGGGTGGCCAGAGTCCCAGGAACTGAGGGCATAGAACAGGATTTCCAACAGGTCCTGGGGAAGCCTTGGAATAACACTTGAAACACAGAAATATAGGAAAATGAAAAAATGAAAGACCAAATTACAATCTCAAACCTCCAGCCCATCCCAAGAAACTTTAGGAACTATGTACATAGAAGAAAATATATGCCATACACCCGAAATATCAGACATAATAGCAACTGAAATAAAGAAGCAACTCCGGGAAGCTTTAAAGGAATTCAAACTAGAAATAATCTCCCAGGTAAAAGAAGAAATGATAAACAGAAATGAAAGAGATGCTGAATATATCTAAAGAAGACACAGTTAGAAAATTGGAGGAACTAAACAAAAAGGGAGAATCCCTGGACGTACAATATAAGAAACAAACAGAATACATAAAGCAGATGCAAAGAGATATACAAGAAATCAAAAATTCCATTGAAAGTTGTAAAAACCACCTCAGTGAAAGTGAAGATAGAATTTCAGACCTTGAAGACAAGATTGCAGCTAGTAAACAGGAAAGGAAAGATATTTTAAAACTAAGAAGAAATCTGCAAATAACAATTCAACAGCTGTAAGATGATGCAAAGAAAAACAACATAAGGTTGATAGGGATAAATGAAAAAGAAGGGGACAACATAAAGGATGTAAAGAGGATATTTAGAGAAGTAACAGCTGAAAATTTCCCAAACATGAGATTGGAAAATGATACCAGGATCAGTGAAGCATATAGAACTCCAAATAGCCATAACCAAAATAAAACCACACCCAGACATATAACAATCACCATCCCAGAAATTCAACAGAAGAATATAATATTAAAAGCTGTCAGACAGAAAAGACAGATCACCTATAAAGGAAAACCTATCAGAATCACAGCAGACTTCTCAGCACAAACAATAAAGTCAAGAAGAGCATGGAGTGAAGTATTTCAGATCCTAAAGGAAAATGATTTCCAACCTAGACTGATGTACCCTGCAAAACTGTCCTTCAAAATCAATGGAGAAATAAAATACTTCCATGACAAAGAACAGCTGAAGAACTTCATAATCACAAAGATAACCCTGCAAAGAATACTGAAAGACAGTTTAGCTACACTTAGGAAAAAATCACTAAGCAAAGCAGACAATGAAATAGAACAGAAAGATAAAGATGGAACAGCAGAAAGATAACATGTCAACAATAAACCAATATATAATAGTTATAACCATTCATGTAAATGGTCTCAATGCACCAATTACAGGAAACACACTGGCAGAATGGATCAAGAAACAAAATTGAACCATATGCTGTCTACAAGAAACCCATCTAAACCAAAAGGATACTTACAGACTGAAAGTCAAAGAATGGAAAACAATATTTCATAGAACAGGAACCCCCCAAAAAGCAGGGGTAGCTATTCTGTTTGCAGACAATGTGAACTTCAAACTAAGAGTGATCAGAAGAGATAAAGAAGGTCATTACATACTAGTTGGGGAAAGCTTCAAGAGGAACAGATGAACCAAATTCCAGAGCACTCAGTTATATAAAACAAGTATTAACAGAAATAAAAAACCAAATTAGCAGGAACACAATTATAACAGGAGACCTTAACACACCATTGACATCAAGGCATAGATCAACCAAACAGAAAATCAGGAAAGAAATAACAGAACTTAATCACACCAGTGGAAAAAATGGACTTGATAGACATATACATAGTGTTCCATCCAACAACATCAGAATACACATTCTTCTCAACAGCACATGGGTAATTCTCTAAAACAGACCATATCTTAGCTCACAGAACATATTTTAAAAAATGCAAAAGAATTGAAATTATCCCTTGCATGTAATCAGATCATAGCGCTATGAAATTAAAAATTAATAATAAAAGATACTGCAAAAATCCCACAAACACATGGAAATTGAATAACACACTCTTGAGTAATCAGTGGGTAACAGGGGAAATTAAAGAAGAAATTAAACAATACCTACAAACAAAAAGAAAATACAAATACAACTTACCGGAATCTGTGGGACAAAATGAAACTGTCCTCAGAGGAAAATTTATTGCACTGAGTTCCCATATCAGGAAAACAGAACGAATACAAATAAATAACCTGATGTTACACCTCAAGCATCTAGAAAAAGAAGAGCAAGTCAAGCCCAAAGCCAAAAGAAGAGAAGAAATTATAAAAATCAGAGCAGAAATTAATGCAATAGAGACTAAGAAAACAATCCAAAGAATCAATGAATCAAAGAGTTGGTTCTTTGAAAGAATAAATAAAATCAATAAGCCCCTAGCCAACCTTATTTAAAAAGGGGAAGAAAAAGCTCAAAGTCATGCATAAAGAATGAAAAAGGTGAAGTCTCTACAGACTCTGTAGAAATACAGAAGATCATCAACACCTATTTCAAAAACCTTTACTCTCATAGATTTGATAACAGAGAAGAAATAGACAGATTGTTAAAAACATATGAAGTACCAAAGCTAGGTCAAGAAGATGTAAAACTGCTGAAGAACCCAATTTCAATTAATGAAATTGAAAATGTAATGAAGTCTTTACCTACAGTGAAGCGCTTAGGCCCAGACGAATTCACTGCAGAATTCTACAAGAAGTACAAAGAAAGACTTAATGCTGACACTCCTCAGGCTCTTCAATGAAATTGAAAGGGAAGCAATCCTTCCTAAGTCATTCTTGGAAGCAAATATAACTCTAGTACCAAAACCTGAGAAAGACCCAGCTGAAAAAAAGAACTACAGATCAATCTCCCTAATGAACACAGATGCAAAGATCCTCAATAAAATATTGGCAAATAGGATGCAGCAAGTCATCAAGAAGATTATATACCATGACCAAGTGGGACTCATCCATGCACGGATGGTTCAACATACGTAAATCAATAAATGTAATCCACCATACCAATAAAGCCAAAAGTAAGAATCACATGATCATTTCTATAGATGCAGAAAGAGCTTTTGATAAGGTCCAACATTCATTCATGATAAGAACCTTACAGAAAATTGGAATAGATGGCCTTTACCTCAATATAATAAAGGCCATCTATGACAAACCAACGGCCAGTATCATACTAAATTAAAAGCCTTTACTTTCAATTTCAATACTTACAAAAATTGAAGGCCTTTACTTTAAAATCAGGCACAAGAAAAGGATGTCCCTTACCATTGCTCCTATTTAATACAGTACTGGAAATACTAGCCAAAGCAATTAGACAAGAGAGAGAAATAAAAGGGGTAAAGATAGGAAAAGAAGAAGTTAAATTATCATTATTTGCGGATGATATGATACTCTATATGGAAGACCCCCAAAACTCCATTGAAAGACTCCTAGATATAATAAATAAATTCAGCAATGTAGCTGGATACAAAATCAATACTCAAAAATCAATAGCATTTCTATACACGAACAACAAAATCCCTAACAGAGAAATAAGAGAAATCACACCCTTCACATTAGCAACCAAAAAAACGAAACATTTAGGAATTACTCTCACAAAAGTGAAAGACCTATATAGGGAAAATTATAATACACTGAAAAAAGAAATTGAAGAGGATCTCAGAAAATGGAAAGACATATCTTGCTCATGGATAAGAAGAATAAATATTGTAAAAATGGCCATTCTCCCAAAACTCTTATACAGATTCAATGCAATCCCAATAAAAATACCATCAACATATCTCATAAATCTCAAGAAATCACTCCTAAAATTCATTTTGGAGTGAGAAGAGACCTAGAACAGCAAAGACAGTTCTAAGCAGCAAAGGCAAGGCAGGAGGCATCACAATCCCTGACTTGAAGTTATACTACAAAAAACTGTAGTAAAATCAACATGGTACTGGAATCAAAACAGAGCTGATGACCAATGGAATAGATTAGAAGATACAACCACAACTACAAACATACTTAACCACCTTATCTTTTATAAAGGGGCCAAACGTTCACTGGCAGAATGACAGTCTTTTTAATAAATGGTGTTAGAAAAGCTGGCTCTCCGCATGCCGAAAACTAAAACTAGACCCATTACTATCACCATGTACGAAATTAAAATCTAAATGGATCAAAGATCTGAATATTAAAACAGAAACACTAAATCTATTGAAAGATAAATTGGGTAAAAACCTTGAAGACATAGGGGTAGGTAGACAATTCATGAATAGGACTCAAACCGCATGGGAAATACTTCAATAACTGGGATCACCTCTTATTAAAAAGTTTCTGCATGTCAAAAGAAATCTCCAGCATAGTGAAAATAAAACTCACAAATTGGGAAAAAAAATCTTAGTGAACTGTCCCTCAGACAAAAGACTTCTGTCTAAAACATATAAAGAATTAAAAAAATCAGATCTCCAAAAATCAAAGATCCAATATAAAAATGGGCATCTGAGATGTATATGCATTTCTGAGATGAAGAAATACAAATACATGAAAAAATGTTCATCATCATTACTCATCAGAGAAATGTAAATTAAAACCACACTGAGATTCCATCTCACTCTTGAAAGAATGGCCAGGATCAAGAAAACCACCAGCAAAAAAATGCTGGAGAGGCTGTGGGGAAAAAGGAACTCTCCTGCACTGTTAGTGGGAGGGTAGACCGGTGCAACCATTGTGGAGGTCAGTCTGGAGATTTCTCAAAAAGCTGGGATTGAAAGTCCCATTTTTTCTAGCTATTCCACTTCTAGGCATATTCCCAGAAGAACATGAAAGCATCATACCACAGTGATATATGTACACCCATGTTTATAACGGCACATTTGTAATAGCCAGATCTTGGAAACAACCTAAGTGTCCATCAACTGAGGAATGGATAAAGAAAGTGCTCTAAAGGATATAACTGCATGTATGTTTACATGTATAAGATAGATGACCATATTACTAAGTTTTTGTTGGATCACTGCACAGAACTGTTTGCAGTCTCACTGTTTGGATGTCCACTTTGTATGCTTTAATTTTGTAACTTGAACAACTATTTCTAAGATGTCAATATGTAATCTATTAACTAGTGATTTCTTACCGTTTATTTTTTTT
The DNA here is from genome assembly GCF_034190915.1 of Cavia porcellus. Lineage (NCBI taxonomy): Eukaryota > Metazoa > Chordata > Mammalia > Rodentia > Caviidae > Cavia > Cavia porcellus. The sequence goes on along the minus strand of NW_026947516.1, from coordinate 365,784 downwards.
GAAATTCTGTATTTCTTGTACCCTTTTTGTGTTTTGCTTTTTTTTTTCTCTTTAAATAAAATTTAAAAAAATATGACAGCATTAAAGAACATGAACATAGTGGCATGGGCCGGTATTCCCAGCACTTGGGAGGCTGAGATAGGAGGACTATCATGATTTCAAGATCAGCCCAAGTTATACAATGAGTACAAGGCCAGTATGGACTATGGAGAAACCCTGTGTGTCAAAAATTTTTAAAATTAAAGGAGATGGAGGAATCCAAAGAGTAAGATGAGGATCAGGGTCTGAAGGACAAAAGACAGACGGATGGAAAAGGAAGAACTATAGAAGCCACACCATCACTATCAATGACACTTACAGACAAAAGTCCTCTGGAGAAAGAGTTTTGTGGGCTAGGCTGCTACCATGCTACCCCGATGCTTGTTCATGAGCCTAAATATGAAGTTATTCATATTATAGCACACAGGACTGGTTTTTTTTTTTTTTTTTTTTTTTTTTTTGAGATAGGGTTTTACTATGTAGTTCAGGCTGGGCTTGAGCTCACAGCAGTCTTCCTGTCTCAGCATCCCCAATACTGATTTTACAGACATACATCACCATGCCCTTACTATGTTTTCCAAGGAACCTTTGTTATTTCCTAATTTGGGAGAGAAATAAATGACAGATGAAGATCCAGTGATTTTACAACCACAGTAAGGTAAACAGCATTTGAGACCAAAGATATCTGCAGTCTCCCAGAGCAGTGGCTCCTTCACACGGCAGCCACAAAAGACCCAGGAGAACTCAATGCACACAAATAGTCAATGAGACCTGACATACAGTGAGTACAATTTCTTTTCACTAAAATTTAACTTTACCATGAAATGCGGCAGAGATAACTTGGAGTTTCGTTTAGACTCACACAAAATAAGGTGTGAAAGAACTATCATCACTAAAATGCTATAACTAAACAAATCTGTGTGGATTTTTGGCACTGAGACACACACAGTACCCAACATCCACAATTTAAAGGGAGGAATGGTGGATTTGGGCTCACAGTTTGGAGGTTTCACCCACAGTTTGCTGGCAGAGCAGCTTGGCAGAGGGGCACAGCACACAGAAAGCTTGCTAATGGCATGGCATTGGGAAGATGTGAGCCATCAATGCAGGAGGAGTGAATATATACAAACTCTCGGAAGCCACCTCTGCTGTCACTGAACCCTTCCCGCAGGCTTTACCCCAAACATCAACCAGCTGCAAACCCATGGAAGGACTAATTCAGAACCACACCCATGATCCTGTCCCCTCCAAAAGGCCAACCAATACGTACATGATGCTTAGAGAATATCTAGATTTAAACCATAGCAATATTCTGGGACAAAGCCACAAGACAGTCACGGTCACAAGGGCTACAGCACATAATATACAGCACAGGGCATGGAAAGGCACACACAGTGAGCTGACCCCACAACCATGAAGAAGGGCCGAGTGCAGGAACAACCGGAGAACATGTGATCGGCTTGTGTCACACATGTGACACAGCAGTGGAGGCACAGCAGGGAAGTAAGTTTTAGTTACCACACTGAGCATAATTTGAGAGCTGGAGAAAGCAGACCATAGGTGCAGGGCTGTGTGTGGTGGGTGCTGACTGCAGGCAGCACCCGCACTAGCAAATTCCCCAACACCGTGAGCAGGTGCAGCAAAAGGCGCCCGGCAGGAGCTGCCACACGAGGGTTAAGAAGCCACAGAGGATGCACTGAGGTCAGGTGCCACTGTCCTGAACAAGTGTGGCTCTTGTGCCCGCTGGGATCCAAACCAGAAGGAGACCCAAAGGTGAAACTTCAGGCTGTAGCACAGCTCAAAGAGCAACTTAGCTGTGTGCTACTGAAGGACGTGCTAGATGTCACCCTCTGTAATATGTTCCGAGACATATAAATGTAACAAATTAGTATTTACTGAATTTTACCCTGAAAATAAATAAAAGCTTAGAAATATAGAAACTTTCCAATCAGGAACAAGAAAGAAGGAGACCCTGGACACTCAAAGACACTATCAACAATTGCGGTGCCAATCCAAACTTCTTTCCCACATTCGTCTCACAGGGGGTTTCCAAGTGGTTCTTGGGAACCAGGAATATGTTGCTCAAAATGCAATTTTGCTCATTTTGCAACATATATCAGCAATTCTGCATGGTGACTGTATTTACTATATATTATAACCATATGCTAATAAGATTATAATAAAAGATATTCAGGAATAGTCTGAGAAACGTGTAATTGAAGGAAAATCTAGAAAATGCTATAGTACATTTGGCCAGATTTACACAATATTTAACTCAAACATGCAAATTGTACAAATGGAAAGGGAATTTTTTTTTTTAATTTTTAAAAATTTTTTTGTCTTTTTCCTCTTTATCGGTACCGGGGATCGAACTCACGACCGCCTGCTTGCAAGGCAGGTGCTTATGCCGCTGAGCTAAATCCCCAGCCCCTGGAAAGGGAATTTTAGACACATTTCACATATTCAGGCAGACTCGCAATGCAAGACTTGCAATGCAAGTCCCTATTCAAAGAGAACTTGGCCATACAGAATGGTTTCTCTTCTTGGAAGGTAACCAGTTTGTGACATGGTGCCTAAATTGTGTCAGGTACCAGGTATGATACAACCCCACACACGCACACACACAACTGCATCACAGGAAGATGTTTATCTGAGTAAAGGGTGAGAAACCTATCATAAAATTCATCATGAAAACCAACAAAGAAAAACTTTATCTGATTATTTAAATCTTGCCATATTTTCTAAAACTCAATTTATAATGTTTCTTAAAGCACTCCACAGAAGAAAAATTATGAGTGAAACTTCATACCTAGATAACATACATGGAGTACAGAACGACCCACGTGTCCCTGAATGAAGGCATTTTTAGGTTTATATTAAAATCAGAAATAGGAATGTTCACTACCTCCACTACTAAGTCATGTGAGACCAAATATATATGTGGTGTTCTAAGGCAATAAACAGAAATTAATGACATGAACATTGAGGTGAAAGAGAAAATCACTTTCCATAAAGAATTTAAGAATCTAGGTGTCTTATTTTAGGAAAATAACAGGAGAATCATGCTGCCAAACACAAGGTCAACTGGAAAAAAAAAATCAATGTTTCTCATGATCTCATCATTCACTAAAACTCTGTCTATTCAATAAGCTAAGTTACTCTCATCAAAAATACATTTTGATAGAATTGCTCTAAATCATTTAGATCTTAACTTCAAAGCACAATAAATGCAAAGAACCTTGCTGCTCTTTCTGAATCAGGCTGGACATTTTAACAGTCATTGAAATACCAAAACACTTCTCTTTTGTTGAGGAGTACTGGCAAGAACAGACGTGACGCTGCATAGTTCACTGACACAGCAAGAGACTCGTCATACGGCCAAATGCCCCCTAGGCACTGCACAGTTTCGGTCCTTGCAGCTGCGGATCTGTGGCCCTGTATGTTAGTAACACTGACTGTGGTGTGGGGACATTTTGTTTGCAGTTGTTTGTCCTCCAATTTTTTTTTTTTATTTAAAGAAAGATAAAACAAAATAGAAAACGGGCAGAAATAGTACATACTTTCAAAGCAAAGAAATAGTAATAAATCACTAGCTGATGTATACATATTGTCCTCCTATAAATAGTTGTTCAAGGTACACAGTGGAACATATAAATGGGATTTCAACCAGGGAGACTGCAAACAGTTCCTTTCAACTATCCAACAAAAACTAAGTATTATGGCTATCAATCCTATACACTTAGACATGTACGCATTTATCCACATCTTCATTTATGTTGAGACCTAACAGAGCATATTAGATTAAAATCCTTGTGAACAGAGATTAATAATATTGCTGGATTTCACATCATAACACTCCGGAATCAAGATTGGGTACTGCAGTGCCACTTTCTTTCTTTCAAAGTTTTTGTTCATTTGATCATGTGTCATCAGATCAGTGCTCATAAACTGTTTATAGGTTTTACGTAAGCTTGAGTCTTAACATGTATTTCTATCCTTTTTATGTTAGAGGGAAAAACATAACAAAGCTGGACAGAACTAAACTTTCTCCTATAGACATATAAAACTAAAAAGACATATAAATCTGCTATATAAGGAGTTCTATCCTGGTCACTGTGCTGTTTCTTGTTATCATCAACAGAATTGGCTATATCATCAGATAAAGTATAATTGAGCATATGAGTACATAACAAAATTAACAGAAATACAACTTTATAGATAGTGTAGAGCTACAAAAACAGGTAGTAATCAAATCAGAATGGGTATCATAGTGAATCATTGTCATTTTCAGTATAGTTGTCTGAACTCAACTTGTTGCCATCATCCTTACAGGTTTTGAATAAAATCTGTCAATAATAAGCAGCAATCAAACAAGTCAGATTTAACTAAGAGCAGTCATGATATAACAGTAGAAGTCATAAATAGATCCTGATTGAGTTAATAGAGAATTAAAGATGTTCCCTATGCTATGGACAGCCGTCCGTGCCCCTCAGGTCCAATGCTTGTATACAAACTAGGACAGAACGAGTTCCAGTCAAGCAGAGGGGTGTGAGTAATAGAGGTTTTTATTTTATTTTATTTTTATTTAGAGAGAAAGAAACAAAAGAAATACGTGGAGATAAAAAAGGGTAGAAATAATACAGAATTACAGAAAAATAAATGGTAACAAAACGCCAGTTGGTAAGTTACATATTGTCATCTTAGAAATAGTTGTTCAGGTTACAAAATTAAAGTACGTAAAATGACATTAAAATAGTGACACTGCCAACAGTTCTGCTCAATGATCTAACATGAACTTAGTAATATGGTTAACAGTCCTACACACTTGTTTTATATGTTAAAGAGGGTAAGATTAAACATATCAAAACAGAACAAAATAGTTAAAAAAAAAACAATTTAAAGAAATACAGATTTCAAAGCAAGTCCACTGGAGATCTTCACTGTCTATCTAATTGTCTCTAGTTTCTTCCAAATAGTTTTCCCCATCTTCACACACATTAAATGCATACTGCATATTATAGAACTAATCAAATCATTACAGGATGATGAAGGCTTTTTAGGTCTTCAAGATCTGACATTGGGGAAGACAATAATAACTACCATTGCATTTCTCATTCTCTTTGTAGTAGCTGTCCTTATATTTACATATGCTGATATTGAACTTAAGAGACTAGACTAATATCACTCTGATCAGTGAATAATAGTATTGCTAGATTTTATATCATAGAGACTTCCGGAAGAACATGGCAGATAGATAGCAGCAGCTATGGAGGCTCTCTGAGATACCCCACTTAGAATACAGGAATGCTGCAGTAGGAGGAGTCCTAAGCAAGGGGAAATACACCCTGCTGACCCAGGAATGAACTAAACTAAGAGAAACCAACTGGAAATCCAATCCTGGTGCTAAAACAGGAACAGATAAGATAATCATATGTAATCTATTAACTAGTGATTTCCTATTATTTTTTCTGAAATTCTGTATAACTTGTACCCTATTTCTGCTTTTTTTCCCTTTTTCTCCTTAATAAAAAAAAAGATTTTATATCATAGTGCTACAAAATTAGCATTGGGTTTCTTATTATCTCTTCTTCGTAGAGTATCTGTTCATTACATATTGCATTATATAATCTGTTCCCGTAAATAGTTTTTTAAAAGAATCTTCTCATGCATGAATTTCTACATGTATATCTATCCTCTCGGTATTATAGGGGAAAACAAATCATAACAAGACAGCAAAATAAATTCCTAGAAAAACATGCAGTGAAAAAGACACATAAGACCACAATATTAGGTGATCTACCGTAGTTACTATGCTTTCTCTTGTTATTTTCCATAGTCTTGTCCACATCATTGGGCTTAACATAGTTGAACATAGTATTACCTAGCTATTTTTATAATAACACAACTTTGAAAACATTGTAGGACTTGAGAGCTGTTAATAATTAATACCGGTATGGATATCTTTTACATCATGTCATCTTCTACTTTTAGGGTTGATACTATCAAGCATATCAAATTCAAGTAAAATCAGCCAAGGCAAAACCACAGTCTTATGAATCAGATTCAAATAAGATCAGTCATACTAAGACAATATAAGTAGTCCAGGATTTCAGTTCAAGTTAATAGGAAATTAAGGATAGTTACCATGGTATAACCTGCTATGTTTGGGTCAGATGTCTGTGACCTCAAATCCAATGACTGGACAGACCAGAACAAATTAAATTCAAACTAAACAGGGCGATAAGACTACTGTGACTTTTAAATCCTGATACACTATTAACAATGACTTCTGCCTTTTTTGTAGTGTATCAAAGCTATCTATACTAAAGCCTATAGCTTACCATCTCTGCCTCATGTCTGCTACTCCCCTTTATTGCTATAATTTGTCTACCTTACTCCCTCTTTCCACTGTCTGTCCCGTTCATTGAGGCCTCTCTGCCACTGTTGCTGGAATGCTGGTATCCCTTCTTCTCTTTCTCTGGAATATCCTTAAGCACTCTCTGTAGGGTTGGGTTGGTGGCCACGAACTCCCACAGTTCCTCCTTGTCTTGGAAGCATCTTATTTCTCCATTAATTTTGAGAGAGAGTTTTGATGGCTATATGAGTCTTGGTTACATACTATTTCCTTTCAGGACTTGGAATATTTCTCCCCACTCCCTTATTGATTTAAGAGTTTGTGTTGATAAGTCTGTTGTTATTTTGATAATTTTCCCATTGTAGGTAATCTGCTTTTTTTCTCTGGCTGCTTTTAATATTCTGTTCCTTTGATGGATTTCTGGAATCTTGATTATTATATGTCTGGGTATAGAGCTGATTTGGTTGTAGGTAGCTGGTGTTCTGTATGTCTCTTTATCTGGATATCATTTCTTTTTGCTATACATGGGAAATTTTGCTTTAATATATCTGTGAATATTCTTTGTATTTCATTTTTGGTTGCTCCTGCTTCCTCACTCACATTCTTTATTCTTATGTATCTTTTTGTCATCTTCTAGCTTTTGAATTGTTTCTTTCTGGTTCCTTGTTATTTTTAAGAGGTCTTTTCTTTCACGAACATATATGTTAAATCTCTCTTCAAGTTCCAAAAGGCTGGCTTTAGTTTCTGTCAAGGCATTTTGCCAGTGTTCAACGGAGTTTTTAGTTTCCTGGTAATCCCTTTGGATCTGTTTCCTGTATTGTAAGTTATGTTTAGACTCTTCTTCAGAAGTTCCTCTTTCTTTTCTGATTTCCTCAGTTCTTCCATCTGTGTTTTCTTGGGCGGGGCTTGTCATTTGTTTAATTAATCTCTTTATATCTTGCCTCAGTTGGATCAGGAATACCGCTTTAAATTCATCTATGAGGTCATGGAGGTATTTTTTAATTTTGGCTGATGCTGTGTCCAGTATTGGATGGTTACCATACTTGTTCTCTTCAGTGCTTACTTCTCCTGGACTTATTTTCTCATGTTGGGCAGCTGGAGATTTTTTAAAAATTTTTTATCTCCTGTCATGTTTCTGGTTTCTTTCAGACTGGAGTGTTCTGGGGGTCTGTGGCCCTCTCGGTATTGCTTAGGGCCTTTCAGAAGTGTGTTGACTTGAGTTTTTGCTGTCCTCCCCAATTTGCTGTTATCTGGGGTAGGCAGGGATGCAGGGATGGTGTAGGCTAGCCTCCAGCCTCGGTGCCAGTCAATCTGCAAATTAGTCAGTACTTTGTGGGTGTCACAGACTCGTGACTATTTTGTATCTGCTTATTGGGTCCCAACCAGAGGCTTGGTTCAGCCCCAGCAGGTCCTGCCAGTTCTCTCTGTGCCAGAAGCAGCTGGCTAATGTCACCGTGGCACAGGGCTCTGCTCAAATCCCAGCTGCCCTCTTTCAGACCTCTCTGTGCCAGGAGCGATTATGTAATGTCCCTGCGGCTGCAGGTCTGCCCAATTCCAAGATGTATTGCACTAGTTCTATGTCGCTGATGCCGATACGGTGCCAGGATCTGCCCACTTTGAAGATGTCCTCCACCAGACCTCTCTATGCCAGGGGCGACTGTCTGATGTCACTGAGCCGCACACTCTGCCCAACTCCAAGATGTCTCCCACCAGACTCTCTGTGTTATTGATGCCACTGTGGTGGCAGGCTCTGCCCAATTTCAAGATGTCTTCCAGCCAGCCACAGCAGCTGAGGGACCCAGTCCCCAGTATGCACCAGGGCTCAGTGCAGGGCTTCCTCTTGAGTCTACTGCACACTACGCCACTTGCCTTCACTGCATTCCTGACACAGCGTGGAACGGTCAGAAAACTGCACAGTGCCCGGCTTTGGAACTCCGGAGCTTCTCACAATCTCCTCCAGCGCAGCTGGCTGCTTTGTGGGGTCCAGGGTCTCAATTTCCAGCAGTCCCCAAAAGCCTATAGAGCTTTTCCTCTTGGGTCCACTGGTCAGTTTGCTGCATTAAAGGTGCAGGATTTGCAGACTCTGGTTATCAGCCTTCGCAGTCTCAGCACGACCTTAAATCCTCCAGCCGTGCTGTCTTGGTTAAAAAGAATCATTATCCATTCATCTGGCCCTCTCCATGTTGTCATATTCTAGGATCTAATATGATTTCTCCAGAGAGACTCTCCGCCCAATCCCCTAGTAAGCCGCCATTTTTGAAAAAGCTGAGTAAGAGGTTTTACTTCCTGATACATTATTAGCTATATCATCTGCTGGTTTTTTTTTTTTGTTTTGTTTTGTTTTGTTTTTTTTTTTTTGAGGACTATTCCTCCCTTTTACTCCCCTAGAATTAACTGTGTATTTTTCGGTCTCCCCAACACTCATAGTTTTGTATTGGGGGGGGGCAACCTGCTAGTTACTTAAGTGTTTCTGAACTTTATCACTCCTAGACTGGATTTCTAGTTATATTTCTTCATTTATTAAAGCCTATCCATATACATTATTCTCTGGTTCCTGTATCACATGCAGTTCCAATTTCTAATGTTTCATTTTGGTCCATATAGCCTTTTTCAGGCTAATTATATTTCCTATAAAAAGCCTCTCGGTGGACCCTATCTTTTGATCCACTCTGCCTGCTACTCTCTATTTTTTTGCTTAAGTTATGGTATCTAGGCCATCTATATTAGAAATTATATCCAACCGTCTCTGTCTCAATTATATTGAGCTCTTTTTTTGTCATTAGTTGTCAGTTTGTCTTCTTCATTTTGCTTTCTGCTCCATTCATTGTGGCCTCTTTGTTACTATTTCTGGAAATAGAAACATAGGAGTTTCCTGCAATATTCTCTATAGAGTTAAACTGGTGGTTGCAAAGTCCCCTAGTTCCTCTTTATCCTGGAAGCAGCTTGTTTCTCCATTAATTTCTAGGGACAGTTGTGCAGAATATATCAATCTTGGCTGGAGGTTATTATCTTTCAAAGTTTAAATTATTTTGCCCGATTCAGATGCAGCAGCGGCAGCAGGGTATTCAAATTGTGGTTTCCAGATGTGCGGGTTGCAGCTTCGGGACTGAGATTTTATCTATTCTGTTCATAGCACCAGGATTGCATTTCCAGTTGGTTTCTCTCAGCTTAGTTCATTCCTGGGTCGGCAGGGAATATGACCCCTGCTGAGGACTCCTCACACCACACCATTCCTGGATTCTAAGCCGGCTATCTCAGAAAGCCTCCGTAGCTGTTGTTATCTATCTATCATGTTCTTCAGGGCCAGCTGTCCTCCAGTATTTACGCTACAGCAGAATTTGGTCTATGTCAGAGAAAGGTCAGTATCACTCTCTAACTTTCTCTTGGGGCAAAGATTTCAATTACTTGAACATTTTTCCAGGTGACATGTAAACCTCTCTGTTTCTATCCCAACTTTAAGAGACCCTCATTTGCAACTAATGGACCTTGAGTCAGTTTCTCAGCACCTCTTTTCCCTTCATTTTGCATGGCTTCACAGGTTTTAATTTTTATGTTCAATTACATAGAACTCTTGACTATTTGACATTCCAGCAAAAGATTTCTACTGTCTCATTTTATTCATTTATTTTTGTCCTTTTGACACAGGGTCTCACTATGCAGTTCAGACTGGCCTTGGGCTCATTTTGTAGGCCAGGCTGGTCTCAAACTCATAAAGGTCCTCCTATCTCAGCCGCCTGAGTGCTGCAATTACAAGCGTGCACCACCATGTTCATCTTACTGTCTCATTTTAAAGTGAATACAAACTTTGAGGATTAAAAAGACAGGTGTAGTATGTCCTAGTAAGTCTTCTGGACAGAAATCTTACGAAAGTCAACAAGGCAAAAGGCATATTGCACCAATGATACCAGACGTAAGACCTCACTTACTTTAGGTATGGACAGTTTGCTTTAAAATTGGATGTCATATCCCTGAATATGAATGATATATTGTAGAGAAGGAATGCTGCCATTTTTCATCAAGTACACAAGACAAAATAATGCAGAACATATTTAAAATGGCAAGTTGGAGGACCTAAGAGATTGCCGTTGTTAGGAGTTTGCAGGTCTACAGAACAGACATTCAGAACTCACGATCTAGTGGAGATATTGCTGGGTGTGTCCGGCCACAGGTACTCCAAAGTTTCCATGATCCTGGGCCAGAAGGGGCTGTGGCCTTTGGAGGAACAGGGCAGAGCTGTGCTGGGTACAGATGACCCATCCTTGAGAGCTGCTGCACAGGCTCCATCATGGAAGTACTGTATAATCTCAAATCCCCTGCACAAGCCTAATTAATAGCTCAAACTAGTTCTCACATTTCCTCACAGCACAGAACAGCTGAGATGCCCATTTCTATTCTGTCCATTTCTATTGTCCATTTCTATTCTGACAGTGATGAAATCCATCTGTGGGTCCAATCTAGTCCCTTAGATTGACTTCCCTATGGATCCTTTGAAGATTTGAAGCCTTTAATTCAGTTTACAATTCAAATACCTGGATCCATCATTTATTTGTTATAAAGTGCCTGATTACTGTGATTTCTGACATTCAGTATCCTTAAACCAAGTTTTTAATGAGTGTTTCTTGGTGAAAGGCAGACTACTTTTTTCCTCCTTTTCTCACCCTTCCACTCCGTCTCATTTTCTTCCTAATGCAGTGCTCCTAGGGTTTCAGCTGCTGCTCTTTTTTCATGCAACATTTCAAAAAGAAGTTTATTAGTGGTGTCCCCACTTTGGCTCCTGTAAGTAGGTGTTCTTCAAGCATGCACACTAATTCCCTGGAGTGCAGGTGGTCAAAACAGCAGTGGCCCAAAACTTTGCTGCAAGAGGTTGTACAGGGGAACACTAACTTCTTCCTGTACATCTTCAACAAGTTGTAAGTTCTTGAGGTTTTTGGCATTTAAACTAAAGAGACCAACAACTTTAGACACACAAACTCTCACTGATCAAACTGTGGGTACCATAATTTCCACCAGCTCCTGGGTGATTCCTGAGGTTGTTCAGGACGGCACCAGCTTCTGATGCTATTTTGTGCAGTAACCAGGAATAGTGACCCTTCCTTCCCACACACCTCTTATCAGTAAATGTGCTTGAGGATGAAGAGCGCACTGCAGCAATTCTGAAGCAGTCGCATTTGATTACCAACCTGCAGTTCTCCAAAGATGCTATTTCCTGCCGTAGCCCAGATGTGCTCAGGTTTCCATACTGGTGTTGGTCAGGTGGCACCAGCGGCAAATTGGGGACGATTGTGCCTTGGACTTGAGGCTCATTTTATCCAATGTGGAAGGCTTGCTGGAGAGCTGATCGCTAACTGTCCAGATAGGAACAGGGTTAGGATGAACTGGTACAGGGTACTCAGACTTAATGATCCGGCTGGGACAACGGTCACTTGTTTGGTAATGTTGCTGGCTGCCCTGAGGGAGTACTGCCATTCTAATGGGGTGGGACAAAAGGCTGTAGGATACAGGGCAGCATGGCTAAGACATGAGACTTTGCAGGCAGAATGAATGCCCTGAATCACAGACACTGACGGGTCAGAGGGCACTGCTCGCATCACCTGAGACATGGCTTCTATTTGAAACCCCTGGCTCAGATGAGGGGTTTTTCCTGCTGCTTCAGAGCCCTGCCTCTTTTATTAGACTTCCACCCAAACTTACACACGCGCACCTTAAGCTTTTCTACCTTCATTCCAACATTCAGACGTTTTCTAAATCAACAGGAAAAATGTTTTCTCTGCGTTTTGTAAATTTAGCAGTTCTGATTTTCTATGCCTGGCCACCTTTCACTAATTCAAGTTATTACTTAAAAAATCTCTTGCAGGTTTTATAGGAAGGAGCCCAGAATAATGTCCAGACACTTTATCTGTACATTTGGGAAAAGGCATCTCATCCTTTTCAGCATGAGACTCAATTCACCATTTTATTTTATTTTTATATTATATACAGGGATTCACTGCAAAGTTCAGCCTCACCTGGGAGTCACTATGTCACCTAGGCTGACATTCAATCCTCCTGCCTCAGCCTTGAGTGCTGGAATTAGCAATGTGTGCTACTATGCCGGGCTCGTCATTTTAAATTGTGACAACAGATGGCGCTGAAGACAACTAATTTACAGTACAAGTAAAACATCCTTGGACATCAAGGGTCATACACATTGTATTTGTAAATTCAAAAATACTTGTAGCTTCTCTTGTTATCATTTAAACTGGCCACTGTTGACCCAAGCCTCATAACTCTTCCATGTTTATGATGTTGGCCTGGTCCCCTGGTGATCAAGCCAGTCTCAGAGTTTCTGTCTCCACTTTGAACAGTTGACAAGGTGACCATGAGCAGGACTAGGGGTCAGTATGGGTCCAGAAGCCCAGCATCTGGACGTGGCAGCTCTGATTCTCTGGTGGGAAGAGGGCACTCATGCTCCCCCATTTGCACCTCCTTGGAACTGTTGGGCAGCACCTCTGAGCCCCATCCTGGCCCCCACGCTGTGAGGAGGAGGAGAAGGCTGGGGCTGCAGACTCACCCAGCATCTTGATTGTATCGCCTTCAAATGGGGCACAGGGAAGGAGAGCAGAGCATTAAATGCTGTCCATAAGCATCAAGAGAGCAGCTCACACACTGTGCTTTCCAGGTTAGCTGGGATGACACATAAACCATCGTGCCTTTATAAATAACAGAATTGCTAACAAATTAATATTCAAAACCCTTTAAGATGAAATAGATCCGTTATTTTCGAAGTGAAAAAAAGAGGATGCAGATTGACAGAGACGTAATTTTCTCTGACAGGAAACCAAGAGCAAAAGAAATGCAGGCAAACTGTCAGTGTCCTGATGAAAACCAGTGAGGGGAGTTAGAGAGGACAGACCCCTGCAGGCAACTTTACAAGATCTAAAAATGACTCGGTTTGACCACGAACTATTGCAAGTTCCCACAGTGTGTATCAGAAAAAAATAAACTGTTTCCTTATTCTGAGAACGGGATCGGAAAAAAAACAAGCCATTCTGAAAGTTCAGAGTTTTCACTGAAAAAAAAAAAAACATAAACAAAACAAACTTCTACAAAGCCTAACCCCTGGCTTGGGAAAACAGGAAGCACCTAACCCCAGCCACAGTAGTCTTCCTCCCTAGAAGCTGGCCTAGGACGATGTGATATTGATGTTCACCTCTTTAGAGTAACCAGATGTTCACACACGACAATAAACAATAGCAACAAATCCACAAATGAGAGGAAAATATGACTCAGGAAGGAGACAAATACATTTAGCAAAATAGATCTGAAAATAACAGCAAATAAATACATAAAGACAGTAGAGCAACTACGTTAATTATTCAAAGGCTGGTGGAGGCAACCAGAGAGCAAGAACCTTCAGGAAAGAGAATGGTATCTGGAGAAAACTTCAGTAAAGATTTAGACATTAGAAAAGACAAGGTAAGTTACCCAACTGAAGAGAATGAATGAAATGAATGTACTGCTGCAGATTCTATTACATAATCAAGAAATTAAATCCAAACTGACAACATCAAAAAACTACATTGTTAGAATGACTGATTACAGCCAGGTGTGGTGGGGCGTGCCTGTAATCCCAGCACTCAGGAGGCTGAGGCAGGAGGATCAGGGCAAATTCAAGGTACAGAGTGAAGTCAAGGGCAGCCCGAACTGCACAGTGAGGCCGGTTTCAAAAGAAAATACAAGGAAAAAAATGAACTATTGATTATGAATGAATGGCATGAATTGTTAGAGAGAAGAGGAAGCTCTGTGACTGGCCTGAGGTGCAGGACTGAGTCTGAATCGACAGCGTGCTTCAGAGACAGGTTTAGATTACCAGTAAATACGTAAGACCAACACTGAAAAACCACACAATACTTGGATGCAAGCCTACTGAAAATCTCAGAAGACAGAAAACAAACCATACAAAATGCAATAGAAACAAAAAAGGAGAAAACACCAGAAAGATTATACAGTACTAGAAACAGAACAAAGAAGATAATAAAAAATCAAATAAAACAAAGTTCAGATATACTTATAAGTCTGATAGGAATTTGAGGTAACCTGCTAGTTTTACCATCTAAAATTATAAATATCTCAAAATTCAAGTTTCAAATTATAAAGACATTGAATGGGGGCTGGGGATTTAGCTCAGCAGCGTAAGTGCCTGCCTTGCAAGCAGGCAGTCGTGAGTTCGATCCCTGGTAACAATAAAAAGGAAAAAAACCAAAAAACCAAAAATATAAATAAACACACTGAATTAAAATTTGTTAGTGAAAAATTATGAAATATTTTCCAAATCCAACAAGTGTAAGACACATAAATGAAAATAAAGATTAACAGGAGTATTATTTACACAGGTAAACTAGTCTACAATTGATTCAGATGCTGACCAAATGTCATTCTTGTTTACCTGTCTGTCTCCCCAGAGTTTTGGCGAACCTGGGCCTCCTCCATCCATCCCCTGCAGCACACCGTGCATCTTAGCTCCACTTTTTCCAGATTCTATGACAGTTTATTCCATACAATTTTTTCTAAATAAAAAAAAACCAAAAAACACATTTTAGCAATTATGACTGTTTCATCATCAAAACAAAAACTTGCAACTTCTTTAGAATGACACATGTCATACAATGGTAGCTACAAAAATATGCCTTCCATCAGTCACAAACCAAATGTTTCACAACAAAAATGCCACCAACAGATTACAATTTGTTGCTGACAAGGGTTGCTGACGATGTGTACAACATTCACAGCTACTTAACTTACAAGGTGCACAGTCACACTGGAACCTGTCCTGGAAGTTTCTGCAATTCTAAAAAACACAAGTATTTTCTCAGTTCTTTTTTGTTTCTGCACAGAATATCTCACGGTCAGTAAATAAAGAAGAGGTTTCCTTTCACCGAGAGCTGTGAGCTACAGTGAGAAATTAAATCTGCTCCCGGCCTTCTGGCTGACAAGCCCTGAGGTCACACATGGGCAGAGTCTGAGTGCAGGGAGAGCCCTCACCAAACTCTCTGTGCCCGTCCCATCATTCACACAAAGCAACTCCCAAAACTATCAATTTCTAAGTGGCTTCTAAGTAACCCAACTGTCTGTATTTACTCATACAATGTTTTTATCACCTAGTCTAGGCCACTGTGAGATAGATTTCATCATGAATTTTGAATGGAAGAATGTACATTTAACCAAAATTGCTTCCACATGACTCATTAATCATATTTTAGACATATATAATTCTTAAACATATATACAATAGTTTGAGGACAAGTCTGCACAACAATTTGTGTGGAATATTTATACCGCTAGTAGTTAAGTTAGGTAGAGATTCACAGTCAGTGTGAAAGGAACCAGGCCCAGGACAGAGACACTGTTCAGAAGGGGAGAACTGGCTCTGCAGGTGAGGGCTGAGCTGAGAGAAACCAGGCTGAACGCTGCAGACGCCACGGCCAGGCCCACAGCTCACCTCAGGTTAATGGCAGCTACAGTTGTACTGTGACTACCATCATCATCTCAGGAAAGACAAAGACTGCAGCAGAAAGCACTCGGATGACCAGGACACCCTGAGCCTCACCCCTACTCCTGCCAGGCCTGCACTTGCCGCTCCTGAACTAACAGCTGTAGATAAACCACAGCTTGGGATTCCTGGAGAGGAATATTGCTAAGGGCCTTGTTTCAGTGTTAAATACTGGCTATGCAATTTCACTTCTAGCCCAGCAGGTTGAATTTAATTTCCCCCAAGGCAACCTGTAACAGGATTTTACTGTATAAAAATCCCTAGATGTCATGATTTTACTGTGTGTAAACGCCTTACTTGCAACCCACTTTCACACTTCTTTCTGCTGCAGGACCTTTTCTCTTTCACCTTCTTTGTGACCTGCCTCCTACAGCATGTTTTCTATGCTTTGGTGACAGGACAAAAGAACTCACAGGTTTCACAGGCTGGAAGGCACTTTAGTAACACTGCAACTTAATATTCACAAAGCTACAAGGTAGGGCCTGTTGAATGCTCACAAGTTGATGAATACACAAAACTTTAACCTCTCCATGTTATTCATTTGTGCAAACTAATAATTTTCTGAGCAAAGTTACAATTTAAATTCAAATTTGAAATCTCAAGGGAAAAGAGTCAGACACAGAAAGTGTTGAATTACCCCCTTATACAAAACTGCCATGGTGAAAATACACAGAGTATGTGGTAGATTATTCATTTGGATATGTTGGAAAACTGGAGAATTTAGAAGATAGGTTTTGTTTAGCAGCAAAATGGGATACTCAAAATGGATGAGGCTGTGGACTGTACATATTTTTAAGTGAATGACTAAGTAGAAATTAAGTTAGATGTGTACTAGTACAGACGTCATAAAAGACAGTTCCTTCTTCACAATGGGCAAAACCACTGGAGAACTACTGGAGGCAGAGTGACTTACAATGAATGAAAGAAGGATGGGACAGAGGTAGAGACTGGAAGAAGAGGTAAGTAAAAAAGAAGGGGCATAAGAACAATAAGTGAAAAAAAGGATAAAAGGAAAAAGAATAAGAAAGGGAAGGGACAGAGAAATGAAACAAAGGAATGAAAAGAGGAAATAAAAAAAAAAGCAAACGTGGAGGGGAGGGAGACTGCAGAGGAAAGAGGACAGATGGGCGGAGGAAGAGGACAGGCAGAGCCACTGTGCTGCTGCTGAGGGCGCCCAGCCTCAGAGCTCCCAGGAGAGGTGTGGCGGGAAAGGCCTCCTTCCGCTGTTCTGCTGATCCTGTCCCCAAGGAGAAACTGACAGGGTTTCCACCTTTCCTGGATCACTCTGCAGAGTCTCCACTGAGATGATTTCGAGTCTGAGCTGGACATAACTGACCGGGGAAGGCCAGAGAGCTTGCCCAACCCAGGTAGGTGATATCCACAGAGAGGCGATGTGCTGTCCCTCAGCACGGGGCCCTGAAGGTGGCAGATGACATGGAGACAGAGCAGGGGACAATGAGGACTAGCAGCCGATGACACCACGTGCCTGCTGAGTGGCATTTCTAGCTGTACGGGGTCCCACATGAGGGAAAATGGGGCAGGGAGAATCTTGCATGATTTTAGACTCACAAGGCCTCACAGAAACCCACTGTTGTCACCATAACTGAACAAACACATCCCAGGAGACAGCCACAAGGCAGACGCTGCCACAGAGGCTAAAATGTGTACTGTAGTTCAGAGCTGGGCAAACAGGCAAATAGTGGGCACAGCCCACGGCAATGAGCAAGAATGGAGCGCAGCAGAGGGAAAGAACAAGCTGCTCTGGGGCGCCCAGGACACACAGGTGATGCAGAGCAGAGGCACAAGAGGCTGCCACCATGTGTGAGGACACTGGACACAGTTGGAAGGGAGCTGCCCTGGGAAAGCCCAGAGGCCGCAGAGGACAGACTGGGACAGGGCTCGGTGCTTCTGAGCAGGCGGGGCTGCTGCTCGCTGGGCTCCAGGACAGGGTGAAGACACAGTGCGGACATTTAAACTGTGACACCAACCAAATGACAGTTTAATAACTATGTTACTGAACAACTAAGTAGGCAGTGCGCTGTCGTTTTTCTCATCTACACAGGTACAATCGCCTTGACGTTCATCGTAGAGAAGGCTAAACAGAGACACTGTATTAAGTTCTTGAGCCACAGATGTGAGCACTGGGGTTTTGTCAACGCCGACTGCAGGAAACGACCCGCATTTGCAGTGCTGCAGCAGGCGCGGGATAGCAGGCTAAATTACTTCTCAGAGTCAGCATGTTCTACACGTTTGGTTTCAGTATTTAAAAATGTAATTGCTGAGAGTTCCTGCTTATATAACTTCCATGTTTTCATTTATTTTTAATCTGTACTTCAGCATGCAACCCACCATCTTACTTCCTACAGAATAACAGTAAAGGGAGAAGGCAGCAAACTCCACCCTGGGAGACTAAAGCAAGAGGTCACAATGTAAAGTTCAGTATCGGGTCATTCAGCAGGAGACTGTATTGGTATCGAACCAGCAAATAATTGCAAATATCTGATAAAATTTCCCTGAAATTCAAGTAGTAAATGGCACATCTTCACTAAAATAGAAACAGATGTACTCAATCAAAATACACACAAAGGTGGCTTTAGTGAAGAATGTACCATACCTCAGTAATACAATTAAAGACTATTTTAATGCACTTAGAAACATTCACACAAGAGGTAGTAAATATAGACTATTTATAAAACAAGAAATCTATGTTTCACCAAAAATAAACATTTACAAAAAATTTTATTATGCATATGACATTTTCTTTCAAATACAGAATATAAATATAATACAGAGTATAATACGGAAGAACCACCATGGCAGAAGGTACAGCTTTACAGCTGTAATTTATTTGCTTTCTCACTACAGGGAGGAAATAGTAGACTTCAGTCACACTGAGCACACAGCCTGACTGGTCTCAAGCCTGCACTTGTCGTCTGGCAGCTGAGTCACAAGTGCTGGATTTCGGGTGTGAGTCACCATACCTGACTGAAAAATACACTATGAAATAAAGTTTCAATAGAAAGTCATGGAATGAATATGCAAGTATGTGGAATTAACTAATGATTTAAGGGTAAAATGCCAATGTTTTGGGAAAAAAAAGACTGTCAGTTATATATATTGCTTTTAAGAACTATATGTAGAAAAACATTTCGTCAAAAACAAAGATTAATGAAACAAGTCTCAAAATATTGAAAAATATCATCAAGATGGTAAAAAAGAAAGAGACAACAGGGAAACAAAAACTGAAAAGAAGTGATACAGGGCCAGCGGGCACGTCAGCTTCCGCACAGCATCTCACTACAGGGTGAGCCATGCTGGCCGTCAGTGCTTGGTCCCTCGGACCAGCCTCATGGAGGACCGCACTGCACGTGCAGCCCACTGCACCTTTCCAAAGAGGGTGTTTTAAAAGAAATTAAAAGTGTAACAGAATTACCATTTGATGAATTTTAGATGGTGGAAATATTGTCAGAATTGTATAAAATTACAAAAATGCCCATGGAAGACATGAACAGCAGAGACTAAAATGTTAGAAAGGAACCAAATGATGATCCAAAATTCACACTGATTTATTGAATTTCTTCAGAGTAATCAGGAATCCATTTGTATATGTACCAACTGCTCAGGATGAAAATATTTATTCTGCAGGGGAAACATACAATTATGAACACAAGAATAAAAAGCATTCACTCATCTGAGCATAGCATTAAGTGTCTGTCATAAAAAAAAACTCGTAAATAATTTAAGAACCTTACATCATCAGGTTAATACAATCTTTACCTCAACCTAGAGAACATGTTAATAAGGAAAGGCAAATAAAGGCCCATCATGCACATGCAAGCTGACTTTCAAATCCTGGATAAAATTACCTAGCAAAGTGCAAGACGGTATTAGCAGTGTCCCACGTCTGCATGCAGCTGAGTGGTGGCACAGTTCCCTAGCCAACTTGATGTCCTGGGTTCAATCTAAGTACCACACACGGGAAAGACCTGTGTAAACAGTAATGAACTGTGTTTCTTCATCTCATCAAAGGGTGTGTCAGTATAAAACTGCGGTGAAACTCACCATACGCATACACAAAACACTTCATCAACTTTTGACATATTTTATAAAACCCAATTTTTGTTAATTATTTGTGAAAGGTATGTGATAAAGCAAAATAGTATAATAATAATAACTTGATAATAACTTGATAAACACATAAGAAAACGCACTAGTGTTACAAACAATGAGGACACGTACATGAGTTATTTTAAAATCAGAACTAAGTTGAGAATATCCACTGTCTCCACAAATATTCAAGTGTTACAACAGGACAACATGAGCAAGACAGACAAAAAGTGACAAAAAGATGAAAGAGATAAAGCTATGCTTGAATGATAAAAGAATCAAGATGTAAATCTTGAAAACAACAACACAACTGTTGTGGAAGGCAAGATCAACTGCAAAAAGGAAATAATGCTTCTCACAGTTCTAACACTGATTGAAACAATGACAATACAGTGAAGCTACATGATACCCAATCAGAACAAAAGTACAAGTAAATGTAGCTCCCAAATAATTTATCTTAAGGTCAGGACACAAAATAATCTACAAAGAAATCTGAAAGGTTGCTAATTAAGGACCAGTGTTTAGCAGATTATCAGTGAAACTAGCAAACAAACAGAAAACAAACAAAAACGTTTTCTTATTTGCAGGATTGGAAATACAAGCAGGGCTGGGGATTTAGCTCAGTGGCATAAGCGCCTACCTGGCAAGCATGAGGTCACCAGTTCGATCCCCAGTACCACAAACAAAGAAAGTACAAGAAGGTCCCTATGCCATGTGGATACAAGGAGAATTTTCGACACAAACGTCATTGTCAAAAGTACATCTCTGGGGCTGGGGACTTAGCTCAGCAGCATAAGCATCTGCTTGGCAAGTGCAAGGTTGTGAGTTTGATCCCTGGTACCAAAAAAAAAGTACATGTCATTACACAACTAAACTTGCTTCAAATTTTTGCAAATATTTCTGAAATACGCCTTGAAAGGAGTCAGCTGGGTGCTCCCACCTGGTGTCTCACTCAGTCTCTGCCAATATGTTGCTTAGTTCATGAAAACGCCTCCTCACTTGTCACTGTAAATCCAGGCCGGTATTACCACCTAGAAATGATCTCATAGGCCACACAGCTTAAGAATTATTTAAAAACTCGATTGTGTAATACTACCAAAAAAGTCTTTAAAAGTGCAAAGTTTTTAACATGTGTAACACGTGCAAAGAGAAAAATCACACATAGAAACAGAATTGGAGAAGATCTAAATATCACGAGAATCATGTAAAGACTCCAATTTGTGATGCAGTATGCTAGGAATTGTTAAATAATTCTAAATCGAACAAACCACAAAAACAAATGCATACAATATAAGCACTTTTCCTTTCCATGAAATACAATTAGCAGTACTATTATCTTAGCTATCTTGTGCATATATATGTATGTATTTTCTCTTTTCTCCTTCACACCATCCCCAATGTTCTTTCCTTTTGAGCAGTTTCTTGCCCTTTCACAGCATCTACTGGACCTTTTGGATCTTATTTACTCTTTCAGTTTCTTTTACTAGGGAGAAAATACGATGTTTACATATGCAAGTCTGATTTATTTCACATTATTTACCTCACATATGGTCTCTAGTAACACTTATTCATCTATAAAAGCTTCAAGTTTATGTTTCTTTAATCTGAGCAACTATTCTGAAGATAATAATGTGCAATATATTATCCATTGCTAATTTCCTATCATCTTGTTTTGAAACTCTGTATCATTTTTATTGTTTTGTTAACTCTCTTTAAAAGAAAAAAGAAAAAGGATGCAGTTGTATTTTCTAATCTCAAATAAGAGCATAAACAGAGACAGCCTTTCCCACTGTCCAGAACTTGCTCTACACTAAGTCACTTACACCTGAAACAAGAAATATGAATACACTTGCTTTAAAAATACTAATATTTCATGGGGTTGTCAGAACAAACCAAATGCACAAGTCATTTCTTATGGTGCTCACTGAATCTCTCTAATTTTGCATCACAAATATTCCAACGTGTACGCTAGGTATACTGAGAAAATATGTAATATAGAAGCAAAACATGAAAAAAAAAGAAACCCTACTGAATGAGAAGCTGTACGAGTGAGGATCTCTTTAAAAATAAAACTGTAAAGCACAAGTGTTAAGGTTACTTTGAAGACATAAAAAGCAATTTAAAATTTCTGCTCAGGAAAGTAAATTCTTAATGAAAATGGCATGATAGAAAAATTGTGAGAAGATATGTTGATCCTGTATAACTTACAATAAAATATGAACAACAAAAGGATTTTATCAAAAGATTCATCACAAATATGAAAACATGATGAAATTAGATATTTTTAGAAGGACTTAAACAATGAAAAAACAATTCACAAAATAGAGACATAAGTGAGAAAAAAAATAAAAAGACACAATTAAATTTTTCTAGGATCCCATAAAGTATCTAATGGAAAAGCCTAATATTGGTTGGATATGAGAAGTGGGAAGGCAGCCCCCAGGCGGAAGTATGCCTGGTCCACCATGATGGTGCTGGACACACACTCTGAGCCCCAGCAGAGAGGCTCTTGGGCCTGAGCATCTAGGGCATCTGATCCTCTTCTCTGATCGGCTTCTAGGGCACTAAAGAATGTGCTTGTGGCATTTACAACAGCAACACAGCTGGACAAGCCTGCTGTCCCAGTGCTGTGGAAAGGGACATGAGTTGTCACCAAGACAGACTCCAGTGGGGAGTTACAGGTACACTGATGGAAGTAAACCTGGAAAATAATGTTGGGCAGGTAACGAACACACAGGCTGAGTGCTCTCCCACACTCCCACGTGGGCACAGTACACACAGATGCACATGGGCTGGATGTGGGGGGCAGGGGGAGAGCACACGGCTGGCACCCGTCACTCTCTGGGGTCTGCAGACAGCAGGAACACTGCCCAGGAAGCCACGGTGCAGAACCCAGTCATGATGAGCAGGATTATGAGGGTCGAAAAAAGACACATGTGCAAGAAGAGCACTAGTGACAGGGCTGATATTTCATTCTTGTAAGGGCTGTCATGTGAGTTATGGGACACTGATCACCATCCCTGATTTCTACCCATGCTGTAACCCTCACTTAGGACCCACACCATGAATACAACAGAGCAGATGTTTTCTGGTGTGCACAATCAGCACCCTGAAAACCACCCACTTAGCAGGCACAGTGTACACACAAGCTCTGAATAACAAGATACCCAAAATGGGCAAAGACCATAAGAACTGCCACGTTTCTCTGCACCCAAGGCAAAGCATTCTGGGAGAGGAACTGCGGACACAGCTATAAGCAATCCAGGATAGAAAGGCAGATTTTGGTCCAAGTTTAAAGCAGTTGGAAGGCTTCTCAAAATCAGCATAAATCAGAGGTAGGAATCAAGTGTTTTCCATCTAACATTCCACATGCTTGTGGTCTTGTGTTAAACTTTTCAGCTCAGTATCTTTACCGGAATGTTCTACTCATTCTTCTTTTATTCTTTCTTTGTGCTTTTTTGTTGTTGTTTTGGTTTTTTTGTCTTTTTGAGACTCAGTTTCACGATGGAGTTTACGCTGGACTTACGCTTTACTTTGTAGGCCAGGCTGGCCCCAACTTCACACCAAGCTTTCTGCCTCAGCCTCCCCAGTTCTGGCATTACAGGTATGTGCCACCATGCCCAGATTTACTCCCTTTCAGTGGTGACATAAGAATACGACTAATTTAGGGGACCTCACTGTAGTACCAAATAGAACAAAGTAAAGCAAATGAAAACTCCAAGTGAAAACTCCACAGACCACTGTTCCTGTTCCCAAACTCACACCCTTCTCGTGCCTTGCTGGCTTTGTACAAGATGAGTAAGACAGCATTCAAAAGAGGAAATGATCCTATGAATGCACTGTTCTAAATGGACTCCATACAGAGTTGAAGAAATGAGTCCACAGATACTGAGTTAGAAAACTATACTGTGATCAACCCAAAGAAAGGTGAAAATAAAATGTATTGAAAATGCACACAATATCCCTGATTAATCAAACATCACTGTCAAACCTTTAAACCTGCTCAACACATACTCCTTCATTTTTATTTAGGAATATTTATGTGACAGAGACAAATCCAAGATAAAATATCACATAGCTTATGTACAGTATGGAGTACAGTGCAGTGTAATCACTGGCTGTTCACCTAAGCAGCTAGATTCATGGTGTGCACCACCAGGCCTCACTGATGTTCACTCTCCTGGCACTGAAATCTCAGGAAATCACTGGGATTAAAGAATCGTAACCTTAAAACAGGTAAATGTCACACGTCTGTCTTCCTAGCAGTGAGGGAGGAGGACACAGTATCAAAAGTCCCCCCCACAGCCTGGGAAACTGGGTAAGACCAGGTCTCAAAAGTTAAAATATATGGGGCTGTGTAGCTCAAAGCCAAATTCCTGCATTCAGTCCCCAATAAAATCTTCAAACACACGTTGTAATCTTTGTATTCAAGAGAAACCCCTTTCCATTGTACTTCAATGGTGATGCCCACCCTATTACTAAATCTACAAGTCCAGTTTAATAATTTCAATTTTGCCTCATAAATAATGAAGTGAACTGATCAGGAATAAGAGACGACACAGTCACAGTATTGGTCACAAGGTTCCCCTGCTTTCTTTAGGCTCTGACCTCTGAGCCTCTCAAGGCAGGGCAGCACAAAGTCCAATTATTATCACAATGAGGACAATCCGATCTCAGGAGAAGGTCACTGCTGCCACTGCTGATGTCACCTCCCTCATCCAAACTCTGGTCCCTCATTGCCTTTTTCCTCCCCTTGGCTCCTCCATATTAAATGGCTCCTCCATTTATTCCTATTATTATTAGGCCTGTAGGTACTCAGACTAGGGATTTTCCTCTGTTTCGGTGCTTGTTTTATACACAGCACCTCTTAATCAACATTTCAATTTTAAACCAGTGTGTACAAGGATGACAGCAATGATTTCAGTGATGACAGCCCTTGTCCTCCCTCCACGGCCAGTGTCACATGTCCCTGTCCACACAGATGCCTCCGTTCAAGGTGTTTCTCAGTTTGGGTTTAACATGCAGCACTTTCAGAAAGTCGTCCTTAGCAAGAACTCTTTCTCCTTTCTTGATATTGCACAGGATTTCTCTGGTTTCACAAACAGGACAAAAGAAAATAAACTTTCAAAAGTGTCTTGAAGAGATGAATTTTCCTTTAGCAGCAGACAGCACAGACTGCAAATTACTAGGAGGCAAGCTGCGCAAGCCATCCTTCCTCCCTGGTGCACACTGTCATCACAGCTTGGAGAAAGCAGATCTCATTATCCAACCAACTGGTTACACTAATGAGGTCATGGCTCCTGGGCAGAGTAAATTCTGCCACTTTGAAAGCCCTCTACTGCAAAGTTTTATAGCAGGTCATCAACTTTCTTTCAATATTTGCAGGAATAGTCAATAAAGCACATGCACAGTTTATTTTAAAAAATGGCTTTGCAAAAATAACAATGTTTATAAAATTGAGTTATTTGCTTTGGCACAAAAGACTACCTCTTTCCTCACTAGTAATGCATTAATATACCCACCATCTTCCTCAGAGTTCTAAACTCTCTGGAAGGCCTTGTTTAAAGAGTCTGATTGTGAAGGATAGTTTGTTTTGTGATCTTATGAAGGCGGCACAGAGCTGTGGTAAATGGCCTGGGGTAGAGTTGTGTAATCAGCTATACAGATAACAATTAAAATAACAGGAAGCCAAATACAGATAGAATATCAAGATTCAACTTCCTCAAGAAAGGGAATGCAGCCTTCCTCTACTGCAAGGAGTTGCAGCCACTCTTTACCAAGCTCCCCAGTTTCCAGGAAACTCAAAATAACTACTTTTTCTCTAAAATCCCACTTCCCTTTAAATCTTACACAGTAAAAAAACTGGCTTGAGCACCTGAGTTTCAATAGTGATTTTCAATACAGTCACCTGAGAGAGACAGATATGAAATAACTGAGCAATTACCATGCGCTGGTTATCTCTAATTAGCTCTGGATTGATCAACCACCTGGCCACCAACTCAGGATGCTTCAAGCAGACAGCTTTGTTCATAATTTCA
Organism: Cavia porcellus; assembly: GCF_034190915.1. Lineage (NCBI taxonomy): Eukaryota > Metazoa > Chordata > Mammalia > Rodentia > Caviidae > Cavia > Cavia porcellus. Next base: position 339,716 of record NW_026947516.1, on the reverse strand, counting down.
ATGAAAACTCTCCTAATGTATGGACAGCTAAGACCCATAGTTGGGGTTAGAGAACATACTGAGCCCCCTAAGAAGTAGACATACAGCCTCTGTGTCACAGCAAACAGTCATACTGATGGAATGCCATTTCACACTTGTATCTGGGTAGCTACAGCTCCTTTAAGCTCCCTTTCAGCAAGGTCACTTCCCCAAAAGGAGTTGCTAAGCTAGTGCTGGACAATTCCCCTGTAGCCCACCAAACACAGCGCTCTACCAACACGTCCAATAACCAATCATACAGTGTCCATTGCAGGGGATTCAGATGATGCCCTCACCCTATAGCACAAGACACCATCCACAATTCGTTGCTAACTCAACTCTCAGTGTCCCCATTTCTCTCCCAGAGTGGCTTTCGAGCATTTCTCGCAATACCCTCAATACAGTTTTCCTTGGCGCTGGTCTTCCCTGACTGCTTTTCCTCTTTCTGTCAGAGAGCTTACAAGCCCAGCAAAGTTGAATCTGGAGACCCAGACACATGGGCACCAGAGGTAACATCAACAGCCTTTCTCAGGTTCAGCACTTCACTCTAGTGTAGAAACGATATAATTCTGTTTTATAGCATTGTCCATACCGATCTCACATAAATAACTAAGGTGATAGTTTTTGTATTGCTAAGTGTGCCACTCAGGAGTTCACCGCATTTATGGGAAACCTGTATACCAAGTCACGTCACCGGTATGTTTAAACTTGTTTTGCATTCTCGTTGCCCTTCTCAACCTCTATTATGAGGTTGGCAATGTGGAGAAATATTAGAAACTCAGGAAGCCACCGTGAATAGAAAAGGGCAGAGGTCTGAGAGGAGGTGTGGATCTGAGACCCTCACGCAGCCATTTATAACAGTCACATCCCCAGCTCTGCTACTGAAAGCACCGAGACCAGGGACCCAGCGCCCGCAGCCGCACCAGCTCCAGGCCGCCCTGAACCAGGGCCGCCCCGAGCCCCGCTCTCCCCACACCGCTGAGGCGCTGCTGGGCCACACCGGACGGCACCGTGGGCGGGCAGTGTCACGGTGGGGACGGACTCACGGACACGGCGGTGACCCGGACCCCGCCGAGGGAAAAGTGGCAAAAGCCCCAGAGCCCGGAGGACCTCGGGGTCCGGAGCTCGGCGGGAGGCTGCGGCTCCCAGAGCCGGTTCTAGCCGCCTCCTCTCAGACCTCAGCCCGACCCCCTCCCTTCCCCGGCTTCCGTCCCGCACCATCACCACAGCGCGGCTTCCCGGTGTCCCCGAGTCCTTCCCACGCGGCCTGCAGCCCGCAGAAATCCCAGAAGCCGGGCTAGCTAGCTGAGGGACTCTCCACACTGAGAGCCATGACACCGGAAGTCCTTGCCACTTTGCCTCACTTGATTGGACAGTTCGTGCAGCCCGCCTCTTCACTGATTGGCTCCTGATCTACTGCCCTCCCTCTGTTCAGAATGAGGAGAACGTAAATTCCTGCCTGTCTGGTTAGAGCTCAAATGATAGATTCTCACCCAGGAGCTTTTCGGTAAGGTTGTTTCTTCTTCTTTTTTTTTTTTTTTTTGGCTTTTTTCATTTTTATCGGTACCAGGGATCGAACTCACCACTGCCTGCTTTCAAGGCAGGCGCTTATGCCGCTGAGCTAAATCCCCAGCCCAAAGGCTGTTTCTTCTGATGTCTATCTCACCTAGCTTAACACAATTGCATTTACAGTGTACACGTCTCTTGCTTCAGCTACCAGTGTTTGGTTAATAGACTTAATGTGCTTTTAATAAAGTGCAGTCACTAGTGTGCTAAGAAGATTCCTATGGTGAGGGTCCTATGGAAGAATAAAATTCCCTGATGTAGGAGAGCATCATGAGTGCAGGACAGGTCAGGATCGAATGGAGTAGAGGCAGGGTTGGCTGATTCGCAGGTCAATATTTGGCTGTGATGATTTTCACACTGTCTCAATCCACTTTCATTGAAGAAAATTAGTATAGGCCTGTAAAATGAATACATTTATTATGTAGATGAAGAAACGATAGTTAAATGATAGCGATGTTCTGCAAAAGATTAAAGATAAAAGGAAAGCAAATGTTCCAATTCCCTTAAACAAGTTTCATACCTCATCCAGAGTTATGACAATCCCAGAATATTGAAGCTAAGCATATTGCCAGGCATGAGGACAACAGTGCTGAAAGGGACCCAAGTCTTGGTCCAGTGGGTCACTTCTTGGTGAAGACCTCAGACTGTAGCTTTGCATGCCCACCACTTTCCTCTTCGAATATTGAATTCCTCCACATTTCATCACTAGTTTTCCTAGAAGAAATTACTGTGTACCAATACTATGATACTTTTGTTATAATTGGATTGACCTGAGTGATGTACAGGATACTTGTAAAGCACACTTCTAGATGTCTGGGGAAGTCATGTTAATGTCACCTGATGGACAAATCCCTCTGCTGGACCCTTTGGGGCTACATCCCTACTATCTGTTTTCGGGATCTTATACACTAGTTACATTTTTCTTCACTTATATTTGCTATGATGTTTCTTCATGGGAAGATATGAAACTGACACTGCAATCTTTGACACAATGAGATATTTTTAATTTTTTCCTTTGTGGCCCTGGAGATCAAAGGCAAGGCCTTTTCTATGCTAGGTAAGTGCTTTTCCACTGAGCCAGCCACACAGCCCCAACTCTACAACTGCATTATTTTTTGTTAAGGTTTGCCAGTATTTTGATAGTGGTGTTTAGTGCATGTTCTCAAAAAGAGTGTCTCATTATATAGTCCAGGCAAGCCTCAAACATACTCTTCTCCTCTTACAGACACTCAGACATCAAGGAACCTTGACAAGGCTTTTACTTTTGCTAAAGGGTGGAAGCAGACCCTAGCAATAACATAGCAGATGTACAGACTCGCTGGAGAAACAGGATTTCTGAGGCCTCGTGTTTGACAAGTGGCTACCTTTAAATTCATTGGCTAAGTTCAAAGGCTTGCAATCTATTGTACTGATAACTCAGTGGTACAAGAGAATGGGTACAAGAGAATGCTGGGTCAGTTAGAAACAGGACCATAGTTTGGAAGGGAAAGTTCTCAGGTTTTAATCTCAGAAACTGGTGCATTCTGGGGAAAAGGACACAGTCACATGCCAGTAGGCACTTGAACAACAGTGTACTTGATAAACCCAGATGCCAACGTTAAGGGTATTTCCCCATCTGAGCCTCTTCTTCCAAGCCCTCTGTCAATCTAAATCTATTTACTGACAGACAGGAAGCTCTTTGAAAAGGGCCCCATTTTTCTCAGCAGCTCTCTCAGTTCATTCCTAGAGATTAGCAGATAAGTAGATGAATTTGTTAACTGCCCACATTTGGGACCTGTATTATTATTGTGTGGCTTAAGGTTGCTAACTCTTCAGGGACAGGATTGGGTCAGGGTTCCTTGCTTGGATCAGGCACAGCATGATGTCCAAAGGGACAGGCTATCAATGCTTGTTGCCATTGATGTGATTGTGTGGGAGGCAGATACCCACCTCTTGCTCTGAATTCCTTTCCTGTGTCTGTGAATCCTGAGTGAACAGAAAGCCATAATGCTGCCTTTGCTCACTCCAATTCAAGGCCCATTTACTGGTGCCAGATGTGGCTGCTATCGACCTGCAACACAATGGACAATGTCCAGTACTGAGAATGGGTTTGCAGGCAGCCATAAACCCAGGGCTTTAGCTCTATTGGTTCCTTAGCGTGAAACAACCTGTCCCATGTAAAAATGAAGCCAGTGGCTTTTCATCCTTTTAACCCAAGGTCAAGATGAACCCCAAGAAGTCAGAAGGGGGGCACAAAAAAACTGGACTCCATCAATAGGAGCTGCCAGAAGACAGGGAAAAAGGAAGACTCTTTCCTCCTATTATGAATGCTTATACTTCACACAGCTTATTTTAAACTTCAGCACTCAGAGTTAATTCAGCTCCTTGCCTGCGTCAGACCCCAGCACCCAGGTGTACAGGTCTTCTCTGTACTTCTTCAGACATACCTTGTTTGTGCCTAAGCCAGTCTGCTCTAAATGGACCCTGGTCGGTGAATCAGGCAGAAACTAAAAACAGCAACTGGACAGTGTGAAGAGACACAGGCAGATACACCTCGGGATTGCCTAGACTCCTCCTGTGCCCTTGGCACCGATCTTGCTTTCATGGTCAGAAATTCCCAATTCCCTCCCTTAGCTTGGAGGTGCCATACTCCACAGTTCAGTCCCCAAGGTCACAATGCACCTGCTCAGCCCACTTACTGTGCCCGCTGATTATACAGGCTGAGACTATCACCGTCCCTCTTCCCCAGACTAGCCAAGGCTTCTGCTCACGGGAGAACTGGTGAGCAGTAGGACTGGGACTGCAAGGGAAGATTATTAAGCTGCTCTGCACTCTCTTTAGGGACTGCTAGCACATTAAAGTACATATTGGAAAATACACACAAGTAACACTAGCAGAAAAGCAGGATATCAATTTGTCAGGGTGAACTGTTTTGTTTAATTTTGTTTTGATGCTAGTGAGCTCAAACATGGAAAACAACCCATCAGTGAAATAAACAAGTCCTTTACACTGAAACTACAAGTATCAGAACATCACTAACCGACTAATTGAGAGAAGATTTTGTTTTGTGAGGACCAAGATGGCAAAGGATACTGGAGGGTGTGTAGTAGACAGTGCAAGCTAGAGCTTTTGGAGCTTTATGCCAGCAGGACTCCGTATCTCCTCCTTTCTACATGGAAGTTTGGAAAGTAGAGATTTCCTTCTGCTAGGAAGCAAAGCTGACAGGCACATTCAGAGCAACGCTTGAGGTTCCCAAGATTCAAGGGGAAAGACAGCAAGAGGATGGGAAAATAAAGAAAAAAGATGGAAGTTGGTGTCAGATGAAGCCCTCTCTCCTGATGGGAGGAAAAAAAGCAATTCAAACAGTGCAGTGTGCTTGTTTATATACTTCAAGGTTGATGTTATTTTCACCTCTGCTGCTTTGGTTGTATGAATTTCCTGAGTACCCTGTGTACTTGAAGGTGAAACAGCTTGTTTACTTGAAGCTGGAACCACTTATTTCATTGGCTCACCTCAGGCTCTCATGTTCTCATGGCTGGCCTTGCTTCAACTGTGCCCACATAATCAATCTCCAGCTCTAGCTGTTCCCCACGTCTCCTGTTTTTCTGTTTTGTAGTGGCAAGCAATCACTGGTCAGCTGGAGTTGGAAGATCTGGGTTTGAAGGACTTGTAGATGACCTTCATTCTTGAACACTTTCCATTCTGAGGAACTTACTCATTTAGGCTAAAGATTTCCAGTCCAAGGATTTTTAAGCCCATGCACTCAGCAATTTAACCGTGTATAGTCTATTAATCCATAACAGTAGTCAGTTACCAGAATAGCTAGAAAGTGTGAGAAGGTGTTAGTGATTCCAGTTTCTTTTATAGCTAACATATTGCTATAACACAATTGTTTTACACATTTTTTGGCTATATTTTACTGCAGGATGTTCACAATCAAGTAAAGATGAGACCTATATTAATTACCAACAGTTTCTTTCTATCTATGAAAATCAGTTCAGTCATGAATACATCCATTACCAAAACAATAACAATAATCCACTACCAAAAACAATAACAATCAATTGTCATAGCCATATGAAAACCTTTGTTCCAGAGCGTCTTTAAATAAAAAACCTTATTGTCTAGAAAAGATGATGAGCCGTGTAAACATGTTACAATAATATATTTTAATAGCATTTATTGCAGCATCTCCCATAAGGCTATCAAGACTATTGGGACATCCTATTACTGAACAATAACTGAATAATATTTCCAGGGAGGTTCTTTCTTATTCGGCAATTGGAGATTTTTTTTTTAATCCTACAGCACCCAGTATTCCCAGGTAGTCTAGCAATTGGAGTTTTACCCAATAAGTTTTCCCTACACTAAGTGATTTTTGTTTATGTATATTAATTAATGACTTTCTGATTTATAAAAACTCAGTCACAACATGTAACATTATTTTTGAACAATGAGAGACTCTCAAGTCATAATACATAAACAGCAATATGTACTACGTGTATGCAAACAATTTAAGAGTCATTTTGACAGCCTGGCAACCTGGAAAGAAGCATGATTTTAAATTTATAAAGAGAATTACAGTATCTACAAAAGATTAAAAAATGCAAAATATAAAGGAAAACAGAAAAAATGGTGGAATTCAAATAAAAAACAACTTAATTTACTGGAGAAATGATGAAACAAACAAGTGCACAGTTTAGCAGCCTGGACAGACAGACAACAACTTGCAAAATCAGAATGACCAAATTCCGTTATAAATTTTTACAATTTTAGAAGTTTAAAACAATAAACAGATTAGTCAGGTTTTGTTGTAGATCAATTAGCAGACCTCTCTTAAGAATTTGGAAGAAACAAAATATTTTATCTATAATCAATATATATTTTTTGTACATGGTATTGTCTTAAGACCACTAGTACCTTTTGTGTCTCATTCTTTTGTGGACATTTTAGCTCATCGATCTCCAAGCACCCTGCCACTTACTTAGACCTTTGATTCTCATTTTTGGTTACTATCTCCTGAAATTCTGCCTCAATTCCTTCAGTTGGGCCCATTTTGAGTCTGCACCAAACTTGTATATCTTCAGTACAGCAATCTCCAAGGCATCACTGTCACAGGAAAGAGAATCAGCTTCTTGAAAGGTGGAATCAACTCCTCCAGATATGGGTCCATCATACCGCAGCGTGGCATGCTGTGGTCCCTAGGTAGGGAGCATTGTTCTCTGGAAACACATAAACACCCTTGACCCTGAATTAGTACTAGGCTTTGTTCTTTACATTTTCCTGTAGGAAGATCTTCCCAAAAGACCCGTCCCACCTTTTTTCTTTTCCCTGATTAAATTGGCTTTCTGCTGCTCTAATCCCACCCCTAGTAGGGTTTAAGAACTTAATAAATGGTATATACTGCCAAGTGAAGTTTATTATGAGGTGTAAATTTTGTAAGGAAAGAATCCCCCTTTTATTTTTGTAGTTGAAGTTTCAGTAAAGGGTGAGAACATTCATCAATTCCTTGACCTTGAGGGTTGTAAGGAATTTCCATGGTAAGAGAAATATGAAAACTTTTACAAAATATTTGTAAGGCACCATTTGTGTGGCCTGGACCACTGTCAATCTTAAGTGCCCATGGGTGGCCAAACATATTAAAGGCATCCAAACAATGAGAAATGACATGTTTAACCACTTCCTCCAGTGTCTTTGTTCATGTCACCATATTCAAGGTGTCAGTCATAGGGCTGAGGCTATAGCTCAGTGACAGAGAATTTACATAGCATGGTGAGGCCCTGAGTTCAATCCCCCAGGTCAAGCGGATTGTCAGTCACAGTCCCTGTTGGGAACTTGGTTTTCCCGGGATCCCTTGTTCTACGAGGCAGTTAATGGTTCCTGGAGTCAGCCTCATGGGGTTAGTTTCTATCCTGGTATTGACCCCAATATATTCTATGGTAATTAGCAAATCATTTTTCCTCTCTGAGCTTTAGTGACCTCATCTAAAAATAGAGAATCAGTCTTAGTCTCTAATATCCCACCCAACTCCCATAATATAATGTTTTTGGTGTATGAGCATATAATAAGTGTGTGCATTAAGTTTCATAGAGTTAAAAATAAGACACAAACCATTTATGATGGCACATGCTTGTAATCCCAGCACTTGGGAGATTGAGGCAGGAGGATTTCAGTAAGTTTGAGGTCAAGCTGGTGTATACAATGAGTTAAAAGTCAGTCTCAAATATACAGTTGGGCTCTGTCTCAAAAACAATTAAAAATGACAAAACTGAGGCAGAAGAATTCTGGCAAATTTGAAACTAGCGTAGATTACTGTCATAGTCAGGGATTTCAAGTAGAAAAATTACATACAGGATACATAATTTACTGCATTATTTACAATGGTCACCCAAGGAATCAAATACAAAGAAAGTGCAGGAAATCTGTCCACAGCACTGAAGACCTAGAAAATCTAGCAGGGGGCCTGGATCCCACGGCAATAACTTGTAGGAGTTTAGCTGAAAATCTAAAGCGCATGACAATGACTCCTGCAAGTTTATTTCACAGATCTACACTAGGAAGGCTCAAAAGTCAGTGGTGGAAGCTAGAAAGTCTGTGCTACTGGAGTGAAGGATCTGTGCCAGCAGGCTGAGTGTTCTGAAGCGGAGCTGAGAAGAGACACTCAAGGACCAGTGCTTCTCTGAAAAGTACCACAGCCATTCTCAGTGACAATGAGGTCCTGAGCTCCTCCAACAAGGAGAACAGCTGAGTCCATGTCAGCAAGCCAGTGTGACAGGCTTCTCCTGGAAATTGAACAGCACACATCTTCCCCTCTGGAGCCAGGAAGCAATGCCCACTGTAGGGATCAGAGCTCCCTGAACGTGAACCACTGGCATTCTCAGCAACAATGTCCTGTGCTTCTTTGATGACAACAGGTGAGTTTATATTGGGGAGCCAGCATGACAAGCTCCTCCAGGAGAATCAGTGGCTCCAAAGAACACCACTTAGAATCCACAATGTTACTCTTCTGTGCCAGGTTTTTTTTTTTTTTTTTTTTTTTTTTTATGCTGGCGACAGTCCTCAGGTGGGCCTTGCATGCTCAGCACCATGCTGATTCAGTTCAGCTGGCGGTTAAGTTGACCATCAGTTACCAATCCACTACATCTACATAGTGGGTTCAAGGGCATCCCGAACTTACTGTCTCAAAAAACAAAACAAACAAAAAGACACTATTAAAATACATGTAATTGCAACTCTTGGGAGGCTTAGGAAGGAGTATTGCCATGAGTTATAGGCAAGCCCGGGCTACAATTTGAGGTCAAAGTCAGCTGAACTGCACAGTACCAAAAAACAAATTAAATACTATTTTCCTTCATTAAAAATGTAAAAGTATTAAAAACACATTGAAGAAATTTTAAAAATACATGAAAGTATAAGGATTATAAAAACAATTTCCGCTTGTAAGGCAGACATTGTGATCCATGTCTGTGATCCAGCACTCTTGGAGGCTGAGGCAGGAGAATTAACAGATACACTTTTCCCACTCACACAAACGTTTCAAATCCAGACACACCTGTCACACCCAGAAACATGTTTCCCACCTAGACACGTTTCATACCTAGACACACGTTTCAGCTCTAAACATCCATTTTATATCTGTACACGTTTTATATATATATATACATACACACACACACTTTTATATCTCTACACATTTCACATCTGTACACCTGTGTCATGTCTGTACACGTTTCACATCTAGACACGTTTCACGTACATACACATTTCACCTCTAGACACACGTTTAAAACTACAGACATTTCAGCTCCTGACACACATTTCACATCTATACATGTTTCATCTCTAAACACAAGTTTGACAACCAGACACACCTTTCACCACTGGACAGACTTTCACACTTAGACAGATGTTGTTTCACACCCAGTCACACGTTTCACACCTAGACCCAAGTTTCACACCTGGACACAGGTCTCACTTCCATACACACGTTTCATAACCAGACATGTCTCACATCCATACACACGTTTCACTTCTAGACACACATTTCATATCCATCCATGTGTTTCATATTTAGACACACATTTCAAACTATGTACATTTCACCTCTTGACACACGTTTCACATCTATACACGTTTGACTTTGAGACACATACTTCACATCTATACACGTTTAGCCTCTAGACACAAGATTCACATCCAGACACACGTTTCACACCTAGACACATGTTTCACACCCAGGCACAGGTTTCAATTCCATACACGTTTCACAACCAGACACGTTTCACATCGGTACACACCTTTGACCTCTAGACACACGTTTCACATCCAAACACGTTTCTCACCTAGACACACTTTTCACACATATACGCACGTTTCACACCTAGACACACTTTTCACATCTAGAGTCACGTTTTACACAAAGTTACATGTTTCACCCTGAGAAACATGTTTCCAACCCAGCCACACATTGCACACCCAGACACACGTTTGACGTCCATACACACATTTCACACCCAGACACACGTTTGACACCCATACACACATTTCACACCCAGACACACGTCTGACATCCATACACACATTTCACACCCAGACACACGTTTGACATCCATACACACATTTCACACCCAGACACACGTTTGACATCCATACACACATTTCACACCCAGACACACGTTTGACACCCATACACACATTTCACACCCAGACACACGTTTGACGTCCATACACACATTGCACACCCAGACACACGTCTCACATCCATACACACATTGCACTTCTAGACGCACGTTTCATCTCTAGACACGTTTGAATCTACACATATTTCACCTCCTGACATGTTTCACATCTATACACATTTCAACTTTACACACGTTTCACATTGATACGTTTCACCTCTAGACACAGGTTTCACACCCAGACAAATGTTTCACATCTATTCACATGTTTCACACCCAGACACACGTTTCTCCTCTATATAATCTTACACACACAAGTTGTACTCTTAGATACATGTTTTACATCCTTACACACATTTCATCCCTGGAAAAACATTTTACACCCTTACACACGTTTTAACATAGACACATGTTTCAAATCTATAAACACTTATACACCCACCTTTCACACCTAGACACGTTTCACACATAGACACACGTTTCACATCTATTCAGATGTTTCAGGCATAGAAACATTTTGCACACACACACACGTTACACACCTAGACACAGGTTTCCCCTCTATACAATCGTACACATGTTTCACATTTACATACACGTTTTACACCCAGACACACATTTCATCCCTAGAAAAACATTCCACACCCTTACACACATTTTATCCTAGACTCACGTTTCAACTCTATAAACACTTACACACGTTTTACACCTAGACACACATATCATACCTAGACACCAGTTTCACCTCTCAACACTCATTTTATATCTGTACATGTTTTATACACATACACACAATTTATATCTCTAAATATTTCACATCTATACACACTTTTCATTTCTGTACACGTTTCACCTCTGTGCACACGTTTCATATCTGTACACGCTTCACCTGTAGACACACGTTTCACATCTTTACACGTTTCACCTTTAGATACACGTTTCACGACCATACACATTTCACCTCTAGACACACGTTTCACATCTATGCATGTTTCATCCCTAGACACAGGTTTCACATCTATACGTATTTCACCTGTAGACACACGTTTTACTTCCATACTGACATTTCACACTTTTCACACCTAGACACACGTTTCACATGTATACACACGTTTCAAACCTATAGACAAGTTTCACATTCAAACACAGGTTTGACACATAGACACACGTTTCAAATCCATACACAATTTCACTTCTAGACACACGTTTCTCATCCATAGACATTTCATCTCTTGATACACATTTCACATCTATACACATTTCCCCTCTAGACACACGTTTCACATCTATACGTTTCCCCTCTAGACACACATTTCACATCTATACAAGTTTCACCTCTAGGCACACATTTCACATCCGTACACACAGACAGGTTGAGTAGTATGTCAATAAGGCCTCCCCCAACTTGGAGAAAATTAAAAGGGCTTATGAGACACCCAGTGATACAGTAGGATCTCAGCCAATACAAACACTATAGACAGGGAGACCTGGTGACTTGCAATAACCTGAAGACATAGCAACAGCCAGAACTAAGAGTTGACCTACATCAATACTCCTAGGCTAGTTATCTCAGGAAGAATACAGGACTCACCCAACAGACCCTGCAGAAGAAATTCAGGTGACTGGCTCTCCTCTTCATTGTGTTACCCAGCAATTAGACAAACATCAACCACATAGTAGGGCCCAAAGATTCACACTACCAACAGTTGAGACTATTGGGATTGAAAGACCAACTATTTGCCCAAAAAGTGAAAATGACAAAACAAAAAGGCAAAATACATCTAATACATCAGGTGTCTTAGAGTACAGGTGACATTGAAATAGAGGACTTTAACAGTCATGTCCCAGCATCTCCAAAAGATAGCAAATGAAATAAACAAATTCATGAGGCTATACAGGAAATCAAATTAGGAATAATTTCCTACATAAAAACAACTTTAGTAAAGGAGTTACTCAGCATAGCCAGAGAAGAAATAGATTTTTAAAAATAACAGGAACATGGGGAACTCATTGAAACCCTGAATGAACAATATAGAAAACAAGCAGAATCTATGAAACAAATTTAAAGAGATATTCAAGAAACAAAAAATTCTATTGAAAGCTAGCAAAACCATTTAAATGAAGCTGAGGATAGAATTTCAGACCTTGAGGACAGGATCACAGCTAGTGATCATGAAAGAGTAGAACTTTTACTTTTTCTTAATTTTAACTTAAAGAAGAAAAAAAGCAAAACAGAAAAAGGGGTAACAACAATACACAATTCAAAAAATAAACAATAAGAAATCGCTGGCTGATAAATTACATATTATCCTCAGAAATAGTTGTTAAAGTTAAAGCAGACATTCAAACGGTGAGACTGCAAACAGTTTTGCTCAAAGATCCAAAAAAATCTTAGTAATATGGTTACCAATCCTACACACATAAACATACATGCAGTTAGATCCTTTAGAGTACTTTCTTTTCCTCTTTTTTACAATAGCAATTACACATTTTGGGTTTTATTACTCCTATATCTCTTACTACTTTTTACACTAGAGACATAGTGTGATATTTATAAATATAATTCTTATTTATTTCACTTGTGAGAATAGTCTCAGATTGTCTCCATTTACCTATGAAAGCCTCAAGATCATCTTTTTTGTAACTGCGTAATATTCCATTGCATAAAAATACCACATCTTTTTCATCCAAGAGTAAAACTTTTCAAAACAACAAAGCAGCATGAAATGACAATACAGCAGCTTCAAGATAATGCCAAGAGAAACAATATAAGGCTAATAGGCATTAATGAAGATGCAGGAGTCAACGCAAATGACATAGGTAAACTATTCACAGAAGTAATGGCAGAAAATTTCCCATAAATGGGGAAAATATCTGATATACAGATAAATGAAGGATACAGAATGCCAAACAGTCACAACCAACATAAATCTACACCCAGACATATAATAATTAGAATCCCAGACATACAATATAAAAATGAACATACAATATAAAAACAGAAAAGACATAATTCACCTATCCAGGAAATCCCATCAGAATCACAGCAGACTTTTCAACACAAACCCTCAAGTCAAGATGAGCTTGGAGTGCAGTATTCCAATCCTTGAAAGAAAACAACTTTCAACCCCAGACTGATGTACCCAGAAAACTCTCACTCAAATGTAATGGAAAAACAAATACAAAGACACTCAGACACTTTATACTTGATAAAGGTGCTAAAAACATTCACTGGAAGGACAGTTTCTTTCATAAATGGTGTTAGAAAAATTGGCTCTCCACATGCTGAAGACTGAAGCTAAACCCATGCCTATTACTATGCACAAAGCTAAAGTCTAAATGAATCAAAGATCTAAACACTAAATCTATTGGAAGACAAGATAGGTAGAAAACTTGCAGACATAGGTGTAGGCAGAGAATTCATGAACAAAAAACAAGCTGTACAGGAAATACTTCAAAGAATCAACAGCTAGGATCACATCTTACTAGGTTTTGCACTTCAAAAGAAATCACCCACAAAGTAAAAAGTAAACCCACAGAATGAGAAAGAATTTTAGCCAACAATCCCTCAAAAGATTTATATCCAGAGGATATAAAAATTTGAAAAAAATCAAGCCCCCAAATTCAAAGACTCTTTTCAAAAATAGTCATCTGAGAAGAACACACATTTCACAGATGAAGATGTACAAATGGCAAATAAATACACGAAGAAATGTTCACCATGACTGGTCATTCGAGAAATGCAAATAAAAACAGCACTGAGATTTCATCTCACTTTATAAAGAATGGCTGCCATCAAGATATCAACTAATAAATGTTGGTGAGGCTGTGGGGAAAAAAGAACGCTTCTCCACTGTTGGTAGGAGTATAGATTGGTGCAGCCACTATGGAAATCAATATGGAGATTCCTCAACAACCTGGATTAGAAGTTCCATTCAACCCAGCTATTCCTCTCCTGGGTATTTTTCCAAAAACATTGAAAAGATCAAGCCACAGTGATATATGTGCACCCGTGTTCATTGCAGCGCAATTTGTAATAGCTAAATCTTGGAAACAACCAAAATGCCCATCAACTTCAGATGGATGAAAAAGATGTGGTATTTTTATACAATGGGATATTACTCAGCTATAAAAAGGATGGTCTTGAGGCCTTTATAGGTAAATGTAGGCAACTTGAGACTATCCTCATAAATGAAATAAGTAAGTCTCAAATTTATAAATATCATTGTCTCTGTAATGTAAAAAAATAATGGAAAATGAAAGAGTAATAAGATCTAAATAGATCTAATGTATATTGTAAAAATGAAAGGGAAGGAAAGTGTTCTAAAGATATAACTATACGGACGTTCAAGTGTGTAAGAGAGATGACCATATTACTAAGTTTCCATTAGATCTTTGAATAGAATGCTTTGTACTGTCAATGTCTGAGTATCCACTTTTTATGCTTTGATTTTGTAACTCGAACAACTATTTCTAACAGGACAACATGTACATACCAACTAGTAATTTCTTAATGTTAATATTTTTCTTTGAAATTCTGTATTCTACCCTTTTTTCTGTTTTGTCTTGTTTTATTTGCTTTAAGTAAATAAACAGGATTCCTTTCACATTTATGAAGCAGAATATTTGCAAGAAATTTAACCACCTGACCACCAGAATTGACTAGAAACCACTTTGCCCTGACAGAAATGTCAGCTTTACAAAATGCAGTGAGACAAAGAAACCATATAGAATACTTGTCTATGTAATTTCTATAGAATTCACTTACTGAATATTTCAAAATGGTAAAATTAAGCATATACTGGTAGTGTCACTAAAAGTGAAAACTACACATGGAATAAATTAATAAGCAACAGCACAGTAAATAGGACAGTGTTATCCTTGAGGAAGACACGGATGATTCCTATAGCAATTCTCCTTGACTGTCTTAACTCTTCCCTGGACTCAATTGTAAAATTGTCTGAGGGCTCCTGGGATGTTTATATTTGCTTTATTTGTTAAAACTCACCAAAGCTTTTCTGAGAATAAATTTAATTGCAAAATATATAAATAGTAAATTGCCATGTCAGATCTTGGAAACAACCTAAGTGTCCATCAACTGACGAATGGATAAAAAAGTTGTGGTATTTTTATACAGTGGAGCACTACTCAGCTATAAAAAATGATCACATTGAGATATTTATAAATAAATGGATGCAGCTTGAGACCATACTTATAAGTGAAATAAATCAAACTCACATGTATAAATGCCAAATAGCCTCCCTAGTGTAAGAAATGGTAAGAATACATAAAAGTATGTGGTAATCATGATTCCCCATTATATTGCTTTGAAGTCTTATCATGTTTTCATTCATTAGTGGGAATGGTTTTATTCCAGGTTGTTTGATTTTATTGTCTCTGATGGTATGAACAGCTATTTTGAAGAAAACAAGATATTATAATAGCTAGTGCTGATTTAATATCATCTTGTTTTGAAGTCCTGCCAAGCTTTTGTTCCTCTGTCTCCATCAGTTTATCATGTTGTGTCTTATTGGACTGTATTATATGTGATAGTACAAACACAATTTTTTTGGACAAGGAGATAATATAGTAACCATTGTTCATTTTCTGTTAGTTGGTTCTGAATACCCTGTAATACTTTCATTCTCTTGAATGGTTTTATACTGTTTTGTTATGTTTGATACTATCGTGTATGAAGGTATACTCAAATATTTCAAGGAAAGAGACATTATGGTAGCTACTGTTATGTTGGTTGTCTTGTGGCGAAACACTACATTGCTTAATTGTTCTGTTCTGACCTGTTTTGTTATGTCCTCTTTTAATCTTTTTTTTTAAAATAAAAGTAAAAAAAAAAAAACCCTTAAGTAGTGCTTGCATTCCCACAATATAACATGGGAAAACGAGAGGTAATTTACAGAGTGGGCACAGCTCAAAGCAGTACAGTTGCAAATGTGAGAGCCACAGACACCCTGCATGCAGTGCACAGGCTGTGAAATGGACAACAGGAGGAGAGTCAGGTAGAACATCAGAGAACAAGGCACTCATTCAATCTAACTCACAAATGTATTTTCCACTTGTGCTGCAACATCCTATGTATTCTTGAGAGAAGTGGCTTTCATTTGTGAAAAGTGGTATACAATACCCTGAGAAATATTACTCACATGCTTGCAGACTGCAGTAGATTAGAGCAGAACTCTCAACCACATGTCAAGTGTGTTGAAATACTGCTGACTTGTTTGCTAACTTAATTCTTTATGCATAATTAACTTAGGTTAGGATGAGGTATACTGTTCAGAATATTAGGACTACTTAATGCATTTGTCACTTATGCTTTGACGTAGCATTGTTAGAATGCAAACTCATAATAAATTGTGCAGCTATTAAATTGGAGAAAACAATGCAGGTTGTTTTACAAAGTAAAATTTAATGATTAAAAAATAACTGATATTGTACACACAATATGTTAACGGCTTTGATGAACAAAAAAAACCAGAAAATTTTGCACTTTATATAACCTGTATTTAGGTTGGAATGTGTATAGCTATCTCCTTGGACTATGAAAAACATGGTATTTGCTAATTTATATGTTGTTTGAAAACAGATGTACACTCAAGCACTTGTACAGAAATAACTAGTTATAAAATTATAAAATGTGACATCAAACTTAAAAATTCTTGCTAGAATAGCAGACTGTGTACAGTTAACTTTCAAATACAAGCTAGTGGAAAAATGACAACAGTTAAGAAAAATTCAGTTTTGATTTTAAAAATTCAGTTTTGGAATCATGTTTTCCACAATTACAAAGTTGAAAAAAGGAAGAAAAATAAAACAAAAATAATGTAGAAAATATTGAGCCAACTGTATGTAAGAAGTACAAGTCACTTTACCTGTGGATCTAACAGTGCAAAAGAAAAAATACATAGTTTAAGACACAGTATTAACTCTTGTGGTACTGCTTACAAGAAGCTACAGAGTTATGTGAGCTCAACACATATTCTGTTTTGTTTTATTTTCTTTTAGATAGGTCTTTGCTGTGAATCCCAGGTTGGCCTGGAACTCACCATGATCCTCCTGCCTCAGACACCTGAGTGCTGAGATGGGAGGTATACACCACTACTCCTGACTACATTTGTTTGTTTATTTATTTACAACAGTTATTGTTAAAAGAGAATTTAAAATTATTTCACCCAGAAATGCATTTCAAGTCTGAGCTTAAAATATTTACACTTTAGCATGTATACTCTGCATATGTATTTTCTGGAGAAATAATCTCTCACTTTAATACAACTGATTCTTTTTAGGTTTAAACTGTATGGTAAGTTTTGAAAGGGTCTGGAAAATGAGTTATACCTGAAATCTCTGTGCATTCACATGGTTTTGATAATTTACTCTTGCATGCATAACATATAATTTACACCTTATCATATAAGGTGTAAACCCCTTATATTAATAGTTTGTGACAATACTGTTGTCACATGAATTAAAATGACTACAGATGTTGCCACAAAACACTGATATGAATTTCTCCACTGCAATGCCATGTTTTATGAAAGCAATGTGAAAATAAAGATTTTTCACCTCCTGCATTTATAACAGCACTCATGAAGTTCTACATCTTCTGATGCTATTGTGTTATGGGCATCACACAACTGCTTTCTTACATTATTTAAACTGGGTTTCTTTAGTGAGAGTTCTTCCATGTACTGCAAATTAAAGTGGAAAACTTGAAGGGTTCCCATGTATATAATTTTCCTTATCATGTGAGTTCTTTCATGTATTTCAGTAAAAAAAAAACACATTGAGCACATACGTTCCAAGTCTCTTTATTATGAATTCTTTTTTGTATGTAATAATACTTGTGTGAATTAAAAGGCATTTTATACTTTTTAAAAGAAAATATTCATGTCTAAGTCATACCATATATTTAGTTATTGTAATCTCTCTTCTCAATGCACAGAATAGGGTCAAGGATACAGTTCAGTGGCACAGCACCTGCTTGGCAAGCACCTGGTCTTAAGTTTGATTCCCAGAACAAAACAAACAAACAAACAGCAAACAATGTGTATAACCCTTGCTACACAGAGGCTTTACTGTTTCTACAGACTTTCTCCCAGTGTAACTTATCTCACCCTAACCCTAACTTATCTCATGTATTTGACAGTATCTGTGTACTGAACGTATTCACACACTGCTTACATATGTAGTATTTCAATAGTGTGTTCCTTGATGTCTTTATCAATGACCATGTGAACTGAAAGCTTTACCGCACTACTTACACACATGCATTTATTCCCCAGTGTGAATTCTTTCACCTTTTTGACAAACAAAATGTGTGGTGAGAGTTTTTTTTACACTATTTACATTCATAGGATTTCTGAGTGTGAGTTCTTCATGTTCTTGACAATCTCGGTGTCTTAAAAGCTTTCTCACATGGTTTACGCACATATCGTTTCTTCCCAGTTAGTGTTTGTACATGTTGACAATTTGTGTGATGTGAAAACTTTCCCACGTTTCTGACACACATATGTCCTTGACGAGTATATTATCTGCTGAAAGCTTTCCCACATTGTTTACACATGCAGGGTTCCCCTTAAGTGTGAGTCCTTTCATGTATTTTCCAACCTGCTTTTCTGCTAAAAGACTTCCCACATTGTGTACATATATAGGGTTTCTCCCCAGTGTGAGTCCGTTCATGATTTTTACAAACAGTACTTGTGCTGAAACCTTTCCCACACTGCTTACATACATAAGGTTTCTCCCCTGTGTGAGTTCTTTCATGTACATGACAATTATATTGTCTGCTAAAAGCTTTCCCACATTGGTTACATACATATGTTTTCTCCCCAGTGTGAGTCCGTACATGGGTTTCACAATCTCTGTGTGTGACGTAGGCTTTCCCACATTGTTTACATACATAGGGTTTCTCACCTGTGTGAGTCCTTTCATGTATTTTCCAACCTGACTTTCTGCTGAAAGCTTTCCCACACTGGGTGCAAGCATATGGCTTTTCCCCAGTGTGAGTACGTTCATGAGTTTGACAAATACTACTTGTGCTGAAAGCTCTTCCACACTGCCTACATGAATAGGGTTTCTCACCAGTGTGAATTCTTTCATGTATTTGACGTTTATGGTATGTAATGAAAGCTTTTCCACATTGCTTGCATACATAGGGCTTTTTTCCACTGTGGATCCTTTCATGTTCTTGACAGATACCATTTGTGCTGAAAGCTTTGCCACACTGCTTACATGCATAGGGTTTCTCTCCAGTATGAGTCCGTTCATGCTTTTGACAAACACCACGTGTACTGAAAGCCTTTCCACATTGCTTACATACATAGGGCTTCTCCCCAGTGTGAGTCCGAATATGTGCTTCACAATCTCTGTGTCTTACAAAGGCTTTCCCACATTGCTTACATACGTAGGGTTTCTCCCCGGTGTGAGTCCGTATATGACTTTGGCAAGTTCTGTGTGATTTGAAAGTTTTCCCACACTTCTGACACACATAGGGTTTCTCTCCACTGTGGGTTCTTTCATGTTCTTGACAAGTATCTTGTCTGCTAAAAGCTTTTCCACACTGGTTACATACATAGGGTTTCTCCCCAGTGTGAGTTCGTTCATGATTTTGGCAAACACCACTTGTTCTGAAAGCTTTGCCACAGTGCTTACATGTGTAGGGTTTCTCACCAGTGTGAATTCTTTCATGTATTCGACACTTACGACGTGTGCTAAAAGTTTTCCCACATTGCTTGCATACATAGGGTTTTTCTCCAGTATGAGTCCGTTCATGCATTTGCCAATGATGTTTTCTGCTGAAAGCCTTCCCACACTGACTACATACATATGGTTTCTCCCCAGTATGATTCCTTTCATGAACTTGACAACTATAGTGGGTGCGGAAAGCTTTCCCACATTGGGTACATACATAGGGCTTCTCCCCAGTGTGAGTCCGTTCATGCATTCGGCAATTCTCTTTTCTGCTAAAAGCATTTCCACATTGCTTACATACATAGGGTTTTTCTCCAGTGTGAGTCCGTTCATGTACTTTGTATTTACTGTGTGTGCTGAAGGCTTTGCCACATTGCTTACATAAATGGAGTTTTTCTCCAGTAGGAGTCTGTTCACGAGTTTGACAAACAGCACGTGTGCTGCAAGCTTTCTCACATTGCTTGCATATATATTGTTTCTTCCCAGTGTGAATTTGTTGTTGAGTATGTCTGTGTGTGAGGAAGGTTTTCCCACATTGCTTACATACAAACTGTTTCTCCCCAGTGTGAGTCCGTTCATGCATTTGACTATGATCTTTTCTGCCGAAAGCTTTCCCAATTTGCTTACATACATATGATTTCTCCCCATTGTGAGTTCTTTCATGATTGCTCAATGACTTATAAGTAAAGGATTTTCCAAAGTGTTTACATATATGGGGTTTTCTACCAGAATGAGCTTTATCACATGTCTGACCATCATGGTGAGAATTACAAGCTACTCCCTGCGGTATACATATATATGTGTTCATTTCACCGTGAAATCTGTCCCCAAGTTGAACATCTTTGGGTGTAATACGTGATTTGACATCTGGAATTTTTTCAACGGTACTTTCTTCAGTGCAATCAGAGTAAGATTTTGCACATGATATACATTCACGGCGTTTCTCCCCAGGACTTGTCTCTGTGTGTTTCTGAATGAACTGTAGTTCTGTGCAGGCTCGGCCCTGTTTGTTAGAGTTGGACGGCTCCCTTTGAACTCTCTTCTGCTCCTGTGATTTGTGTTTAGTGGTAGCTATAATGGGCCCATCTCTTGATGAATGAGAAACCAGGGGCCTTCTGGAGGAAATGCTTTCTCTTGGTTTTATACCAACTTTCATGTGCACGTTTGTATCTGAAGTCTGAAAAACAATTTCCCCATGTTGATACCGTAATTTATATTGACAGGACTGCTTTGCTTCTTCACTTCTGTAACAGGAGAGAGCAACAATACAATCAATCACATTTAATAGTGTCTTCTTCATGATGATTCACCACGAAGGGATCTGCTTTGAGCAGCCCCACCCCTGCCAAGATTACTTATATCCACTTACTGTGTACTCTGCACGATGGCTTGGACACAGCTTTTACTCAAACAGTAGGATTAATTTGGGAGCTTACAATCAACCCATTTGCAGTGCACAATACTTACTTTCAGTTTGAGGATTTGGAACACATCTCGAAGAAACATGTTCCATGTATTGATGACTTTGATAGGTTTTTCCTCATGAATCACTCCACTTGCCTCTCACAGAGCCTTTTCACTCTCCAAAAATGTTTCCTGTCTCTTTCCCACCACTTCTCCTCTATGTACTCCTCAGTTAATGTTGTGGGATTCGCATGCAAAATATAACTTAAGATACTAAAATTTCTGACGTACTTAATCTAACATAATGGGCTTTAGACACATCCGTATTTTGGAAAGTGCTATCACTACATTCTTTTGTGGGTGAATACTGTTCTATTATACTGTTCTATGTTGTGTACACACAACATAGTTTTCAGTGCTAAAAATCAAACTCAGGGTTTTAGCACTGAGATACATTCATTTTATTTTGGAACAAACTCATCAATCATTAAGTTTCCCAGGCTGAGTAAGAATGTTTTTGAAGGGGCTGGGGGTTTAGCTCAGTGGCATAAGCACCTGCCTTGCAAGCAGGTGGTCGTGAGTTTGATCCCTGGTACCGATAAAAATGAAAAAGACAAGAAAAGAAAAAAAAAGAATGTTTTTGAAGCTGATCTTCCTGCTTCAGCTCCTAAATACTGAGATTCCAAGCATGTCCTTTTATCCCCAGGCTAGTCTATATTTCTTTAATGATCTCATCTCTGAATGGGTCTTCAGGCATTTTCCAGAGCTTAGATTTTCAAAACTGTGTTGCTATAAATGAGTATTTAAGTAGCATTATGGGAAACACATGCAATAAAACTATAGTTGCATGCACCTAGGGATGGTGACACATGTCCATACTTTCAGGACTTAGGTAGTTGAGGAAAGAGGATCACAGTGAATCTGAGGCCAGCCTGGGCTACATAATGAGATCTTGTCTCAAAAAAGAAAATGCACAGTTGCATAAAACAGAGTATCTAGTTTTTCCTTTTCTGTGGAATCCCTTACACTATTCTAATATTATAGCACACTGACAGTCCTCCAATAAAACACAGGGATGTGCCTTTTAATATTTTGGAACATGAGTGAACTGTGGGTTTGTAGGACTGCTTGAAAATAAATGTAATCAAAACAGTGGTATTGATTTGCATTTTTATACATCCACATTAACTTTTTCAAATACTGTATATAACACATTTAAGTACATATAAAATCATATATAATTTGTTTGATATGAAAGTGATCTTTTAAAAAAATGTGTATATAATTAGAGGTTAGCTATATTGCATCCTCTTTCCTGAATGCCTGAATGCCATTTCATTCAACATGTATATAAATCTGAGCATGGAACAAAATTTGCAGATTTTTAAAAAATTTCAGATAGGGTCTCACTCTGTAGTTGAGATTAGTTTTGAACTTATCGTACTAGACGGCCCAATCTGGCCTGCAACTTGTGGTGATTTTTCTTCTTCAAGTTTGAGAGTCCTTGGATTACAGGTGGGCACAAATTCAATAGCTGTTTGCTTTTTGATACTATCTCAAAAATTCAGTTTTTCCATAATATGAGTACCATCTACATTTCAGGTATTGAAATATTTTAAATACTTGTCAGTTAAGATATATTCAATGTGTATATTATATATCTGTTGAGAAATGTGAGAGTAAAGAAGTTTGAACATAATCTTGTTTGTATATTCTTCTTACATTTCATATTGTGACTCTTGAGGAACATTCTTCTCTGAGTACCAATTACCTTATATGTTTCCTGAAATTTCTGTGTTTATCTTCAATTTTCTGGCCATCAGAACTCCTTCCTAAAGTGTTGAAACAGAAAAATAATGACTTACTACATATAGATCAGTAGAATTCAGCTAGATTCATGGTAAAAAGTGACTATGTCTGGAAGATGCCTTATAATTTTTCTATGTTCCCATTAAGCAAAGCACATTAGTGAGCATCAAAAAATGGTCTCTAACTGCATACAGGTGAAAATGATATTTTCCTTACCTATGATAGTCAGGTTCCTAAATGTTTCACACATCACATCTCTGTAGAGCTTCTTCTGGGAAGGATCCAGCAAAGCCCACTCCTCCCTGGTGAACTTCACAGCCACGTCCTCGAAGGTCACCGCCTCCTGCATCATCAGACATGGATTCCAGGAGGAAGAGTGAGGTTCACAGCACGAGCCAGCTCAGCTCTACTCATAAAATGCTCCCGTGGGACATTGTCCTCGTAAAATGCTCCCTGGGGCCACATTTCCCACATCTTTACTTCCTGTCTTGCTTATTAAAGTCTTATTCTCCAACCATTTGCACTTGTCATGGAAGCTGAGAAAGTTGAGGTTACACATGGAATTCAGGGTTGAAAGAACAGTAGAACAGGAACACTGTTTCACTTGCTGATTAAACTCATATTCATTTGTACAAAGTCACTAAAGCACAGGTTAAAGTCGGAGCCTACAAATCAGAATCCAAGTGGAAAAAGCAAGTAGAAAAATATGTGATGAATTACTCTAAAGGCCCAAAGAAAAATCTTTTTTTCTTCAACTTGTTATTTAGGGAATTCCTTCTTTCCTTCTCTGATTCTACTTAGCATTTTGAAATGTCAACCTGCTTTCATAGACGAAGGCTTAACTGAACATTAAGCAAAAGTTGTGAAAGATAATTTGGTAGGCTGATGAAAACAATTGCACTGTATTTTGGAGAATGTCTAAGAACTGTAAAATTGGATTAGCAAAACCATGTTATCCTATGACTCAGGGACCTGACGTGTGGCATGAGAGTGAGAAACGGGCGGCAGGCCTGATGAAAATATACACGGAATATACTGATCGCCAACACTGCAAACTTAATAGGCGCTCATAAAGAAAGGAAAAATGAAAGAAAACATGTTTTCAGAACCAAATACACCTGCATATGTGACAGCTTCTTTAAGACACAAGTTTAGCGTCCACTCTGAAGGGCACTGCTCTATCAACAGAGAATGACAAGCCGACTGCAGAGAAGGAAGAGTGTCCACAGCTCTGTGGGCTCCTGCGTACACAGCGTGGGTCCCAGTTACTGTGTTCTCAAGGGTGCAGACAAAATAACCCACACCCAAAGTTAAAGGAGGAAACAGTTAATTTGGCCGTATTTATAGTTTCCAATCCACAGGATTCAAGGTAGGGTGGCAGGGCAGAGGGGTATCGCAGGAGGAACTTACCATGAAAGGCAGAAAGCAGCAAAAGCAGCACGCAGTAAATGCCAACAACAGCCCTCTTTCTGGCTCATTTCTGATCCATGCTATTAGCACTCGCAACCCTAACCCAACCATCATACTGCAGATCCTGCCATGTCACAAAGCCCCGCCTAGGAGTGTATGAGGCTTTGTGGGGACACATAGACACAAGCCATAAAGCAATATTGATTCATTATAGAGCTCTTACTTCACAAAGTGGCATGCATCACAATATGTTTAATACGGGCAGAAACATATATTTTGTTTTCATATGCACTGGATAATAAATTGTCTCGAACAGGGAAACACAAACTTGAAAACTGAGAATTTACAGTGAAATATCTTTTGAAATTTAAAAAACATGTTTCCCTAGACGCATGAAAGTATCAGGGGTAGAGGGAGAAGTGGAAATCTATGTAAATGCTAGGACGTAAGAGTCAAGAAATGAAAAAAATGTACACAGAATATGTAAAAAGAATTTGCACATGAGTTAAAGAATGAGCACATAATAAGAGTGAATCATAGAAACAAGAAAAGGTACCACATAGAAAACAAGATCTATGACCTACCCAGAGGAAACAGGCAAAGGAAAGGGAATTGTGGAAAAACAAACAGTAGTTTGTGAAAAAAATGCAGACCACCTGGCACACTCCATCGCCACATCCTCTCCACTGCTGTATCCCAAAGTTCACATGCCACTGACTTCTCCAATTTCAGAAAATACGTAAAATTCTGTAGAAAAGTGTGATTCCTTTTACATCTATGGAGTAAATTTGCAAAGCCTTCAACCCTGAGGCCACTAGAATTGGAAAGAAACCACTCTGCCCTGACAGAAACATCACCCTGCACAGAACGTAGTGAGACAAAGAAGACAGCGAGGCAGAGGCAAGGAGAAACACTGAAACAGCACCGAGGACTTGGGTGGATTTACTTCCATTAACCGGCACGGATAGGATCACTCGAGTGTCAGGCCCTGATCTATGGGGGTCCAGGGCTTCCATGAGATAAGCAGGCGGCAAGGACTGGGGCAGAGGTCTTGCCCACGGGGGACTGGTTTATACAATGTGCACCACAGTGATCGGCCGAGCATCACAATCATCAGCCAGTGCTAAGAAACAGGAGCCACCCCTTCTGGAACAGGAACCAATAAACTGCAGTGCACTCGCTGGGGTGGGAGCCATTGTCAGCTACCCTTTCCCTATCTTGCAGTTCCCATGGCAAATCTTTGCTGGCATATTACAGCTGATTTTCTGAAACAAGGCCCAGTATTGTAGGCCCGTCCACAACATTACTCCGGCAAGGTAGTAAAGGAGTAAACCTGATCTAGGAGAGCATCCAATGTGTCTGGGACACTCATCAAATCTTGGTTACATGTTTGCTTATTCTGTTCTCTTGGGGCGACTTCTTTTTCCTGACTTTTCAGGCTCCTTGCTCTTTGTCTCCTGCTAGCTGTGATTTTTGTTAACTGACTTGGATTCTTCTTATCCGCGTTCTTGCCTTCTATGCCTCCAAGAGCTTGTTTATTATTTATTTATTTTTGCCCCAAAAGTGAAGGACAGTTGCTCCAATCTTCCTTCCTAAAAAATGACCAATGAGGATGCGAATCTGATATTTACCTCATGAGACTAATCAGATGTTCACTCATGAACAACAGACAATAGCAACAAATCCACAGAAGACAGGAAAACATGACTCAGGAAGGAATCAAATCTATTAGACAAGTTCTTCAGATAGATCTGAAAATAAGCAGTGAATAATAAAGAAGCAATTAGCCAACTATCTTAGTTATGCAAGAATAGACAATAGGCAACCAGAGACAAAGAATCTAAAGGCAACAATACAATATCTGTAGAAATCACAAGTAAATATTTAGACATTAAAATGGCAATACAGAAATTATCCAAGTGTGGAGAATACATGAAATGGGCCTACTGCCACAGATTCATTGTATAATCAAAAACTAAGTTCAAACTGACAACAGTAACAATGCAGATTGTTAGAACCAATGGTCAGAACACGAATGACACGGATTGGGCACAGGATACAAAGCACTGTGACTATCCTGAGGTGCAAGACTGAATCTGAAACATAGCACATTTCAAAGAGAGGTTTAGATTAGTTGTAAATACATAAGACTAACACCAGGAACTCAGACGCAACAGGATGCAATCCTACTGAACATCTTGGGAGGCAAAACAGAACCACATAAAAGGCAATGGAAAGAAAGAGGGAGAAAAAACCCGGAAAGATGGTACAGTATTAGAAACACAACAAAGAAAACAATAGACACTTAAATAAAAAAACCTCTATATTCAAATATGCTTACAAATATGACAGCATTTTGAAGTAATCTGCCTGTTTTACTACCTAAAATGTATAAATGTTTCAAAGATTGAGGCTTCAAATTACAAATACATTAAAGGTTCATTTGAATGTGAAATTATAAAGGATTTTCCAAATGTAACAAATGTAAGTCACATAAATGAAAATAAAGATGAGCTGGAATAGTATTTATAAAGATAAAGTAGTTTACAATTGATTCAGATGCAGACCCAAGTGTCACTCTTGTGTACCTTCCCGTCTCCCCACAGTTTTAGAGAATCCTGGCTTCCTCCATCAATAGCATCAGCAATCCTCTTCTTATTTGCATTCCTTTCTGATTTTATGATAGGCTATTTTGTACGATTTTCTCTTCTTTCTGAGAAAAAGAAACAATGCCATTTCTTGTGTATTTTTATCTTAAAAACAGAACAAAAACTGTAAGTTCTTCAGAATGAAACAGTTCACATATTTGTGGCTATAGTATCTTACTTGCCATGAGTCAGGAGGCAAATTTTTGTTTATACCACAATAAAATGTTACTAACAAACTACAGTCAGAAAGACACAGACTGGCGACTGCTGCTGAGGGAGGGCAGAAAACTCACAGCTTCTAAAGTAAGAGGCACAGTCCTGCTGGGGCACGTTCGCAGTTTCTGCAGTCTGAAAAACACAGGTGTTTTCTCACTCCTCTCTGTTTCTAAACAGAGTATTTCATGTTTGGTAATAACGAGGAGGTTTGCTTTCACCCACGGTCTTAGGCCAAGGTGTGAAGTTAAATGTGCTAATGGCTCTCTTGCTACCAGAGCCGGGAGCCCACAACACGGTACATCTCACGGAGTCTGAGGGGCGGCTAGTGCCCTCCTCTCACGCTGTGCCTGTGCCACCGTTCACTGAAAGAGAGCCCCAAAAATTATCAAGTTGCAATTGGATCCTAAGTAACCCAACTTCCTGAATTTACCGAAAATCAATTACTCCAGGCCACTGCGAATTACTTTCATCATGCCTTTTAAATGAAACAATCCACATTCAACCATAATTGTTTCCAAATTACTCATTAATCACCACCTTTACACATACACAAGAGTTATGAAGACATAAGTCTACATAAAAACTGGTACATGAAGGGCCGGAGATTTAGCTCAGTAGCGTAAGTGCCTACCTAGCAGGCAGAAGGTTATGAGTTTGATCCCCAGCACCAAAAAAAAAAAAAAAGAAAAAAAAGGTACATGAATGTTTATACTTCTGGTGGTTAAGTTAGATAAAGATTCATATCCAGTTTGAAAGGGCCAGTCCCAAAGCAGAGCCATTTCTGAGACGAGGTGAATTACGATGTCGTGGAGGCCCGAGCTGAGAGAAAACAGCCCCACGGTGCAGGGAGGAGGGCAGGCCCAGAGGCCAAGCTGAGCAAGCGCTCATGGCTGTGCCCCGACTCTTACACACCTTAGGGAAGCTGAAGACGTAACAAGTAGATGGATGCGGACGCTCCTGATCCTAACCCTGCTCCTACCCTGTCAGCACGTGTCTCCGTTCTTTCACTGTACTAACAGTTACACAGAAACCACAGCTAATGATTCCTGCAGCGGAATCCTTACTTCAGTATTAGGTAAATATTAGCTACACAATGACGCTTGTAACACAATAGATTGAATTTCACTTGACCAGAGGTGACCTTCACCACAGCTTACTGCACAGAACTTCCTAGACGATGCGATTTTACTGTGCAAAAAAATGCCTAAACACTCAGGTGCAACCCACGTTCACACTCCCTTCTGCTGGGGGAGATTTTGTTTTTCAGAGGCTCCTAACATGCTCTTTTCCATTCTTCAGTGACAGGACACGTGAACTTGACATATTTAACAGGCTGGGATGCACTTCACAAGAACACTTCAACTTAGTGTTCAGAAAAGCTAAAAGAACCAATTCAAACGTCCACAAAACTATGAAAAGCAAAACTTCATTCATTCATTTAATTAATCAATCATTTCAGAGCAATGATACAATCCAACCTGGAACTGTCAGAAAAAAAAGTTAGACACAGAAACTGTGTCGAGTTATTCACTTATATAAAAATGGCCAGAATAAAAACATAGCAAGTATGTGACAGATTGTTTTTATAGGTTGGGGAAATAAAGAGGTGGGTTTTGTTTGAGAGCAAAATGAGATATACTAAATGGATGAGGCTGTTAACTATACTCATTTTTATGTGAGAGAATCAAATATTAAGAAAGCTACATTTTAGCAAACATGTCACAAAAAAAACTTTTACTTAGTAACTGGTAGAGACTGGAGAACTACTTGCAGGGTGACCAGCAAAAATGAATGAAAAGAGAAAGGTGGCAAAGAAGGAGAGATCTGGGTGAGATGCAAAGACAAACGAGGAAGGACAGGAGAGCAGTAAGGGGGGGGGGTGATACAGTAAGGGGAAGAGCAGGAAACGGAAGGGACGGGGAGGGACGCTCAGGAGGGCAGCAAAGGAATAAAACCTGAATACAACCAGAACGTGAACGGAAGGAGAACGGAAGGAGGAAACAGAGATGTGGACGAGCAGGAGAAGCAGAAGCCACCGTGTCCCCTGCGGGTGAGAGTCTGATGAGAAAGGCCTCCTTCCAACGTTCTGCGGATCCGCATTCCCAAGAAGGAAAGTAACAGGGTTTCCATCTCTACAGTCACAGCTGCCGAGCCTCCTGTTGTGTGGTGCAGAATTTGGGCTGCACACAGCTGACAAAGGGAAGGCCAAAGAGCTGGCCAAACACAAGAACAGTCCTATAAAATGCAATTAAAACAGAGGACAAAAAACCCTAAAAAGGATGATATATTTTAGAAGAGTTCAAAAGAAACAACAGAAGCCAGGCATGGCGACACATGCCTGTAATCCCAACAGTCAGGAGGGTGACGCAGGAGGATTATTGTGAGTTCGAGACAGTTTGGCTTATAAGATGAGCTCAAGTCCACCCAGAATAGAATAACGAGACCTTGTCTCAAAAAGACAGAAAAGAAAAAGAAAAAAGAAACAATGGAAACAAAGATGAAAAAAACCTATAAAAATTCAAATGTACTTTCAAAATGGTAGCATTTTGAAATAATCTGATAGTTTTACATCCAAAATCACTTGTTTGTTTGCTAATCACTGAACAAGTCTCCAGAAGGAATTTCCTGTAGTGGGTCCAAAATTCTATACTCACATTAACCACAGCTCCCACAACTCTGACCAACTGAGATCCCAGGGTTGGTTCACAGCCCAAAAAGCACATTTCAGGCTAAAGCACAGGATGCTGTGTCTCCACACAAGTCATTATTCAGAAGATACCAAGAGACGGCGCACTGCCCGCCCTATTAACATAGATGAACACAACTATCTCAAAGAGGCTAATAATAAAAACAGACACTTGTATGGTTCAAAATATTATGATAGGTTTAGCACCCCAATTCAAGAAATGGGAAAAATGCCATTTTTTAATCATTGTGGTATACACAACTAATATAAAATTCACAGACATTTACAGTGAGAAGAATTCGAGGATTGTTTTCAGTCTTTGCATCACACATTCTCAATTAGCAAACATGACAGCATCCCAGAGATAAAAGCAAG
Source organism: Cavia porcellus (assembly GCF_034190915.1). Lineage (NCBI taxonomy): Eukaryota > Metazoa > Chordata > Mammalia > Rodentia > Caviidae > Cavia > Cavia porcellus. The sequence continues at coordinate 309,222 of NW_026947516.1, read as the reverse complement.
TGAATAGTTGATGATGTTTAATTTAGTCAAGGAGCTTGGTGAACAGAGTGATTTAAAAACCCACACTAGGGCAGAGCTTGGTGATTCACACCTGCCATCATACTGCTGCTATGAACAAGCAAGAAGATCATAAAGTAAACATTCACTTTATGTCACACAGAGAGACCTACTTTTTAAATTGACTACTAATACTGCTAATTTTTTTTTCCATTTTCTCTTGGTACTGGGGATTGAACTCATGACCTTCCACTTGCCAGACAGGCACTTAGGCCGCTGAGCTAAATCTCCAGGCCTTGCTGCTAATTTTTAAAATGGATGTAGTAGGCAGCAAATGTCCTGGATTCAAGGAAAAATGTCCATGCAGGGACAGACAATGCTTTTCCCTAATCCCTTAGCACACAAGAAGCCCGGACAATTTTCTAAGTTTTTCCAGTTTGCTTACCTGTGTGCTTATACAACTTAGTAACAGAAGACTTACTAATCTAAAACTTCTAAAATCGCGCTCTTACCTTTAGTTCTCTGATGTTTTACTTGTATTCAACCCTAGCCAGCGTAAGACCCTCTGTTCACTGCCTCAGCAAAACATTTTGCTCTCGAGGGTGAACACTTCCCGGTCCAGGAGCTGACTGCCGCCTCCAACAGCCCCTCCTCCACATGCCACCCCTTCCTAACCCTACCTGGACACAGCCCTGTTATACCTGATGGCTGACACGCACACAGAACAGACAGTTGGCAGTCAAGCTCTGCAGCAGCCCTCCTCCAAGAAAACAGCTACCTCAACACGTTTTCATTATTTATAGAAATTCTACAAACTATCTAAGATTGTAAGGGTTATGTGAGAGACAGGACCTGTGTCTCTTTATACCAAAGGGTATTCACAGGAGGAGGCCCACATGAAGCGGAGCATCAGTTACTGGTTAACAGGCAGTCCCTCTGTCAAGTTGTTATTTGAAAGATTACTCATTTTCTTCTTTAAAAATTAGTAATTCTTCCGTCTTGGTATTCTAAGTACATTAATGAAAGCTTTCTTTTATTTTTATTGCTTTCAATGCTGTGGATTTAACAATGAAATTTAGCAAGCTCAAGGACTGGTCACCCAGTGAGAATTATCACCTGCAATGTTAAATATTTTTTCACATTATGTCACATATTATCAACAGCAAACAGTGTCTTTACAATGCGAAAAAGTGGGTAAAAATACAAACATTTAGTATCATCACAGTGAAGTCCAGAACTGAGGGTACAACTCGTAGAATTGAGACCCTGAATCCCAAACATGGATTAAGTTTTCAACAGTGGTACCTCGTCCAATCTTCTGTTACCAGGACAAAATACCCTACAATACAAAGAGAAGACTTTATGGCTCACAATTTCTGTCCAGGATGAGCTGGGAATAAAGCAGACAGAGAATGACAAAAGCATGATGGAAGGAAGGTGCCAGGAAGCAGGAAGAAGAGGGAGAAGGAGGAGGCCAGGGCGCACTTCTCCCCGTCACACGCGAGTGGCCCACTTCCATCCAGGTCCAGATCCTCACGGCACACTCTGCTGAGCACATCAATGGATGAGTGCACTGCTGAGCGTGTGGCCCCACAATCAAAACACGTAAGAGACATCTGGGGGACCTCTGAGACATAAATGATGACATGGAGTGTGCTGCTGGGTGAAAAACACACAGGACAGCGAAATGCCGTAGTGTCATTCTTACGAGTCAGAAGTCCCTCTGTAACCTGCTGCTGTCACTGTCCACTTTGCAGAGAAGTATGCCTGTAGGCACTGAGCCACCTGAGCTAGGACTCTGGCCATGTGAAGTCACCTCACAGGGACAGCTCAGGACACTGAGGTCCCTATTGCTGGCACAGCCTCACGCTGAGGGCCAGGAAGGACCAAGTTTGTAGCTTCAGCAATTGCCACCTAGGAAAAAAGACACTACAGCTGATAAAGGGAGAGCCAAGTCCTGCTAGGGCTGGTTTAGTTCAGATACCAAAATCAACAGCCATAAAACAAAACAATGTAAAATCTGAATCTGTGGAATAAGTGAGGTACATGGTTGAAATATAAACTTTCCTACAATCCTGTGCAGAATAGCCTGGTGGAGGAATGACAACTCGTCTTTCCAGTATATTAACAATACTACAATAACTTCAGTTATTAACTCCTTCAGAGTTCCACATGGTTTTAGCCAATTAACACTCTGCTTAGTGTTGTGATAGTAAAGCCACAGAGAGCATCCAAAAATCCATCTTGTGGCCACCTATGAGTGTAGTTAGATCAAAGGTATAAAACAAAAACAAACACAGTTGTGTTTGTTCACCTGCATCAAACCAATGGAGATTTATGCGTGTTCATATCAAATGTAAAAGAAATAATTTATGCCTAAATTTGTTTTGCTTCTTCTTGTGCAGTTTCCAAAAATATCAAATATTTATGGATGAATCATGAAACAATATGTTCTAAAATCTGCTGGCTCTCTCTCTCACTCTGTCTCTCTCTAAACAACATACATTAAAGAAAAACTGAAGAAGAAATTTATAGAACATACACTCAGAACATTGTACACACTCCTGGCCGTTCACCCCACTCTCACACACACCACTGCTCTGACATTTACAAGTCAGATAAAGTTGGAAGAATCCAACGGTTCATTTTACACTGGTTACCGCACATTCTCTACGGACACTAATTACAACTTTTTGGACATAAACACAATATTTGATAATGTTTAATTCAAACTTACACAGTGAACTTGAAAACAGAATTGATCGTAAAAGCCCCACATAGGTTACACATCTCAGAAATTCACAGTCAAAATTAAATAATAAAACTAAAAATCATATATATATATATATATATATATATATATATATCCTCAATTCAATCTGAAATGCCTTTACTGTAATATCTGGATAATTGTGTTCACCTAAATTTTTATCCCACAGCAAGGCCAGACAATGTTCTGTTTCTATTTTGTCTCAAAAGACATTTAGTGAAAGGAAAATCACAACAGAACTTTCCCTGCTCTAACTTTAACTAAATATCTCAGTATTTTTCTGGCATATGTCTTCTGAATCACATTCCACACAAGCCAGCATTAAAGAACAAAATAATAAATTATGAGGAAGTCCTCAAGGAAGCCACTAAAAACAATTAAAGGTACAAAAAAATACAACCCAGCAGCTAATAGGCAAGACTGAAAAGATCAATCAAAGATTAATGCAGGTAAAAAAAAAAAAAACTAGAAGATAATGCAAATGGAATTGTTACTATATTTACAGAAATTATCCCCAAAATTCCCAAGTATGATAAAAGACTTCAAAATACAAGCAAGCAAGGTTTCTTAAATACAAAACAACTATGATTTAAAAATGCTTAGTAAGGTATGTCCTTTGTAAACTCCCAAATACCAGTGAAAGTTTTTCAAAGCATTCAGAGATAAACAATAAGTTGCATATAGAGATAAACCAATCAGAATTACATTTGACTTAAATGCAAGATTTTAAAGTTAGAAGAGCCTATACTGAAATATTTCAAGTAGCTTCAATGAAATTGAAATGAGAAAACAATACAGACAGCCAATGAGTCAATTCCTTAAAAAAAAAAAAAAAAGATAAGACCTAAGGAAAACTTAACTAGAAGAAAAAATCTTTGCAATTTGAATGAAAAATGCAAAAATCACAACAGAGAGCCTCAAAGTTCAAAAGATTAGGGCTGGGGATTTAGCTCAGCAGTGTAAACTCCCGCCTGGTGAGCACGAGGTAGTGAGTTCAATCCTGCTACCAAAAAAAAAAAAAAAAAAAAAAAAAAGTTTAGATTATAACTACTATGAAAAATTTTAGTCCGGCAAATTGAAATTTTGAAGAAATAGACCAATTTCTAGATTCATCCAAATTGCCAAAGTTAACTGAACGAGATACAACTAGGCAGAACCACCCAATCACAGTGAAAGGAATTAAGACAGTAATAAAAAGTCTGTCAAATAAAAAAGACCCTAATCTGATGAATTCATTGCTGATTTCACAAAGAAATTAAGGATATGATATCATCTATACTCAAATTCTTCAAAGAATGTGAAAGTTGTGACGTGCTTTCGAAGTCATTTCAAGAAGCAATCAACATTCTGATTTCAAAACCAGTTAAAATCCCACAAATTATAGGCTAATGTCCTTATTGAACATAGATGCAAAAATCCTCAAAAAGGTATTTGTAAATTGAGGGCAGCACATAAAAAGATATCATACATCATGACCAAATAAATCTTATTCCAGAAATACAAAAATGGTTGAATATATGCAAAACAATGTAGTATGTCCCATAAATAGAAGGGTCAAAATCACTGAGTAAATTTTATGCAAAAAACAAAAAAATTCAGCACCTCTTTACAATAAATTAAAACACTGAAACAGTAAATAATATCCAAAATGTACAACAGATACATAAAAATGAAAGGGAAAGTGCTCAAAAGGCCAGGACAGTGGGGACGGTGGAGAGGAGAAAACACAGAAGGGGAAACATTAGATGACATGTGTATACGCAAGATAGATAACTACATTACTAACCTCTTTCAGTTCATCAAAAAGGATAGTCAGTGCATTCATTATTGGATCATTTTTACGCCTAAATCTTGTAATTTAAACAACTGCTTTGAAGATAAAAATATGCAGTACATTAACTAGTGCTAATTTCCTATTATTTTGTTTTGAAATTTGGAATCATCATTTTTATTCTATATTTTATAAAGAAACCTAAAGAAAATCTATTTATGAAAAATTACTGGCCACAATAAATACATGAAAAATATTCAACATCATTGGTCTTTTGCGAGACCCAAGTTAAAACAACACTGAGATTTCATTTCACTGGGGAAAACATGACTATTATCAAGCAATCAGCCAAAAACAAATGCTGGAGGGGCTTTGTAGAAAAAAGGAGCACTTCTCCACTATTGGGGGGCAGTGTAGACTGATAAACCACTATGGAAATCTTGTGGAGATTCCTCAAAAACCTGCTACTAGAGGACCCACTCAACTCAGCTATTCACTTGCTCGGTACCTTCCCAGAAGAACTAAAATCATGCACAGCAGTAATATGTGCACCCACGTTTATGGCAGCATGGTTTGCCCAAATGTCCATTAACCAATGAATGGGGATGGGATTTTTATACAGTGGAGTACTTCACACACATAAAGAAAGATAAACCTGTGACTTTTATAGGTAAATGAATGCAACTGAGAGCATACTCGTAAGTGAAATAAACCAGACTCACAGTGTAAACATCAGATTGTCTCCCTGGTGTGACTAACTGAAAGAGTAAATAAAGTCTAAAGTGTACAGTTGACATGGTGAAGCAGGAAGAAATTGTTCAAAAGGGAAAAGGAACTAAGATGGGGAAGGAGGAAAGGATGGAAAGCAAAGGAAAAATGCAAGTCACTTACACTCTAGTATGTCTTAGTCCGTCAAAAAAGGAAGGACTGTGCTAATAATGACTGAGAAACTTTTATGCCCATATATTGTACTCTGAACAATAATTTTAAAGATAGCAATGTGGCATGTATTGACTATTGCTATTCTATTATTGTTACAAAATTTTGTTTCACTTTCCATAAAATTAAAAAAAAAAAAAAACCATTAAGCCAGATCACATTACAAGGGGAAAGAGTCCAGCATTCACTCTCAAGTCAAATCCCAGTAACAAGGTGAGGATCCCACTATCACCAAGGTTAGCCAGAGGAATCAGGCCAGAGATAGAAATCAAAGGGCTACATACAGAAAACAAAGAACTCAAATTATCATTACTGGCAGGTGATATAATATTCTATATAGACGACCCAAAGAGTTTCAGTGAAAGGCTTAAAAGTTTTAACCACCTTGAGCAATGTGGCAGGATACAACATTCACACACAAAAATCAAGAACATTCATGTATCGCGATAATGAACTCAATGGAAAAGAAATCATAGAAACGGTAGTATACATAGTACCATCGAGAAACATTAAATACCTCGGAACTGACCAAGCCAGTGAAGTAAAGGACCTCTACAAAGAAAACTACCAAACTCCGAGACAGACATAGGAGAGGACAGGAGGACGTGGGAAGACACCCGGTGCTCCCTTGACAAAGGTCAAAGCGGCCGCGTTCCCAGATGTGTTACATACAGCCTACGCAGTACCCACCTGAATGCCAACACGATCCACATTCTAAAGAAACCAGTTCTGAACCTGCTACGTAACAGAAGAGAGGCAGCAGGACAAAGCGACTGAGGCAGGAAGACAAAGCGGGAAAAGTGCAACACCTGCATGTGAGCTACTTGGTTTACACGCCGTGAGTGACAGCCTTGGGGACTAGCTGCTGGCTGTTTTGAGTTAAGCTAAGTGCTTCATGAAGTCCCATCTTTTCAACAGACGAATTTCTTGAAGGACTAGAGGAAGAGGCGGCTGGGGTTCTGCTGGAGAAACGTGCACTGCACTCCTCAGCGCGTTTGTGTCTCCCACTTTCCTCTTCCCAGATAAAAAGGAACACTTTTCCTTCCACATACACGTCTCATTGCTGTTTCTGCCTTGCTCTGCGATTCTAAGGCATAAATCCATTGACCGTGAACTGTAAAGCAGGAGTGTGACCCACAGCAAATATGTTTTTGGTACATTATATGACTAATTTTTCACAGAAAGTGAAAATGCAATAACAAAACCACTGAAGGCATTTATGCTATTTTCTCACATTGGACATTGAGGGTCATTCAAGCACATGGAGGAAAAACAGCCAGCTTCAGAGTTTAGCACAACTTAAATTCTGTGCAACTCAAGTGTTTCATTTTGTTTTATATCTTAATTTTTTGAATTACTGTGCTTTTAAACTGATTTCTGCATACACGAGAAAGATGATCACTGACCACATTACATCTTAATCCCTCAATTCAAGGTTTCTGAAAACAATACTTTAAACACATTTTATAAAGCTGAATATGCTAATATTAAAACATGGAGCTTCACGCATATGTAGGCACGTACTAAATCTACTGAAATGGGTCATGTAAAGTCAATTTCTTTTTCTAGACTGTTACTCAGTTTACTAAAAAATAAAGACTGTGGTCAAGAAGACATGAACAGTGGGGAGCAATGATATGGATAAAACACAAATCAGTCATTGGAAAACCAACATCGGCATCTCCTTCGTAAGGAAGTGTCTACTCATCTCTGCACTAATGAAACATATAGTTACTTTCGTCTCAACTATGTCATCTACACAAAACACTTCAGAATCAAGATAAAAAAGTTTACTTTGGCTCACAGTTTTGAAAAGGATGGGGTACTTCTGTCTGGAGCTGACCTTCTTGGTGACACAGTGCTGAAGTCACAGGGCTTCACACAGGGACGGAGTGAGTATGTGTGAGTGTTCTTCACTCCGTCTCTTTTCCATTCCACCATTCAACAAGGTAACTACAAAAGCAATCTTCAGCCAGGCAAGGCGGCACATGCATGAAATCCCAGCACTCGGGAGGCTGAGGCAGGTGGATCATCACAACTTCAAGACCAGCCCAGGCTACATAGTGAGTTCAAGGCCAGCCTGAACTACATAGTAAGGCCCTGACTCAAACAACAAACAAACCAAAAACATAAAGCAAACTTCTCTCTTTGTAACTACCTACTCTGTTCCCCCAATACATATTTACTCAGATAAAGTTTCTATTTCTTCGTATATCCCTGAGGCTTTCACATCATCATGAGTTTTGAATAAAACAATTCACATAAAATTAGCACAGATTTCACAGTATACATCATTTTCTATCCTAGGTAGATACAGGAAAGTTGTAACACAAATCCACACAAAACATGTGTATGGCTATTTATAGCTTAGTATTCATCAAAGCCAAAGTAGAAACAGTGATGTGTCCATCAACTGAAGAATCCCCCAAAATTCAACCACCCAGAAAAATCAATATTCTTCTACCAAGAAAAGGATTGAGTTTTAAAAACTAAATAAATAAAAATTTAAAAAAGATCTTTAAAAGAGGACTGAGGTTTTGACTCCTACGTCTGTGGGTCAATGAGGAAATGCCATGTCAACACAGCAGACAAAGAGACAGTGTTCAAACACCCACCTTTCTTGATGGGGGAGGGCAGAGTCTTGCTATGTAGTACAGGATGGTCTTAAACTCTCTATGTGCCCCCATGTTTGTTTCAAATTTGCCACAATCCTCCTGCCTAAGAGTCCCAAGTGCTGGGGTGACAGTCATGTGCACCATACCCAGCTCAAACAGCCACTTGTATAGAGCGGTCGGAGTATCAAGCTTTCAGGGCAGACGGTGCACCAGCAGCTCATAGTCTTAATGTAAGTGAAAGACTAAAGTAGGTACGATTTCTAAGGAATGGCAGAATCGCTCCTAAATGCATTACTTAATGATTTCCAGGTTAATTCATGTTGCAATGAAAGGCAGGGTATTCTTTATGAGAAAGTATTATTCTGTACAATACACCATATTATTATTCTTTACAGGCTATGTTAGCAAATATCTAAAGTAAAGTAAAGGATCGTCTAAATGCATGGACAGGAGGCTGTGTTACCAGGTGACTGGTTAGTTTAAGATGCTGGGTTACAGGCAAATACTCACCTCTTCAAGAGTTTAATTTAGTGATGTTCTAGAGGAACAAGGTCAATGGGAACACCACTAGAATGATGCATTCCGTTTCTCTACTGATTTCTCAGTCTCTTTCTCTCCCCCCACTTCCCTTCCCTCTCTCTGTACCTCCTCTGCTCGCTCTCTCACTCTGAATGAAAGCAGTGTGACTAGAATCCCTAAGCACATCCCTCTGAAATGACACTTCTGCCTTTCTACAAGATTAGTAGTAATGAAACAGGCTGACAAAGGGCTGCAACCGCCAGCTTGGACCACAATCAGCCTCCTCTTATTTTCTGTAGTGTGCCGACCGTTGCTGTACTAAATGAAAGCACACTAACAGCTCCAGTGAAGTAGATGCATGCTGTTTACACACCATGCCTATGGAGAGTGATTCTTCAGCGCACCTGGGAATGCAGATATTGCTTCCTGATTCTGACTTCATTTCTATAGCTTTACTTCAACACCGTTATTCTTTTCTTTCTAAATTTCTGTGGTAAAGAGGTGGAACTCAGATCCTTGCATATGCTAGGCAAATGCACTGCATGCAATGATTTCATCAGCACTCAACTTAATTTTTTGAGTGTAAACCTCTTAATATTAAGATAAGACACTTATGTATTCAAGCATCTGCTAACAAAAAGTTGATGCACTTTCTGTTTCTTTTTCTGAGGAAAAGTGTTCTGACTGAGTAAATTATGAAGAAAAGCACTTTACTTTGTCCCCACAGCCATGAGAGCGTCAGGCTGACCTCACCAGGGATCTGTGTCCTCCAGTGTCTCACACCAATGTCTCTCCTCAAACTTTAGGAACAGAACAGCTGCAGTGCTGAGTCAGTGCAGTGACAGGGACCCAAGTTTCACTGTCGTTTACAATCACATTTCCCACTGTTTTAGAGAATCCCGGCTTCCTCCATCAATCTGCTCTGGAAAACTATGTTCCTTATCTGAGGTCTACTAAAATTTTATGACAGATTACTTTGCATATTTTTCTCTAAATTAAAAATAGAAAAGGCAACAGAAAAACACATTTAAACAATATCATATCTTATGAGTGTTTCTTCACCTTAAAAATAAAACAAACATGGCAACTTCTTTGGAATGAAAACATTTAGATATTGGCAGCTATTAAAACCATGCTTGCCACTAGTCCTGAGGCAAATGTTTGTCACAATAAAATGCCTCAAGGGAGACTACAGAGAGAAACATAGTAACAACTGTGCTGAGGACCTGAAGAAAACCCAGTTACTGAAACTGCAAGATGCACAGTCATGTTGCAGCGTGCCTGTCAGTTTCTGCAACTATGAATAGTCCAGGTGCTTTCTCAGCCCACTTTTGATTCTGAACAAAATATTTCATGTTCAGTAAATAATGAAAATGTCTAGTCTGGCTCAGAGTTCTGGGCTGGAATTTGAATCTGCTAGTGGCCTTTTCGCTGACAGAGGCCTGAGGGCATCACATGGAGAGAGTTTGCAAGTGCAGGTAGTGCCCTCCTCACCCTCCCCGTTCCAATTTCCACAATCAATCACAAGGACGCCAAGAAAATTGCCAACTTCTAATCGGCTCCTAGACAACTCAAATGTCCATATGTACACAGATAATGCTTCCACCAATATGCCACTGTGAATTAGAATTTATCATGAATTTTAAATGAAACAAACCACATCTAACTACAACTGTTTCCATATTATTTGATAACTACTATCTTAGACATAGACCAAGACTAATGAAGACAAAAAATTACACATGAATGTGTATATTGAAGATAATTAAGGTAAGATAATTTAGATAAAACAAGGAGTCAGAAAAGGATCAGGTCCAAGATACGGCCCCTTCTGAGAGGAGGGGAACTGGGTCTGCAGGTGAGGGCTGCGCCGAGAGAACCCAGGATGCACCATGCAGAGGCCAGGCCAGGACCACGGCCTCACTCGGGTTAACAGCTGCTCAGAGTTGTACTGTGACCAGGGCTGTCATCTCAGGAAAAGCCAGATAAAGGTAACACCTCACCCCTGCTCCTCCCAGGAATGCCTTTGTTCTTTTTGGCACCAACAGTTAGAGATAAATCATAGTTAATGACTCCTGAACCATGAATCCTTGCTACAAGACTTGTGTATTACACCAATATTAGGTAAGCAGTCGCAGTTGTAACACAATAGGTTGTATTTAGTTTCACTCAAGGTAACCTACATGATTTTACAGTATAAAAAATCCCAAGATGTGATTTTACTGTATACAATGCGCAGACCCTCAGGTGCAACCCACTTACACATTCCCTTCTGCTGGGGAGTATTTTTTTCTTTTATAAACTTTTTAACTTGCTGGCTGCATCATCTTTTCCATTCTTTGATGACATGACATATGAATTCACACATTTAAGAGTCCAGAATGCACTTTTTTGGAGGTTCTCTATACAGATCACCGTGGCCTTAAACTAACTTTGTAGCCCTGGCTGTCAATTATAAAAGCTAAAAGATAGAACCAACTGAAATGCCCCAAAATCAATGAATAACCATACATTTAAGCTTCTTATATTATTCATAAAAATTAATAGCTTACCAATAAATGGTATAATGAAAATCCATTTTGGAAATGTCATTCCAAAAAGTCAGACAGAGAAACAGTGCTGAACTGTCCACTTACACAGAACAGCCAGGATGAAAATGTACAGTGCACAAGGTAACCATTCACTCCATGTACTGGTACCATAGGAAATAAGGAGGAAGAGTTTCTTTAGGTACAAAATAAAATATTCTAAATGGACAGGGCTGATGACCGTGTGTGTGTGCATGTGTGTTTCTGTGTCTGTGTGTGCATGTGTGTCTGTGTGTGTGTGTCTGTGTGTGCATGTGTGTGTGTGTGTTCTGAGTACCAGGAATCGAACTCGTGACCTTCTGCTTGCCAGGCAGGCACTTGTGACACTGAACTAAACCCCGGGCCGACCGTGTACATTTTTAAGTGACTGAGTCAAATAGTACATTATATTTTACTGAACCTAGCACAAAAGGCAATTTCTACTTAATAATAAATGGAAGAATCTGGAGAACTAGTTGCAGAGCAATTAATAATAATGAAAAAGGACAAATTTGGGGAGAGGAAGAGATGTGAGGGGGAGGCAAATTGAAAATGAAGGGGCATGAGAGCAGCAAGTGAAAACGAGGAATAAAATAAGGAAAATAATAAGAAAGAGAAAGGACAGAGAAAAGAAAAACTATGAGAGAAGGAAATAAAAGGAAAAACACAGGAGGTGGGGCCGTGGGGAGGGGAGAGGAGAGACAGGAGAAGAGGAGGAGGAAACAGGCCAGTGAGCTGTTAGTGACTCAAAACTTCAGGTGAGAGTTCCATGGAGAAGCCTTCTTCTATGTTCCTTCTGACCCCTATCTCTAAGGATAAAAGTAACAGGATTTTCACATTTCCTGTTGGAATTTACAGTCTCCTGTGAATTTAGGATTCGGGTTGGACATAACTGACTGTTATGGCTCATACACTGTGTCAACCTGAGAAGTTTAGAAGTTTAACTGAGTGGCTCAGCAGGGAGCCAGAATCCCACTTGGTGGTAAATATCCTCATCCTATGCAGTGGGAGGACACAGACATTCTGTGAGTGCTACACCCTGCAGAGGGGCGGTAGTGGCTGGTGTACAACGTAAGGGAGGAAAAAGGCTTGTTTCCTTTTGAGCTCTGGCTGCTGCCTTGAAGTGCTGCCTGCGTGCCAGGCCGCCCTGCCTTGCAGCCAGCTGACTGTGGACTGAAACCTCCAAAAACTGTAAGCTAAATACACCTTTCCTTCCTTAATTCAGGGTGTTGGGTATTTTGTCCCAACAACAAGAGAAAACTAACCAAGAGGCTGTCAAATGAGGGCCAGAGAGCTTGCCAAACACAGACAATTATATCCATAGATATAATTCTATGGATCAGAATTCTAAGGCAATGTGCTGTCCCTCAGCATGGAGCCCTGAAGGTGGCAGATACAATGAAGACAGAGCAGGGGACAATGAGGACTAAGCAGCTCATGAGACCACGTGCCTGATGAGCTTTTCAGCTCTGCACGGGCCCCCTCATGAGGGAAAATGGGGCAGGGAGAATCTTAGATGACTTTAGAGTCACACAAGGCCTCACAGAAACCCACTGTTGTCACCATAACTGAACAAACACATCCCAGGAGACAGCCACAAGGCAGACGCTGCCACAGAGGCTAAAGTGTGTACTGTAGTTCAGAGCTGGGCAAACAGGCAAGTAGTGGGCACAGCCCACGGCAATAAGCAAGAACGGAGCGCAGCAGAGGGAAAGAACAAGCTGCTCTGGGGCGCCCAGGACACACAGGTGATGCAGAGCAGAGGCACAAGAGGCTGCCACCATGTGTGAGGACACTGGACACAGTTGGAAGGGAGCTGCCCTGGGAAAGCCGAGAGGCCGCAGAGGACAGACTGGGACAGGGCTCGGTGCTTCTGAGCAGGCGGGGCTGCTGCTCGCTGGGCTCCAGGACAGGGTGAAGACACAGTGCGGACATTTAAACTGTGACACCAACCAAATGACAGTTTAATAACTTACATCCCTGAGCACTTAATAGGCATTAATTACACTGTCATTTTTCTCATCTACTGAGTCATAATTGCCTTGATGTTCACTATAGAGAAAGCTAAACATGACAGGAGTATATTAAATTCTCAAGCCACAGCCGAACAACTAACTGGGTTTTTTTAAAACACTAACTGCAGGAAAGAACATGCATTTGGAGCACTGCAACCAGGCACGGGGGAACTGGGTGCATTACCTTTCAGAGTGAGAATATTCTTGGAAACATATATTTGGTTTATTTAATAAAATGTATTTGCTGAGATCTCATTATTTTATTGATTATTTCAGTGTTTTGATGTATTTTTGACTTGTATATCAGCGTTCAATCCAATATCCTACTTCCCACTGAATGAAAAAGAAAAAGAGATGGGAAGGTGCTGTATACTTGCAAACTCTGCATCTCAGAAGACAAAAGCAAGGGGATCACAATTTAAAGATCGTAATTGGACAACTTACCAAAAGATGGTTTTTGTACAAAACCATCATATAATTTCAAATATTCCATAAAATTTCCCTGAAATTCAAGTATGAAACAGCATATTTTCACTCAGATACAAACTGACCTCAATCAATATACATACATACATGGTTTTAGTGGAAAATGTACCATCTATTAGAAATGCAACTAAAAGCTATTATTTCTAATTCGCTTGGAAATATTCAGAGGTATTAGATATACTTAGATTGATAGAAAACAAGAAATGTTTTCCCAAAAAAATCATTTACAAAAACTTTTGCTGTGACATAAGTTTTCCTTTAATTACAAAACACAAATATTAGCCGGGCGTGGTGGCTCATGCCTATAATCCCAGCACTCGGGAGGCCGAGGCAGGAGGATCTTTGCTAGTTCGAGATCAGCCTGGGCTACAAAGTGAGCTGCAAGAGAACAACATTTTGCAAGAAAACAACAACATTTTGCAAGAAAACAACATGAACAAACTAAGTGCAGTTCAGTGGTAAACTGCATGTTTACTGTAACTGAGGGGCACTATTACACCACTGCAGTAATAAAACAAATTAGAATTGTAAAATGATTCCTTTCCTATTATTTGTGCTACTTCTGTATTAGAAGCTACATAATATTTGTGTGGGTATTTTTTTTTTTTTGTCTTTTTTGAGACAGGGCCTCGCGCCATGCAGTTCAGGCTGGCCCTGAACTCATTACATAGCCCTGGCTGGCTTCAAACTTGTACTTGTACTCCTTTATTTCAGTCACAAGTGCTTTGGTTTCACGTGAAAGTCACCCTGCCCAGCTGAAAAATATATTACCTGAGATAGAAGGGAAAATACTGTGATCAACCCAAAGAAAGTAGGAAATTAAGTGCACTGAAAATGCACAGAGTATCACTGATTAATCAGATAACATTGTCAAGACTTCCTTAAATGTGCTGAATACATATCCCTTGCCTCATGAACACTGTGGACCCCAATACACTGCACATCACTAGCTATTTACTGTAGGTGTCCCATTGGTGACAGAGCAGTGACATCTGACTGCTGTCCACCAGCATGAGAAGATACTGTACCATATACCACTAGTGAGAGTAGTTTATTTCCACTAAATTTTTTTGTTGTTTTTCTTTAGAAGTAAAAAGAGTCATGCAAGTTACATGGGAGGAATATCCCAAAATATTTACTTCATGTTGAAAGAGGATCTAGTTCAACAGTCGAGGCTGGGCTTGGTGTTGTAATACTCCTGTCGCAGTCCCCAAGCAGCTGCAATTAAGTGTCCACCACCCAGCCTCTCTGATGCTTACTCCATTTTGGCACTGAAATCTGGGTAAATCATGGTGATTACAGAACCCATCTTGAACTATGTCACATGCCTGTTTTTGCAGCAGTGAATGGGGTGGAATAATATCAAAAGTCCTCCATAGCCTGAGCAACTGAGTAAGAACAGCTCTCAAAAATTAAAAAAGAAATATGGGGCCGTGCAGCTCTGAGCCAAATTCCAGCATTCAATCCCCAAACATGAAAAAACTTCAAACACTTTGAAATGTTTACATCTAAGAGAAATCCCTTCTCAATCTACTTAAATGATGATACCTATCCTATTATTCAACCTACAGGGTCAATTTCCTAATTTCAATTTTGCCTCAGTATAGGTGAACTAATCAGTAACAACGGACAACATATTTACAGCGTCTGTTACTAGCTCCCTGCTTTCTTCAGGCCTGTGACCTCTGACCCACTCTCAGGCCACGGCAGCACAGAATCCTTCAGTTATAACACCCTGATAATAATCTGATTTCATGGGAGGGTCAACGTTATCACTGCTGATTTTACCTCCTTTCAAAATTCCTGGTTGCCCATTTCCTTTTTCCTCTTTTGCTCCTCTCTACTCAAAAATCCCTTTTATTCCTCCTCTCTTCATGTGCCAGCAGAACCTCAATCAGGGATTCACCTCTACCTCAGTGCTGGTGTCCTGGAGTCCATCTCAAACAACATTTCAATTTTAAATCAATATGTAGAAAGAGTGCATGGACAATATCAATACTTTCCGGGACGACAGCCCTGCTCTTCCCTCACTGGCAGTGTCACAGGTCCACGCCCATGCAGATGCCCCAGTTCAAGGCGTCTCTCAGCGTGCGTTTAACACACAGCACTGTAAGAAAGTCGTCCTTAGCAAAAATTCTTCCCCCTATCTTAGTGTTGGGCATGATTTCTCTGATATTACAAACAGGACAAAAGAAAGTAAACTTTCAAAAGCTTCTTGGTGAGGTGAAATTTCTTTCAGGATAAGGTAACACAGCCAGACAATGGCAAGCAAGCAAGATGGGCAGGTTGCCTTTTATCCCTGATGTACACTGTCATCATGCCACTGGTGGAGTGTGGCCATGTGACGTAAACTGATTGGTGACATTAATGATGTCATGGCCTCTAGGCAGAGTAAATTCTGTGATCTGAAAAGCCCATACTTGCAAAGTTTTATTGTAGGTCAACAACCAAATACCCCTTGATCTCAAGTTTTCCAAAAACGTGAAAGAAGCACACGTACATTTTACCAAAAAATAATAGTATTACAGAAATTAGGATGCTTTTAAAATGGAGTTACTAGAATTACTTCCTTTGATAGAAAAGACTACCTATTTCCACGTGGGTAATAATTACTATCCCCACCATTTCCCACAGCATGCTAAGCTCTCTGCAATGCCTCATTTAAATAGTCTAATTGTAAGATTAGTTTGTTTTGCAACCTTATGAATAAGGCATCTAGCTTGGGAAATGGGCTGAGCCATATTGATGAGAATTAAAGTAAGAAGAGGTAGCAAACTATAGATAGAAGACAAACATTGAACTTCCTCAGGAAACGGGGAATGCAGCCTTCCCTACTGTACAGTGTCAGCGACTCTCCACCAAGGTCCCCAGTGTCCAGGAACTTCAAGTGCAAAATAACCACTTTTTCTCTAGAATTCCAGTTTCCTTTAAACCTTAGTAAGAAAACTTGCTTGAGAACCTCAGTTACAAGTGGCCATTTTTAATACACAGAACCACCCGTGAGAGGTGGACATTAAATAACTGAGCAATTGCTGGGCTCTGGTCATCTCCAACTAGCTCTGGATTGAGCAGCCACCTGGTCACCCACTCAAGATGCTTCCAAGAATCAAGGAGCTATTTTTCTTATTTCCAATGAAAATTCTCCTCATGCTGAGACCCATAGGGAAGGTTAGATAAAGGACTGGGCCCCCTAAGAAGCAGAGGAGACACAGACTCTGTGTCACAGCAAACAGTCATACTGACAGCCTGCAGTGTCACAACTGTGTCTGTGTAGCCAGTCTGAGGCTTCAAGCTCCCTTCAAGTAGGTGAATTGCCCAAAATGAGTTGCTAAACAAATTGCTGGAAAATTCCCCTAGAGCCCAACAAACTCAGCCCTATGGCACAAGTCCAGTAACCAATCACTCCATGATCCTTGGAGAGGGTGCAGATGGGGACCATGTTCTGGCAAACAGGTCTGAACCCCAGATTTGTAGGCGACTCCATTTTGACTGTCTCCACTCTCCTCCAGAGTGGGTTCGTGCCGCTTCTTCCAATACTTGCGATATGGTTTTGCTTGGCGCTTTCTTCCCTGATTCTCTACCTATTTCTATGTCAGAGAGAGACAAGCCCACAGAGGGTGTGTCTGCAGACCTGAGACCCAGACACCAGGGGCATCTTTCTTTAGTCTTAAGGACTTCATTATACAGGGCTGTGAGAGCATGAACTGTTTTTTATTGATGTCAGTAGGGAGCTGACATAAGTAACTGAGGTGATAATTGTTTGGGTTGCTGAGTGTGCCACATAGGAGTTCACTGCATGTTTGGGAAGCTCTCCTCCCGAGTCACATCACCTGCAACGTTAAGGCTTTTTTTGGCCATTCGCACCATCTAGTGTGAGGCTGGCAATCTGGGGAAACACTGGAAACTCAGGACTTCACTGTGAATAGAAAAAGCAGAGGTCTGAAGAGAGCAGGTGTGGGTCTGAGACCCTGCCTTGCAGCCATTTATAACCGTCACATCCCCAGCTCTGCTACTGAGAGCACCGAGACCAGGGACCCAGCGCCCGCAGCCGCACCAGCTCCAGGCCGCCCTGAACCAGGGCCGCCCCGAGCCCCGCTCTCCCCACACCGCTGAGGCGCTGCTGGGCCACACCGGACGGCACCGTGGGCCGGCAGTGTCACGGTGGGGACCGACTCACGGACACGGCGGTGACCCGGACCCCGCCGAGGGAAAAGTGGCAAAAGCCCCAGAGCCCGGAGGACCTCGGGGTCCGGAGCTCGGCGGGAGGCTGCGGCTCCCAGAGCCGGTTCCGGCCGCCTCCTCTCAGACCTCAGCCCGACCCCCTCCCTTCCCCGGCTTCCGCCCCGCACCATCACCACTGCGCGGCTTCCCGGTGTCCCCGAGTCCTTCCCACGCGGCCCGCAGCCGGCCGAACTCGCAGAACAGGGACACCAGCAGGTAGTCTGGCAGCACCGGGCTGTGGACAGGGAGTCACAACACCGGAAGTACCCGCCCACTCCGTCTCATGTGATTGGACAGTTCATTAAGCCCGCCTCTTTATCACTGATTGGCTTCTGCTCCACGCCCACTGTCCAGCGTGAAGAGAAAATTAACTCCTGCCTGGTTGCCTAGGTCTCAAATGATAGACTGTCGCCCAGGAACTTCTTCTTCTTTTTTTTTTTTTTATTTTAAAGAGATTAAGATAAAACAGGACAAAACAAAGCAGATCAGAACAGAACAATGTAAGCAACACAGTATTTCACTAGAAGACAACCTATAAAAACTACCACAATGTCTCTTTCTTTGAAATAGTTGAGTATAACTTCATATACAATAGTATCAAACATAAAATAGTATAAAAACATTCAAGAGAATGAGAGTATTACAGGGCATTCAAAACAAAATAACAGAAAACAAACAATGGCTACTGTATTATCTCATTTTCCATAAAAAAATTTGTTTATACTTCACATGTAATACAATCCAAAAAGACACAGCATGAGAGAACCAATGGAAACAGAAGAGCAAAAGCATGGTAGAACTTCAAAGTAAGACGATATTTTATTTCAGTACTGGCTATTATAATGACATGTTTCCCTCAAATTAGCTGTTCATACCTTCATACCTTCACAGTTAATAAAATCAAACAAACAAGGACCAAACCCATTACAACTAATGCGATCATTATAAAACTTCAAAACAATGTAATGGGGAATCATGATTACCAAAACTCTTATGTACTCTTACTATTTCTTACACGAGGGAGACTATACGGTATTTATACATGTGAGTTTCATTTATTTTTCTTACGAGTATGGTCTCAAGTTGTGCCCATTTATTATATCTCAATGTGATCCTTATTTATAGATGAGTAGTACTCCATTGTATAAAAATACCACAACTTTTTTTATCCACTCCTCAGTTGATGGACCTTTAGTTGTTTCCAAGATCTGGCTATTACAAATTGTGTTGCTATAAATACGTGTGCACATATACCATTGTAGTATGACACTTTCAGTTTTTCTGGGAATATGCCTAGAAGTCGAATAACTGGGTCAAATGGCACTTCCAAACCCAGGTTTTGGAAGAATCTCCAGACTGACCTCCACAGTGGTTGCACCAGTCTACACTCCCACCAACAGTGCAGGAGAGTTCCTTTTTCCCCACAGCCTCTCCGGCATTTGTTGTTGGTAGTTTTCTTGATCCTGGCCATTCTTTCAGGAGTGAGATGGAATCTCAGTGTGGTTTTAATTTACATTTCTCTAGTAACTAATGATGATGAACATTTTTGCATGAATTTCTTTGCCATTTGTATTTCATCATTTGAGAGGTGTGTATGCATATCAGATGCCCATTTTTGGATTGGGTCCTTGAATCTCGGGAATGTGATTTTTTAAAAATTCTTTATATGTTTTAGACAGAAGTCCTTTGTCTGAGGGACAGTTCAATAAGATTTTTTTTCCCAGTTTGTGAGTTTTCTTTTCACTATGCTGGAGATTTCTTTTGACATGCAGAAACTTTTTAGTAAGACGTGATCCCAGTTATTGATTCTTGGAAGTATTTCCTGTGCGGTTTGAGTCCTGTTCATGAATTCTCTACCTATCCCTATGTCTTCAAGGTTTTTACCCAATTTGTCTTCCAATAGATTTAGTGTTTCTATTTTAATATTCAGATCTTTGATTCACTGTGATTTTAATTTAGTACACGGTAATAGGCATGGGTCTAGTTTTAGTTTTCAGCATATGGAGAGCCAGTCTTTCCAACACCATTTATTAAAGAGACTGTCATTCTTCCAGTGAACATGTTTGGCCCCTTTATCAAAGATAAGGTGGTTGAGTGTGTTTTTAGTTGTGTCTTCTAATATATTCCATTGATCTTCAGCTCTGTATTTATTCCAGTACCATGTTGATTTTACAACAGTTGCTTTGTAGCATAACTTCAAGTCCAGGATTGTGATGCCTCCTGCCTTGCCTTTGCTGCTTAGAATAGCCTTTGCTATTCTAGGTCTCTTCTGGTTCCAGATGAATTTTAGGAGTGATTTCTCTAGATCTGTGACGTATGTTGATGGTATTTTTATTGGGATTGCTTTGAATCTGTATAACAGTTTTGGGAGAATGGCCATTTTCACAATGTTTATTCTTCCTATCCATGAGCAAGGGATGTCTTTCCATTTTCTGAGATCATCTTCAATTTCTTTTTTTAGTGTATTATACTTTTCCTTGTATAGGTCTTTCACTTCTTTCATAAGAGTAATTCCTAAATATTTCATTTTTTTGGTTGTTAGTGTGAAGAGTGTGGCTTCTCTTATTTCTCTCTCTGTGATTTTGTTGTTAGTCTATAGGAATGCTATTGATTTCTGAGTATTCATTTTGTGTCCAGCTACATTACTGAATTTATTTATTATACCTAAGAGTGTTGCAATGGAGTTTAGGGGGTCTTCTATGTAGAGTACCATGTCATCTGCAAACAATGATAATTTAACTTCTTCTTTTCCTGTCTTTACACCTTTTATTTATCTCTCTTGTCTAATTGTTCTGGCTAGTACTTCCCGTGCTATATTAAATAGGAGTGGTGATAAAGGACATCCTTGTCTTGTGTCTGATTTTAAAGTAAAGGCCTTCAATTTTCGGCCATTTAGTAAGATACTGGCTGTTGGTTTGTCATAAATGGCCTTTATTATATTGAGGTAAAGACCATCTATTCCAATTTTCTGTGAAGTTCTTATCATGAATGAATGTTGGACCTTACCGAAAGCTTTTTCTGCATCTATAGAAATAATTATGTGATTCTTACTTTTGGCTTTATTGATATGGTGTATTACATTTATTGATTTACGTATGTTGAACCATCCTTGCATTCCTGGGATCAATCCCACTTGACTGTGGAGTATAATCTTCTTGGTGATTTGCTGCATCCTGCATCCTGTTTGACAATATTTTATTGAGGATTTTTGCATCTGTGCTCATTAGTGAGACTGGCCAGTAGTTCTCTTTTTTAGTTGGGTCTTTCTCCGGTTTTGGTACTAGAGTTATATTTGCTTCCAGGAATGACTTAGGAAGAATTGTTTCCCTTTCAATTTTATTGATGACTTTGAGGAGTGTCAGCATTAAGTCTTCTTTATATTTCTTGTAAAATTCCACAGTGAATCCGTCAGGGTCTGGGCTCTTCTTTGTAGGAAAGGATTTAATTATGTTTTCAATTTCATTAATAGAAATTGGGTAATTCAGTAGTTTTACATCTCCTTGACCCAGCTTCATATGTTTCTAGGAATCTGTCCATTTGTTTGTGCTATTGAACCTATGGAAGTAGAGGTTTTTGAAATAGGTGTTGATGATCTTCTGTCTACAGAGTCTATAGTCATTTCTCCTTTTTTCATTCCTTATTGCATAAATTTAAGCTTTTTCTTCCCTTTTTTAATTAGGTTGGCTAGGGGCTTATCAGTTTTATTTATTCTTTCAAAGAACCAACTCTTTGATTCATTGATTCTTCAATTGTTTTCTTAGTCTCTATTGCATTAATTTCTGCTCTGATTTTTATAATTTTTTCTCTTCTTTTGGCTTTGGACTTCACTTGCTCTTCTTTTTCTAGATGTTTGATGTGTAGCATCAGGTTGTTTACTTGTATTTGTTCCGTTTTATTGATGTGGGAACTGAGTGCAATAAATTTTCCTCTGAGGACTGCTTTCATTTGCTTGTAGGTATTGTTCAATTTCTTCTTTAATTTCCCCCTGTGACCCTCCGATTGCTCAAGAGTGTATTATTCAATTTCCATGTGTTTGTGGGCTTTTTGCAGTATCTTTTATCATTAATTTCTAGTTTCACGGTGCTATGATCTGATAACATGCATGGGATAATTTCAACTCTTTTTCATTTATTTAAATATGTTCTGTGGATTAGTATGTGGTCTATTTTAGAGAATGTCCCATGTACCACTGAGAAGAATGTGTATTCTGATGTTGGATGGAACACTCTGTATATGTCTATTAAGTCAATTTGTTTACAAATGTGATTCAGTTCTGTTATTTCTTTGCTGATTTTCTATCTGGTTGATCTTTCCCTTGGTGTCAATGGTGTGGTGAGGTCTCCTGTTATAATTGTGTTATTGTTTATTTGATTTTTCATTTCTGTTAATACTTGCTTTGTATAACTGGGTGATCTGGAGCTTGGTGCATATATATTTAAGATTGTTATCTCTTCCTCTTGAAGTTTTCCCTTAACTAGTATGTAATGACCTTCTTTATCTCTTCTGATCATTATTGGTTTGAAGTTCACATTGTCTGCAAACAGAATAGCTACCCCTGCTTTGGTGGGGGATATGCATGTAGTATTGTTTTCCATCCTTTGACTTTCAGTCTGTGAGTTTCCTTTTGGGCTAGATGGGTTTCTTGTAGACTGAATATGGTTGGATGTTGTTTCTTGCTCCATTCTGCCCGTCTGTTTCTTTTAATTTGTGAACTGAGACCATTTACATTAATGGTTATAACTGTTATATATTGGTTTATTGTTGACATGTTATCTTTTTGCTGTTGCATCTTTATCTTTCCATGTTGCTTAATTATCTGCCTTGTTTAGTGTTTTTTTCCTATGTGTACCTAAACCGTCTTTCAGTATTCTTTGCAGGGTTGGCTTGGTGATCATGAAGTTTTTTAACTGTTCTTTCTCATGGAAGTATCTTATTTCTCCATCCATTTTGAAGGACAGTTTTTCAGGGTACATCAGTCTAGGTTGGAAATCGTTTTCCTTTAGGATCTGAAATACTTCACTCCATGCTCTTCTTGCCTTCAATTTTTGTGTTGAGAAGTCTCCTGTGATTCTAATAGGCTTTCCTTTATAAGTGATCTGTCTCTTCTCTCTAAGAGCTTTTTGTATTCTATTCTTAAGTTGGATTTCTGGCATGGTTATTATTATATGTCTGGGTATAGTTTTGTTTTGGTTATGGCTATTTGGAGTTCTATATGCTTCACTAATCCTGATGTCAGTTTCCATTCTCATGTTTGGGAAATTTTCAGCTATTACTTCTGTGAATAGCCTCTTGATATCATTTGTGTTGTCCCCTTCTTTTTCATTTATCCCCATCAATCTTATGTTTTTTTTCTTTGAGTCATCTTGCAGCTGTTGGATTGTTATTTCTTGACTCCTTGTTTTTTTAAAAAGATCTTTCCTTTCCTGTTCACTAGCTGCAACCTTGTCTTTGAGATCTGAAATTCTATATTCACTTTCATTAAGGCAGTTTTGACAACTTTCAGTGGAATTTTTGATTTCCTGTGTATCTCTTTGAATCTGCTTTATATATTCTGTTTGTTTCTTATATTGTTCCTCCATGGACTCTTTTTGTTTTGTTCCTCTAATTTTTAAACTGTATCTTTAGATGTGTTCAGCATCTCTTTCATTATTTTTATCATTTCTTCTTTCACCTTGGAGATTATTTCTAGTTTGAATTCCTTTAACGCTTCCTGGAGTTGCTTCTTTATTTCAGTTACTATTATTTCAGGTATTTCAGGCATATGGCATATATTTTCTTCTATGTACATGACTCCTAGGCTTTCTTGGGATGGGCTGGATGTTTGAGACTGTATTTTGGTCTTTCATTTTGTCATTGTCACATATTTCTGTGTTTCAAGTGTCGTTCCAATGCTATCCCCTGGGCATGATGGAAATTGTCTCCTATGTCCTGGGCTCCTGGGACTCCCCTGGTAGTGTAGCTCCTTCCTTGGGCAGCGAGGCACTCAGATTAAAAGATGTTTACCAGGGGAGGCTCAGGCAGGTGTAAAGCCTCCTCAAGCCCCACAGCTCCCTCCTCAGGCAGCAAAGCTCCCCTGACCACAAGAAGGCCACCAGGCATGGTCCAGGTGGGCCTGAATCCTGCCAAGCCCAATCTAGTGTGACCACAATCTGGGCAGATCCCCAACCACCCAGAGCAAGGATCTCAAACTTGCTGATGTTGTGCAGGCATCCACCTTCTTGGTGGCAAAGCTCCCTGGGCTGAAAGAAAGTCACCTGTGTGGCCTAGACAGGCCCCAACCTTCTCCACAGCACAGCTCCCTCCTCCAGAGGGCACTGGTAGCAGCAGCGCTCCCTGGACCACAATGGCAAGGCCTGAGCAGGCCTCTGCAGGGCAGCTCCCTCCTCCACGCAGGAACTTCTAGACAAGGCTCTTTCTTAGGTTGTCAACCTGACCTACCCTAACAATAATTGCATTTAAACAGCTTACGCCTCGCTTTCCAATGCTGCCCCTGTTTTCTTAGTAGACTTAATGTTCTCTTCCTGAAATGGGGCCTCTCCTGTGTTCAGAAGGTTCCATGGTCAATGTCCTATGGAAGACTCAGTCCTAAAGAAGAAAGAGATAATTCTCCCCTTTTTTCAAATCCATCTTCTTCAAAGATAACAAGGAAGGAAAAGAAGAGGAAGAGAAGGAGGAACCAGAAGAAGGAGGAGGAGGAGGAGGAGGAGGAGGAGGAGGAGAAGGAGAAGAAAGAGAAGAAGGAGGAGGAGGAGAAGAAGAAGAAGAAGAAGAAGAAGAAGAAGAAGAAGAAGAAGAAGAAGAAGAAGAAGAAGAAGAGGAGGAGGAGGAGGAGGAGGAGGAGGAGGAGGAGAAGGAGAAGAAGGAGAAGAAGAAGAAGAAGAAGAAGAAGAAGAAGAAGAAGAAGAAGAGGAGGAGGAGGAGGAGGAGGAGGAGGAGGAGGAGGAGGAGGAGGAATAAGCTATGATAAAATTACAAAGTACATCAATCAGGGGAAGCAATGGTACATTCATTGCACATTGTCATGCCTCAAATCATTTACCAAGAGCACAAGACATCCGCATTCCATTGTCTAAACAATACCAGTAGAAATCTTTCTCTTCAGCCAACTCAGAGAAATCAGTGGTATAACTGTCAACTATTTTATACACATATACATAGACATATACATGTGTTTTTTACTTTCAGCCTCTCACACTAAGGAAACAATACAATGTTATACATGTGCATCTTATTTATTTCACTAATCAATGGGCATTTAGGCTGTTTCCAATATCTGGCTATTATAAAGTGTGCTACTATATGCATTCCCCACCAACAGCAGCTTTTTCCCCAGAGCCCCTCCATCATTTGTTGTTGGTGTTTTTCTTGATACTATCCATTCTATCTGGGCTGAGGTGAAATCTGTGCTGTTTTACTGTTCATCTCTCAAATGATCAGTGATGTTGAACATTTTTCATGTATTTATTTGCTGTTCATAACTCTTCATGTGAAACATATGTATTCATCTCAGATGCCAATTTTAGAATTGGGTCTTTAAATCTGGGAGGACTGGTTTTTTTGAGTTCTTTATATGTTCTCAATAGTGATTCTTTGTCTGAGGAACAGCTGGCAAACATTTTCTCCCACACTGTGTATTGTCTCTTCACTCTGTTGGTGGTTTTTCTTGCTGTGCAAATGCTTTTCAGTAGGGTAAGATCCCTGTTCTTGATTCTTTGTGATAATTGCTCTGCAATCTGAGTTTTATACATGAAGTCTTGGCCTACACCAGTGTCTTCAAGAGGAAAGTACAAAGTGGCAGAAGATCAGAAATGAGACCAGAGACCAAGAAGCAAGCCCTCCTTGTGAACCAGTACCAGGCTGCTTGCAGGCTGCTTGCAGTGGAGGGAAAAGCCAGATCCCAGCCGCTTCCGTGCATGGGCTGGAAAACAAGAAGAGCCAATCCCCTTATTCCATGAGCAACAGCTGATCTAGCAAAACAGGCTGTGATGATAGCTATTGTTATGACATACAATTTGATGCTTGCAGTGTTTTGGTGTTTTACTGACTTTGCAGGTGTAGGGCTAGTGGTCCGATCATCTATTCAGAGGATGGCGATACACAGTGTGGCATCTAGGAGAGATCTCCTTCTGAGGGTGGTAGCCACTGTTAACTCCCTAGTGGTCTTGTTTTGAAGTCCTGTATCAGTTTAATTATTTTGTTGGGTTGGGTTTTGCTCTGTTTTGTTTTGTTTGATTATGTTAAATCTGATGGCAAGATCAGCTGTTTCAAAGATAGCAAGCTATATTATGGTAGCCATTCTGGATCTACTATTGTCTTGTTTTTGAAGTCCTTTATTGCATTCATTGTTTTGTTTTCATTGGTTCTATTCTATTTGATTTTCACTGTGTCTGAAGGTATCTGTAGCTATTTTGAGGAAAGCAAGAGGCATTATGGTAACTATTGTTGATTTCATATCGTTTTGAAGTCTTATGTCACTTACACTGGGTTTTTTTTATTGGTTTTATCCTCTTTAAAATAAAAAAAATGAAGCCAAAGAAAGGAAACTGAGGCAGAACAGGCTCGGCTTTTCCTTTAGAGTGTTGAGGATCAGACCAGTTTTTTTTCAGTAAAATCTGTCCTCCATGTATTAAGAATGGCCATTGATCTTGCAACATGTAAATGTTAGAAGGAGTCCTGTGGTTTATTAATAGTTACATATTAATAGTCACATATCTATGTATATATTTTTTCTTCTTTAGTGTTACGATTGTATTAAAACCTTCAGCAGTCACATATTTTAAGTGAGTCTAAATGTATCATATATAAAACAGAAATGTAAGATCTTATTCACAAGAGCTAAACCTCCCTTTAATAACATTACAAAGTGATTTATTAATAGCACAAATAATGGTGAACAAGAATGACAACTATGATTACCTAATGTATTTCAGCAACTAAGAAAGAAAAGTAAAATCTTACCTCCTGTTAATCATAGAAAAATCAAAAGTATTGTGTTCTATCACCAGTAGCTATTTGGGCTTCAGAAAGGTAGAGTTTGAGATTCCACAGAAGGAAGGCTAGCAAGGGCAAGAGAGAGAGACAGTTCTCTATTGGAATATAGAGAGAAGTATGGGAGAAGAGGAGAAGAAGGAAGGAGAGTTTCCCATTGGAACAGACAGGTAACTGTAGCACTTAGTGTGACAAAAGGAACAATTTTAAAACCTACACTGAATGTTTTCAGTTAAAGTCAAGGCCACAGGGGACATGAATGAGAGGCCAAGTGCAGCTGTCACCATGAACAGTCAATCACCAAGAGAAGCCAGTAACCCCGTGGAGTGCCCAACCATGACTAGCACTAGGTTTATAGCACAGAAGGAGAAGTGAGCCTTTTTCTGTCCCAAGGAATAAAAGAGATCAAATCTGAGAAGTTATTAGTAGTCCAGAAGGGGAGCTAGATTGCAAAGAGGAAGGAGATTTTGGCAGAGAGGGGTTAAGTTTCAGACAGAAAAATCATGGATTCAAAAGCCATAGCTTTGGGAGGCTGAAAACTGCTGCCTGACCGATGAGAAGTGGGAAGGGGGGGCCTAAAGGCTCAGACAGTATTAGAAGCCCAGTATGGGCATGAGCTTACCCAATCTGAAGCATTCAGCGTGGTGGGATCCGGGTGGCTGCTGACTACAGATGGTCTTGGAAGCTGAGTTAGTGAGAAAAAGAGGGAGACTGACCCAATGTGAAATTCTCAGCAAGATCAGACATGGAAGAAGCACCTGGAGCTGTACTGATCGTGGTCTGAGGATGTTGCCAGGTGGTCTCAACTGAGGTGGAGGTTCAAGAGAGCTTAAACCCTTCCAAAGAGAGTTAGTCTCCCTTCCTGGTCTTGGCACCAAAATGTAAGATATAGGTGGACGGGGGAGAAACTAGCAGAGACTCTCAGGCTTGTGTAAAGGCAAAATGGCCTGGAATGCATTGTGCCTGAGCTTAAGCAGAGGGCATGATAAGACTCTGTCATGAACAAAGAGAAATGTGTTGAATTTCTAGGGACGGAGAGAAGGCAGGGGACATTAGGTGGGAAGATCCCAATGCATATCTGTGGTAAAAGTTTTCTGGAAATCTTGCAACTCAGTGGGCTGAATTCCTTGAAATATCTGTTGTAAATTTTTGAGTGTCTCCACATGTCTCCAGGACCGGCAAAATTGTTTGTTTTATCTTACCTCCTTTCCTGAGTTTGTCAATGACAGCCTCAGTGCTGAGCTGAATTCCCTGCAGAGAGTAGTGCTTTTGATGAATGCAGGCCGGGGACTGGGAGAGTCAGGTCAGGTGGAGATTTCCACATTTATGATCTTCCCTTATAATGCGGGACTAATTCTTAAATAGGATACTGACCTTGAAACCTTCTGAACACACAAAAGACCTCATTTAGGAAGAGCACACTGATTCCATCAGAAATCAGGGGCAGCTCAGGAAAGTGAGAAGTAAACTGTTTCAGTGGAATTATTGTTAGGCTAGGTCAGGGTGACATCAGAGATGAGGGCCTTGCCCAGAAGTTTCCGTGTGACAGTCTATCACTCGTGCTCTACCCAGGCGGGCTGATGTTTACTTCCTCCTCATCTCACTCAACAGAGAGAGGATGGTGGAGTAGCAGCCAATGACCGAGGAAGAGGCGGCTGCATGAACTGTCCAATCAGATGCGCCGGGTGGGCGGGCACTTCCGGTGTGCTGACTCCTGTCCACAGTGGTGAGAGACCCTCGACTGACTAGACGTCTTCTGGGAGTTCTGCGGGCTGCAGGCCGCGTGGGAAGGACTCGGGGACACCGGGAAGCCGCGCAATGGTGATGGTGCGGGACGGAAGCCGGGGAAGGGATGGGGTCGGGCTGAGGTCTGACAGGAGGCGGCCGGAACCGGCTCTGGGAGCCGCAGCCTCCCGCCGAGCTCCGGACCCCGAGGTCCTCCGGGCTCTGGGGCTTTTGCCACTGTTCCCTCGGCGGGGTCCGGGTCACCGCCGTGTCCGTGAGTCCGTCCCCACCGTGACACTGCCCGCCCACGGTGCCGTGTCTTGTGGCCCCAGTGTAACGGCAAAGTTCTGACCAGGAACCGAGGGGCGCCCAGGTTGGGAGGATTCTCGAATCAGCTTTATTTGCCCCAGCGAACCCCACTGGCACTGTTCCCAAGGAAGTGGGCCCCGAAAGCTCGGGGAGGGAGGTTTTTTTGGGGTTACAAGAGACGGAAGTACAGAAGCAGAGTGGTTTGTCATTTAGAGATTGGTTTTTCTAATGTACATCATGGTGACCAGCGGATTTTGGAAAACGGGAATTTAATTGTGTAACAAAAGGAAGTACACAGGCGGTTATTAGGGCAACAGAAACTGAAGTATACTAGCAGTTTACGTCGCCAGGAAGCCAGCACCGTTTTATGACCCTGGGGGTTATTTTCAATTGTACCAGTACAGTCTCAGCAGTCTGGGGAAAGCAGATGCTTTAGGAAGACCCCGGTTCAGATTTGGCGTGGAGTTGCGTACTTGTATGATAAATATAGTTATATAAAGCATTTAAATTAAAGAATTCCTATCATAGTGCATCATCAAACTGGAGTCTGTATAATTTCCCTGATATTCAGATAGGAAGCAGGAGATCTTACAGGGCGGGTTGTTTACCAAGCAAGAAGCAGGATATCTTACAGGGCGGGTTGTTTACCAAGCAGGAAGCAGGAGATAAGCGCCATCTTAGCACACTCGATGGGAGGGGTAATCTAGCTCAGGCTTTGCTCTTTCCTACAGGCCTCACGTCTGCCAAGTAAGGCGACCGGGCTCGGCTGCGGCTCCCAACAGTTTTTGAAAATTTCTTTGTTGGTCTTTTTGAGACAGGATCTTGCTATGCAGTTCAGGTTGGTCTTGTGCTCACTTTGTAGCCTGTGGTGGTCTCCAGCTTGCAACAATCCTCCTGCCTCAGCCCACCCACCACCAGTGCTGGGATTGCACACATGTGCCACCACACCTGACATTTCACTTAGGATTCTGTAACAGTTTTTTCCTATTTTCACTGGTAGTCAGCTAAACACTAGTCCCTAAACTAGAGTGTTTTAGATTATTTTTGTAGTTTTTGTGGGTGCTGATCTTGATATCAAGATGTTTAAGTGCTATATTCATGTATAATATGTTCTGAGTGTATATCATGTATCTTCACCGAATTGGGCTTAGATGAAGATCCTACTTGCAATATAATTTTAAGCTTGTATTTATCTGTAAGGCCTGTGGGTGTAACCATAATGTCTGCATCGTGTAGCCTGGTTTCTCTCAGCCCTGAAGTAAGACCCAGTTCCCCTCAGTCTCAGAAATGGCTCTATCTTGGGCCTGAGCCTTTTCTAAATGCTTGTCTATCTGTATCTTAATTATGTGCAATATACACATTCATGTATAATTTTTTGTGTAGATTTATATCTTCAAAAGTCTTGTGTCTATGTCTAAAATAGTAAATATCAAATAATATGGATACAGTTATAGTTAGATGTGGCTTGTTTCATTTAAAATTCATAAGTTCTAGTTCACAGTGGCATAGACCAATTGGTGGGAGCATTATCTAAGTAAATATAGACCTTTGGGTTACCTCAGAGCCAATTAGAAATTGATAATTTTTTTGGAGTCTCTTTGGGCGACTCAAATTGAGAATGAGAGGAGAACACTACCTGCACTCATAGACTTTGTCCCTGTGATGGTGACCTCAGGTCTCTGTCAGCAAGAAAGCCAATAACAGATTCAAATTTCACGTCTAAGCCCAAAACTCTGAGCCAGAGTAAGCCTCTTCATTAATTACTGAACATGAAATATTTTCTTAGAAATAAGAGTGGACTGAGAAAGCACCTGGACTATTCATAGTTGCAGAAACTACCAGGGCATGGTGCAACATGACTGTGCACAGTGTAATTTCAATAACTGAGTTTCCTTCATGTTCTCAGCATCAGTTGTTACTGTGTTTCTGTCTGACTGTAGTCTCCTTCATGGCATTTTATTGTGACAAACATTTGCCTCAGGACTAATGGCATGCATGGTTTTAATAGCTGCTGATATGTAAGTGGTTTAATTCTAAAGAAGTTACAATTTTTGTTGTTTTAAGATGAAGAAACAGACATAAGAAATGATATTACTTAAATGTGGTTTTTTTCCTATTTTTTAAATTTAGAAAAAGAAAAACATGCAAAATAATCTGTCATAAAATCTAAACAAAGCTCATAGTTTTCCACAGCAGATTGATGGAGGAAGCCGGGATTCTCTAAAACGGTGGGAAATGTGATAGTAAACAAAACTGAAACTTGGGTCCCTGTCACTGCACTGACTCAGCACTGCAGCTGTTCTGTTCCTAAAGTTTGAGGGGATACACTGATGTGAGACACTGGAGGAGACAGATCCCTGGTGAGGTCAGCCTGATGCTCTCATGGCTGTGGGAGACAAAGTAAAGCACCTTTTTCCATAATTTACTGAGTCAGAACACTTTTCCTCAGAAAAAGAAACAGAAAGTGCATTAACATTTTGTTAGCAGATGCTTGGAAACCTAGAGTCTCTTGTTTTAATATTAAGAGGAATTCATTAAAAAAATTTAGTTGAGTGCTCCTGAAATGATGTGCAGAGCACTTGCCTAGTGTATGCAAGGATTTGACCTCAATCTCTACCACAAATATTTAGAAAGAAAAGAAATACTGGTGTTGAACTGTTTGGAAACAAAATCAGGATCTAGAATAGATATCCACATTTCCATGTATATTGAAGAATTAGTCTCAAAATGCAGGATGTGAAAACAGCACATGTCCACTTCAGTGGATTGTTCAGTGGAACTTTCAGTATATAATAGCTGGCACACTTTAAAATGAGAGTGAACTGTGGCTCAATTTTGGAGGTTGCAATTCTTGGTCAACCTGCTTGTTGCAAGGCAGAAATATTGTTACAGAGGACTGTGCTGAGGAACTCTAGTGAGCCTCATTTCAGCCAGGGAGGAGAGAAGAGAAGAGAAGAGAAGAGAAGAAAGGAGAGAGAGAGAGAGAGAATGGAATGCATCATTCTAGCACGTACTCCCATTGACCTTGTTCCTCTGTAACATCAATAAATTAAATTCCTGAAGCAGTCAAAATTTGCTATAATGCAGAACCTTGAAATGACCCATCACCTGGTAACATAGTCTACAACCCATGCATTTAGAGAATCATTTACTTGAATTTAGACATTTAGTAACATAGCATGTGAATTAATAATGTGGTTTATTATACAAGAAAATATTATTTATTCTGATAAAGGATACCCTGCATTTCATTACAACATGTATTAACCTGGAAATCATTAAGTAACATATTTAGAAGAGACTGTACCTCTCTCTAGAAATTGTGCCTTCTTTACCTTTTTTTTTTTCACTTATAGCAAGCCTATGAGCTGCTGATTCACTGTCTGCTCTAAAATTTGCATACTCTGCCCACTTTGTGTAAGTGAATATTTGAGCTGGGTGTGGTGGCATATACCCGACTGCTGTCATTTTGTATTTTTCAATCTAATTGCAAAGATTTTCTCTCTTTCTCTTGTGAAATTTTCCTTAGGTATTACGTATTTTTCTCCTAAAGAGTTGGCTGATTCATTGACTCTTTGTACTGTTTTCTTATTGCAACTCATTGAAGCTGTTTGTTCTTTGACTTTGAAATATTTCAGTACAAGCTCTTCTGGCCTTAAAATTTCATGTTAAAGTCAGAAGTAATTCTTTGAGTTTGTCTTTGTATGTGATTTCTTTTTTCTGTGACTCCTTTAAAAAATGTTTTGGTTGGATATTTGGGGATTGACAAAGGACATATCTTGCTGAGCATGTTTTCATCATAGTTGCTTTGTGTTCAAGAAACCTCTCTTGATTGCATTTTGAATTATTTTCTCTTATTTGGGAAATAATCTGGGACAATTTCTGTAAGTATACTAATAATTTCTTTTGTGTTATCTCATAGCTTTTTACTACCTCCATTTAGCTTTGATTGGTCTTTTCAGTGTTGTCTAGTAGCTACTTGATTATATTTTCTTGTTCTTTTATTTTTTTAGTGACTTCCTTGAAGACTTTTTCTTTTTCTTTTTCTTTTTTTAAAATTTATTTAAAGGGGGGCTGGGGATTTAGCTCAGCGGCATAAGCGCCTGCCTTGCAAGCAGGCAGTCGCGAGTTCGATCCCCGGTACCGATAAAAAAGAAAAAGACAAAAAAAAATTTATTTAAAGAAAGACTAAACAAAACAAGAAAATGGGTAGAAATAATACATACGTTCAGAGAAAAAAATAAACAGTAAGAAATCACTAGTTGATGTTTACATACTGTCCTTTTACAAATAGTTGTTCAAAATACAAAAGTGGAACATATAAAGTGGGAATTCAAACAGTGAGACTGCAAACAGTTCTCTTCAACTATCCAACAAAAACTTAGTAATATAGTTGTCAGTCCTATACACTTAAACATACATGCAGTTATCCATTCTTCATTTATGTTGGGATTAAAAATTAAAGCAGGCTAAAGTCATTCTGAACAAAGAATAATAGCGTTGCTGGATTTCACATCATGACACTCCAGGATCAGCACTGGGTACGGTAGTGCCTTTTTAAAAAAACTTTATTTAAAGAAAGACTAAACGAAACAGAAAATGGGTAGAAATAATAATACATACTTTCAAAGAAAAAAATAAACAGTAAGAAATCACTAGTTGATGTTTACATACTGTCCTTTTACAAATAGTTATTCAAGATACTAAAGTGGAGCATATAAAGTGGGGATTCAAACAGTGAGACTGCAGCCAGTTCTGTTCAACTATCCAACACAAGCTTAGAAATATGGTTATCAATCCTATACACTTAAACATACATTCAGTTATCTAGATCTTCAATTATGTTGAGATTGAACCAACCCAAGCAGTCTAATATCACTCTGAACAAAGAATAATACTATTGCTGGGTTTTACATTATGACACTCTAGGATCAGCACTGGGTACTTTAGTGTCTCTTTTTCTTCAAAGTATCTGTTCATTTCTTCATGTGTTGTAAGATCAGTTCTCATATACTGTTTATAGATTCTACACATGCATGAGTCTTAACATGTATTTCTATCCTTTCTATATTAGAGGGGGGAACAAAATAAAGCAAGACAAAACAAAACGTATTTCTATAAACACATGAAATGAAAAAGACATATAAGATCATTGTACAAGGAGTTCTACTATAGTTCCTGTGTTGTGTCTTGTTATCTTCAATAGAATTGGCTATATCATCAGACATAAATAATTGAATATATCACTACATAACAGTATTAATAAAAACACAACTTTGTATATAGTATAAAACTTCAAAAGCAGGCAGTTACCAAACCAGAATGTGTATCGTAGAGTCTTGTCATCTTCAGTGTAGTTGCTTATACTCTCAGACTTGATACTATCCATCATATCAATTTTCAATAAAATCTGTCGACACCAAACAGCAATCAAACAAACCAGATTTAGCGAAGATCAGTCATGATAAAACAGTGTAAGTCATACAGGACTCCAGATTAAGATGATAGGAAATTAAAGTGATTACTGTGCTATATCGTGATGTTTTTGGGATAGCTGTCTGTGCCCTCAAATCTAATGCAAGTAGACAAACTGGGGCAGAATAAAATCTATGAAAAAAAGAATAAAATCTGTCTAAGCAGAGTGGTATGAGTAATGTGGGTTTTAAATCTTGATATACTATTAACAATATCTTCTGCCATCTTTTTTAATATCTTCTCCCTCCCTTTTCACTTCCCCAGGGTACATCGTGCACTTTTGGGTCTGACCAAGACATTTGGTTTTAAATTGGGGGGGGGTGTGGAGGTAACCTGCTATTTACCTAAGTGTTTCCGAATCTTGTCTCTCCTGGACTTGATCTCTAATTATATTCCTGTACCTATTAAAGCCTGTCTTTCCGACTTATCCACAAATTCTGGTCTAGTTGCCCCTATTACTCTCTGGTTCTCTGTCACATAAAGCATTGTTTTCTCATATTTGATTTTCAGTCCATGTACTCTTTTTCATGTTAATTATATTTCCTAGAAATAGCATCTCCGTGGACCCTGCCTCCTGATCTACTCCATGTGTGTTTCTTTTTTAATTTAGTGTATCAAGGCCATCTATATTAAAGATTATAACCAACCTTCTCTGCCTCATTTCTGTTATGCTCTCTTTTTGCCATCAGTTGTCTGCTTATCTTCCTCATTCTATTTTCTGCTCCATTCATTGAGGCTTCTCTGCCACTCTTCTTGGAATCCTAGTACTTTTCCCTCTCTCTAGAATACCCTGCAGTATTCTCTGTAGAGTGGATTGGTGGTTGTGAATTTCCCAAGTTCCTCTTTGTCTTGGAAGCATCTTGTTTCTCCATTAATTTCTAGAGACAGTTTAGCAGGGTATATCAATCTGGGTTTGAAGTTATTTTCTTTCAGGGCTTGGAATATTTTGCTCCAGGCTCTTCTTGACTTGATGGTTTATGTCACGAAGTCTGCCATTATTCTGATGGGCCTTCCTTTATAGGTTATCTGTTTCTTGTCTCTAACAGCTTTTAATATTCTGTTCTTATATTGAATTTCTGGGATCTTAATTATTATATGCCTGGGTGTGGCTCTGTTTTGGTTGTACGTGGCTGGAGTACTGTATGCCTCACACATCAGAATATCATTTCCTTTTCCTATGTTTGGGAAGTTTTCCTGAATTATTTCTGTGTAGTTCCTTTGTTTGTACCCCTGCTTCTTAATGCATATTCTTTATTCTCAAGTGATAGATCCTGTCATCTTCTGGCCTTTGTATTGTTACTGCTTGTTTCCTTGTTATTTTTAAAAAGTTTTTCCTTTCATAATCTCACATTGCAAAACTATCCTCCAGTTTGGATAATCTATCCTTAGTTTCTTTCAGGCAGATTTGCCATCTTTCCATAGAGTTGTTAATTTCCTGATAATCTCTTTGAATCTGTTTCATGTATTCTGTATTTTCTTTATATTCTTCATCAAATGGTTCTCTCCTTTGTTTGAGTTCCTCCCTTCTTCCATCTGTGTCTGCTTGAGGAGTGCTTAGCATCTCTTTTATTAATCTTCTTTTGTTTTTTTTTTTGTCTTTTTCATTTTTATCGGTACCGGGGATTGAACTCACGATCACCTGCTTGCAAGGCAGGGGCTTATGCCACTGAGCTAAATCCCCAGCCCCTCTTTTATTAATCTCCTTATATCTTGCTTTACTTGACTAAATATTTCCCTTTTGAACTCGTCTATGAGGTCCGGAATATATCTCTTTATGTCCACTGGTGCTGTGTCTGATATTGCTTGTTTGCTGTTCTCATTCTCCTTTGTATTTACCTGTCCTGGACCAGTGTTCTCAGGGTTGGGACCTGGGGACTTTTTGTTGTTGCTTCCTCTTCCCATCTTCTTTGTTTCTTTCAGGAGGCCCCAGTTTCTTTCTTTGTTGGTTATAATTCCTCTGAAGCATGCCGGCCAGGCGACCTCTCCCACTGCTAATGAGTTGCAGAAGACAGGGCAGCATATGCTGGTCTCTCCCCTCTGGATCAGCCAAGCTGCTGAGGCCTGCACTGCACCAGTATGCATGGCCTCCCCTCCCGGTTAGTCAAACTTCTGAGGCTTCACTGCATTTGTATGTACCGCCACCACAGAGAACTGATCTCGGACAAACTATTGGGTCTCAGATAGGTCATGTGACCCAGTCCTAGCTCACTCCACCAATTTTGTTTGGGACGGGAACAACTGACTGAAGTCACTGCTGCCCCTTGTACTTGCCAGTCCTGCCCAACCCCAGAATGTCATCCACCAGAGCCCCCCTTTCTGTGGAATGGCTCCACTCCCATCACTCATCACAGGTTGATGCAGGCTCCCCTCCAGCTCAGCTCTCTGTTTAGCTGGCCGACTCTCAACCTCAGTGTGACTGTGCCTCCAGTGAGTCAAAGTGGCGGGATGTCAGACGGCTGGGCAAGTCGCCCGCTGTGGCAGGAGCACTGATCCTTTAGCTGTTCCAGTAATAGCACTGGGACTGTATGTTTGATTGGTTCTTCTCACCTTAGTTTCTTCTTGGGACGAGAGAATTCATCTCCCGCTGTTTGGGGCTCCCCATGCAGTATTAGGTCGAATTCTAAGTTGACTATCTCAGGGAACCTCTGTAGCCAGCTGTTATCTATCTACCATCTTTGCTCCGCTCATGACTTTTACATAATGTACCATTTTGTCCTCTAATGCTGGCCTGTGTTGAATATGATTCAGCAGTCACAGGCTGGAAAAAATAATTGAGAAATTAAAGTTACACCAATGAAATTACCATTGCAAGTGTCCATTCACCAAATGTCTCGTGAGGCAAAATGGGAACAGAAAATTGTCTGGCCTTGTTGTAGGGATAAAAATCTGGTGAACATTCTCCAAGTGTCACGGGAAGCGCATTTCATATGAATTCAGGGCATTACTCTGAGCAAATTTTAAAAAATTTTTTTAGTCTTATTAGGTCATTTTGATAGTCTCTGGGTTATATAAACTGGGTGTTTAATTTGATGGTTCTGCCTCAAACTCTGAGAGTGGTGTCAGTGTGGAAATGCAGATCTAGGCCAGATGAAAGTCATGGCACCAGAGGCACCCCATAAGGCAGGCAGCTTTATTGTGTTGTCAGGCTGAGTGGGGAACACGGAGGTCTGCATTGCCAGCACCATTTTGGGGAAAACGTTACTGGCTTTTTAAAAATTTTATTTTTAAGAGAATTAAACCAAGCAAAATATAGCAGAATAAAGTCAATCAAAACAAGACAGTGTAAGTGACACAGGATTTCAAAACAAGATAATAGAAAATCAAACAGTGATTACCATAATGCCTCTTGTTGTCTTTAAAATAGCTGCCCAGGCCAGGGATTTAGCTCAGCAGCATAAGTGCCTGCTTGCCACGCACAAGGTTGTGAGTTCAATCCCTAGTACAAAAAAAAAAAAAAAAAAAAAAAAAAAAAAAAAAAAAAGTGTATCAAAATCACTACCCATTCCTTCAGACATAATAAAATCAAACAAGACAGAACAGAATAGGACCAATTAAGAGAAAACAATGAATGAAATACAAAACTTCAAAACAAGATAATAGGAAATCACCAATGGCTAGCATAATATATCTTTTGGTGTTTGAAATAGCTGCCCGTGCCATCAGATGTAATAAAGTCAAAAAGATAAAACAGAATAAAATCCAATGAAGCAAAACAATGAGAATGATACAGGATTTCAAAACAGGATAATAGGGAATTAATGATCTTCAGAAGAAGATCCCCTATCTATGCTACAGTGTGTATTGTTACCCTTTTAATAGATGATCAGACTACTGGCTTTAGGCCTGCAAAGTCAGTGAAACACTAAATGTTACCAGCAGTTAGTTGTATTTTATCTCATTTGCTCTTGTCACAGCCTGTTCTTCTCCACTTCAGCTGTTCACTTATCGGGGCTGAGGGGTGTTGGCCCTTCTTGTCTCCCTGCCTATGTGCTGGAAGGGGTTGGTATCTGGCACTTCCCAGTCAGCCCGCACTTGGCACCAACTCACAAGAGGTCTTACCTTCTTGTTAACTTCTTGTTCTCCTCCCTCACAGTCCACAAATGACTGAAAAACAGTTCTTATATAAGTTTACAGAAGAGGTACAAAAGACAGGTAATGTGATATTTTATAATTGGTTACACACGTCTTGTCACATATTGCTAGCAGAATTTATACTACATTAACTTAATTGGGGTTACCATCATATAGCAATCAGGAAGAACCAATCATTGACTAAGACTGAGCTGGGTGGTCCTTGAGAGGATACGCCTCTGGGAACTTCACCACCTGACTGAACTACACTTATCTTGCACCTGGAAATGGAATGTCATGGCTCCTTAAATTTTGTAGCTTTCTAATTTTAGGAACTGGTGCGCTTCAGAGTCCCATCCTTAAATAATGATCAGTAATGTAACTGTATTAGAAGTATAAGTTTTATATTTCCTTTCCACTTACAGTGGTTCCTACAGTGTGAATACAGATGTGCATCACAAAACACAGCTATGTTAGGGCCTTTACATTCAGTTCTGTTTACAAGGTCACAATGTAGGGTTAAATTACACATCATCAGCTATTTGTGGTTATGTCCAAAAAGTTGTAATTTGTGTCCGTAGAGAATGTGTAGTAACCAGTGAAAAATCAATCTTTGGATTCTTCCAACTTTACATAATTTTTGTAAAGATCAGAGTAGTGGTATGTGTGTCCAATAGATTTTTTTAAGTGATAATTATTCCTAGAATCTGGAATAAACAACCTAAACCTATTACAGTTTGTGAAACACTATAAATATCTATCTCTTTTTATATACCACTTCAAAATATTTATTTTTGGAATCTGATTTTGTGACTGTGTAAGAGACTTGGCTCTGAGTTGACAGAACTGTGTTAACTGTGGGTGATGTGAGAAGTGAACTTGTGGCCCATGTATTTCTGTTGAAGAATTTCCTACTGTTCAACAAAAATGATGTTTAAATGTTGAAGTGAAATTTGGGAAAGACATAGGTAGATCTTCAGTGAACTGGTGAGTTTTGGTATTTTTCTGAATTAAGCCTGTGTAAAATGCGGTTTTACCTTGGGAGGAAGGGTAGGAAGCATGAATGGGAATCCCTAACTCAGATCTCGTGGTATTGCCTGTGTTAGCACCACTCGGGAGTGAGACACCCTGGGTGTGTGGGGTACCGTGAGAGTAGCGTGTCAGCTTAGGAGTGTATTTAATATTCTGAGTGTGTGTTCTGTGAAAATACTTTTCATGGTTTCTTTTGAAATTTAGAGAGAGACAAACAGAAAGAGAGACAGAAACAAAGACAGATAGACAGGCAACCAGAGGCACAGAGAGAAAGAACCAGAAGTGTGTAGAATATATTGTTTCATAACTTATCTA
This sequence comes from Cavia porcellus, assembly GCF_034190915.1. Classification (NCBI taxonomy): domain Eukaryota; kingdom Metazoa; phylum Chordata; class Mammalia; order Rodentia; family Caviidae; genus Cavia; species Cavia porcellus. The sequence goes on along the minus strand of NW_026947516.1, from coordinate 269,407 downwards.
TGAGGATTTGATGATTTTGGAAACCAGTATACTACATCAGAAGCAAAAAATTAGACATAAACTATTTCTCTTACATTTATTATGAACATACATATCTCTCCATAGAACCATGATGCTGGTAAAGAGATACAGTTGTACCTACTTCTAGTTTATTCCTTTGGTTTCATCTAACTACACTCAAGATGGTCAAAAAATGAATTTTTGGTGGGGTTATTGTTTGTTTGTTATTTGGTACCAGGGATTGAACTCATGACCTTGTGCTTGCCAAGCAGGCACTTATGCCGCTGAGCTAAATCCCCAGCCCTCAAAAAATGAATTTTTGATGTTCACTATGGCTTTACTATCACAACACTAAGTAGTGTGACTTGACTAAAACTGGAATTTTGAATGAAGTAATAATTGAAGTTATTATAGTATGAATATGCTGGAAATATTATTTGTCATTTCATTCTCCCCAAGCTATTACACAGAGGATTGTAGGGAGGTTTGTATTTCAGCCCCTGACTTTATTTATTCCATGGATTCTGGCCTTGGATTGATTCTAGGTGTTTTGTAGCAGTGGATTTTGATGTCTGAAGTGAACTAGTCCTGGCAGGACTTGGGTCTCTCTTTATTTGTTGTAGTGTCTTTGTTCCTTCATGGCAACTGCTGAAACTACACCCTTGGTCATTCCTAGATCTCAGAGTGAGGATGTGCCGAACCAGGACCTCAGTATCTTTTCCTATCCCAGTGAGGTGACTTCAGCGTGGAGAGGGTGGTTTAAGTAGCTTAGCGCCTGTAGCCATGCTTCTCTGCAAAATGTGTGAATACTGGCAGTTTGCAGAGAGACTTCTGACTCTTAGCATGTGGCACTATGACATTTTGGGTGTCCTGTGTGTTTTTCCACCAACAGTAGACTTGGTATCATTGTTTATATTCAGATGTCCCCCAGATGCCTTGTGTGTGTGTGTGTGTGTGTGTGTGTTGTTTGGATTGTGGGGGCCACGTGCTCAGCAGCCCCCACATACATTGCTCGGTAAGTGGATGTGCTGTGAGGATCTGGAAACTATAGAAGTGGGCCACTTGAGTGTGACTTGGAAAAGTCCTGTCCTCCATCTTCTCCCTCCTGGAACCTATCCTCCACCATGCTTTTTGCCATATTCCCAGCTCATCATGGAATGAAACCGTGAGTCGTGAAATCTTTTTATGGTGTGCATATGGCATACTTTGTCCCAGTAATGTGAAATTGGGTGAATTATCCACTGTTGTGAAACTTAATCCATGTTAGAAATACAGGATCTCAAACCCACAAGTTATATTCTCAACTCTGATTTCATTGTGATGACAGTAAATTTCTATATTTCTAACTACTTTTTTACATTGTAAATGTCATTGGTTGGTTTTGATAATATGCCAATAAAACTAAAAAAAAGATTAACATTTCATTGGATCTCAGTGGTTTAGCAAACATGAAGGTTGCTAAATTTCACTGTTAAATCCACAACATTGAAAACAGTAAAAATAAGAATAAGTTTCCATTAGTGTTTAAAATGGCTAGAAATTTGGAGGAGGAATTACTGATTTTTGAATAAGAAAATGGAAGTTTTCAAATAACAGCTTTCCAAAAGGATTGCATATTAACCAGTAACTGATACTTTATTTGAAGTGGACCTTCCTCATGTAAATATCCTTTGGGTATGAGTGGAAGGAGACGTGGGTACTACTCTCACATGATCAGTACAGTTTTGGGTGGTTTGGAAATGTTTTAAATAATGGAGTTTGTATTGAGATAGCTCTTTTCATGGAAGTGTGCTGCCGCAGGGTGTAAGAACCTGTTGTCTACTTTGCCTGCATATTAGTTGTCAGGCATAAAAGGATTTTTGGTTCAGGGAAGAGTAAAGGAGGAGGATGGAATGTATGAAAGGAGAGGCTGATGGAGTGTGGCAAAGTCAGCTCCTAAACTAGGAAAGATACACCCTTGAGGTTAAAAGAGTTTAGTGGTGACAGTGAACAAGCAGTCTTATGCTGATTCACATTAAATACAAGTAAAATATCAGAGACCCAAATAGAAGAGATAAGTTTTAGAAATGTTAGGTTAATCTTTTGTTACAGAGTTATATAAACACACATGAGCTAAAACTGGAACTTAGAAAATTGTGTCTGGCCTTGTTATGTGTTAAAGGGATTAAGGGAAAACATTGTCTGTCATTGAATGGATACTTTTTGTCTTGGACATTTGCTCTCCACTAATATCCATTTTTAAAATTAGTAGTAGTAGTAGCAGTAAGTTTTAAGAGTGAGTCTCACTGTGTGGTATACAGTGAGGGTTTACCTTATGATCTTTCCTGATTCCATGAGAATGGTTTCATTACAGGAGTGGATTCTCAAACTCTGCTCTGGTGGTGGTTTTAAAAATCACTTCTACTTGCCAAGTTCACAACCCTTGGTTAAATTAAACATCATTAACTATTTAGTTTTTTTTAAATATGCATGATATTGTAATTATTTGCCAAATGAGAATGTGTGATAACTCACTCTGAAAAAAATCCTTGAATTTTTCTGGCTGTAGATATTTGTGAATTTTAGATTACTTTTGGTTAGTACAATTTTTTGGAAATTATATTCTCCCCTTTTCTGGGATGGAATGTTACAACTGTCATTTTCAAACTCTAGAAATGTCTGTCTTTTTATTACAGTCCATGTTGAGACAGTTATCTTCATTTACGTTAATAGGAAAAGTCCATGTGCCATTCCATGGCCCTTCTTAATATTGACTTGTGACAAAACACATCACATGATCTGCTTTTTGAGCTGTGAACCACGTCTGGCATCTCAGTTGGTCAGACTTGTGGTAGCTCTGGGTAACATGAGTATAGAATTTCAGGCCCATTACAGATAGTTCTTTTTGGAGACTTATTTGGTGATTAGCAAACAACACACTTGAGTTCAGAAGGGAAATTGGGAAAATGAGTAAGTCAGTCTTTAAATGACTGTGGGTGAGTGTTGCTCTCTGCTCAGAATTAGGCCTTTGTAATTTAAGCAGTTTTACCATAGGAGAATGTTGAAGTAGGCTGTGTGGAATCCCAGATTTAAATTTCCAGGCTTCCCATGTCTTATTCACACACCACACCCCCAAAGGAGTGAGAACCATTGAGCCGCATGGTCTGAATGAGGCTGATGTGCAAGCTCAGGAGTGTGTTTAACCTCTGCGTGTGGGTTACCTTTATATCTGCAGAGAAACAGGCCTCTCCCTGGCCTGCATCCATTATTTCCATGTCTTTGCCCATGGTAAGGTCTTTGTTATTGCTGTGTTGATTTGTGTTGGTGAATGTTTCTTGAAATTCCGAGAAGACTGTTTCCTCTGCATTGGTTAGAGGAAACAGATGAACAGTTAACCAATATTCATTGACTTTATTATCAATATTGGCTTAAGTGTATCTTGGTTTTTGCCTTGTTGTTCTATTAATTATAGATATAAGTATGGTCATCAGAAACACAACCCTTTGAATTTCCCTTCAATTTCAATATTCTTTCATGTTATTTGATGCTTTGTAAGTAAAATATTTCTTAAGCAGTGTTAACTCTTCTTCAAGAACTGCATTTTATATGATCATCTGAGTATGGTAATTCTTATTTTCATTTAGATACATATTGAATACTGTCAAACTATTATACATTCAGTAAATATTGAATCAATGCTAGACTGGTTTATCTTTATGAAAACTCCATTCTGTATTTTTCCTTTATGTGTCTTGTATTTGTTACATTTGAAAAATATTTATTTTCATTTATAAGTGGAAATTTAATATGTTTATAATTTAAAGCTTGATATTTTGAAAAAATATACATTTTGGATGGTTAAATTAGCCAGTTATTACATTTCAATTTTTATAGAGCTTTTTTCATTTCAGTTTCTATTGTTTTTCGTGTTCTGTTTCAAATAATGTACAATTTTTCTGGAGCTTTTCTCTCATTTTATTTTCATTGCATTTTAAATGGTTCTCTTGTCTCCTAAGATGTCCAGTAGGATTTTGTCCTAGTATTTTCTACTTTTCCAGTATTTATCACTAATCTAAACTCCTCTTTGAAATGGCCTATGATCTAGAGACAGGTACCTTGGTGATGGGGACCCTGAATTCTAAGTTGACATGTTATCTGTCTGAGCCCCTCTTTACCCTGCCTTGTGGACCACTTTTGGAATGTGGAAATCCTGCATCCTTTCGGTTACCACTGAGATCTTGATGGTCAATGAGAATATGAAGGTCAGAGAGCAGTAAAAAGTGCTGAGGACGATTCAGGGAAAACTAGTACCCAGATTTGGGGATGAGTCTTAGTTTAACTTACGGTGTTAAACTTGCCCTTTTAACACTACTTTGTGTTGTTCTAGGAAAAGCACTGTACTCGTCCTGTTGCACTCGCTAATAGAATGGTGGCTGACTGGAGATTCTTGGTCTGTGTTCCCAGAGAACACTGATCGTCCAGATCCCTATTTCCTTGCAGTTTTTCTCTCTTGCTCTTTTTCTTTCTCATCATATGCTGTAACTCTGTGCAGCACACTGGGAGTCACTGCAGGTGTCCCGGATAACTGGCACAGTAAAAATGTTTCCAATACGTTGGGATAGTCACAGTCTTTTCTATTGTACTCACAATTCATTTCTGTCATATTCCAAATCCATAGTACTAAGCATCAAGTAGATTGTCGATGTTACCAGTTTGAACATAATTTCTTAGTTATATAATAGAATCTGTGGCAATAGGTTCAGTTCATTTATTCTTGTCTGAACTTGGATAACTTCTGTGTTATCTTTTTAAATGTCTATCTCTTTACTGGTATTTCTACAAATATCATTTGTTGCCTTTAGGTTATCTGTCTCTGAGAGCATCTGCTACTTTTTTATAATTAAGATATTTGCCTAATTACCTTTGTATAATTATTCACTGCTTATTTTCAGATCCATTTTTCCTAGTTTATTTTATTCCTTTCTGAGCCGTATCTTTCTCTTCCTCTGCAGTTTTACTGCTGCTGTTTATTGTTCAAGGATGAATATCTGATTGCTCTCATGAGGAAAATGTCAAAATCACATTCTGCGTGGTCATTGTTTAGGGAGGAAGATTGGAGTGGCTGGAGTTGGGAGCTTCACATCCAGCAAAGCCTTTGTGTGTAGAAATGTCCCAGGTAATCAGGCTTTGTAGTTCTCTGGGGGTTTTATTCAGTCTGAATTTATTTTTTTTTTTAATTTTATTTAAGGAGAAAAAGAAAAAAAGAGAAAAGGTACAAGTTACACAGATTTACAGAAAAAAATAAACAGTAGGAAATCACTAGTTAATGGATTACATATTGTCATCTTAGAAATAATTGTTCAAGTTACAAAATTAAAGCTTATAAAGTGGACATTCCAACAGTGAGACTGCAAACAGTTCTGTTCAATGATCCAACAAAACTCAGTAATATCATTATCTGTCTTATACACTTAAATATACATGCAGTTATATCGTTTAGAGCACTTTCTTTTCCTCTCTTTTGTACAATGACAATTACACATTTTGGGTTTTGTTGCTCCCACAGTTCTTATTACTTTTTTGGAAGAGAGTAGAACGAAATGTGACATAACAGAACAGAGTCAGTCAAATAAAAGGGTGGACATAATAGATAATGTAAAAGCATAATACAAGGTGATCAACAATGGTTACCATAATGCCTCCCGCTATCTCTAATAGAATTGCCTATATCATCAGTTATAATAAAATTGAACAAAACAAAAAAAGAACAAAACCAAAACATTGGAGACATTATAGGCCTTCAAAAGTAGATAATAGTCAACCAGAATTGGCGTCATAATGAATCCCACTATCTTCACAGCTGTTGCCTAAACTTTCGAACCTGGTACTATCAAGCAAAGCAGAATAGGGGGACATCAGTCAGAACAAGATGGTGAGAGCAATACAGGGCTTTAAATGAAGACAGTGGAAAGTCAAAGTGGGTTACTATAATATATCCTGCTATTTTTTATTTATTTTTGCCTTAATTAAAAGGATAAAAATAAAAAAGTAAATAATGAAGTGGAGATTGAGATAAAAGAGGGTATAACAGCAAAACAGCACAGATCAAAACATAACCATTTAAGCAAAATAGTGTTTCACCACAAGATAATCTCGACATAAAAGTAGTTACCATATTGTCTCTTCCCTTGAAATCTTTGAGTATAGCTTCGTATACTGTAGCATCAAATATATCAAAACAATGTAAAACCATTTAAGAGAATGACAATCAACTAACAGAAAATGAACAATGGTTTCTGTATAATCTCCTTGTCTATAAAAGTTTTTGCTTATTCAGTCTGAATTTATTAAAATACCAGAATTTGGGGCTGGGGATTTAGCTCAGCAGCATAAATGCCTGCCTTGCAAGCAAGCAGTCGTGAGTTCGATCCCTGGTACCAATAAAAAGGAAAAAGACCAAAAAACAAAAACAAAACATCAGAATTTTCAAAACCCCACCCTATTGTTAGAAACATAAAACAATTTTTTTCTGATACTCACTGTGAAAACCTGGCAGTGTTTCATGGGGTAAAAGTGAGTCATTTTTAGGTCTTATAAACTGTTCACAGGGGCTGAGGGTGTAGCTCAGCATTATGGCACCTGCTTATCAAGTGCAAGGCTCTGAGTTTAATTCTCAGTTCACCCCCCAAAAAAACTGGTCCCAGGAGATGTTTAAGTCTCAGAATTCCTTCATTCTTGTTCATCAGGACGCTTGTATTTTATCTACCATCCTTCTGCTCATAGTTTCCTGTCAGAAGAATTTATCCTTCTGTTAGGCTGCATTCTCATTTTTGCACTTTGAAAGTGCAATAGATGGGCTTTTTCTAGAAGGGTTGTGGATTTTAAATGTTAACTTTTTTGTTGCTTAGACGAGAACATTGCTGTCTATGTTATTTCAACTAAAATGGAAATAGAAGTGTGTGAATTGATCTTTTGATGTTTAGGTACAATATTTAATGTTGTGCACTCCTTTCATTTGTGTCCCACAATGTTAGGTGATTTTGCATCCCCGGTCTCCTTGTCCTCACATGGTGGGGGAATAGCGTTGTGTTCAGAGTTTCTGCCCAGCAGGTGCAGTGGATGTGTGAGCTGGTGGGCATGTAGGTGACTGGGCACCCCAGTCTCCCTTTCACTCTTTCTGCCAGAGTTGAATTTGTGCTGCCCACGCCCCGGTGCTCAGCTTCTGGCCTGACAATGATCCGTCAGTCCTGCCCCTGGTCACCGTGCCATCTGCCCAAAGTGGAGATGGAAGACCTGAGTCTGGCTCAGTTACATGGGGAAATTGGGCAGATGTCAGCGTAAGAATCTGCATGGGCACGAGACCACCACAGACCACCTGAGAAGGCTTGATGAAGTCAGAGCAGCACAAGGCTTGTATACCTGCATGCCTCTGGACTGGAGAGACTTTAGGGACCCTTGGCTGTTGGCTGAATCTCTAACCCAGCCTGTAGGTTTCTTAGGGTGGAAGCAAACAGCTGACAGTCAGAAATGCAGTTTCCAGGTAACTGGAACTACTATTAAAGATGTTAAAGGCCAGCTTTACTAACTTGTGTTGTGGGGTTTGAGGGCTGCCTTCCAGTTTTGGTAGAATTTTTTCAAATATCTGGAGCTGACTGAGGAAGGAAATTCTTCTTTAAGACCAGTTTACCTTCTGGGTCTAAGGCCGTATAACATCTGGAGTAGCAGCCACATGAGCCATAAATTGAGCCAAATTTTCATCTTTTGTTGGACTTGTTTCCTTAAGCCTGTCACAGTTGACTGCCATGTGTGCGGTCTTCTGGAGTCCTTGGACCAAGAGGCAACCTTATATTTACAATTCCCTCAAGCAGTGGCTTGAGCATTCTGATGTAGCCAGTGGAAGTCCCAGTTTAGTTTGGCTCAGAATGACCACAGTGCCCTCCTGAAGGTTAGACACAAGGCAGCTGTGATCATCTACAGAAGCCTGAGCTGAAGAACAAACACATTCCCATTGATCAGATGAGAGGGTTGAGAAAAGGATAAGAGTCATCCCAGTTCTGGTCATAAGACTGCATGAGGTATTAGAATATAATATATATTGAATATATTTGGTAGCATCTGTGAAAAAGGAAGAAAGATGCTGATTGATCTGAGAGAGATTTCACAAGGAAAAGGGAGCATGAACTCGGACCATTTCCTCTATTCCTGCACTTCTCTAAGTGAGAACTGGGGAGCAGGGAATGGGGGAGATGCCACACACTGCTTGGACCAGGTATGAGATGGAATGAGGGAGAGAGAATGTAACGAGGAGGTTCACATTCACAAAGAAATGCTAGGTAGAGAGGTGGGGTAGCTGTCAGATGAGCAGGGGGCCCTAGAGCAGGGGAAGAAGTGGTGGAGGTGCTGGGATGGGAAGCTCCGCAGGGGGTGGAGAAATGTGCAGTGCTGCCAAGCTGGGGGTGTGGGAGGTTTCCAGGAGAGAACAAAATCAGCTGGATTCATTATCACGGAGAAGTCAGCCCTGGAGGGAGCCAGAGGGGCCATGGAAAAGGAAGGGGAGGAGAATTTCCGAGGGAATTACATGAAGAGTGCAGAGTATGAAGAATGCCTAGACATTAGGTACTGTGGTCACGTCCCCAGGCTAGGAAAGTAATTATACAGATCTCACAGATGGAGAAATTCAAAGTACCATTCTCTGTCCTCCGGGAGCCATTGTGGAGCTTGTAGTGTGTGCATACTGTGTTACAAAAGAACAGGTTCTAGATTGTTATATTTGAAGGTGTTTTGGGAAGTGAAAATTTTTTCTTCAATTTTTCCTTCCCTGAGTCTAAATTTAATCTACTGATTTCACATAATGTAGTACATCATCATTATGTTCTGTGCCTGTTAAGTTTGCAAAGTATTGGTGATCAGTGCATTTCACATACATTTTGATGATATCCATCTCCCTATTTCTCCCCATTAAGCTACCTTTCGGGTCATTGAGCCATAAGATAATATAGATTCCTTAACCTAATGTCATTGTTCTTGGGCATTCTCTAATAGAAACTAAAAACATAGAAGGCTTTGTCAGGTTCAAGTTTCAAAAGGCTACCTACATAGAACTGAGAAAGAGGAGATCAGTTCTCTAAATAACAAGTTGAGAAAAAAAGGTATTTTTTGGCCCATCAGAGTAATTCATCAGCATTTACCTACCTTACTTTTTTCACTTGGATTCTAATGTGTGGGTCCTTCTGTGACCCATGCTTTAGTGACTTTGTATTGGTAAATTTGGGTTTAACCAGCAGAAGAAACAGAATTCCTGTTCCACTATTGTTTTAGCACTGAATTTCAGCATAGCATCACGTTTCCTATGTGACATGTACATATGGAGAATAATTGTTTGATGAACAAGACAGGAAGTAAATGTTTGCAAAACTCAGCCTCACTTGAGCATTTTATAAGTTAAGATGTTTAGTGTTACGAATCTTACTCTTCTTCCTGAAAATATATGTGTGATATTGTAGGAGGCAGTGACCCTCGAGGATGTGAGTGTGAACTTCACCAGAGAGGAGTGGGCTTTGCTGGATTCATCCCAAAAGAAGCTCTACAGAGATGTGATGTGGGAAACCCTGAGGAACCTGGCTGCCGTAGGTATGGAAGATACCATTTTGTCATTTATGCAATCATAGAGCATGGGTTGGTATTCACTGGCAGTTTCCTTAGTGGGAAAATGGAAGTTATAAGAGATCTTCCAGGCATGCTTACATTTCACCATGAGTCTAACTGGAATCTACTTATTTTCATATAATGTAAAACATCATTATATTTCTGTCTCTGCACTTTAGGAAGGAACTCAGATGACCAGCAAATTGAAGATGAATACAAAAATTGCAGGAAAACTCTAAGGTAATCATGAGAAAAATGTTCCTCAAGTATTAGAATATGAAACCAAATCAAACTACACAAACAGGACCATGTTCAAATTTCTTTAGTCTCATATTTCTCCAAGGACTTATACACATTTAATATTGCTAATGTAAAAAAATCACATATTTGAATCATTCTAATACCTGAGATGCATGTGGTAATGATATTATTCAAAAAGTGACATCATTGATCTAATGTAAAATAGCAAACATCTAGTTGTGATAGCATCTGCCTCTTGGGAAGCTGAGGCAGGAAATTGCCACAAGTTCCAGGTCAGCCTATGGCACATACTGAGTTCAAAGCTAGTCTCAACTTCAGAGAGATATCCTGCCTCAAAAAAAAAGTACAAATTAATTATATTCCATGCTCAGAATTATAGATATGTTGAATGAAACAATTTAGGCATTGAGGACAGGAATATATAAAATAAAATTTGTATATGCACTGAGACCTACATTTTAATTATATTACATGTTTATTAAAATGAAAAAAATAATTTCAAAAAGATTTCAAAACAGAATAAATGGGAATTAATGATTACTATGTTGTATATTGTTGTTTTCCAAGTAGTTGTTTATATTGCCAGCTATGTATGATAAAATGATCAAACAATGAAAGCACAAACCATTCTTTTTGTTAAAAGAGGTTTGTACTATAATTATCTATCTATCTATCTATCTATCTGTGTATACACACACACACACACACACACACACACACATGTACATATATTCTTTGCTTTTCTTTTCTTTTCTCCTTTCCCCCATATCAGTGTTCCTTCCCTTTTTAGTCATTTCCTCCCTTTCACTTTCCCATGTCTATTGTACATTTTGGATCCCACAATCTCCTTTAGTCTTTGACACTAAGGAGACAACACAGTGTTCACCCAGGTGAGTCTGATCCATTTCACCCATGAGCATGATCTCAAGTTGCATCTATCTACCTACACGAGCCTCAGAATCATCCGTCTTTGTAGCTGAGTAGCATGCCATTGTGTAAAAACACCGTGTCTTTCTTACCATTCTGAGGTTGATGGACAAGCTACCCCTGTTTTTTTCACGGTCTCTGTCACATGGAGCTTTGTTTTCTCTCCTTTAACTCTCAGTTTGAGAATTTCCTTTTGAGTTAAATGTGTTTCTTGTGTACAGCATTTTGGTAGATCTTGTTTCTTGACCCACTCTGCCTGTTTCTTTTTATTGGTAAATTGAAGCCATGTGCATTAACGGCTATAGCCAGCATGCACTGGCAAGTGTCTGCTGTGTTATTTTCCTGCTGTTGGCGCCCTACTTCTCTCCTCTATTCAGTTGCCTGCTCTGCTCAGCAGTCCCCCTCTGCTGCTGTTCATGGAACCTGGGTCATCTTTATCTCTCTCTAGATATTCTTTAGTACTCTTTATAGGGTTGGTTTGGTGCTCATGAATTCCTTCAGTTCTTGATCATGGAAGTATCTTATGTCTCCATTATTTTTGAAAGATAGTTTTGCAAGATGCAACAATCTGAGTTGGAAAATGTTTTCTTCAGAACATGAAATACTTTACTCTAAGCTCTTCTTTATTTTAGCGATTGTGTTGAGAATTCTGCTGTGATTCTAATGGACTTTCATGATAGGTGATCTGTTTCTTTTCTGTAACAGCTTTCAATATTGTTTTCATGCTGAATTTCTGGGATCTTGATTATTATTTGTCTAGGTGTAGATTTATTTTGGTTATTGGTGTTTAGAGTTCTATATACCTCATTTATCTCATTTATCTGTATGTCAGGTCCTTTTCCCACACTTGAGAAGTTATCTGCTATTTTTCTGTAGAGTCTTTTTATGTCATTTGTGTTGACTCCTACTTTTTTTTTCTGAAATATATCAATATTAAATGATTTTTCTTTGCCTTATCTCACAGCTTTCATTTGTCATTTCCTGGTTCCATGTTAATTTTAAGAAATCTTTCCCTTTAGGATCACTAGCTGCAATCTTTTTTTTTTTTTTTTTTTTTTTTTACTAGCTGCAATCTTGTCTTCAAGGTCTGAAATACCTATCTTGTTTCTTTCAAGTGATTTTGCCAGCTTTCAGTGGAGTTTTTAATTCCCTAGATAGCTCTTTGAATGTATTTCATATATTCTAATTTTTTCCTATTTCATTCAAGGTTTCCATCATTTTCTTATGCTTTTTTTTTTAAATCTATGTCTTATTTAGATATAGTTAGCAATTCTTTCATTATGGTTGTCATTTCTTTTACCTGAGATATTCCTGATCTGATTTCTTTTACAGCCTCATAAAGTTGATTCTTGACTTTAGTTGCTATGATTTCAGAAATTTCAGGTGTGTGATTTTCAATTCCTTGTATGTCTATGTTTCCTGGGCTCTTTCTGTGTGGGTTGGACGTCTGAGATTGCAGGTTGCTCCTTCATCTCGACACTTTGCTGGGTTGCTCCAGATGAGCCAGTTGTGGGGTTCTAGGTGCTTCCCACATTGGCTGCCCATCTGGGGTATATGCGATTCTGCATACCTAGGATCCTGGGTAGGGAGTGGAGCTCTGGGGTCATGACTGGTTTATTCTCCTGGCCTGCACTGGCTATTGGTGGGAAAGGTCCCTGATGGTAGACGGGGGATATGGGGGGGTACATGGGGTGTGACTGGCTGCTTAAACTGGTTACTGGTGGGGAGGTTTTCCCGATGATGGCTGACAGGCATGTGAGGGTGTGACTGGCTGCTTCTACATGTGTTTTTTAAAAAAAGACCACTTTGTTATCAAACAAATTATATCAGTGATACTATATGTAGCTCAATGTCATACATACATCCAGTATTTCAAAATTACTACTGTTGTGGATGTGTTTAATATCTGAGTGAATGCCACTGTTTCAGTCATAGTTATTTTTCAAGTGGACCTTCAAATTCATATTCCAAAATATTAGGAGGCACACCCCATGTTTTTGCTAGGACTGTCAATGTGGACTATCTCCTATGCAATGTGCATAGAGATTCCACAAAAAAGGAAACAGAATTTCTATTTTGCAAGCATATTGCAGGATGCATAAGTACTCGTTTGTTGTAGTAGTTTAACTTAGAAAAGCTAAGCTCTAGAAAAAGTCTAAATCTTCATCATTGAGTTCACTAAGGAATTATTGAATGGCTTGGGCTTAAAAAGCCATGCTTGAATCCTAGAACTATAGGAAGCTGAGGTAGGAAGTTCTAGTGCTAGTACTAGTGCTCAGCCTGGGCAACTTAATGGTTCATGAGACTGTTTCAAAATGAAAATTGAAAATCCCACTGACGTATGTCAATGCTAAACTCTGGATCAATTTCCAGGACTGAAACAGGTAGTGTGTACACATAATGGAATAGGATGAATCATCCACAAAGAAACAAAGTGATATCATTTGCTGAAATATAGATGGATCTAGCATGTGTGAAGTTAGATTAAATAAGTCAGAGAAATTTCAGTGCCCTCCACTGTATTTTTCTTAAGAATCCCCAAACATGAATTAAGGAGTAAATGCATAAGGGATGGTAAAAAAGAGAAAGGTAGACATTTTGGAGTCGGTAAAGAGGCTTCGTTGAAGGGGAGGGAATGAGCCATGAGGAAAAGGTATCAAAACACATCAATATATGGAACATGTTTCTTCAAGATGTATTCCAAATCCTCAAAATGAAAGTAAGTATTGTGTGTATTGCAGATGTGTTTATTATAAACTCCCAAATGAATCCTGCTTGGGTAAAAATTGTTTCCAAGCCATCACCCAGCAGGTACAGTAAGTGGATGTTTAAATATTATTAGAGAACATCAAAGCAGAACTCATGATAAATCATTACCAAAAAGACATTTTAAAATGTGATTCATCATTCTGTTACTTTTGCCTTTTACAGGAGTGAAGAGATAGAGAAATTCCCTGCATACAACTTGTGGTATCAGCATGGAGAAATGATTGGTTTGACACCAGGTACAAATGTGCACATGACAGTTGTTGGTAAAAAACCAGGTGAAAGCATTTCCTCTGGAAGACCCCTGGTTAATCATCCATCAACAGATGAGCCCATCATGGCTACCACTGCACTCAAACCACATGAGCAGCAGGGATTTCAAGAGAAACTGTCTACCTGTAACAAACGTGGGAAAGCCTGCACAAATCTCCAGTTCGTTCAACAACATGCAGAGACTAGTTTTGGAGAGAAACCCCATAAATATATGCCGTGTGGAAAACCCTACTCTGATTACACTGAAGACAGTACCTTTGAAGAGAAGGCACTTCTGTATGAGCAAGATGTGAAATTCTTCATTACACCCAGTGATGTTCAAATTGTGGAAAGAAGTCATAGCGAGGTGAATGCTTACACATGTGTACCATGTGTAAAAGATTTACATTCTCACTGTGATATTCAGACACATGAAAACACTCAAACTGGAGAAAAATCATATACAAGTAAACACTATGAAACATCTAGCACTAACAATTTATTTGATAGTCATGAAAGAACTCACATTGGAAATAAATCCTCTGTATGTAAGCAATGTGGAAAAGCTTTCAGCACACATAGTGTTTGTCAAAGACATGAAAGATGTCACATTAGGGAGAAGCACTATGTTTGTAAACAATGTGGGAAAGCTTTCAGAACACACAGTACCTGTCGAATACATGAAAGAAGTCACACTGGGGAGAAACCCTATGCATGTAAGCAATGTGCGAAAGCTTTCAGGACAAATACTAGTTGTCGAATACATGAAAAAAGTCATACTAGGGAGAAAGCCTATGTATGTAAGCAATGTGGAAAAGGTTTTCGTACCCACAATAATTGTCTAGTACATGAAAGAAGTCACACTGGGGAGAAACCATACTTATGTAAGCAATGTGGGAAAGCTTTTAGTACACGTGGTGGTTGTCAAATACATGAAAGGAGACACACTGGGGAGAAACCCTATGTATGTAAGCAATGTGAAAAAGCTTTCAGCACACATGTAGAGTGTAAAAGACATGTATGGACTCACACTGGGCAGAAACCTTATGTTTGTAGACAATGTGGGAAAGCTTTCAGCAGACAATATACTTGTCAAGAACATGAAAAAACTCACACAGGGGAGAAACCATATGTATGTAAGCAATGTGGGAAAGCTTTCAACATTAAAAGTAGTTGGCGAGTACATGAAAGGAGTCACACTGGGAAGAAGCCTTATATATGTAAGCAATGTGGAAAAGGTTTTAGCACACACAGAGATTATCAAGAACATGAAAGGACTCACACAGGGGAAAAACCCTATGTATGTACACATTGTGGGAAAGCTTTTAGTACAAAAAGTTATTGTCAAGTACACGAAAGGACTCACACTGGGGAGAAACCATATGTGTGTAAACAATGTGGCAAAGCTTTCACAAGACAATATAGTTGTCAACTACATGAAAGAAGTCACACTGGGGAGAAAGTATATGTAAGGAATGTGAGAAAGCTTTCAACAGACAATTTACTTGTCAATTACATGAAAGAAGTCTCACTAGTGAGAAACCCTATGTATGTCAACAGTGTGGGAAATCTTCCAGCAACCATGCTCATTGTCATCGACATGAAGGAACACACACTGTAGAACTTCTACTTATGTAAACAATATGTCAATGTATTCTGTGCACCGAGGTATTGTCAAATACATGAAAGGAATTATACTTGAAGGGTTGTATAAACAATAGGCAAAAGCCTACTTTGCTGCACTAAGCATCATGCACATTGAAAACAGAAAACTAAGTAGATGAATTGACACGCACTGCCATGAATTAGATTGGGGAGAACATTTCCATGTAAACAGTAAAAAATCCTCTGTATACAGGTATCATTGCCTAAATAAAAGAAGTCATAATTCAGATGGTTTGAACATATGTGACAGACGTGGGAAAGTATTTTTTCTCAAATACATAAAAGAATTCACATGGGATGGGAATTTGTATATTTTCACTAAAGAGAAAAGCTGTGTAAATGAGAAAGTATTGTATGATTTTCGTAACATCAGAAAATATAAAAATTCATGTGTCAGTATAAACACAGAATGTGAGAGATCTTAATTTTTACATTACTTTTCATGAAACATGGCCTTGAAAAAGAGAAATTTATATGCATGTGTATTAAATGGAAACACTTGTAGTCATTTTGGTTAATTCATATAGCAAATAAATACAGTATTGTGATAAACTATTAATATAAGGGATGTACACAAATTTATCTTATCCTTCATGTGAGAAGCAATATTGTACTAAATCCCTGTGAACATACATAGTACATTTCCTAATCATTTTATCATTTTTCATGTTTAAATTAAAAAATAAGTTTTATAAAAATCAGATGTAATGATTTCTCCGGGAAATATACCACCAGAGAAGATATCTTAAAGTATAAGTATTTTAAACTTAGTCTTAAAGCAGATTCCTGCATTAAATAACTTTGTTTACTTTTAAGAATAAATGTTGTATTCACATAATCCTGTACATAATTGTAAGCAACCACACAGGACTCTTGTTTTAAATTTAATAATTGTTTTCTTTATTTTGCACTGTTAGATTCACAGGTGAAGTGACTTGTATTTCTTACACGCTGCTAGGCTCAGTATTTTGTGTCATTTTTGTTTCCTTTGTTCTGTTTTAAATTTACAAATTCTCATGAAACATGAGTCCAAAAGCAAATTTTCCTTAATTGTTGTTATTTTTCCAGTTGCTTCTATTTAAAAGTTTGCTGTATACAGTACATTATTCTACCAAGAATTTTTAAATTGGGTCATATTTTATAATTTTATTACTAGCAATTTGTGTATAAGTATTTAAAGATTCATCTGTTTTCAAACAATGAATTAGCAAATTTATTTTGAATATTCTAAGATCTCTATATATTACAACATATTTACAGATTATAAGCAATGCATAATTTTACCTATTTTTTCTCTGCATAAAAACCATTATTTTCATGTGTGTACAATATTAGTTATTTTTATCATTAAATTTCCGTTTTTGTGCTCATAGTGCCATTATATTGGTGGTAATTTTTCAATCCACAATACCAAAAACTAGTGTATTTTTGTGAGTTTTCCACTGCCAGAGAACACCAGAACCACATAATTTCTCAAAGATACAATGTAGTACAATATTTAACCTCTCTACAAGCTATAAATGTTGATACAATTTGTCAGCAAGAACATTCTCAGAGGAGGAAGTTTTGAGAGTTTTGAAGTTCATTTTGATTAGATGGCTTCTACTTTTGTAATGAAGTAGAGTCTACTATTTTGATTTTGCAAATACCATGGGTGCTTTGGAAATCAACATCTGTTTAAACTGGAAAGCTCAAATCAGGTAAAATCCTTGTGTTTCATTTTTGTTCTCTTATCAAATTTAGAGGTAAGTATATAGTGGTTTTTGTCATCAATAAGTATCAGTGTCTGATAGTGGAAGAAATGATATCCCTTCTATTGCATAAGACTTGTGGAAGCTATCACTATGAGACTATCTGTCATCCTTGACTTATTTGCCTTTATTTCCTAGTCCTATGGGCCTTTGTAAAATATTCTGCACTGTTTCATCATTAGCTGCTCCCTTTACCATGGGGTTCTATTACAATGCTGCTGAGCTAAATCCTGGGTCCAATATTGACTTACATACTTAAACATATAGCTAATTTCATGACAGTTTAGTTCTAATTCTTACCATCAGGAAATTGCACAATGAATACTGCTATTCCAGCCAAAGGAAAATTGAAATTCAAGATCATTGTATCATGAGCATATTTATTTACTATTATTTTAGCATCAAAAAATATCACTGTTACTGGTTAAAAGGAGGGTAGGGGAATGAGGAAAAAAGAGTCAAGTTACATCGTATCCAGGTACTGTTATTGTTTATGTCTAGATGTCCTCCAAAGCCTCATGCAGTCGTGGGGTGGATAGGCTGAGATGTGCCTGAGTCTTTGGGGGGAGCCAGAGGTGAAATGTTATGGTTTGGGTCTAGATGTCCCCCGAAGCATCATGGAGACAAGGGGACAGGCTTCTAGCATTTGTAATTGATGCATTGTCCAATGCTGGAATTACGGGCATGAGTGCTACACCACCCTGGGCAGGTAGCTTGCATACAATATACGGGAGGGAAAGAGCCCTGCTTCCTTTTTGCTTTTGTTGTCTTCCTGTGTCATGAACAGTTGCTCCTCTTCCATGCTGCTCTGCCTTGAAGCCAGATGACTATTGACTGAAAGCTCTTAAAAATTGTGAGTTAAATAAACCTTTCCTTCCTTAATTTTGAGCCTCAGGCATTTTGTCCCAGCAATGAGAGACAAGTAACCAGGAAAGAAACAAATTCCCTATGATAAATGTGATCATTGTATCTATAGTGTAATAATAAATTAATCTGTTAAAAATCTTGTGCATCTCAGTGGAATGTGTATTAAAACAAAATACAAAAAGTTGAAGGTGTATCTCAATGCACTAATATTCTTGGGTCAACTCAGTGTTTTATCTGTGAGACCTAATGGCATGTCTGTAATACTAGCACAAGAATCTTGAGTAAGGGGAATCAGTCTGACTTCTAAACCACTGTGGACTATACAGTGAGTTCAAGACCAGGCTGAAATATGTAGTTAGACCCTGTCTAAAAATGAAAAAAAAAAGAAAAGACCTGTGTTTTATTGAGCAATGATAATATTCTATGCTTAGTTTATTACTTCAGGTTTGTTTGTTTGGCCCTGGGAATCTAATTCAGGACCTTGCATTTGCCAGGCAGCACACACAGAGGTACTTACTTGCACCCTTCATGATGATCATCTAGCTTTTTTTTTTTTTTTCTTTAACTTTTTTTCCCTTTCCTTTTGTGCACCAGAATTTTAACTGGAATTCTTAGGGACAAAGTTAAAGAATCCATGTGTGTATTGTACATGGAACAACTAACTGCTCCCCCATGATCTGTGGTTAGAGAGGTGTGGGGAATTGAACTATGGGACTGTGCAGCCCCAGGCTGTCCTCACTGTGGAAGCAGGAGCAGAAAGGCATCCCGCAGCACTCCACCCCACCTTACCTAACAAGAAGTTACAGAATATAATGGACGTGCTTGGTGGTGGCATTGAACTTTTCAAAACAATGAGTGACGGGTTAGTATTCCGCCCCCCCAGTGAAGAACAAGAATTGGGACTGATCAGTCTTTGACGGCACCTACAAGTGGAGAGGGTCAGACTGCAGCACAGCATTCCAGCCCATCCTGAAAAAACAAGCTGGGAAGACAGGCTTTTTAATGGAAGATGAACATAGAAAACAGCAAGGACCAGGAGGAGCTAACTGCACAAAACCCAGAGCAACCTCTTGTCTCTGTCTGAGGGCAGCACAGCAACTGGGAGAGGAAGGATGAGAGCAACAGGGTAAGTAAGGAGTGGGCAGACCATTAAGCGATATATAGGAAGTACTGGCTGAAGACTGGCCCCAGGCTGCCACATCTGGAGGCAAGATCAATCCCACACCCAGTGCAAACTTGGCAGTGTCACTCAGTAGTTTTGGGCTCTTGGTGGGCACCAGAGGACTTGTTTTTAGTTTTCGTCTTTCTTTGTTGATTTGTCTTTCACTTATATTTTTATGCTAATTGATCCATCTTCTTTTCCCTAACCTCAGTTATCTTTTTTGACTTAGCCATATTTTCATATGGGTGAATATTTGCTCTAATCTTTCTGGCTAACTTCAATAATTCCTGGCTTATTCATTCATTCTCTTTTGCCCTCTTTTCTAGCTTCCCAAAGCTTTTGTGATTATCCTTTGTCCTCTGTCCTTGTTTCTACTGTATTTCTCTTCAGTAATCTGTTTTATCATTTATCCTTTTTAAATTTCCCCCAAACAGGGTGAAACCATTCTACCAAGGAGAAACACTTTTCATACAAGCTCTTGATTTATGATGGATTCTTTTATATAATTGTGGGGTTTGCTCCTATTATCAAAGGTAACAAAATTGTTACCACAGCTTATCAGTATCTAAATTGTGCTTGATGCTATTGTTATTGCTAATAGCACTACTTTAACTAGGGTGCCATATCTGTTGTACTCAATTGTTCCCCATTCTGTAACAATACTGGGAAGCGCTAGGGTAATAACCGCACTACATCTCAGGACCAAAAGGTTGGGGACTGATACAGATACTAACCAAGAATCTCCTACGTACAGAAGACATCTCAAAAGATTAAACATTTTCTAGGGAGGCCTTGATCCTAATGATAAAGCTACCTACTAAAAAATTTTACAAGAATCCACATAGAGGGGCTGGGGATTTAGCTCAGTGGCATAAGCACCTGCCTTGCAAGCGCGTGCTCATGAGTTCAATACCTGGTACCGATAAAAAAAAAAAAAAGAATCCACATAAAAAAACAAAAATTTTATAGCAAGTGTGAAGTCACGAGTTCAATCCCTAGATCCCAAAAAAATTTTTAATAGAAAAAGATAAGAAACAGAAGCAAAATGCAACATCAGAATCCCAATGCAGCAAGAACAAGTCCAGGAGACACTGAGATAAGGAAAAATTAAAGACACATACCTGAAATTGCTGAAATAATAGCAATCAGTGGAAAGAAACAAATACATGAGGCCACAAAATGGATCAGGTCACAAATAAATGGTCAGGTGAAAGAAAAAAATGATAACTACAATGAAGGAATTGCTCAGAAAATCTTGTATAGATTTTTTTAAAAATAGAGTATAGGAAAATGATGGAAACCATGAAGGCCTGACATATGACAGATAACTGAAAAACCATCGTATTAAAAGATGTGTTCACCCAAACCACCACATAGGTGGACTATTAGTCTCAGTCTTTGCTGAAAACAACTGATGCAACTCAGAGATAGTTTAGCCTGGCCGAGTCTAACTGCATGTAGTTGCACTGCCGGTACTCTTTGTAACATGTTCTGCTTTTAAGGACTGTCTACCTAAGATAGACTTGTCAAGGACTTAGCTTCACCCACTCCCTTTGCTCCAACTCCCTTTCTGAGGTTACCACCTTATGATAAACAACTCTAGTTAACCTACCCCAAGTGAATCTGCCTAACAACATGATCTAATCTATGTAACCAGCTATAAACTTGATCACTATCACCTTTTGTACTTTTTGCTTACAAATCACATATAAATTTTTGTTTACCCTAATTTGGGGCTGGTGATTTGGAACTGAGATTCCTACCAGGAGATGGAAGGTCAAGTTTCCCAAAACATGTAAATTAGTGAAGAACAATGAAAGAATAAACCACACTGTTTGTAAGAAAGGAGAGAGGGGGGGGGGAGAGAGAGAGAGAGAGAGAGAGAGAGAGAGAGAGAGAGAGAGATTGATTTAATTTTTATTGTATGTATCTTCCAGGATCTACAGAGTTTGGGGTGTGTCCAAGTCCATACATGTCCTTGCTCATGCTGATAAAGGAGTCAGCACCCACATCTTTGTTGGATACTAGCACCACCAAACTCTAGGGCATGCACACCTTTGCCATGACTTTCAAATCCAGAGTAAGTCAGGTTGCACCTGGGATATGGCTGTGAGAATGTGGTATGGGTTCTTTAGCTCAGATGCCTCTTGGTGTCTCCATGCTGCTGTCTGACTGCAGCTGTTTCCAATGATCATCTCTTACCTAGTTCCTGAGAGATAGCGACAAAGGGAACCCTTGCAAGAGTCCTGTTTATTCTAGTACCTGGGTTCAAACAACCAACACTTAACTGGATTTTGTTTTACCAACTAGCATCTCCAAGACTGTGGTGGTCACTTGTACTACACTTGCTCAGCAGCCACTGCTTCTGGAAAGACGCATTGGGAGCAGAGTTGAACTCTTCCCTTGAAGATCACAGCAATGTCCAATGAGATCTGGTCAACTATGTTTCTCCATGTGGTAGCTGGCGTCCCCAGCATTAACTTTGCTTTAATGGGGTGTGAATGACCATGGTCCTAAGCTGCTGCAAACCACAGAGGAAGTGCAGATGGCCTCTTCCCTTCTCTTGTGTTCTTTCCTCAATTTCTTGGTGCCTTTAACTTCCCTGTCACATTCCACCAGATTCCGTCTCCTACTGCTTTATGCTTCTCCACTTTTTTTCCTAGAGCTTGAATTCTGAATTTGTTTGAGTTGATTTCTTTCACCATGCCATCACTTTCCCCACCTTGTATGGTCTTTGTTGCACTGGCACTGCTATAAATGAATCAAACTGATTCTTTTTTAGGACAGAGAAGTATTCCGCTGTGAATAACTGTATTTTCTTCACCCATTCACCTGTATATCTTCCTTTTATACACACATCCCTTTTCTTCCTCTCTCTTTCCTAGCTGCTTAGACTAAAGTGTTGGGGAGTATATTTAAAATTTTTCATAGTTAACATTCTTGTCTTCAGTTTTAACTAAAGCTTTGTTATTTCATATTTCATGTAATATTTTTCATAGGTGATTTTTAGCAGATTGACATTAGGTTATGTACTTTTCACCAAAAAGAAAGTTTTTATCATGAGCGAACATTGGATTTTGTGAAAGGCTTTTTATATATCTATTCAAATGATGGTATGATATTCTATTTGTCTCCAATATATTGATTTCTGCTTTGATCTTTACACTTTCCTTCCACATATGAGGTTGTGTTTGGGGTGTCTTTGTTTTTCCAGGATCTTGACTTACATGATTAGGTTATTTATGTGGAGTCACTTTTTCTGATGGGAACATTTACAACCATAAACTGCTCACTCAGTCTAGTATGTTCATCCCATGACACTTTTTGGATTTGTAGACTTTAATGTCTTTAAGCTGCATAAAATCAATCCTCATATGAAGCACATTCAGATATCATGTGTGTGACATGGGGAGTACACATGTCAACATGTTCCCACCACAAGAAAAATGACCACTATGAGCTTTGTGGCTTTGGTGAAGACCAGTATTTTGCATGTTTACTTTTTCCTCTTTATGATTGAAAGAAAAAATTAGGTAGAAGCAAAAATGAAATACAGTAGTTACAATTTTGTAATCATATTGTGAATAAATCATAACCCAAAACTGAAGGAATAAACTAAGCCCAGATTGTTACTGTTGACTCCTAAAACAGGTCTGTTTTGTTTTTTTGACAGGGTCTTACTACATATTCAGTCTGACCTTGAACTCACTATGTAGTCCATGTTGGTCTAGAAGTCACTGCAATTCTCCTACCTCAGCCTTCCATGTGCTAGGAAGATAGGCACCTGCCACAATGCCTGGCAGATAAAACAGGGTTTACCTAATACTACTGGCCTGAGCTTCAGCAG
Source organism: Cavia porcellus (assembly GCF_034190915.1). Classification (NCBI taxonomy): domain Eukaryota; kingdom Metazoa; phylum Chordata; class Mammalia; order Rodentia; family Caviidae; genus Cavia; species Cavia porcellus. Next base: position 246,285 of record NW_026947516.1, on the reverse strand, counting down.
GAGCTTTTCATATTTTATTTTGATACATGTTCCACTGAATGGCACAGGTTTTGCCTCCACTCCCTAAGATGGTTCTAATCATGCATATCACCTGTGCTTGAGTGGTAAGATTACAGACAGAAACCACTGGTCCCAGTATTTTCTTCACTCTATGCTTGTAGGAAATAAATATGCTTTGGATAAAATGCTATTTTCACTTTTGCTGTGGCTGCACTAGCAGGATGAACTATGCAATGTTCTGATAAAAAAATTAGAAATGGGCTGTAGTAAAATTATCCTTATAGCAAACATGTAAACAGAAATTATATATTCTGCAATGTAGTATACTTCATGAACCATAAGAGACACTTAATATTTTGTTACAGAAATAAATTTTTCCCTGGAGAGGTGATGAATGCATATAATATCCACATTTGGGAAGCTGATGATTGCCATGAGCTTGAGGACAGCCTGGGCTACATGGTGAGACCCTGTCTCTAGAAAGCAAAATAAGTAAATGAATAAGACAAATTATGGCTTTGTCTAAACATAATTGACTTAGGTTAGCTTGAAGTATACTGTTCACAATATTAAAGACTATTTACTGTATTTGTCATTTGTGTTTTGATCTTGCATTACTGGAATGCAACCCTCTGGTAAATCGAGCAGCTACCGAATTGAAAGGGAAAACAGGATATTTTACAAAACACTGCAGTATTTGAAAAGGAGGCAAAATAAGTCAAGGATGCTAAATGGTCTCACACTGACAGTTTGCAAAAGTGTTATGCAGTGGAAGACACATAAGGGACTTCAGTCATCAGAGAGTGGTACTTATTGATGACAAAAATCACCACATATATCGCTAAAGATTTGAGCTTCCTAGGTTAAAAAACATTTATTTCTAGAGTACAATGGTATTTTCAGAATTTAAAAAAATACAATGAAGACTCTGGTTTACCACAAAGAATACAAACCATCTTGTCAAAACAAAGATCAATACAGTAAAAAATTCCTGAGAATGTTCTTGCAGAAAAATCCTGTGTCTTCTTTGAGGAAAATATATGCCCCTGCTTGTATCTGGCAGTGGGAGACTCACATAATGTTTGGATGAAATATTGAATGATTAACTCCAAAATAAATAATGCCAATATGAGGCTAAAAAATAAAATTTAGTGATAAAAACTAATATAGTACACACACGATAGTAATGGCTCTGATGCAGAGAAAAATACGGCAAAACTATGCATTGCTCATAATCTGCAACCATGTTGTGATTCACATACATATCTTCTTAGAATATTAAAAACATGATATTTGATAATTTACATGCTATTTGAAAACATGAATTCTTAAATACATGTACAGAAATCATTAGTATGAAAATCATAAACTATTCATCCATTTAAAAGTTTTTGCTAGAATGATGTACATTCAACACAATTTTAATTACAAGCTAGTGAAAAAATGGCAGCAGTTAATGAAAATTCAGTTTTAGTGTCAGGTTACAGCACTATTTATTTATTTATTTATTTATTTATTGTCTTTTTCCTTTTTATCGGTACCGGGGATTGAACTCACGACTGCCTGCTTGCAAGGCAGGCGCTTATGCCGCTGAGCTAAATCCCCAGCCCTATAGACAAATTCTTAGAACACTAAGTTAAACTTATGAATGATAACTTGTAAAGCTAATAAAAAGTAGTTTTTATCATAGAATGCCTCAGAACAGTGAAATTGGATTAAGGAAGCAATATTATGTATGGCTCAGTATTATGGCTCAGTAACTGAAAAGTGGCATAAGGGAGAGAAATGTGGGGGTGGATATGATGAAAATATTTGTGAAATGTTCTGATCACCAAGATTTTGCAAACTTAACAGGCACTACTAATGAAAGGTAAAACTGAAGAAAAACGTTTTCACTTCCACATACGCATTCAAATGTGAGAGCCTCTTTCAGGTACACAAAGTATTTCAAAATCGACTCTGAAGGGCACTGCTCTATTTGTAGAGAGAATGACAAATAGACTAAAGAAAAGCAAGAGAGTCTTCAATGGGCTCATATGTAAATAGAATATGTCTTAGTTACATTTTCCTCATCATGAGGACAAAATTTTCAACACCCTAAATTACAGGAAATGTTTATTTTGACTCATAGCTTGCAGAGGTTTCTGTTCATAATGGGTGTGCCCCAAGACACAGTGGCATGAAGAGGGGCATCACAGGGGAAAAGCAGTCCATGATGGGCAGAAGGCAGTAAAAACAGCAAGCAACAGCTATTCTCTTCCTGCTCCTTGTATTTTATCTAGGCCACCATGGTAGTACTCACACCTTAATCCTAGCATCACAGCATGAATCAATCCCAGTATCATGCACTATGGATCCAGCCACCTCTGAAAAGCTCCACCTATGACTGTGTGAGGCTGTGACAGGACATCTAGATACCAACTGTAACACAATATTGATTCCTGATAGAGCTCTTGTGTCACAAGCGTCATGAATGACAGTGTGTGTAACAGAGGCAGGGAGAAACTGATATGATATTCTTTTGGGGGGTACCTGGAATTGCACTCAGGACCTTGCACTTGCCAGGCAGGTTGCTTGTGCACTGAGCTCTAACTCTGGTCCGTGGTATGTTATTCTTCATATGATTTGTAGAACAATTAAATTACATCTTAAAATGGGAAAGATAAACTTTAACATTTTAAAAAATGTTTTCCACAAAAGAAAATCATGAAACTATCTGAATCAGAGGCAGAAATTAATAAAGAGAGAAATTCAGATGTAAACCATGCTATGTAAAAGTCAAGTAATGATTAAGATATCTGCTAACAGCAGTACAGTTGCAAATGTAGGCTCTGCAGACACACAGGAAGCAGTGCACAGTCTGCACAATGGCCACCAGGAGAAAGGTAAGGATAACTCTGACCCTAAACCTAACCTTACCTTTAACCCTAACCTGAAGCCAAATGTAAACTCTTAAGACTAAGACAACAAACAAAAGTACTACAGCTACTAAAATACTATAAACTGAAAAATTCTTTCGTTTCTTTCTTAGCATTGAGACACAATATTCAAAACCCACAATTTAAAAGAGGAACTGTTGATCTGAATTCACAGTTTGTTAAAGTTTCAACCCATTGATGCTGGCACCAATATGGAGTTGCTTGGCAGATGGGCACAGCGCATAGGAAGCTTGCTCATGGTATAGCACTGGGAAGCAGTGAGCCATTGAGGCATGAAGAGTGATACATATACAACCTTCGAAGCCACACCCACAGGGAACCACTTCTTCCTAACAAGATTTAACTCCCATCATCATACCCAGCCATAAACTGGACAGTACTAGTCCAGTAACACACCCATGGTTGAGTCACCCACAAAAGCCCTCCTGTATCAACCTACTGCTTTGGGAGAACATCTAGAGTGAAACCATGATGATATTCCAGGACAAAGCCCCAACATAACTACAGTCACAAGGACCAATCACATAATGAAATATGGGGAATGAAAAGGTACACATAGTATGCTGATCTCACAGCCATGAAAAAGAGCTGAGAGTGGCAAAAATTGAAACACGTGATTAACTTGTGTCATACATAGGACACAGCAAGTATATTAAGCTTTGATTGTCACACTGAGCATAATTTTAGAGATGGAGAAGGCAGACAATAAGTAGATGGATGCGTGTGGTAGGTATTTACTCCAGACAGCACCCACACTAACAGATTCCGCAGGATCGTGAGCAGGAGCAGCAGCAGGTGCAGCCCGAGGAACACTGGCAGCAGCTGCCACAGAAAGCTAAGAAGCCACAGAGGATGCACTGAGGTCGGGTGCCATCATTCTGAACAAGTCTGGCTATTGTGCCTGTTGAGAGCCAAACCAGAAGGAGACACAATAGTGAAACTTTTGGCTAAGGCACAGCTCAAATGGCAACTTAATTGTATGCTACTGAACAATTTACTAGATCTTACAATCTTTTTCATCATCTATTTAGAAATAAAGCGTTACCATTCACCATGGTGATAGACCCAATAAGGGTGTCAGCCAGAGTTTGGCAAATAGTTGGGTGTATTAACACTGTCCAGCAAGAGGCATCCAGCGGGAGTCGAGGTGGACAGGAAAGGAGGATCGGGCTATGAACACCTTATAGTGTACATCTTATAACAAACCTATGCTCCAGGTGACTTGCTGTACAGTGCTTTCTCCTGAGTCTGTCTTTCCTTGATAACTTTAGAATGTACTGATTTACATTTTTTTATGTCTGTATTATTGTTATCCTCTTCAGACAACAAACTTCCTAATATATAGGAAATGCAGGGATCTGGGAATGGCCTACACAGTTTCTAAAATATTTAAAGTGAGAGAATCACAATTTCAGTGTCAACATGGATAAATATTGCAAGACTTGAGTAACAAGAATGAGTAAAAATTCTCTAGAATTCAAGTGCTTGGAAGCATAACGTCACAGAGATATATATTAAAATATTTAACTCGTTAATACATAAGGAGATGATGGATGCAAATTTTAACACCTCAGAGATGCAAAGGAACAATTATTTCTTCTAAAGCATTTGATAGACATATTGGATACAATCAGAATGTTCTCAAAATAGAAACTAAGTAGTCAACTCATCAGCTTTACATATCTCATGTGTTTTTTAATACATGTAGGATAGAAGAAATCCAGAAACTTAATCACACAAAACTTGTACTTAACCAATGAACTACTTTCCCATTCCACCCATTTGCTTTTGGTAAAAAGTACATTATTAACTAGTCCAGTTTTTCCATAGCAAATAAATAGAGAAATAAATTTAGACATATTTATAGTTAGGTGATAATTTTGTATAAAATATTAAATTTTGAAAAACATGTTTATTTCTCTACAAGCACAATGGAAATATGTTTAGCTTTATCAATAATATAAAATCAATATTCAAAGAAAGAGGATTAAATACAATGAAAATGAGAAAACATGGTAAATGGTTATAAGAAGAAAGACAAAATAGCAAAGCACAACATGAAAATAAAAGTAATCATGAATGTCATGGACATATAAATGTTTGAAAAAGGGTCACACTGTGTGCTCTAGCAGACACAGATCACTTACAAAGGAAAGCCCATCAGAATCATGGCAGACTTCTCCACACAACCCATAAAGTCAAGAAGAGTAAAGCATTTTAAGCTCTGAAATAAAACAGCTTATAACTTAGACTGATGCATCCTGAAAAACTATCTTTCAAAATGAATGGAGAAATAAGATGCTTCCACAACAAAGAACAATTGAAGAAATTCATGTCCACCAAACCCACAAAGATTTCTGAAAGATATTCTAGAAAGAGATAAAAATGACCACAATTCCAACAACAACAGAAAGAAATCACCAAGCAGGGCAAGAAATTAAACAGAGGGGAAAAGTAGGGAACCAACAGCAGGAAAATAACATGATAAACACAAGCCATAACATATCACTCATAACTATTAATGTATGTAATGTTAATTCACTGATTAAAAAACATACTGATGGAGTGTATCAAAAACCAAAATCCAACAATATGCTTTATACAAGAAACACATTTAACTCATAAGTAAATTCATAGACTGAAAATCAAAGGATGGAAAACAATATTCCATCAGACAGGAACCCAGAAAAAAGCAGGCATAGCTATTCTGTTTGCAGATAATGTGAACTTCAAATCAGTGTTCAAAAGTGATAAATAAGGTCACTACATAGTTGTTGGGGGCAAACTGTAAGAGGAAGAGATAACAATCATAAATATATATGCATCAAATACAGGAGCACCAAACTATGCAAGACAAATATTAATAGACATTAAAATCAAATAAATACATGGTAACACAACTGTAATAAAAGACTTCAACAAGCCACTATCACAAAGAGATAGATCAACCAGATAAAGAATCAGCAAAGAAATAATAGAACTCAACCAGACTAGTGAACCCTAACCCAAAGGAAAGAAATTCAATTTCACATGCTGAGAAATAAAAAAGGTGAAATCACTACAGGCTCTATGGAAATTCAGAGGATCATCAATACCTACTTTTACAATCTATACTCTCATAGGATGGAAAACATAGAAGAGATGGAAAGATCCCTGGAAACGTATGAATTACTAAGGCCAAATCAAGAGGATATAAAAATTCTGAATAATCCAATATCAGTTAATGAAATTGAAAACGTCATTAAAAACTTAACAACAACAACAACAAAAAAGTCCAGGTCCTGGATGGATACACACCTGAATTCAAAGAAATTTAGAGAAGATCTACCACCAATACCCTTAAAACTCTTTAATGAAATAAAAAGGGAAACAATTGTCCCTAAGTCATTCTTGGAGGCAAGTATTACCCCGATTCCAAAACCAGAGAAAGAACATCCAAAAAGAAACACAAATACAAAAATTCTCTATAAAATACTAGTAAATAAAATGCCACAAACCATCAAGAAGATTATACACCATGATCAAGTGGAATTCATTTCAAGAATGCAGGGATGGTTCAACATATGCAAATTAAAAAATGTAACACATCACATCAACAGAATTAAAGACAAAAATAGATGAAGAAAGAGCTTTTTGATAAAGTCCAACACTCTCTCACGATAAAAATCCTAAAGAAAGTCAAAATAGATGGTGTCTACCTCCATTTGGTAAAAGCCATCTATGACAAACCAACAGTCAGCATTATGCTATTGAACAAAAACTGAAAGTTTTCACTCTCAAATCAGGAATAAGACAAGGATGTACATTATCACCACTCCCACGCAATACAGTTCAGGAAATGTTAGCCAGAGCAGTTAGAGAAATAAAAGAGAACAAAAGAGAGAAATAATAAACATAGGATAGAACAGGAAGCATTTATATTTTCATTAATATCAGATGACATGGCACTGTACATAGAAGACCCAAAAACTCGATTAAAAGACTCTTGAACTTAATAACCAAGATCAGTAGTATGGCTTGATACAAATTCAACACTCAAAATCAATAGCACTCCTGTACAAAAACAAAAACACACTGAGAGAGAAATTGGGGAAACCACACACTTCACAGTGGCATCCAAAAAAAATGATATAGGTACGATCAATCTAACAAAACAAGTAAAAGATCTATATCATCAAAATTGCAGTACTGTGAAAGAGGAGATCAAAGGGCATATCAGAAAATGGAAGGGTATCACTTACTCATGGGCAGGTTGGGCAAACAGAGAAAATGGCCATACTCCCAAAATGTTACACAGATTTAATGCATTTCCATTTAAAATACTCTTAACATGCCTCACAGCACTAGAGAAAACACTGTTAAAATTCATCTGCAAGCAGAAATGACCCAGAATAGCAAAGGCAACACTGGGCAACAAAGGCGAGGCAAGTTGGATCAAAGAAATGGCGGCTTGCTGGGGGACCGGGCAGAGAGTCTCTCCGTAGAAATCATATTAGAAGCTAGAATATGACAACATGGAGAGTGCCAGACAAATGGATAACGATTCTTATTAACCAAGACAGTGCAGCTGGAGGATTTAAAGTCATGCTGAGACTGTGAAGGCTGATAACAGGAGGCTGCAAATCCCGCGCCTTTAAATCAACAAACTGACCCGTGGACCCAACAGGAAAAGCTGTGTTGGCTTTTGGTGACTGCTGGAAACTGAGACCTGGGACCCCGAGAAGCAGCCAGGACTGCCCCGCTGCACCAGAGGAGATCGTGAAAGGCCCTGGAGCTCCAAAGCGGAACGCAGAGAAGATTTCTTACCGTTCCACGCTGTGCGGGAAGTGCACGCTGCGCAGATTTCTGAGGGTTCCGCGCTGTGCTGGGAGTGCGGGAAAGGTGGGGAATCATGATTACCACATATTTTTATATATTTGAATCATTACTTACATTAGGGAAACTATTCGGTATTCACACATGCGAGATTGATTTATTTCACTTATGAGTATGGTCTCAAGCTGCGCCCATTTATTGATAAATATCTCAATGTGATCCTTCTTTATAGCTGAATAATACTCCAGTGTATAGAAATACCACAACTTTTTTATCCATTCCTCAGTTGATGGACACTTGGGTTGTTTCCAAGATCTGGCGATTACAAATTGTGCTGCTATAAACATAGGTGCACATATATCACTGTGGTATGATGCTTTCAGTTCTTCTGGGAATATGCCTAGAAGTGGAATAGCTGGAATAAATGGGATTTCCAATCCCAACTTTTTGAGAAATCTCCAGGCAGACCTCCACAAAGGCTGTACCAGTCTACACTCCCACCAACAGTGCAGGAGAGTTCCTTTTTCCCCACATCCTCTCCAGCATTTGTTGTTGATTTTCTTGATCCTGGCCATTCTTTCAGGAGTGAGATGGTATCTCAGTGTGGTTTTAATTTGCATTTCTCTAATGACCAATGACGATGAGCATTTTTTCATGTATTTATTTGCCTTTTGCATTGCTTCATCTGAGAATTGCGTATTAATCTCAGATGCCCATTTTTGGATTGGATCTTTGAATTTTGGAGGTCTGAGTTTTTTTAGTTCTTTATATGTTTTAGACAAGAGTCCCTTGTCTGAGAGAGAGTTCACTAAAATCTTTTCCCAGTTTGCGGGTTTTCTTTTCACTATGCTGGAGATTTCTTTTGACATGCAGAAACTTTTTAATAAGAAGTGGTCCCAGTTATTGATTCTGGGAAGTATTTCCCGTGCGGTTTGAGTCCTGTTCATGAATTCTCTACCTAATCCTATGTCTCTAAGGTTTCTACCCAATTTGTCTTCCAATAGATTTAGTGTTTCTGTTTTAATATTCAGATCTTTGACCCGTTTAGATTTTAATTTAGTACATGGTGATAGACATGGGTCTAGCTTTAGTTTTTGGCAAATGGAGAACCAGTTTTTCCAGCACCATTTATTAAAGAGACTGTTGTTCTTCCAGAGAACCTGCTTGGCTCATTTATCAAAGATAAGGTGGTTGAGTGTGTTTGTAGTTGTGGTTGTATCTTCTAATCTATTCCATTGATCTTCGGCTCTGTTTTGATTCCAATACCATGTTGATTTTACTACTGTTGCTTTGTAGTATAACTTCAAGTCAGGAATTGTGATGTCTCCTGCTTTGTCTTTGCTGCTTAGAATTGCCTTTGCGATTCTAGGTCTCTTCTGGTTACAGATGAAATTTAGGAGTGATTTCTCTAGATCTATAAGGTATGTTGATGGTATTTCTATTGGGATTGCATTGAATCTGTATAACAGTTTTGGGAGAATGGCCATCTTCACAATGTTTGTTCTTCCTATCCATGAGCAAGGAATGTCTTTCCATTTTCTGAGATCATCTTCAATTTATTTTTCAGTGTATTATAATTTTTACTGTATAAGTCTTTCACTTCTTCCGTTAGAGTAATTCCTAAATATTTCATTTTTTTGCTTGCTAATGTGAAGAGTGCAGTTTCTCTTATTTCCCTCTCTGTGATTTTGTTGTTCGTGTATAGGAATGCTATTGATTTCTGAGTATTGATTTTGTATCCAGCCACATTACTGAATTTATTTATTGTATCTAAGAGTCTTTCAATGGAGTTTAGAGGGTCTTCTATGTAGAGTATCATGTCATCTGCAAACAATGATAATTTGACTTCTTCTTTTCCTATCTTTACCCCTTTTATTTCTCTCTCTTGCCTAATTGCTCTGGCTAGTACTTCCAGTACTATATTAAATAGGAGTGGTGATAAAGGACATCCTTGTCTTGTGCCTGATTTTAAAGTAAAGGCTTTCAGTTTTTGGCCATTTAGTATGATGCTCGCTGTTGGTTTGTCATAAATGGCCTTTATTATATTGAGGTAAAGACCATCTATTCCAATTTTCTGTAAAGTTCTTATCATGAATAAATGTTGGACCTTATCGAAAGCTTTTTCTGCATCTATAGAAATGATCATGTGGTTCTCACTTTTGGCTTTATTGATATGGTGTATTACATTTATTGATTTACGTATGTTGAACCATCCTTGCATTCCTGGGATGAATCCCACTTGACTGTGGAGCATAATCTTCTTGGTGATTTGCTGCATCTTGCATCCTGTTTGACAATATTTTATTGAGGATTTTTGCATCTGTGCTCATTAGTGAGACTGGCCTGTAGTTCTCTTTTTTAGTTGAGTCTTTCTCCGGTTTTGGTACTAGAGTTATATTTGCTTCCAGGAATGACTTAGGAAGAATTGTTTCCCTTTCACTTTCATTGATGTGTTTGAGGAGTGTCAGCATTAAGTCTTTGTATTTCTTGTAAAATTCCGCAGTGAATCCATCAGGGGCTGGGCTCTTCTTTGTAGGAAAGGATTTAATTACATTTTCAATTTCATTAATAGAAATTGGGTTATTCAGTAGTTTTACATCTTCTTGACCCAGCTTCATATGTCTCTAGCAATCTGTCCATTTGTTTGTGCTATTGAGCCTATGGGAGTAGAGGTTTTTGAAATAGGTGTTGATGATCTTCTGTATTTCTACAGAGTCTGTAGTCATTTCTCCTTTTTCATTCCTTATTGCATAAATTTAAACTTTTTCTTCCCTTTTTTAATTAGGTTGGCTAGGAGCTTATCAGTTTTATTTATTCTTTCAAAGAACCAACTCTTTGATTCATTGATTCTTCAATTGTTTTCTTAGTCTCTATTGCATTAATTTCTGCTCTGATTTTTATAATTTTTTCTCTTCTTTTGGCTTTGGACTTCACTTGCTCTTCTTTTTTTAGATGTTTGATGTGTAGATCAGGTTGTTTATTTGTATTCGTTCTGTTTGATTGATGTGGGAACTGAGTGCAATAAATTTTCCTCTGAGGACTGCTTTCATTTGCTTGTAGGTATTGTTTAATTTCTTCTTTAATTTCCCCCTGTGACCCTCTGATTGCTCAAGAGTGTATTATTCGGGGCTGGGGGTTTAGCTCAGTGGCATAAGCGCCTGCCTTGCAAGCAGGCGGTCATGAGTTCAATCCCTGGTACCGATAAAAATGAAAAAGACAAAAAAAAAAAAAAAAGAGTGTATTATTCAAGTTCCATGTGTTTGTGGGCTTTTTGCAGTATCTTTTATCATTAATTTCTAGTTTCATGGTGCTATGATCTGATAACATGCATGGGATAATTTCAACTCTTTTTCATTTATTTAAATATGTTCTGTGGATTAGTATGTGGTCTATTTTAGAGAATGTCCCATGTACCACTGAGAAGAATGTGTATTCTGATGTTGGATGGAACACTCTGTATATGTCTATTAAGTCCATTTGTTCACAAATGTGATTCATTTCTGTTATTTCTTTGCTGATTTTCTATCTGGTTGATTTTTCCCTTGGTGTCAATGGTGTGGTAAGGTCTCCTGTTATAATTGTGTTATTGTTTATTTCATTTTTCATTTCTGTTAATACTTGCTTTGTATAACTGGGTGATCTGGAACTTGGTGCATATATATTTAAGATTGTTATCTCTTCCTCTTGAAGTTTTCCCTTAACCAGTATGTAATGACCTTCTTTATCTCCTCTGATCATTATTGGTTTGAAGTTCACATTGTCTGCAAACAGAATAGCTACCCCTGATTTGGGGGGGATATGCATGTAGTATTTATTGTTTTCCATCCTTTGACTTTCAGTTTGTGAGTTTCCTTTTGGGCTAGATGGGTTTCTTGTAGACAGAATATAGTTGGATGTTGTTTTTTGCTCCATTCTGCCCGTCTGTTTCTTTTAATTTGTGAATTGAGACCATTTACATTAATGGTTATAACTGTTATATATTGGTTTATTGTTGACATGTTATCTTTTTGCTGTTGCATCTTTATCTTTCCATGTTGCTTAATTATCTGCCTTGTTTAGTGTTTTTTTCCTATGTGTACCTAAACTGTCTTTCAGTATTCTTTGCAGGGTTGGCTTGGTGATCATGAAGTTTTTTAACTGTTCTTTCTCATGGAAGTATCTTATTTCTCCATCCATTTTGAAGGACAGTTTTTCAGGGTACATCAGTCTAGGTTGGAAATCGTTTTCCTTCACCCCCTGCTCTTCTTGCCTTCAATTTTTGTGTTGAGAAGTCTCCTGTGATTCTAATAGGCTTTCCTTTATAAGTGATCTGTCTCTTCTCTCTAAGAGCTTTTTATATTCTATTCTTAAGTTGGATTTCTAGCATGGTGATTATTATATGTCTGGGTATAGTTTTGTTTTGGTTATGGCTATTTGGAGTTCTATATGCTTCACTAATCCTGATGTCAGTTTCCATTCTCATGTTTGGGAAATTTTCAGCTATTACTTCTGTGAATAGCCTCTTGATATCATTTGTGTTGTCCCCTTCTTTTTCATTTATCCCCATCAATCTTATGTTGTTTTTCTTTGAGTCATCTTGCAGCTGTTGGATTGTTATTTCCTGATTCCTTGTTATTTTTAAAAGATCTTTCCTTTCCTGTTCACTAGCTGCAACCTTGTCTTTGAGATCTGAAATTCTATATTCACTTTCATTAAGGCAGTTTTGACAACTTTCAGTGGAATTTTTGATTTCCTGTATATCTCTTTGAATCTGCTTTATGTATTCTGTTTGTTTCTTACATTGTTCCTCCATGGACTCTTTTTGTTTTGTTCCTCTAATTTTTAAACTGTATCTTTAGATGTGTTCAGCATCTCTTTCATTATTTTTATCATTTCTTCTTTTATCTTGGAGATTATTTCTAGTTTGAATTCCTTTAAAGCTTCCTGGAATTCCTTCTTTATTTCAGTTACTATTATTTCAGGTATTTCAGGCATATGGCGTATATTTTTTTCTATGTACATGACTCCTAGGCTTTCTTGGGGGGGCTGGATGTTTGAGACTGTATTTTGGTCTTTCATTTTGTCATTGTCACATATTTCCGTGTTTCAAGTGTCGTTCCAATGCTTTCCCCTGGGCATGATGGAAATTGTCTCTTATGTGCTGGGCTCCTGGGACTCCCCTGGTAGCGTAGCTCCTTCCTTGGGCAGCGAGGCACTCAGATTAAAAGATGTTTACCAGGGGAGGCTCAGGCAGGTGTAAAGCCTCCTCAAGCCCCACAGCTCCCTCCTCAGGCAGCAAAGCTCCCCTGACCAAAAGAAGGCCACCAGGCATGGTCCAGGTGGGCCTGAATCCTGCCAAGCCCAATCTAGTGGGACCACAATCTGGGCAGATCCCCAACCACCCAGAGCAAGGATCTCAAACTTCTGGTGTTGTGCAGGCATCCACCTCCTTGGTGGCAAAGCTCCCTGGGCTGAAAGAAAGTCACCTGTGTGGCCTAGACAGGCCCCAAACCTTCTCCACAGCACAGCTCCCTCCTCCAGAGGGCACTGGTAGCAGCAGCGCTCCCTGGACTGTTGGGAGCAGCGGCCGACACCGGTCACCTTACTTGGCGGACGTAGGGCCTGTAGGTGGGAGCGGAGCCTGAGCTAGATTGCCCCTCCCATCGAGTGAGCCAAGTTGGCGCCTGCTTCCTGCCCCCTGATTGCCCTGGCGACTTAAACAACCCGCTCTGTAAGATAGTCTGCCTAGCAACAGCTGATGTTAGCCAGTCAGCCCGCATCGCGCGCTTTGAACTGATTGGCTACTGTCACCCTATAAAAGTGAATGCCTCTCCCGCCACGAGAGAAGAAGCACAGAGAGGGATAGAGAAAGTCCACCGGCGAGAAAGGGCTGGTGACAGAGCGGAGGCCTCGCGGGGCCCACGCGGAGACAAATAAAGGCAAGGTTGCACACCGCCAGACTTTGTCGTGTGTCTTTCCTGCCGGCCGGGAGCGACCCCGACACTGGACCACAATGGCAAGGCCTGAGCAGGCCTCTGCAGGGCAGCTCCCTCCTCCATGCAGGAACTTCTAGACAAGGCTCTTTCTTAGGTTGTCAACCTGACCTACCCTAACAATAATTGCATTTAAACAGCTTATGCCTGGCTTTCCAATGCTGTCCCTGTTTTCTTAGTAGACTTAATGTCCTCTTCCTGAAATGGGGCCTCTCCTGTGCTCAGAAGGTTCCATGGTCAATGTCCTATGGAAGACTCAGTCCTAAAGAAGAAAGAGATAATTCTCCTCTTTTTTCAAATCCATCTTCTTCAAAGATAACAAGGAAGGAAAAGAAGAGGAAGAGAAGGAGGAACCAGAAGAAGAAGGAGGAGGAGGAGGAGGAGGAGAAGGAGAAGAAAGAGAAGAAGGAGGAGGAGAAGAAGAGGAAGAAGAAGAAGAAGAAGAAGAAGAAGAAGAAGAGGAGGAGGAGGAGGAGGAGGAGAAGGAGAAGAAAGAGAAGAAGGAGGAGGAGAAGAAGAGGAAGAAGAAGAAGAAGAAGAAGAAGAAGAAGAGGAGGAGGAGGAGGAGGAGGAGGAGGAGGAATAAGCTATGATAAAATTACAAAGTACATCAATCAGGGGAAGCAATGGTACATTCATTGCACATTGTCATGCCTCAAATCATTTACCAAGAGCACAAGACATCTGCATTCCATTGTCTAAATAATACCAGTAGAAATCTTTCTCTTCAGCCAACTCAGAGAAATCAGTGGTATAACTGTCAACTATTTTATACACATATACATAGACATATACACATGTTTTTTACCTTCAGCTTCTCACACTAATGAAACAATACAATGTTATACATGTGCATCTTATTTATTTCACTGATCAATGGGCATTTAGGCTGTTTCCTATATGCATTCCCCACCAACAGGAGAGAAGGGTTCCTTTTTCCCCAGAGCCCCTCCATCATTTGTTGTTGGTGTTTTTCTTGATACTATCCATTCTTTCTAGGCTGAGGTGAAATCTGTGCTGTTTTACTGTTCATCTCTCAAATGATCAGTGATGTTGAACATTTTTCATGTATTTATTTGCTGTTCATAATTCTTCATCTGAGACATATGTATTCATCTCAGATGCCAATTTTAGAATTGGGTCTTTAAATCTGGGAGGACTGGTTTTTTTGAGTTCTTTGTATGTTCTCAATAGTAATTCTTTGTCTGAGGAACAGCTGGCAAACATTTTCTCCCACACTGTGTATTGTCTCTTCGCTCTGTTGGTGGTTTCTCTTGCTGTGCAAATGCTTTTCAGTAGGGTAAGATCCCTGTTCTTGATTCTTTGTGATAATTGCTCTGCAATCTGAGTTTTGTACATGAAGTCTTGGCCTACACCAGTGTCTTCAAGAGGAAAGTACAAAGTGGCAGAAGATCAGAAATGAGACCAGAGACCAAGAAGCAAGCCCTCCTTGTGAACCAGTACCAGGCTGCTTGCAGGCTGCTTGCAGTGGAGAGAAAAGCCAGATCCCAGCCGCTTCCGTGCATGGGCTGGAAAACAAGAAGAGCCAATCCCCTTATTCCATGAGCAACAGCTGATCTAGCAAAACAGGCTGCGATGATAGCTATTGTGATGACATACAATTTGATGCTTGCAGTGTTTTGGTGTTTTACTGACTTTGCAGGTGTAGGGCTAGTGGTCCGATCATCTATTCAGAGGATGGTGATACACAGTGTGGCATCTAGGAGAGATCTCCTTCTGAGGGTGGTAGCCATTGTTAACTCCCTAGTGGTCTTGTTTTGAAGTCCTGTATCAGTTTAATTATTTTGTTGGGTTGGGTTTTGCTCTGTTTTGTTTTGTTTGATTATGTTAAATCTGATGGCAAGATCAGCTGTTTCAAAGATAGCAAGCTATATTATGGTAGCCATTCTGGATCTACTATTGTCTTGTTTTTGAAGTCCTTTATTGCATTCATTGTTTTGTTTTCATTGGTTCTATTCTATTTGATTTTCACTGTGTCTGAAGGTATCTATAGCTATTTTGAGGAAAGCAAGAGGCATTATGGTAACTATTGTTGATTTCATATCGTTTTGAAGCCTTATGTCACTTACACTGGGTTTTTTTATTGGTTTTATCCTCTTTAAAATAAAAAAATGAAGCCAAAGAAAGGAAACTGAGGCAGAATAGGCACGGCTTTTCCTTTAGAGTGTTGAGGATCAGACCAGTTTTTTTCAGTAAAATCTGTCCTCCATGTATTAAGAATGGCCATTGATCTTGCAACATGTAAATGTTAGAAGGAGTCCTGTGGTTTATTAATAGTTACATATTAATAGTCACATATCTATGTATATATTTTTTCTTCTTTAGTGTTACGATTGTATTAAAACCTTCAGCAGTCACATATTTTAATGAGTCTAAATGTATCATATATAATACAGAAATGTAAGATCTTATTCACAAGAGCTAAACCTCCCTTTGATAACATTACAAAGTGATTTATTAATAGCACAAACAATGGTGAACAAGAATGACAACTATGATTACCTAATGTATTTCGGCAACTAAGAAACAAAAGTAAAATCTTACCTCCTGTTAATCATAGAAAAATCAAAAGTATTGTGTTCTATCACCAGTAGCTATTTGGGCTTCAGAAAGGTAGAGTTTGAGATTCCACAGAAGGAAGGCTAGCGAGGGCAAGAGAGAGAGAGACAGTTCTCTATTGGAATATAGAGAGAAGTATGGGAGAAGAGGAGAAGAAGGAAGGAGAGTTTCCCATTGGAACAGACAGGTAACTGTAGCACTTAGTGTGACAAAAGGAACAATTTTAAAACCTACACTGAATGTTTTCAGTTAAAGTCAAGGCCACAGAGGACATGAATGAGAGGCCAAGTGCAGTTGTCACCATGAACAATCACCAAGAGAAGCCAGTAACCCCGTGGAGTGCCCAACCATGACTAGCACTAGGTTTATAGCACAGAAGGAGAAGTGAGCCTTTTTCTGTCCCAAGGAATAAAAGAGATCAAATCTGAGAAGTTATTAGTAGTCCAGAAGGGGAGCTAGATTGCAAAGAGGAAGGAGATTTTGGCAGAGGGGTTAAGTTTCAGACAGAAAAATCATGGATTCAAAAGCCATAGCTTTGGGAGGCTGAAAACTGCTGCCTGACCGATGAGATGGGGGGGGGGGGCCTAAAGGCTCAGACAGTATTAGAAGCCCAGTAGGGGCATGAGCTTACCCAATCTGAAGCATTCAGCGTGGTGGGATCCGGGTGGCTGCTGACTACAGATGGTCTTGGAGGCTGAGTTAGTGAGAAAAACAGGGAGACTGACCCAATGTGAAATTCTCAGCAAGATCAGACATGGAAGAAGCACCTGGAGCTGTACTGATCGTGGTCTGAGGATGTTGCCAGGTTGTCTCAACTGAGGTGGAGATTCAAGAGAGCTTAAACCCTTCCAAAGAGAGCTAGTCTCCCTTCCTGGTCTTGGCACCAAAATGTAAGATATAGGTGGACGGGGGAGAAACTAGCAGAGACTCTCAGGCTTGTGTAAAGGCAAAATGGCCTGGAATGCATTGTGCCTGAGCTTAAGCAGAGGGCATGATAAGACTCTGTCATGAACAAAGAGAAATGTGTTGAATTTCTAGGGACGGAGAGAAGGCAGGGGACATTAGGTGGGAAGATCCCAATGCATATCTGTGGTAAAAGTTTTCTGGAAATCTTGCAACTCAGTGGGCTGAATTCCTTGAAATATCTGTTGTAAATTTTTGAGTATCTCCACATGTCTCCAGGACCGGCAAAATTGTTTGTTTTATCTTACCTCCTTTCCTGAGTTTGTCAATGACAGCCTCAGTGCTGAGCTGAATTCCCTGCAGAGAGTAGTGCTTTTGCTGAATGCAGGCCGGGGACTGGGAGAGTCAGGTCAGGTGGAGATTTCCACATTTATGATCTTCCCTTATAATGCGGGACTAATTCTTAAATAGGATACTGACCATGAAACCTTCTGAACACACAAAAGACCTCATTTAGGAAGAACACACTGATTCCATCAGAAATCAGGGGCAGCTCAGGAAATTGAGCAGTAAACTGTTTAAGTGGAATTATTGTTAGGCTAGGTCAGGGTGACATCAGAGATGAGGGCCTTGCCCAGAAGTTTCCGTGTGACAGTCTATCACTCGTGCTCTACCCAGGCGGGCTGATGTTTACTTCCTCCTCATCTCACTCAACAGAGAGAGGATGGTGGAGTAGCAGCCAATGACCGAGGAAGAGGCGGCTGCATGAACTGTCCAATCAGATGCGCCGGGTGGGCGGGCACTTCCGGTGTGCTGACTCCTGTCCACAGTGGTGAGAGACCCTCGACTGACTAGACGTCTTCTGGGAGTTCTGCGGGCTGCAGGCCGCGTGGGAAGGACTCGGGGACACCGGGAAGCCGCGCAGTGGTGATGGTGCGGGACGGAAGCCGGGGAAGGGATGGGGTCGGGCTGAGGTCTGAGAGGAGGCGGCCGGAACCGGCTCTGGGAGCCGCAGCCTCCCGCCGAGCTCCGGACCCCGAGGTCCTCCGGGCTCTGGGGCTTTTGCCACTGTTCCCTCGGCGGGGTCCGGGTCACCGCCGTGTCCGTGAGTCCGTCCCCACCGTGACACTGCCCGCCCACGGTGCCGTGTCTTGTGGCCCCAGTGTAACGGCAAAGTTCTGACCAGGAACCGAGGGGCGCCCAGGTTGGGAGGATTCTCGAATCAGCTTTATTTGCCCCAGCGAACCCCACTGGCACTGTTCCCAAGGAAGTGGGCCCCGAAAGCTCGGGGAGGGAGGTTTTTTTGGGGTTACAAGAGACGGAAGTACAGAAGCAGAGTGGTTTGTCATTTAGAGATTGGTTTTTCTAATGTACATCATGGTGACCAGCGGATTTTGGAAAACGGGAATTTAATTGTGTAACAAAAGGAAGTACACAGGCGGTTATTAGGGCAACAGAAACTGAAGTATACTAGCAGTTTACGTCGCCAGGAAGCCAGCACCGTTTTATGACCCTGGGGGTTATTTTCAATTGTACCAGTACAGTCTCAGCAGTCTGGGGAAAGCACATGCTTTGGGACGACCCCAGTTCCGATTTGGCGTGGAGCTGGGTACTTGTATGATAAATATAGTTATATAAAGCATTTAAATTAAAGAATTCCTATCATAGTGCATCATCAAACCGGAGTCTGTATAATTTCCCTGATATTCAGATCACCTTCCCCAATTTTATTTTATGTGTGATTTATCTTTGCACATGTGGCAAGCTCTGTAAAAAAATTATTGGGACTAGTATACAACAATTTTAAAGAATTCTTAAACTGTATGGATTGTGAGATCATTTCTGTCAGTAATGTCCTTGCTTTACAGTGAAAAATGAGGACGCATTTATTTATTTATTTATTTATTTTTCTTTTGGTACCAGGGATCAAACTCAGAACCTTGACTTGTCAGTCAGGTGCTTCTGCCACTGCGCTAAATTCCCAGCCTAGGCTTTTAAAATTTTTTTTAATTGAGTGAGGAAGCTGATAGCGTCTAATATTTCACAAATATTTGCAAAAATTTTAAGCAGTTTCAATCTATTAGTTAAATATGTTTTTGACCATGTTGTTTTCCCCCTAAATAGTTCCTTATAGTCACGTAGAACAGGGACAGTCTTGCACTTTTGATTGGTTTTTAAAAATTTCTTTGTTGGTCTTTTTGAGATAGGATCAGTTCAGGTTGGTCTTGTGCTCACTTTGTAGCCTGTGGTGGTCTCCAGCTTGCAACAATCCTCCTGCCTCAGCCCATCCACCACCAGTGCTGGGATTGCACACATGTGCCACCACACCTGACATTTCACTTAGGATTCTGTAACAGTTTTTTCCTATTTTCACTGGTAGTCAGCTAAACACTAGTCCGTAAACTAGAGTGTTTTAGATTATCTTTGTAGTTTTTGTGGGTGCTGATCTTGATATCAAGATGTTTAAGTGCTATATTCATGTATAATGTGTTCTGAGTGTGTATCATGTATCTTCACCATATTGGGCTTAGATGAAGATCCTACTTGCAATATAATTTTAAGCTTGTATTTGTCTGTAAGGCCTGTGGGCGTAACCATAATGTCTGCATTGTGCAGCCTGGTTTCTCTCAGCCCTCAACTAAGACCCAGTTCCCCTCAATCTCAGAAATGTCTCTATCTTGGGCCTAAGCCTTTTCTAAATGCTTGTCTATCTCTATCTTACTTAATTATGTGCAATATACACATTCATGTATAATTTTTTGTGTAGATTTATATCTTCAAAAGTCTTGTGTCTATGTCTAAAATAGTAAATATCAAATAATATGGATACAGTTATAGTTAGATGTGGCTTGTTTCATTTAAAATTCATGATAAGTTCTAGTTCACAGAGGCATAGACCAATTGGTGGGAGCATTATCTAAATAAATATGGACCTTTGGGTTACCTCAGAGCCAATTAGAAATTGATAATTTTTTGGAGTCCCTTTGGGCGACTCAAATTGAGAATGAGAGAACACTACCTGCACTCATAGACTTTGTCCCTGTGATGGTGACCTCAGGTCTCTGTCAGCAAGAAAGCCAATAACAGATTCAAATTTCACGTCTAAGCCCAAAACTCTGAGCCAGAGTAAGCCTCTTCATTAATTACTGAACATAAAATGTTTTCTTAGAAATAAGAGTGGACTGAGAAAGCACCTGGACTATTCATAGTTGCAGAAACTGCCAGGGCATGGTGCAACATGACTGTGCACAGTGTAATTTCAATAACTGAGTTTCCTTCATGTTCTCAGCATCAGTTGTTACTGTGTTTCTGTCTGACTGTAGTCTCCTTCATGGCATTTTATTGTGACAAACATTTGCCTCAGGACTAATGGCATGCATGGTTTTAATAGCTGCTGATATGTAAGTGGTTTAATTCTAAAGAAGTTATAATTTTTGTTGTTTTAAGATGAAGAAACAGACATAAAAAATGATATTACTTAAATGTGGTTTTTTTCCTATTTTTTAAATTTAGAAAAAGAAAAACATGCAAAATAATCTGTCATAAAATCTAAACAAAGCTCATAGTTTTCCACAGCAGATTGATGGAGGAAGCGGGGATTCTCTAAAACGGTGGGAAATGTGATAGTAAACAAAAGTGAAACTTGGGTCCCTGTCACTGCACTGACTCAGCACTGCAGCTGTTCTGTTCCTAAAGTTTGAGGGGATACACTGATGTGAGACACTGGAGGAGACAGATCCCTGGTGAGGTCAGCCTGATGCTCTCATGGCTGTGGGGGACAAAGTAAAGCACCTTTTTTCATAATTTACTGAGTCAGAACACTTTTCCTCAGAAAAAGAAACAGAAAGTGCATCAACATTTTGTTAGCAGATGCTTGGAAACCTAGAGTCTCTTGTTTTAATATTAAGAGGAATGCATTCAAAAAATTGAGTTGAATGCTCCTGAAATGATGTGCAGAGCACTTGCCTAGTGTATGCAAGGATTTGACCTCAATCTCTACCACAAATATTTAGAAAGAAAAGAAATACTGGTGTTGAACTGTTTGGAAACAAAATCAGGATCTAGAATAGATATCCACATTTCCATGTATATTGAAGAATTAGTCTCAAAATGCATGATGTGAAAACAGCACATGTCCACTTCAGTGGATTGTTCAGTGGAACTTTCAGTATATAATAGCTGGCACACTTTAAAATGAGAGTGAACTGTGGCTCAATTTTGGAGGTTGCAATTCTTGGTCAACCTGCTTGTTGCAAGGCAGAAATATTGTTACAGAGGACTGTGCTGAGGAACTCTAGTGAGCCTCATTTCAGCCAGGGAGGAGAGGGGTGGGGAGGGGAGGGGAGGGGAGGGGAGGGGAGGGGAGGAAGGAAAGAGAGAGAGAGAGAGAGAGAGAGAGAGAGAGAGAGAGAGAGAGAATGGAATGCATCATTCTAGCACGTACTCCCATTGACCTTGTTCCTCTGTAACATCAATAAATTAAATTCCTGAAGCAGTCAAAATTTGCTATAATGCAGAACCTTGAAATGACCAATCACCTGGTAACATAGCCTACAACCCATGCATTTAGAGAATCATTTACTTGAATTTAGACATTTAGTAACATAGCATGTGAATTAATAATGTGGTTTATTATACAAGAAAATATTATTTATTCTGATAAAGGATACCCTGCATTTCATTATAACATGTATTAACCTGGAAATCATTAAGTAACATATTTAGAAGAGACTGTACCTCTCTCTAGAAATTGTGCCTTCTTTACCTTTTTTTTCACTTATAGCAAGCCTATGAGCTGCTGATTCACTATCTACTCTAAAATTTGCATACTCTGCCCACTTTGTGTAAGTGAATATTTGAGCTGGTGTGGTGGCATATACCCGTCTGCTGTCATTTTGTATTTTTCAATCCAATTGCAAAGATTTTCTCTCTTTCTCTTGTTAAGTTTTCCTTAGGTCTTATGTATTTTTCTCCTAAAGAATTGGCTGTTTGATTCATTGACTCTTTGTACTGTTTTCTTATTGCAACTCATTGAAGCTGTTTGTTCTTTGACTTTGAAATATTTCAGTACAAGCTCTTCTGGCCTTAAAATTTCGTGTTAAAGTCAGAAGTAATTCTTTGAGTTTGTCTTTGTATGTGATTTCTTGTTTTTTTCTGTGACTCCTTTAAAAAATGTTTTGGTTGGATATTTGGGGATTGACAAAGGACATATCTTGCTGAGCATGTTTTCATCATAGTTGCTTTGTGTTCAAGAAACCTCTCTTGATTGCATTTTGAATTATTTTCTCTTATTTGGGAAATAATCTGGGACAATTTCTATAAGTATACTAATAATTTCTTTTGTGTTATCTCATAGCTTTTTACTACCTCCATTTAGCTTTGATTGGTCTTTTCAGTGTTGTCTAGTAGCTACTTGATTATATTTTCTTGTTCTTTTATTTTTTTAGTGACTTCCTTGAAGACTTTTTCTTTTTCTTTTTCTTTTTTTAAAATTTATTTAAAGGGGGGCTGGGGATTTAGCTCAGCGGCATAAGTGCCTGCCTTGCAAGCAGGCAGTCGCGAGTTCGATCCCCGGTACCGATAAAAAAGAAAAAGACAAAAAAAAATTTATTTAAAGAAAGACTAAACAAAACAAGAAAATGGGTAGAAATAATACATACGTTCAGAGAAAAAAATAAACAGTAAGAAATCACTAGTTGATGTTTACATACTGTCCTTTTACAAATAGTTGTTCAAAATACAAAAGTGGAACATATAAAGTGGGAATTCAAACAGTGAGACTGCAAACAGTTCTCTTCAACTATCCAACAAAAACTTAGTAATATAGTTGTCAGTCCTATACACTTAAACATACATGCAGTTATCCATTCTTCATTTATGTTGGGATTAAAAATTAAAGCAGGCTAAAGTCATTCTGAACAAAGAATAATAGCGTTGCTGGATTTCACATCATGACACTCCAGGATCAGCACTGGGTACGGTAGTGCCTTTTTAAAAAAACTTTATTTAAAGAAAGACTAAACGAAACAGAAAATGGGTAGAAATAATAATACATACTTTCAAAGAAAAAAATAAACAGTAAGAAATCACTAGTTGATGTTTACATACTGTCCTTTTACAAATAGTTATTCAAGATACTAAAGTGGAGCATATAAAGTGGGGATTCAAACAGTGAGACTGCAGCCAGTTCTGTTCAACTATCCAACACAAGCTTAGAAATATGGTTATCAATCCTATACACTTAAACATACATTCAGTTATCTAGATCTTCAATTATGTTGAGATTGAACCAACCCAAGCAGTCTAATATCACTCTGAACAAAGAATAATACTATTGCTGGGTTTTACATTATGACACTCTAGGATCAGCACTGGGTACTTTAGTGTCTCTTTTTCTTCAAAGTATCTGTTCATTTCTTCATGTGTTGTAAGATCAGTTCTCATATACTGTTTATAGATTCTACACATGCATGAGTCTTAACATGTATTTCTATCCTTTCTATATTAGAGGGGGGAACAAAATAAAGCAAGACAAAACAAAACGTATTTCTATAAACACATGAAATGAAAAAGACATATAAGATCATTGTACAAGGAGTTCTACTATAGTTCCTGTGTTGTGTCTTGTTATCTTCAATAGAATTGGCTATATCATCAGACATAAATAATTGAATATATCACTACATAACAGTATTAATAAAAACACAACTTTGTATATAGTATAAAACTTCAAAAGCAGGCAGTTACCAAACCAGAATGTGTATCGTAGAGTCTTGTCATCTTCAGTGTAGTTGCTTATACTCTCAGACTTGATACTATCCATCATATCAATTTTCAATAAAATCTGTCGACACCAAACAGCAATCAAACAAACCAGATTTAGCGAAGATCAGTCATGATAAAACAGTGTAAGTCATACAGGACTCCAGATTAAGATGATAGGAAATTAAAGATGATTACTGTGCTATATCGTGATGTTTTTGGGATAGCTGTCTGTGCCCTCAAATCTAATGCAAGTAGACAAACTGGGGCAGAATAAAATCTATGAAAAAAAGAATAAAATCTGTCTAAGCAGAGTGGTATGAGTAATGTGGGTTTTAAATCTTGATATACTATTAACAATATCTTCTGCCATCTTTTTTAATATCTTCTCCCTCCCTTTTCACTTCCCCAGGGTACATCGTGCACTTTTGGGTCTGACCAAGACATTTGGTTTTAAATTGGGGGGGTGGGGTGGAGGTAACCTGCTATTTACCTAAGTGTTTCCGAATCTTGTCTCTCCTGGACTTGATCTCTAATTATATTCCTGTACCTATTAAAGCCTGTCTTTCCGACTTATCCACAAATTCTGGTCTAGTTGCCCCTATTACTCTCTGGTTCTCTGTCACATAAAGCATTGTTTTCTCATATTTGATTTTCAGTCCATGTACTCTTTTTCATGTTAATTATATTTCCTAGAAATAGCATCTCCGTGGACCCTGCCTCCTGATCTACTCCATGTGTGTTTCTTTTTTAATTTAGTGTATCAAGGCCATCTATATTAAAGATTATAACCAACCTTCTCTGCCTCATTTCTGTTATGCTCTCTTTTTGCCATCAGTTGTCTGCTTATCTTCCTCATTCTATTTTCTGCTCCATTCATTGAGGCTTCTCTGCCACTCTTCTTGGAATCCTAGTACTTTTCCCTCTCTCTAGAATACCCTGCAGTATTCTCTGTAGAGTGGATTGGTGGTTGTGAATTTCCCAAGTTCCTCTTTGTCTTGGAAGCATCTTGTTTCTCCATTAATTTCTAGAGACAGTTTAGCAGGGTATATCAATCTGGGTTTGAAGTTATTTTCTTTCAGGGCTTGGAATATTTTGCTCCAGGCTCTTCTTGACTTGATGGTTTATGTCACGAAGTCTGCCATTATTCTGATGGGCCTTCCTTTATAGGTTATCTGTTTCTTGTCTCTAACAGCTTTTAATATTCTGTTCTTATATTGAATTTCTGGGATCTTAATTATTATATGCCTGGGTGTGGCTCTGTTTTGGTTGTACGTGGCTGGAGTACTGTATGCCTCACACATCAGAATATCATTTCCTTTTCCTATGTTTGGGAAGTTTTCCTGAATTATTTCTGTGTAGTTCCTTTGTTTGTACCCCTGCTTCTTAATGCATATTCTTTATTCTCAAGTGATAGATCCTGTCATCTTCTGGCCTTTGTATTGTTACTGCTTGTTTCCTTGTTATTTTTAAAAAGTTTTTCCTTTCATAATCTCACATTGCAAAACTATCCTCCAGTTTGGATAATCTATCCTTAGTTTCTTTCAGGCAGATTTGCCATCTTTCCATAGAGTTGTTAATTTCCTGATAATCTCTTTGAATCTGTTTCATGTATTCTGTATTTTCTTTATATTCTTCATCAAATGGTTCTCTCCTTTGTTTGAGTTCCTCCCTTCTTCCATCTGTGTCTGCTTGAGGAGTGCTTAGCATCTCTTTTATTAATCTTCTTTTTTTTTTTTTTTTTTGTCTTTTTCATTTTTATCGGTACCGGGGATCGAACTCACGATCACCTGCTTGCAAGGCAGGGGCTTATGCCACTGAGCTAAATCCCCAGCCCCTCTTTTATTAATCTCCTTATATCTTGCTTTACTTGACTAAATATTTCCCTTTTGAACTTGTCTATGAGGTCCGGAATATATCTTTTTTATGTCCACTGGTGCTGTGTCTGATATTGCTTGTTTGCTGTTCTCATTCTCCTTTGTATTTATCTGTCCTGGACCAGTGTTCTCAGGGTTGGGACCTGGGGACTTTTTGTTGTTGCTTCCTCTTCCCATCTTCTTTGTTTCTTTCAGGAGGCCCCAGTTTCTTTCTTTGTTGGTTATAATTCCTCTGAAGCATGCCGGCCAGGCGACCTCTCCCACTGCTAATGAGTTGCAGAAGACAGGGCAGCATATGCTGGTCTCTCCCCTCTGGATCAGCCAAGCTGCTGAGGCCTCCACTGCACCAGTCTGCATGGCCTCCCCTCTGGGTTAGTCAAACTTCTGAGGCTTCACTGCATTTGTGTGTACCGCCACCACAGAGAACTGATCTCGGACAACTTATTGGTTCTCAGATAGGTCATGTGACCCAGTCCTAGCTCACTCCACCAATTCTGTTTGGGAAGGGAACAACTGACTGAAGTCACTGCTGCCTCTCGTACTTGCCAGTCCTGCCCAACCCCAGAATGTCATCCACCAGAGCCCCCCTTTCTGTGGAATGGCTCCACTCCCATCACTCATCACAGGTTGATGCAGGCTCCCCTCCAGCTCAGCTCTCTGTTTAGCTGGCCGACTCCCAACCTCAGTGTGACTGTGCCTCCAGTGAGTCAAAGTGGCGGGATGTCAGACGGCTGGGCAAGTCGCCCGCTGTGGCAGGAGCACTGATCCTTTAGCTGTTCCAGTAATAGCACTGGGACTGTATGTTTGATTGGTTCTTCTCACCTTAGTTTCTTCTTGGGACGAGAGAATTCATCTCCCGCTGTTTGGGGCTCCCCATGAAGTATTATGTCGAATTCTAAGTTGACTATCTCAGGGAACCTCTGTAGCCAGCTGTTATCTATCTACCATCTTTGCTCCGCTCATGACTTTTACATAATGTACCATTTTGTCCTCTAATGCTGGCCTGTGTTGAATATGATTCAGCAGTCACTGGCTGGAAAAAATAATTGAGAAATTAAAGTTACACCAATGAAATTACCATTGCAAGTGTCCATTCACCAAATGTCTCATGAGGCAAAATGGGAACAGAAAATTGTCTGGCCTTGTTGTAGGGATAAAAATCTGGTGAACATTCTCCAAGTGTCACGGGAAGCGCATTTCATATGAATTCAGGGCATTACTCTGAGCAAATTTTAAAAAATTTTTTTAGTCTTATTAGGTCATTTTGATAGTCTTTGGGTTATATAAACTGGGTGTTTAATTTGATGGTTCTGCCTCAAACTCTGAGAGTGGTGTCAGTGTGGAAATGCAGATCTAGGCCAGATGAAAGTCATGGCACCAGAGGCACCCCATAAGGCAGGCAGCTTTATTGTGTTGTCAGGCTGAGTGGGGAACATGGAGGTCTGCATTGCCAGCACCATTTTGGGGAAAACGTTACTGGCTTTTTAAAAATTTTATTTTTAAGAGAATTAAACCAAGCAAAATATAGCAGAATAAAGTCAATCAAAACAAGACAGTGTAAGTGACACAGGATTTCAAAACAAGATAATAGAAAATCAAACAGTGATTACCATAATGCCTCGTGTTGTCTTTAAAATAGCTGCCCAGGCCAGGGATTTAGCTCAGCAGCATAAGTGCCTGCTTGCCACGCACAAGGTTCAATCCCTAGTACAAAAAAAAAAAAAAAAAAAAAAAAAAAAAGGTGTATCAAAATCACTACCCATTCCTTCAGACATAATTAAATCAAACAAGACAGAACAGAATAGGACCAATTAAGAGAAAACAATGAATGAAATACAAAACTTCAAAACAAGATAATAGGAAATCACCAATGGCTAGCATAATATATCTTTTGGTGTTTGAAATAGCTGCCCGTGCCATCAGATGTAATAAAGTCAAAAAGATAAAACAGAATAAAATCCAATGAAGCAAAACAATGAGAATGATACAGGATTTCAAAACAGGATAATAGGGAATTAATGATCTTCAGAAGAAGATCCCCTATCTATGCTACAGTGTGTATTGTTACCCTTTTAATAGATGATCAGACTACTGGCTTTAGGCCTGCAAAGTCAGTGAAACACTAAATGTTACCAGCAGTTAGTTGTATTTTATCTCATTTGCTCTTGTCACAGCCTGTTCTTCTCCACTTCAGCTGTTCACTTATCGGGGTGGAGGGGTGTTGGCCCTTCTTGTCTCCCTGCCTATGTGCTGGAAGGGGTTGGTATCTGGCACTTCCCAGTCAGCCCGCACTTGGCACCAACTCACAGGAGGTCTTACCTTCTTGTTAACTTCTTGTTCTCCTCCCTCACAGTCCACAAATGACTGAAAAACAGTTCTTATATAAGTTTACAGAAGAGGTACAAAAGACAGATACTGTGATATTTTATAATTGGTTACACACGTCTTGTCACATATTGCTAGCAGAATTTATACTACATTAACTTAATTGGGGTTACAATCATATAGCAATCAGGAAGAACCAATCATTGACTAAGACTGAGCTGGGTGGTCCTTGAGAGGATACGCCTCTGGGAACTTCACCACCTGACTGAACTACACTTATCTTGCACCTGGAAATGGAATGTCATGGCTCCTTAAATTTTGTAGCTTTCTAATTTTAGGAACTGGTGCGCTTCAGAGTCCCATCCTTAAATAATGATCAGTAATGTAACTGTATTAGAAGTATAAGTTTTATATTTCCTTTCCACTTACAGTGGTTCCTACAGTGTGAATACAGATGTGCATCACAAAACACAGCTATGTTAGGGCCTTTACATTCAGTTCTGTTTACAAGGTCACAATGTAGGGTTAAATTACACATCATCAGCTATTTGTGGTTATGTCCAAAAAGTTGTAATTTGTGTCCGTAGAGAATGTGTAGTAACCAGTGAAAAATCAATCTTTGGATTCTTCCAACTTTACATAATTTTTGTAAAGATCAGAGTAGTGGTATGTGTGTCCAATAGATTTTTTTAAGTGATAATTATTCCTAGAATCTGGAATAAACAACCTAAACCTATTACAGTTTGTGAAACACTATAAATATCTATCTCTTTTTATATACCACTTCAAAATATTTATTTTTGGAATCTGATTTTGTGACTGTGTAAGAGACTTGGCTCTGAGTTGACGGAACTGTGTTAACTGTGGGTGATGTGAGAAGTGAACTTGTGGCCCATGTATTTCTGTTGAAGAATTTCCTACTGTTCAACAAAAATGATGTTTAAATGTTGAAGTGAAATTTGGGAAAGACATAGGTAGATCTTCAGTGAACTGGTGAGTTTTGGTATTTTTCTGAATTAAGCCTGTGTAAAATGCGGTTTTACCTTGGGAGGAAGGGTAGGAAGCATGAATGGGAATTCCTAACTCAGATCTCGTGGTATTGCCTGTGTTAGCACCACTCGGAAGTGAGACACCCTGGGTGTGTGGGGTACCGTGAGAGTAGTGTGTCAGCTCAGGAGTGTATTTAATGTTCTGAGTGTGTGTTCTGTGAAAATACTTTTCATGGTTTCTTTTGAAATTTAGAGACAAACAGAAAGAGAAACAGAAACAAAGACAGACAGACAGGCAACCAGAGGCACAGAGAGAAAGAACCAGAAGTGTGTAGAATATATTGTTTCATAACTTATCCATGAGGATTTGATGATTTTGGAAACCAGTATACTACATCAGAAGCAAAAAATTAGACATAAACTATTTCTCTTACATTTATTATGAACATACATATCTCTCCATAGAACCATGATGCTGGTAAAGAGATACGGTTGTACCTACTTCTACTTTATTCCTTTGATTTCATCTAACTACACTCAAGATGGTCAAAAAATGAATTTTTGGTGGGGTTATTGTTTGTTTGTTATTTGGTACCAGGGATTGAACTCATGACCTTGTGCTTGCCAAGCAGGCACTTATGCCGCTGAGCTAAATCCCCAGCCCTCAAAAGATGAATTTTTGATGTTCACTATGGCTTTACTATCACAACACTAAGTAGTGTGACTTGACTAAAACTGGAATTTTGAATGAAGTAATAATTGAAGTTATTATAGTATGAATATGCTGGAAATATTATTTGTCATTTCATTCTCCCCAAGCTATTACACAGAGGATTGTAGGGAGGTTTGTATTTCAGCCCCTGACTTTATTTATTCCATGGATTCTGGCCTTGGATTGATTCTAGGTGTTTTGTAGGAGTGGATTTTGATGTCTGAAGTGAACTAGTCCTGGCAGGACTTGGGTCTCTCTTTATATGTTGTAGTGTCTTTGTTCCTTCATGGCAACTGCTGAAACTACACCCTTGGTCATTCCTAGATCTCAGAGTGAGGATGTGCCAGTAACCAGGACCTCAGTATCTTTTCCTATCCCAGTGAGGTGACTTCAGCATGGAGAGGGTGGTTTAAGTAGCTTAGCGCCTGTAGCCATGCTTCTCTGCAAAATGTGTGAATACTGGCAGTTTGCAGAGAGACTTCTGACTCTTAGCATGTGGCACTATGACATTTTGGGTGTCCTGTGTGTTTTTCCACCAACAGTAGACTTGGTATCATTGTTTATATTCAGATGTCCCCCAGATGCCTTGTGTGTGTGTGTGTGTGTGTGTGTGTGTGTGTGTGTGTGTGTGTGTTGTTTGGATTGTGGGGGCCACGTGCTCAGCAGCCCCCACATACATTGCTCGGTAAGTGGATGTGCTGTGAGGATCTGGAAACTATAGAAGTGGGCCACTTGAGTGTGACTTGGAAAAGTCCTGTCCTCCATCTTCTCCCTCCTGGAACCTATCCTCCACCATGCTTTTTGCCATATTCCCAGCTCATCATGGAATGAAACCGTGAGTCGTGAAATCTTTTTATGGTGTGCATATGGCATACTTTGTCCCAGTAATGTGAAATTGGGTGAGTTATCCACTGTTGTGAAACTTAATCCATGTTAGAAATACAGGATCTCAAACCCACAAGTTATATTCTCAACTCTGATTTCATTGTGATGACAGTAAATTTCTATATTTCTAACTACTTTTTTACATTGTAAATGTCATTGGTTGGTTTTGATAATATGCCAATAAAACTAAAAAAAAGATTAACATTTCATTGGATCTCAGTGGTTTAGCAAACATGAAGGTTGCTAAATTTCACTGTTAAATCCACAACATTGAAAACAGTAAAAATAAGAATAAGTTTCCATTAGTGTTTAAAATGGCTAGAAATTTGGAGGAGGAATTACTGATTTTTGAATAAGAAAATGGAAGTTTTCAAATAACAGCTTTCCAAAAGGATTGCATATTAACCAGTACCTGATACTTTATTTGAAGTGGACCTTCCTCCTGTAAATATCCTTTGGGTATGAGTGGAAGGAGACGTGGGTACTACTCTCACATGATCAGTACAGTTTTGGGTGGTTTGGAAATGTTTTAAATAATGGAGTTTGTATTGAGATAGCTCTTTTCATGGAAGTGTGCTGCCGCAGGGTGTAAGAACCTGTTGTCTACTTTGCCTGCATATTAGTTGTCAGGCATAAAAGGATTTTTGGTTCAGGGAAGAGTAAAGGAGGAGGATGGAATGTATGAAAGGAGAGGCTGATGGAGTGTGGCAAAGTCAGTTCCTAAACTAGGAAAGATACACCCTTGAGGTTAAGAGTTTAGTGGTGACAGTGAACAAGCAGTCTTATGCTGATTCACATTAAATACAAGTAAAATATCAGAGACCCAAATAGAAGAGATAAGTTTTAGAAATGTTAGGTTAATCTTTTGTTACAGAGTTATATAAACACACATGAGCTAAAACTGGAACTTAGAAAATTGTGTCTGGCCTTGTTATGTGTTAAAGGGATTAAGGGAAAACATTGTCTGTCATTGAATGGATACTTTTTGTCTTGGACATTTGCTCTCCACTAATATCCATTTTTAAAATTAGTAGTAGTAGTAGCAGTAAGTTTTAAGAGTGAGTCTCACTGTGTGGTATACAGTGAGGGTTTACCTTATGATCTTTCCTGATTCCATGAGAATGGTTTCATTACAGGAGTGGATTCTCAAACTCTGCTCTGGTGGTGGTTTTAAAAATCACTTCTACTTGCCAAGTTCACAACCCTTGGTTAAATTAAACATCATTAACTATTTAGTTTTTTTTAAATATGCATGATATTGTAATTATTTGCCAAATGAGAATGTGTGATAACTCACTCTGAAAAAAATCCTTGAATTTTTCTGGCTGTAGATATTTGTGAATTTTAGATTACTTTTGGTTAGTACAATTTTTTGGAAATTATATTCTCCCCTTTTCTGGGATGGAATGTTACAACTGTCATTTTCAAACTCTAGAAATGTCTGTCTTTTTATTACAGTCCATGTTGAGACAGTTATCTTCATTTACGTTAATAGGAAAAGTCCATGTGCCATTCCATGGCCCTTCTTAATATTGACTTGTGACAAAAGACATCACATGATCTGCTTTTTGAGCTGTGAACCACGTCTGGCATCTCAGTTGGTCAGACTGGTGGTAGCTCTGGGTAACATGAGTATAGAATTTCAGGCCCATTACAGATAGTTCTTTTTGGAGACTTATTTGGTGATTAGCAAACAACACACTTGAGTACAGAAGGGAAATTGGGAAAATGAGTAAGTCAGTCTTTAAATGACTGTGGGTGAGTGTTGCTCTCTGCTCAGAATTAGGCCTTTGTAATTTAAGCAGTTTTACCATAGGAGAATGTTGAAGTAGGCTGTGTGGAATCCCAGATTTAAATTTCCAGGCTTCCCATGTCATATTCACACACCACACCCCTAAAGGAGTGAGAACCATTGAGCCGCATGGTCTGAATGAGGCTGATGTGCAAGCTCAGGAGTGTGTTTAACCTTCTGCGTGTGGGTTACCTTTATATCTGCAGAGAAACAGGCCTCTCCCTGGCCTGCATCCATTATTTCCATGTCTTTGGACATGGTAAGGTCTTTGTTATTGCTGTGTTGATTTGTGTTGGTGAATGTTTCTTGAAATTCCGAGAAGACTGTTTCCTCTGCATTGGTTAGAGGAAACAGATGAACAGTTAACCAATATTCATTGACTTTATTATCAATATTGGCTTAAGTGTATCTTGGTTTTTGCCTTGTTGTTCTATTAATTATAGATATAAGTATGGTCATCAGAAACACAACCCTTTGAATTTCCCTTCAATTTCAATATTCTTTCATGTTATTTGATGCTTTGTAAGTAAAATATTTCTTAAGCAGTGTTAACTCTTCTTCAAGAACTGCATTTTATATGATCATCTGAGTATGGTAATTCTTATTTTCATTTAGATACATATTGAATACTGTCAAACTATTATACATTCAGTAAATATTGAATCAATGCTAGACTGGTTTATCTTTATGAAAACTCCATTCTGTATTTTTCCTTTATGTGTCTTGTATTTGTTACATTTGAAAAATATTTATTTTCATTTATAAGTGGAAATTTAATATGTTTATAATTTAAAGCTTGATATTTTGAAAAAATATACATTTTGGATGGTTAAATTAGCCAGTTATTACATTTCAATTTTTATAGAGCTTTTTTCATTTCAGTTTCTATTGTTTTTCGTGTTCTGTTTCAAATAATGTACAATTTTTCTGGAGCTTTTCTCTCATTTTATTTTCATTGCATTTTAAATGGTTCTCTTGTCTCCTAAGATGTCCAGTAGGATTTTGTCCTAGTATTTTCTACTTTTCCAGTATTTATCACTAATCTAAACTCCTCTTTGAAATGGCCTATGATCTAGAGACAGGTACCTTGGTGATGGGGACCCTGAATTCTAAGTTGACATGTTATCTGTCTGAGCCCCTCTTTACCCTGCCTTGTGGACCACTTTTGGAATGTGGAAATCCTGCATCCTTTCGGTTACCACTGAGATCTTGATGGTCAATGAGAATATGAAGGTCAGAGAGCAGTAAAAAGTGCTGAGGACGATTCAGGGAAAACTAGTACCCAGATTTGGGGATGAGTCTTAGTTTAACTTACGGTGTTAAACTTGCCCTTTTAACACTACTTTGTGTTGTTCTAGGAAAAGCACTGTACTCGTCCTGTTGCACTCGCTAATAGAATGGTGGCTGACTGGAGATTCTTGGTCTGTGTTCCCAGAGAACACTGATCGTCCAGATCCCTATTTCCTTGCAGTTTTTCTCTCTTGCTCTTTTTCTTTCTCATCATATGCTGTAACTCTGTGCAGCACACTGGGAGTCACTGCAGGTGTCCCGGATAACTGGCACAGTAAAAATGTTTCCAATACGTTGGGATAGTCACAGTCTTTTCTATTGTACTCACAATTCATTTCTGTCATATTCCAAATCCATAGTACTAAGCATCAAGTAGATTGTCGATGTTACCAGTTTGAACATAATTTCTTAGTTATATAATAGAATCTGTGGCAATAGGTTCAGTTCATTTATTCTTGTCTGAACTTGGATAACTTCTGTGTTATCTTTTTAAATGTCTATCTCTTTACTGCTATTTCTACAAATATCATTTGTTGCCTTTAGGTTATCTGTCTCTGAGAGCATCTGCTACTTTTTTATAATTAAGATATTTGCCTAATTACCTTTGTATAATTATTCACTGCTTATTTTCAGATCCATTTTTCCTAGTTTATTTTATTCCTTTCTGAGCCGTATCTTTCTCTTCCTCTGCAGTTTTACTGCTGCTGTTTATTGTTCAAGGATGAATATCTGATTGCTCTCATGAGGAAAATGTCAAAATCACATTCTGCGTGGTCATTGTTTAGGGAGGAAGATTGGAGTGGCTGGAGTTGGGAGCTTCACATCCAGCAAAGCCTTTGTGTGTAGAAATGTCCCAGGTAATCAGGCTTTGTAGTTCTCTGGGGGTTTTATTCAGTCTGAATTTATTTTTTTTTTTTAATTTTATTTAAGGAGAAAAAGAAAAAAAAGAGAAAAGGTACAAGTTACACAGATTTACAGAAAAAAATAAACAGTAGGAAATCACTAGTTAATGGATTACATATTGTCATCTTAGAAATAATTGTTCAAGTTACAAAATTAAAGCTTATAAAGTGGACATTCCAACAGTGAGACTGCAAACAGTTCTGTTCAATGATCCAACAAAACTCAGTAATATCATT
Organism: Cavia porcellus; assembly: GCF_034190915.1. Taxonomy (NCBI): domain Eukaryota; kingdom Metazoa; phylum Chordata; class Mammalia; order Rodentia; family Caviidae; genus Cavia; species Cavia porcellus. The sequence continues at coordinate 211,305 of NW_026947516.1, read as the reverse complement.
ATCTGTCTTATACACTTAAATATACATGCAGTTATATCGTTTAGAGCACTTTCTTTTCCTCTCTTTTGTACAATGACAATTACACATTTTGGGTTTTGTTGCTCCCACAGTTCTTATTACTTTTTTGGAAGAGAGTAGAACGAAATGTGACATAACAGAACAGAGTCAGTCAAATAAAAGGGTGGACATAATAGATAATGTAAAAGCATAATACAAGGTGATCAACAATGGTTACCATAATGCCTCCCGCTATCTCTAATAGAATTGCCTATATCATCAGTTATAATAAAATTGAACAAAACAAAAAAAGAACAAAACCAAAACATTGGAGACATTATAGGCCTTCAAAAGTAGATAATAGTCAACCAGAATTGGCGTCATAATGAATCCCACTATCTTCACAGCTGTTGCCTAAACTTTCGAACCTGGTACTATCAAGCAAAGCAGAATAGGGGGACATCAGTCAGAACAAGATGGTGAGAGCAATACAGGGCTTTAAATGAAGACAGTGGAAAGTCAAAGTGGGTTACTATAATATATCCTGCTATTTTTTATTTATTTTTGCCTTAATTAAAAGGATAAAAATAAAAAAGTAAATAATGAAGTGGAGATTGAGATAAAAGAGGGTATAACAGCAAAACAGCACAGATCAAAACATAACCATTTAAGCAAAATAGTGTTTCACCACAAGATAATCTCGACATAAAAGTAGTTACCATATTGTCTCTTCCCTTGAAATCTTTGAGTATAGCTTCGTATACTGTAGCATCAAATATATCAAAACAATGTAAAACCATTTAAGAGAATGACAATCAACTAACAGAAAATGAACAATGGTTTCTGTATAATCTCCTTGTCTATAAAAGTTTTTGCTTATTCAGTCTGAATTTATTAAAATACCAGAATTTGGGGCTGGGGATTTAGCTCAGCAGCATAAATGCCTGCCTTGCAAGCAAGCAGTCGTGAGTTCGATCCCTGGTACCAATAAAAAGGAAAAAGACCAAAAAACAAAAACAAAAACAAAACATCAGAATTTTCAAAACCCCACCCTATTGTTAGAAACATAAAACAATTTTTTTCTGATACTCACTGTGAAAACCTGGCAGTGTTTCATGGGGTAAAAGTGAGTCATTTTTAGGTCTTATAAACTGTTCACAGGGGCTGAGGGTGTAGCTCAGCATTATGGCACCTGCTTATCAAGTGCAAGGCTCTGAGTTTAATTCTCAGTTCACCCCCCAAAAAAACTGGTCCCAGGAGATGTTTAAGTCTCAGAATTCCTTCATTCTTGTTCATCAGGACGCTTGTATTTTATCTACCATCCTTCTGCTCATAGTTTCCTGTCAGAAGAATTTATCCTTCTGTTAGGCTGCATTCTCATTTTTGCACTTTGAAAGTGCAATAGATGGGCTTTTTCTAGAAGGGTTGTGGATTTTAAATGTTAACTTTTTTGTTGCTTAGACGAGAACATTGCTGTCTATGTTATTTCAACTAAAATGGAAATAGAAGTGTGTGAATTGATCTTTTGATGTTTAGGTACAATATTTAATGTTGTGCACTCCTTTCATTTGTGTCCCACAATGTTAGGTGATTTTGCATCCCCGGTCTCCTTGTCCTCACATGGTGGGGGAATAGCGTTGTGTTCAGAGTTTCTGCCCAGCAGGTGCAGTGGATGTGTGAGCTGGTGGGCATGTAGGTGACTGGGCACCCCAGTCTCCCTTTCACTCTTTCTGCCAGAGTTGAATTTGTGCTGCCCACGCCCCGGTGCTCAGCTTCTGGCCTGACAATGATCCGTCAGTCCTGCCCCTGGTCACCGTGCCATCTGCCCAAAGTGGAGATGGAAGACCTGAGTCTGGCTCAGTTACATGGGGAAATTGGGCAGATGTCAGCGTAAGAATCTGCATGGGCACGAGACCACCACAGACCACCTGAGAAGGCTTGATGAAGTCAGAGCAGCACAAGGCTTGTATACCTGCATGCCTCTGGACTGGAGAGACTTTAGGGACCCTTGGCTGTTGGCTGAATCTCTAACCCAGCCTGTAGGTTTCTTAGGGTGGAAGCAAACAGCTGACAGTCAGAAATGCAGTTTCCAGGTAACTGGAACTACTATTAAAGATGTTAAAGGCCAGCTTTACTAACTTGTGTTGTGGGGTTTGAGGGCTGCCTTCCAGTTTTGGTAGAATTTTTTCAAATATCTGGAGCTGACTGAGGAAGGAAATTCTTCTTTAAGACCAGTTTACCTTCTGGGTCTAAGGCCGTATAACATCTGGAGTAGCAGCCACATGAGCCATAAATTGAGCCAAATTTTCATCTTTTGTTGGACTTGTTTCCTTAAGCCTGTCACAGTTGACTGCCATGTGTGCGGTCTTCTGGAGTCCTTGGACCAAGAGGCAACCTTATATTTACAATTCCCTCAAGCAGTGGCTTGAGCATTCTGATGTAGCCAGTGGAAGTCCCAGTTTAGTTTGGCTCAGAATGACCACAGTGCCCTCCTGAAGGTTAGACACAAGGCAGCTGTGATCATCTACAGAAGCCTGAGCTGAAGAACAAACACATTCCCATTGATCAGATGAGAGGGTTGAGAAAAGGATAAGAGTCATCCCAGTTCTGGTCATAAGACTGCATGAGGTATTAGAATATAATATATATTGAATATATTTGGTAGCATCTGTGAAAAAGGAAGAAAGATGCTGATTGATCTGAGAGAGATTTCACAAGGAAAAGGGAGCATGAACTCGGACCATTTCCTCTATTCCTGCACTTCTCTAAGTGAGAACTGGGGAGCAGGGAATGGGGGAGATGCCACACACTGCTTGGACCAGGTATGAGATGGAATGAGGGAGAGAGAATGTAACGAGGAGGTTCACATTCACAAAGAAATGCTAGGTAGAGAGGTGGGGTAGCTGTCAGATGAGCAGGGGGCCCTAGAGCAGGGGAAGAAGTGGTGGAGGTGCTGGGATGGGAAGCTCCGCAGGGGGTGGAGAAATGTGCAGTGCTGCCAAGCTGGGGGTGTGGGAGGTTTCCAGGAGAGAACAAAATCAGCTGGATTCATTATCACGGAGAAGTCAGCCCTGGAGGGAGCCAGAGGGGCCATGGAAAAGGAAGGGGAGGAGAATTTCCGAGGGAATTACATGAAGAGTGCAGAGTATGAAGAATGCCTAGACATTAGGTACTGTGGTCACGTCCCCAGGCTAGGAAAGTAATTATACAGATCTCACAGATGGAGAAATTCAAAGTACCATTCTCTGTCCTCCGGGAGCCATTGTGGAGCTTGTAGTGTGTGCATACTGTGTTACAAAAGAACAGGTTCTAGATTGTTATATTTGAAGGTGTTTTGGGAAGTGAAAATTTTTTCTTCAATTTTTCCTTCCCTGAGTCTAAATTTAATCTACTGATTTCACATAATGTAGTACATCATCATTATGTTCTGTGCCTGTTAAGTTTGCAAAGTATTGGTGATCAGTGCATTTCACATACATTTTGATGATATCCATCTCCCTATTTCTCCCCATTAAGCTACCTTTCGGGTCATTGAGCCATAAGATAATATAGATTCCTTAACCTAATGTCATTGTTCTTGGGCATTCTCTAATAGAAACTAAAAACATAGAAGGCTTTGTCAGGTTCAAGTTTCAAAAGGCTACCTACATAGAACTGAGAAAGAGGAGATCAGTTCTCTAAATAACAAGTTGAGAAAAAAAGGTATTTTTTGGCCCATCAGAGTAATTCATCAGCATTTACCTACCTTACTTTTTTCACTTGGATTCTAATGTGTGGGTCCTTCTGTGACCCATGCTTTAGTGACTTTGTATTGGTAAATTTGGGTTTAACCAGCAGAAGAAACAGAATTCCTGTTCCACTATTGTTTTAGCACTGAATTTCAGCATAGCATCACGTTTCCTATGTGACATGTACATATGGAGAATAATTGTTTGATGAACAAGACAGGAAGTAAATGTTTGCAAAACTCAGCCTCACTTGAGCATTTTATAAGTTAAGATGTTTAGTGTTACGAATCTTACTCTTCTTCCTGAAAATATATGTGTGATATTGTAGGAGGCAGTGACCCTCGAGGATGTGAGTGTGAACTTCACCAGAGAGGAGTGGGCTTTGCTGGATTCATCCCAAAAGAAGCTCTACAGAGATGTGATGTGGGAAACCCTGAGGAACCTGGCTGCCGTAGGTATGGAAGATACCATTTTGTCATTTATGCAATCATAGAGCATGGGTTGGTATTCACTGGCAGTTTCCTTAGTGGGAAAATGGAAGTTATAAGAGATCTTCCAGGCATGCTTACATTTCACCATGAGTCTAACTGGAATCTACTTATTTTCATATAATGTAAAACATCATTATATTTCTGTCTCTGCACTTTAGGAAGGAACTCAGATGACCAGCAAATTGAAGATGAATACAAAAATTGCAGGAAAACTCTAAGGTAATCATGAGAAAAATGTTCCTCAAGTGTTAGAATATGAAACCAAATCAAACTACACAAACAGGACCATGTTCAAATTTCTTTAGTCTCATATTTCTCCAAGGACTTATACACATTTAATATTGCTAATGTAAAAAAATCACATATTTGAATCATTTTAATACCTGAGATGCATGTGGTAATGATATTATTCAAAAAGTGACATCATTGATCTAATGTAAAATAGCAAACATCTAGTTGTGATAGCATCTGCCTCTTGGGAAGCTGAGGCAGGAAATTGCCACAAGTTCCAGGTCAGCCTATGGCACATACTGAGTTCAAAGCTAGTCTCAACTTCAGAGAGATATCCTGCCTCAAAAAAAAAGTACAAATTAATTATATTCCATGCTCAGAATTATAGATATGTTGAATGAAACAATTTAGGCATTGAGGACAGGAATATATAAAATAAAATTTGTATATGCACTGAGACCTACATTTTAATTATATTACATGTTTATTAAAATGAAAAAAATAATTTCAAAAAGATTTCAAAACAGAATAAATGGGAATTAATGATTACTATGTTGTATATTGTTGTTTTCCAAGTAGTTGTTTATATTGCCAGCTATGTATGATAAAATGATCAAACAATGAAAGCACAAACCATTCTTTTTGTTAAAAGAGGTTTGTACTATAATTATCTATCTATCTATCTATCTATCTGTGTATACACACACACACACACACACACACACACATGTACATATATTCTTTGCTTTTCTTTTCTTTTCTCCTTTCCCCCATATCAGTGTTCCTTCCCTTTTTAGTCATTTCCTCCCTTTCACTTTCCCATGTCTATTGTACATTTTGGATCCCACAATCTCCTTTAGTCTTTGACACTAAGGAGACAACACAGTGTTCACCCAGGTGAGTCTGATCCATTTCACCCATGAGCATGATCTCAAGTTGCATCTATCTACCTACACGAGCCTCAGAATCATCCGTCTTTGTAGCTGAGTAGCATGCCATTGTGTAAAAACACCGTGTCTTTCTTACCATTCTGAGGTTGATGGACAAGCTACCCCTGTTTTTTTCACGGTCTCTGTCACATGGAGCTTTGTTTTCTCTCCTTTAACTCTCAGTTTGAGAATTTCCTTTTGAGTTAAATGTGTTTCTTGTGTACAGCATTTTGGTAGATCTTGTTTCTTGACCCACTCTGCCTGTTTCTTTTTATTGGTAAATTGAAGCCATGTGCATTAACGGCTATAGCCAGCATGCACTGGCAAGTGTCTGCTGTGTTATTTTCCTGCTGTTGGCGCCCTACTTCTCTCCTCTATTCAGTTGCCTGCTCTGCTCAGCAGTCCCCCTCTGCTGCTGTTCATGGAACCTGGGTCATCTTTATCTCTCTCTAGATATTCTTTAGTACTCTTTATAGGGTTGGTTTGGTGCTCATGAATTCCTTCAGTTCTTGATCATGGAAGTATCTTATGTCTCCATTATTTTTGAAAGATAGTTTTGCAAGATGCAACAATCTGAGTTGGAAAATGTTTTCTTCAGAACATGAAATACTTTACTCTAAGCTCTTCTTTATTTTAGCGATTGTGTTGAGAATTCTGCTGTGATTCTAATGGACTTTCATGATAGGTGATCTGTTTCTTTACTGTAACAGCTTTCAATATTGTTTTCATGCTGAATTTCTGGGATCTTGATTATTATTTGTCTAGGTGTAGATTTATTTTGGTTATTGGTGTTTAGAGTTCTATATACCTCATTTATCTCATTTATCTGTATGTCAGGTCCTTTTCCCACACTTGAGAAGTTATCTGCTATTTTTCTGTAGAGTCTTTTTATGTCATTTGTGTTGACTCCTACTTTTTTTTTCTGAAATATATCAATATTAAATGATTTTTCTTTGCCTTATCTCACAGCTTTCATTTGTCATTTCCTGGTTCCATGTTAATTTTAAGAAATCTTTCCCTTTAGGATCATTAGCTGCAATCTTTTTTTTTACTAGCTGCAATCTTGTCTTCAAGGTCTGAAATATCTATCTTGTTTCTTTCAAGTGATTTTGCCAGCTTTCAGTGGAGTTTTTAATTCCCTAGATAGCTCTTTGAATGTATTTCATATATTCTAATTTTTTCCTATTTCATTCAAGGTTTCCATCATTTTCCTATGCTTTTTTTAAATCTATGTCTTATTTAGATATAGTTAGCAATTCTTTCATTATGGTTGTCATTTCTTTTACCTGAGATATTCCTGATCTGATTTCTTTTACAGCCTCATAAAGTTGATTCTTGACTTTAGTTGCTATGATTTCAGAAATTTCAGGTGTGTGATTTTCAATTCCTTGTATGTCTATGTTTCCTGGGTTCTTTCTGTGTGGGTTGGAGGTCTGAGATTGCAGGTTGCTCCTTCATCTCGACACTTTGCTGGGTTGCTCCAGATGAGCCAGTTGTGGGGTTCTAGGTGCTTCCCACATTGGCTGCCCATCTGGGGTATATGCGTTTCTGCATACCTAGGATCCTGGGTAGGGAGTGGAGCTCTGGGGTCATGACTGGTTTATTCTCCTGGCCTGCACTGGCTATTGGTGGGAAAGGTCCCTGATGGTAGACGGGGGGTATGGGGGGGTACATGGGGCGTGACTGGCTGCTCAAGCTAGTTACTAGTGGGGAGGTTTTCCCGATGATGGCTGGCAGGCACGTGAGGGTGTGACTGGCTGCTTCTACATGTGTTTTTTAAAAAAAGACCACTTTGTTAGCAAACAAATTACATCAGTGATACTATATGTAGCTCAATGTCATACATACATCCAGTATTTCAAAATTACTACTGTTGTGGATGTGTTCAATATCTGAGTGAATGCCACTGTTTCAGTCATAGTTATTTTTCAAGTCTACCTTCAAATTCATATTCCAAAATATTAGGAGGCACACCCCATGTTTTTGCTAGGACTGTCAATGTGGACTATCTCCTATGCAAATGTGCATAGAGATTCCACCAAAAAGGAAACAGAATTTCTATTTTGCAAGCATATTGCAGGATGCATAAGTACTCGTTTGTTGTAGTAGTTTAACTTAGAAAAGCTAAGCTCTAGAAAAAGTCTAAATCTTCATCATTGAGTTCACTAAGGAATTATTGAATGGCTTGGGCTTAAAAAGCCATGCTTGAATCCTAGAATTATAGGAAGCTGAGGTAGGAAGTTCATGTACTAGTGCTCAGCCTGGACAACTTAATGGTTCATGAGACTGTTTCAAAATGAAAATTGAAAATCCCACTGATGTATGTCAGTGCTAAACTCTGGATCAATTTCCAGGACTGAAACAGGTAGTGTGTACACATAATGGAATAGGATGAATCATCCACAAAGAAACAAAGTGATATCATTTGCTGAAATATAGATGGATCTAGCATGTATGAAGTTAGATTAAATAAGTCAGAGAAATTTCAGTGCCCTCCACTGTATTTTTCTTAAGAATCCCCAAACATGAATTAAGGAGTAAATGCATAAGGGATGGTAAAAAAGAGAAAGGTAGACATTTTGGAGTCGGTAAAGAGGCTTCGTTGAAGGGGAGGGGATGAGCCATGAGGAAAAGGTATCAAAACACATCAATATATGGAACATGTTTCTTCAAGATGTATTCCAAATCCTCAAAATGAAAGTAAGTATTGCGTGTATTGCAGATGTGTTTATTATAAACTCCCAAATGAATCCTGCTTGGGTAAAAATTGTTTCCAAGCCATCACCCAGCAGGTACAGTAAGTGGATGTTTAAATATTATTAGAGAACATCAAAGCAGAATTCATGATAAATCATTACCAAAAAGACATTTTAAAATGTTATTCATCATTCTGTTACTTTTGCCTTTTACAGGAGTGAAGAGATAGAGAAATTCCCTGCATACAACTTGTGGTATCAGCATGGAGAAATGATTGCTTTGACACCAGGTACAAATGTGCACATGACAGTTGTTGGTAAAAAACCAGGTGAAAGCATTTCCTCTGGAAGACCCCTGGTTAATCATCCATCAACAGATGAACCCATCATGGCTACCACTGCACTCAAACCACATGAGCAGCAGGGATTTCAAGAGAAACTGTCTACCTGTAACAAACGTGGGAAAGCCTGCACAAATCTCCAGTTCTTTCAGCAACATGCAGAGACTAGTTTTGGAGAGAAACCCCATAAATATATGCCATGTGGAAAACCCTACTCTGATTACACTGAAGACAGTACCTTTGAAGAGAAGGCACTTATATATGAGCAAGATGTGAAATTCTTCATTACACCCAGTGATGATCAGATTGTGGAAAGAAGTCATAGCGAGGTGAATACTTACACATGTGTACCATGTGTAAAAGATTTATATTCTCACTGTGATATTCAGACACATGAAAACACTCAAACTGGAGAAAAATCATATACAAGTAAACACTATGAAACATCTAGCACTAACAATTTATTTGATAGTCATGAAAGAACTCACATTGGAAATAAATCCTGTGTATGTAAGCAATGTGGAAAAGCTTTCAGCACACACAGTGTTTGTCAAAGACATGAAAGATGTCACATTAGGGAGAAGCGCTATGTTTGTAAACAATGTGGGAAAGCTTTCAGAACACACAGTACCTGTCGAATACATGAAAGAAGTCACACTGGGGAGAAACCCTATGCATGTAAGCAATGTGCGAAAGCTTTCAGGACAAATACTAGTTGTCGAATACATGAAAAAAGTCATACTAGGGAGAAATCCTATGTATGTAAGCAATGTGGAAAAGGTTTTCGTACCCACAATAATTGTCTAGTACATGAAAGAAGTCACACTGGGGAGAAACCATACTTATGTAAGCAATGTGGGAGAGGTTTTAGCACACGTGGTAATTGCCAAATACATGAAAGAAGTCACACTGGGGAGAAACCATACTTATGTAAGCAATGTGGGAAAGCTTTTAGTACACGTGGTGGTTGTCAAATACATGAAAGGAGACACACTGGGGAGAAACCCTATGTATGTAAGCAATGTGGAAAAGCTTTCAGCACACATGTAGAGTGTAAAAGACATGTATGGACTCACACTGGGCAGAAACCCTATGTATGTAAGCATTGTGGAAAAGCTTTTAGCACACATGGGAATTGTCAACTACATAAAAAGACTCACACTGGGGAGAAACCTTATGTTTGTAGACAATGTGGGAAAGCTTTCAGCAGACAATATACTTGTCAAGAACATGAAAAAACTCACACAGGGGAGAAACCATATGTATGTAAGCAATGTGGGAAAGCTTTCAACATTAAAAGTAGTTGGCGAGTACATGAAAGGAATCACACTGGGAAGAAGCCTTATATATGTAAGCAATGTGGAAAAGGTTTTAGCACACACAGAGATTATCAAGAACATGAGAGGACTCACACAGGGGAAAAACCCTATGTATGTACACATTGTGGGAAAGCTTTTAGTACAAAAAGTTATTGTCAAGTACACGAAAGGGCTCACACTGGGGACAAACCATATGTCTGTAAGCAATGTGGCAAAGCTTTCAGTACTCACAGGAACTGTCAACTACATGAAAGAACTCACACTGGGGAGAAACCGTATGTATGTAGACAATGTGGGAAAGCTTTCAGCAGACAATATACTTGTCAAGTACATGAAAGATCTCACACAGGGGAAAGACCCTATATGTGTAAGCAGTGTGGGAAAGCTTTTAGTACAAAAAGTTATTGTCAAGTACACGAAAGGACTCACACTGGGGAGAAACCATATGTGTGTAAACAATGTGGCAAAGCTTTCACAAGACAATATAGTTGTCAACTACATGAAAGAAGTCACACTGGGGAGAAAGTATATGTAAGGAATGTGAGAAAGCTTTCAACAGACAATTTACTTGTCAATTACATGAAAGAAGTCTCACTAGTGAGAAACCCTATGTATGTCAACAGTGTGGGAAATCTTCCAGCAACCATGCTCATTGTCATCGACATGAAGGAACACACACTGTAGAACTTCTACTTATGTAAACAATATGTCAATGTATTCTGTGCACCGAGGTATTGTCAAATACATGAAAGGAATTATACTTGAAGGGTTGTATAAACAATAGGCAAAAGCCTACTTTGCTGCACTAAGCATCATGCACATTGAAAACAGAAAACTAAGTAGATGAATTGACACACACTGCCATGAATTAGATTGGGGAGAACATTTCCATGTAAACAGTAAAAAATCCTCTGTATACAGGTATCATTGCCTAAATAAAAGAAGTCATAATTCAGATGGTTTGAACATATGTGACAGACGTGGGAAAGTATTTTTTCTCAAATACATAAAAGAATTCACATGGGATGGGAATTTGTATATTTTCACTAAAGAGAAAAGCTGTGTAAATGAGAAAGTATTGTATGATTTTCGTAACATCAGAAAATATAAAAATTCATGTGTCAGTATAAACACAGAATGTGAGAGATCTTAATTTTTACATTACTTTTCATGAAACATGGCCTTGAAAAAGAGAAATTTATATACATGTGTATTAAATGGAAACACTTGTAGTCATTTTGGTTAATTCATATAGCAAATAAATACAGTATTGTGATAAACTATTAATATAAGGGATGTACACAAATTTATCTTATCCTTCATGTGAGAAGCAATATTGTACTAAATCCCTGTGAACATACATAGTACATTTCCTAATCATTTTATCATTTTTCATGTTTAAATTAAAAAATAAGTTTTATAAAAATCAGATGTAATGATTTCTCCGGGAAATATACCACCAGAGAAGATATCTTAAAGTATAAGTATTTTAAACTTAGTCTTAAAGCAGATTCCTGCATTAAATAACTTTGTTTACTTTTAAGAATAAATGTTGTATTCACATAATCCTGTACATAATTGTAAGCAACCACACAGGACTCTAATATTTTGTTTTAAATTTAATAATTGTTTTCTTTATTTTGCACTGTTAGATTCACAGGTGAAGTGACTTGTATTTCTTACACGCTGCTAGGCTCAGTATTCTGTGTCATTTTTGTTTCCTTTGTTCTGTTTTAAATTTACAAATTCTCATGAAACATGAGTCCAAAAGCAAATTTTCCTTAATTGTTGTTATTTTTCCAGTTGCTTCTATTTAAAAGTTTGCTGTATACAGTACATTATTCTACCAAGAATTTTTAAATTGGGTCATATTTTATAATTTTATTACTAGCAATTTGTGTATAAGTATTTAAAGATTCATCTGTTTTCAAACAATGAATTAGCAAATTTATTTTGAATATTCTAAGATCTCTATATATTGCAACATATTTACAGATTATAAGCAATGCATAATTTTACCTATTTTTTCTCTGCATAAAAACCATTATTTTCATGTGTGTACAATATTAGTTATTTTTATCATTAAATTTCCGTTTTTGTGCTCATAGTGCCATTATATTGGTGGTAATTTTTCAATCCACAATACCAAAAACTAGTGTATTTTTGTGAGTTTTCCACTGCCAGAGAACACCAGAACCACATAATTTCTCAAAGATACAATGTAGTACAATATTTAACCTCTCTACAAGCTATAAATGTTGATACAATTTGTCAGCAAGAACATTCTCAGAGGAGGAAGTTTTGAGAGTTTTGAAGTTCATTTTGATTAGATGGCTTCTACTTTTGTAATGAAGTAGAGTCTACTATTTTGATTTTGCAAATACCATGGGTGCTTTGGAAATCAACATCTGTTTAAACTGGAAAGCTCAAATCAGGTAAAATCCTTGTGTTTCATTTTTGTTCTCTTATCAAATTTAGAGGTAAGTATATAGTGGTTTTTGTCATCAATAAGTATCAGTGTCTGATAGTGGAAGAAATGATATCCCTTGTATTGCATAAGACTTGTGGAAGCTGTCACTATGAGACTATCTGTCATCCTTGACTTATTTGCCTTTATTTCCTAGTCCTATGGTCCTTTGTAAAATATTCTGCACTGTTTCATCATTAGCTGCTCCTTTTACCATGGGGTTCTATTACAATGCTGCTGAGCTAAATCCTGGGTCCAATATTGACTTACATACTTAAACGTATAGGTAATTTCATGGCAGTTTAGTTCTAATTCTTATCATCAGGAAATTGCACAATGAATACTGCTATTCCAGCCAAAGGAAAATTGAAACTCAAGATCATTGTATCATGAGCATATTTATTTACTATTATTTTAGCATCAAAAAATATCACTGTTACTGGTTAAAAGGAGGGTAGGGGAATGAGGAAAAAAGAGTCAAGTTACATCGTATCCAGGTACTGTTATTGTTTATGTCTAGATGTCCTCCAAAGCCTCATGCAGTCGTGGGGTGGATAGGCTGAGATGTGCTTGAGTCTTTGGGGGGAGCCAGAGGTGAAATGTTACGGTTTGGGTCTAGATGTCCCCCGAAGCATCATGGAGACAAGGGGACAGGCTTCTAGCATTTGTAATTGATGCATTGTCCAATGCTGGAATTACGGGCATGAGTGCTACACCACCCTGGGCAGGTAGCTTGCATACAATATACGGGAGGGAAAGAGCCCTGCTTCCTTTTTGCTTTTGTTGTCTTCCTGTGTCATGAACAGTTGCTCCTCTTCCATGCTGCTCTGCCTTGAAGCCAGATGACTATTGACTGAAAGCTCTTAAAAATTGTGAGTTAAATAAACCTTTCCTTCCTTAATTTTGAGCCTCAGGCATTTTGTCCCAGCAATGAGAGACAAGTAACCAGGAAAGAAACAAATTCCCTATGATAAATGTGATCATTGTATCTATAGTGTAATAATAAATTAATCTGTTAAAAATCTTGTGCATCTCAGTGGAATGTGTATCAAAACAAAATACAAAAAGTTGAAGTTGTATCTCAATGCACTAATATTCTTGGGTCAACTCAGTGTTTTATCTATGAGACCTAATGGCATGTCTGTAATACTAGCACAAGAATCTTGAGTGAGGGGAATCAGTCTGACTTCTAAACCACTGTGGACTATACAGTGAGTTAGTTCAAGGCCAGGCTGAAATATGTAGTTGTTTCGCCCTGGGAATCTAATTCAGGACCTTGCATTTGCCAGGCAGCACACACAGAGGTACTTACTTGCACCCTTTATGATGATCATCTAGCTTTCTTTCTTTTTTTTTTTTCTTTAACTTTTCTTCCCTTTCCTTTTGTGCACCAGAATTTTAACTGGAATTCTTAGGGACAAAGTTAAAGAATCCATGTGTGTATTGTACATGGAACAACTAACTGCTCCCCCATGATCTGTGGTTAGAGAGGTGTGGGGAATTGAACTATGGGACTGTGCAGCCCCAGGCTGTCCTCACTGTGGAAGCAGGAGCAGAAAGGTATCCCACAGCACTCCACCCCCCCTTACCTAACAAGAAGTTACAGAATATAGTGGAAGTGCTTGGTGGTGGCATTGAACCTTTCAAAACAATGAGTGACAGATTAGCATTCACCACCACCCCCCAGGTGAAGAACAAGAATTCGGACTGATCAGTCTTTGACGGCACCTACAAGTGGAGAGGGTCAGACTGCAGCACAGCATTCCAGCCCATCCTGAAAAAACAAGCTGGGAAGACAGGCTTTTTAATGGAAGATGAACATAGAAAACAGCAAGGACCAGGAGGAGCTAACTGTGCACAAAACCGGGAGCAACCTCTTGTCTCTGTCTGAGGGCAGCACAGCAACTGGGAGAGGAAGGATGAGAGCAACAGGGTAAGTAAGGAGTGGGCAGACCATTAAGCGATATATAGGAAGTACTGGCTGAAGACTGGCCCCAGGCTGCCACATCTGGAGGCAAGATCAATCCCACACCCAGTGCAAACTTGGCAGTGTCACTCAGTAGTTTTGGGCTCTTGGTGGGCACCAGAGGACTTGTTTTTAGTTTTCGTCTTTCTTTGTTGATTTGTCTTTCACTTATATTTTTATGCTAATTGATCCATCTTCTTTTCCCTAACCTCAGTTATCTTTTTTGACTTAGCCATATTTTCATATGGGTGAATATTTGCTCTAATCTTTCTGGCTAACTTCAATAATTCCTGGCTTATTCATTCATTCTCTTTTGCCCTCTTTTCTAGCTTCCCAAAGCTTTTGTGATTATCCTTTGTCCTCTGTCCTTGTTTCTACTGTATTTCTCTTCAGTAATCTGTTTTATCATTTATCCTTTTTAAATTTCCCCCAAACAGGGTGAAACCATTCTACCAAGGAGAAACACTTTTCATACAAGCTCTTGATTTATGATGGATTCTTTTATATAATTGTGGGGTTTGCTCCTATTATCAAAGGTAACAAAATTGTTACCACAGCTTATCAGTATCTAAATTGTGCTTGATGCTATTATAATTGCTAATAGCACTACTTTAACTAGGGTGCCATATCTGTTGTACTCAATTGTTCCCCATTCTGTAACAATACTGGGAAGCGCTAGGGTAATAACCGCACTACATCTCAGGACCAAAATGTTGGGGACTGATACAGATACTAACCAAGAATCTCCTACGTACAGAAGACATCTCAAAAGATTAAACATTTTCTAGGGAGGCCTTGATACTAATGATAAAGCTACCTACTAAAAAATTTTACAAGAATCCACATAGAGGGGCTGGGGATTTAGCTCAGTGGCATAAGCACCTGCCTTGCAAGCACGTGCTCATGAGTTCAATCCCTGGTACCGATAAAAAAAAAAAAAGAATCCACATAGAAAAACAAAAATTTTATAGCAAGTGTGAAGTCACGAGTTCAATCCCTAGATCCCAAAAAAATTTTTAATAGAAAAAGATAAGAAACAGAAGCAAAATGCAACATCAGAATCCCAATGCAGCAAGAACAAGTCCAGGAGACACTGAGATAAGGAAAAATTAAAGACACATACCTGAAATTGCTGAAATAATAGCAATCAGTGGAAAGAAACAAATACATGAGGCCACAAAATGGATCAGGTCACAAATAAATGGTCAGGTGAAAGAAAAAAATGATAACTACAATGAAGGAATTGCTCAGAAAATCTTGTATAGATTTTTTTAAAAATAGAGTATAGGAAAATGATGGAAACCATGAAGGCCTGACATATGACAGATAACTGAAAAACCATCGTATTAAAAGATGTGTTCACCCAAACCACCACATAGGTGGACTATTAGTCTCAGTCTTTGCTGAAAACAACTGATGCAACTCAGAGATAGTTTAGCCTGGCCGAGTCTAACTGCATGTAGTTGCACTGCCGGTACTCTTTGTAACATGTTCTGCTTTTAAGGACTGTCTACCTAAGATAGACTTGTCAAGGACTTAGCTTCACCCACTCCCTTTGCTCCAACTCCCTTTCTGAGGTTACCACCTTATGATAAACAACTCTAGTTAACCTACCCCAAGTGAATCTGCCTAACAACATGATCTAATCTATGTAACCAGCTATAAACTTGATCACTATCACCTTTTGTACTTTTTGCTTACAAATCACATATAAATTTTTGTTTACCCTAATTTGGGGCTGGTGATTTGGAACTGAGATTCCTACCAGGAGATGGAAGGTCAAGTTTCCCAAAACATGTAAATTAGTGAAGAACAATGAAAGAATAAACCACACTGTTTGTAAGAAAGGAGAGAGGGGGGGGGAGAGAGAGAGAGAGAGAGAGAGAGAGAGAGAGAGAGAGAGATTGATTTAATTTTTATTGTATGTATCTTCCAGGATCTACAGAGTTTGGGGTGTGTCCAAGTCCATACATGTCCTTGCTCATGCTGATAAAGGAGTCAGCACCCACATCTTTGTTGGATACTAGCACCACCAAACTCTAGGGCATGCACACCTTTGCCATGACTTTCAAATCCAGAGTAAGTCAGGTTGCACCTGGGATATGGCTGTGAGAATGTGGTATGGGTTCTTTAGCTCAGATGCCTCTTGGTGTCTCCATGCTGCTGTCTGACTGCAGCTGTTTCCAATGATCATCTCTTACCTAGTTCCTGAGAGATAGCGACAAAGGGAACCCTTGCAAGAGTCCTGTTTATTCTAGTACTTGGGTTCAAACAACCAACACTTAACTGGATTTTGTTTTACCAACTAGCATCTCCAAGACTGTGGTGGTCACTTGTACTACACTTGCTCAGCAGCCACTGCTTCTGGAAAGACGCATTGGGAGCAGAGTTGAACTCTTCCCTTGAAGATCACAGCAATGTCCAATTAGATCTGGTCAACTATGTTTCTCCATGCGGTAGTTGGCGGTCCCCAGCATTAACTTTGCTTTAATGGGGTGTGAATGACCATGGTCCTAAGCTGCTGCAAACCACAGAGGAAGTGCAGATGGCCTCTTCCCTTCTCTTGTGTTCTTTCCTCAATTTCTTGGTGCCTTTAACTTCCCTGTCACATTCCACCTGATTCCGTCTCCTACTGCTTTGTGCTTCTCCACTTTTTTTCCTAGAGCTTGAATTCTGAATTTGTTTGAGTTGATTTCTTTCACCATGCCATCACTTTCCCCACCTTGTATGGTCTTTGTTGTATCGGCACTGCTATAAATGACTCAAACTGATTCTTTTTTAGGACAGAGAAGTATTCTGCTGTGAATAACTGTATTTTCTTCACCCATTCACCTGTATATCTTCCTTTTATACACCCTTTTCTTCCTCTCTCTTTCCTAGCTGCTTAGACTAAAGTGTTGGGGAGTATATTTAAAATTTTTCATAGTTAACATTCTTGTCTTCAGTTTTAGCAAAAGCTTTGTTATTTCATATTTCATGTAATATTTTTCATAGGTGATTTTTAGCAGATTGACATTAGATTTTTATGTACTTTTCACCAAAAAGAAAGTTTTTATCATGAGCGAACATTGGATTTTGTGAAAGGCTTTTTATATATCTATTCAAATGATGGTATGATATTCTATTTGTCTCAAATATATAGATTTCTGCTTTGATCTTTACACTTTCCTTCCATATATGAGGTTGTGTTTGGGGTGTCTTTGTTTTTCCAGGATCTTGACTTACATGATTAGGTTATTTATGTGGAGTCACTTTTTCTGATGGGAACATTTACAACCATAAACTGCTCACTCAGTCTAGTACCTTCATCCCATGAGACTTTTTGGATTTGTAGACTTTAATGTCTTTAAGATGCATAAAATCAATCCTCATATGAAGCACATTCAAATGTCATGTGTGTGACATGGGGAGTACACATGTCAACATGTTCCCACCACAAGAAAAATGACCATTATGAGCTTTGTGGCTTTGGTGAAGACCAGTATTTTGTATGTTTACTTTTTCCTCTTTATGATTGAAAGAAAAAATTAGGTAGAAGCAAAAATGAAATACAGTAGTTACAATTTTGTAATCATATTGTGAATAAATCATAACCCAAAACTGAAGGAATAAACTAAGCCCAGATTGTCACTGTTGACTCCTAAAACAGGTCTGTTTTGTTTTTTTGACAGGATCTTACTACATATTCAGTCTGACCTTGAACTCACTATGTAGTCCATGTTGGTCTAGAAGTCACTGCAATTCTACCTCAGCCTTCCATGTGCTAGGAAGATAGGCACCTGCCACAATGCCTGGCAGATAAAACAGGGTTTACCTAACACTACTGGCCTGAGCTTCAGCAGGAGCTTTTCATATTTTATTTTGATACATGTTCCACTGAATGGCACAGGTTTTGCCTCCACTCCCTAAGATGGTTCTAATCATGCATATCACCTGTGCTTGAGTGGTAAGATTACAGACAGAAACCACTGGTCCCAGTATTTTCTTCACTCTATGCTTGTAGGAAATAAATATGCTTTGGATAAAATGCTATTTTTACTTTTGCTGTGGCTGCACTAGCAGGATGAACTATGCAATGTTCTGATAAAAAAATTAGAAATGGCTGTAGTAAAATTATCCTCATAGCAAACATGTAAACAGAAATTATATATTCTGCAATGTAGTATACTTCATGAACCATAAGAGACACTTAATATTTTGTTACAGAAATAAATTTTTCCCTGGAGAGGTGATGAATGCATATAATATCCACATTTGGGAAGCTGATGATTGCCATGAGCTTGAGGACAGCCTGGGCTACATGGTGAGACCCTGTCTCTAGAAAACAAAATAAGTAAATGAATAAGACAAATTATGGCTTTGTCTAAACATAATTGACTTAGGTTAGCTTGAAGTATACTGTTCACAATATTAAAGACTATCTACTGTATTTGTCATTTGTGTTTTGATCTTACATTACTGGAATGCAACCCTCTGGTAAATTGAGCAGCTACTGAATTGAAAGGGAAAACAGGATATTTTACAAAACACTGCAGTATTTGAAAATAAGGAGGCAAAATAAGTCAAGGATGCTAAATGGTCTCACACTGACAGTTTGCCAAAATCTTATGCAGTGGAAGAGACATAAGGGACTTCAGTCATCAGAGAGTGGTACTAATTGATGACAAAAATCACCACATGTATCTCTAAAGATTTGAGCTTCCTAGGTTAAAAAACATTTATTTCTAGAGTACAATGGTATTTTCAGAATTAAAAAAAATACAATGAAGACTCTGGTTTACCACAAAGAATACAAACCATCTTGTCAAAACAAAGATCAATACAGTAAAAAATTCCTGAAAATGTTCTTCCAGGAAAATCCTGTGTCTTCTTTGAGGAAAATATATGCCCCTGCTTGTATCTGGCAGTGGGAGACTCACATAATGTTTGGATGAAATATTGAATGATTAACTCCAAAATAAATAATGCCAATATGAGCCTAAAAAATAAAATTTAGTGATAAAAACTAATATAGTACACACACGATAGTAATGGCTCTGATGCAGAGAAAAATACGGCAAAACTATGCATTGCTCATAATCTGCAACCATGTTGTGATTCACATACATATCTTCTTAGAATATTAAAAACATGATATTTGATAATTTACATGCTATTTGAAAACATGAATTCTTAAATACATGTACAGAAATCATTAGTATGAAAATCATAAACTATTCATCCATTTAAAAGTTTTTGCTAGAATGATGTACATTCAACACAATTTTAATTACAAGCTAGTGGAAAAATGGCAGCAGTTAATGAAAATTCAGTTTTAGTGTCAGGTTACAGCACTATTTATTTATTTATTGATTGATTGATTGATTGTCTTTTTCCTTTTTATCGGTACCGGGGATTGAACTCACGACTGCCTGCTTGCAAGGCAGGCGCTTATGCCGCTGAGCTAAATCCCCAGCCCTATAGACAAATTCTTAGAACACTAAGTTAAACTTATGAATGATAACTTGTAAAGCTAATAAAAAGTAGTTTTTATCATAGAATGCCTCAGAACAGTGAAATTGGATTAAGGAAGCAATATTATGTATGGCTCAGTATTATGGCTCAGTAACTGAAAAGTGGCATAAGGGAGAGAAATGTGGGGGTGGATATGATGAAAATATTTGTGAAATGTTCTGATCACCAAGATTTTGCAAACTTAACAGGCACTACTAATGAAAGGAAAAACTGAAGAAAAACGTTTTCACTTCCACATACACATTCAAATGTGAGAGCCTCTTTCAGGTACACAAAGTATTTCAAAATCGACTCTGAAGGGCACTGCTCTATTTGTAGAGAGAATGACAAATAGACTAAAGAAAAGCAAGAGAGTCTTCAATGGGCTCATATGTAAATAGAATATGTCTTAGTTACATTTTCCTCATCATGAGGACAAAATTTTCAACACCCTAAATTACAGGAAATGTTTATTTTGACTCATAGCTTGCAGAGGTTTCTGTTCATAATGGGTGTGCCCCAAGACACAGTGGCATGAAGAGGGGCATCACAGGGGAAAAGCAGTCCATGATGGGCAGAAGGCAGTAAAAACAGCAAGCAACAGCTATTCTCTTCCTGCTCCTTGTATTTTATCTAGGCCACCATGGTAGTACTCACACCTTAATCCTAGCATCACAGCATGAATCAATCCCGGTATCATGCACTATGGATCCAGCCACCTCTGAAAAGCTCCACCTATGACTGTGTGAGGCTGTGACAGGACATCTAGATACCAACTGTAACACAATATTGATTCCTGATAGAGCTCTTGTGTCACAAGCGTCATGAATGACAGTGTGTGTAACAGAGGCAGGGAGAAACTGATATGATATTCTTTTGGGGGGTACCTGGAATTGCACTCAGGACCTTGCACTTGCCAGGCAGGTTGCTTGTGCACTGAGCTCTAACTCTGGTCCGTGGTATGTTATTCTTCCTATGATTTGTAGAACAATTAAATTACATCTTAAAATGGGAAAGATAAACTTTAACATTTTTAAAAATGTTTTTCCACAAAAGAAAATCATGAAACTATCTGAATCAGAGGCAGAAATTAATAAAGAGAGAAATTCAGATGTAAACCATGCTATGTAAAAGTCAAGTAATGATTAAGATATCTGCTAACAAAGCAGTACAGTTGCAAATGTAGGCTCTGCAGACACACAGGAAGCAGTGCACAGTCTGCACAATGGCCACCAGGAGAAAGGTAAGGATAACTCTGACCCTAAACCTAACCTTACCTCTAATCCTAACCTGAAGCCAAATGTAAACTCTAAGAGTAAGACAACAAACAATAGTACTACAGCTACTAAAATACTATAAACTGAAAAAATTCTTTGCGTTTCTATCTTAGCATTGAGACACAATAATCAAAACCCACAATTTAAAAGAGGAACTGTTGATTTGAGTTCACAGTTTGTTAAAGTTTCAACCCATTGATGCCTGGCACCAATATGGAGTTGCTTGGCAGATGGGCACAGCACATAGGAAGCTTGCTCATGGTATAGCACTGGGAAGCAGTGAGCCATCGAGGCATGAAGAGTGATACATATACAACCTTTGAAGCCACACCCACAGGGAACCACTTCTTCCTAATAAGATTTACCTCCCATCATCATACCTAGCCATAAACTTGAGAGTACTAGTCCAGTAACACACCCATGGTTGAGTCACCCATAAAAGCCGACCTGTAGCGACCTACTGCTTTGGGAGAACATCTAGAGTGAAACCATGATGATATTCCAGGACAAAGCCCCAACATAACCACAGTCACAAGGACCAATCACATAATGAAACATGGGGAATGAAAAGGTACACATAGTATGCTGATCTCACAGCCATGAAAAAGAGCTGAGAGTAGCAGAAATTGAAACACATGTGATTAACTTGTGTCATATATAGGACACAGCAAGTATATTAAGCTTTGATTGTCACACTGAGCATAATTTTAGAGATGGAGAAGGCAGACAATAAGTAGATGGATGCGTGTGGTAGGTATTTACTCCAGACAGCACCCACACTAACAGATTCCGCAGGATTGTGAGCAGGAGCAGCAGCAGGTGCAGCCCGAGGAACACTGGCAGCAGCTGCCACAGAAAGCTAAGAAGCCACAGAGGATGCACTGAGGTCGGGTGCCATCATTCTGAACAAGTCTGGCTATTGTGCCTGTTGAGAGCCAAACCAGAAGGAGACACAATAGTGAAACTTTTGGCTAAGGCACAGCTCAAATGGCAACTTAATTGTATGCTACTGAACAATTTACTAGATCTTACAATCTTTTTCATCATCTATTTAGAAATAAAGTGTTACCATTCACCATGGTGATAGACCCAATAAGGGTGTCAGCCAGAGTCTGGCAAATAGTTGGGTGTATTAACACTCTGTCCAGCAAGAGGCATCGAGCGGGAGTCGAGGTGGACAGGAAAGGAGGATCGGGCTATGAACACCTTATAGTGTACATCTTATAACAAACCTATGCTCCAGGTGACTTGCTGTATACAATGCTTTCCCCTGAGTCTGTCTTTCCTTGATAACTTTAGAATGTACCAATTTACATTTTTTTATGTCTGTATTATTGTTATCCTCTTCAGACAACAAACTTCCTAATATATAGGAAATGCAGGGATCTGGGAATGGCCTACACAGTTTCTAAAATATTTAAAGTGAGAGAATCACAATTTCAGTGTCAACATGGATAAATATTGCAAGACTTGAGTAACAAGAATGAGTAAAAATTCTCTAGAATTCAAGTGCTTGGAAGCATAACGTCACAGAGATATATATTAAAATATTTAACTCATTAATACATAAGTAGATGATGGATGCAAATTTTAACACCTCAGAAATGCAAAGAAACAATTATTTCTTCTAAAGCATTTGATAGACATATTGGATACAATCAGAATGTTCTCAAAATAGAAACTAGGTAGTCAACTCATCAGCTTTACATATCTCATGTGTTTTTCAATACATGTAGGATAGAAGAAATCCAGAAACTTAATCACACAAAACTTGTACTTAACCGATGAACTACTTTCCCATTCCACCCATTTGCTTTTGGTAAAAAGTACATTATTAACTAGTCCAGTTTTTCCATAGCAAATAAATAGATAAATAAATTTAGACATATTTATAGTTAGGTGATAGTTTTGTATAAAATATTAAATTTTGAAAAACATGTTTATTTCTCTACAAGCACAATGGAAATATGTTTAGCTTTATCAATAATATAAAATCAATATTCAAAGAAAGAGGATTAAATACAATGAAAATGAGAAAACATGGTAAATTGTTATAAGGAGAAAGAGAAAATAGCAAAGCACAGCATGAAAATAAAAATAATCATGAATGTCATGGACATATAAATGTTTGAAAAAGGGTCACACTGTGTGCTCTAGCAGACACAGATCACTTACAAAGGAAAGCCCATCAGAATCATGGCAGACTTCTCCACACAACCCATAAAGTCAAGAAGAGTAAAGCATTTTAAGCTCTGAAATAAAACAGCTTATAACTTAGACTGATGCATCCTGAAAAACTATCTTTCAAATTGAATGGAGAAATAAGATGCTTCCACAACAAAGAACAATTGAAGAAATTCATGTCCACCAAACCCACAAAGATTTCTGAAAGATATTCTAGAAAGAGATAAAAATGACCACAATTCCAACAACAACAGAAAGAAATCACCAAGCAGGGCAAGAAATTAAACAGAGGGGAAAAGTAGGGAACCAACAGCAGGAAAATAACATGATAAACACAAGCCATAACATATCACTCATAACTATTAATGTATGTAATGTTAATTCACTGATTAAAAAACATACTGATGGAGTGTATCAAAAACCAAAATCCAACAATATGCTTTATACAAGAAACACATTTAACTCATAAGTAAATTCATAGACTGAAAATCAAAGGATGGAAAACAATATTCCATCAGACAGGAACCCAGAAAAAAGCAGGCATAGCTATTCTGTTTGCAGATAATGTGAACTTCAAATCAGTGATCAAAAGTGATAAATAAGGTCACTACATAGTTGTTGGGGGCAAACTGTTAGAGGAAGAGATAACAATCATAAATATATATGCATCAAATACAGGAGCACCAAACTATGCAAGACAAATATTAATAGACATTAAAATCAAATAAATACATGGTAACACAACTGTAACAAAAGACTTCAGCAAGCCACTATCACAAAGAGATAGATCAACCAGATAAAGAATCAGCAAAGAAATAATAGAACTCAACCAGACTAGTGAACCCTAACCCAAAGGAAAGAAATTCAATTTCACATGCTGAGAAATAAAAAAGGTGAAATCACTACAGGCTCTATGGAAATTCAGAGGATCATCAATACCTACTTTTACAATCTATACTCTCATAGGATGGAAAACATAGAAGAGATGGAAAGATCCCTGGAAACATACGAATTACCAAGGCCAAATCAAGAGGATATAAAAATTCTGAATAATCCAATATCAGTTAATGAAATTGAAAACGTCATTAAAAACTTAACAACAACAACAACAAAAAAGTCCAGGTCCTGGATGGATTCACACCTGAATTCAAAGAAATTTAGAGAAGATCTACCACCAATACCCTTAAAACTCTTTAATGAAATAAAAAGGGAAACAATTGTCCCTAAGTCATTCTTGGAGGCAAGTATTACCCCGATTCCAAAACCAGAGAAAGAACATCCAAAAAGAAACACAAATACAAAAATTCTCTATAAAATACTAGTAAATAAAATGCCACAAACCATCAAGAAGATTATACACCATGATCAAGTGGAATTCATTTCAAGAATGCAGGGATGGTTCAACATATGCAAATTAAAAAATGTAACACATCACATCAACAGAATTAAAGACAAAAATAGATGAAGAAAGAGCTTTTTGATAAAGTCCAACACTCTCTCACGATAAAAATCCTAAAGAAAATCAAAATAGATGGTGTCTACCTCCATTTGGTAAAAGCCATCTATGACAAACCAACAGTCAGCATTATGCTATTGAACAAAAACTGAAAGTTTTCACTCTCAAATCAGGAATAAGACAAGGATGTACATTATCACCACTCCCACTCAATACAGTTCAGGAAATGTTAACCAGAGCAGTTAGAGAAATAAAAGAGAACAAAAGAGAGAAATAATAAACATAGGATAGAACAGGAAGCATTTATATTTTCATTAATATCAGATGACATGGCACTGTACATAGAAGACCCAAAAACTCGATTAAAAGACTCTTGAACTTAATAACCAAGTTCAGTAGTATGGCTTGATACAAATTCAACACTCAAAATCAATAGCACTCCTGTACAAAAACAAAAACACACTGAGAGAGAAATTGGGGAAACCACACCCTTCACAGTGGCATCCAAAAAAAATGATATAGGTATGATCAATCTAACAAAACAAGTAAAAGATCTATATCATCAAAATTGCAGTACTCTGAAAGAGGAGATCAAAGGGCATATCAGAAAATGGAAGGGTATCACTTACTCATGGGCAGGTTGGGCAAACAGAGAAAATGGCCATACTCCCAAAATGTTACACAGATTTAATGCATTTCCATTTAAAATACTCTTAACATGCCTCACAGCACTAGAGAAAACACTGCTAAAATTCATCTGCAAGCAGAAATGACCCAGAATAGCAAAGGCAACACTGGGCAACAAAGGCGAGGCAAGTTGGATCAAAGAAATGGCGGCTTGCTGGGGGACCGGGCAGAGAGTCTCTCCGTAGAAATCATATTAGAAGCTAGAATATGACAACATGGAGAGTGCCAGACAAATGGATAATGATTCTTATTAACCAAGACAGTGCAGCTGGAGGATTTAAAGTCATGCTGAGACTGTGAAGGCTGATAACGGGAGGCTGCAAATCCCGCACCTTTAAATCAACAAACTGACTCATGGACCCAACAGGAAAAGCTGTGTTGGCTTTTGGTGACTGCTGGAAACTGAGACCTGGGACCCCGAGAAGCAGCCAGGACTGCCCCGCTGCACCAGAGGAGATCGTGAAAGGCCCTGGAGCTCCAAAGCCGAACGCAGAGAAGATTTCTTACCGTTCCACGCTGTGCGGGAAGTGCACGCTGCGCAGATTTCTGAGGGTTCCGCGCTGTGCTGGGAGTGCGGGAAAGGTGGGAAGCGTGGACCCTGGTGAGTACTGGGGACCCCGCAGCTGCTGGGGTTGGCCAGAGAACATCTTGGAACTGGGCAGTGCCCGCCACCATGGGGACATCAATAACACAGAGTCTGGTGGATGCCATCTTAGAGTTGGGCAGAAACTACAGCTCGGTGGCATCACTGAGTCCCCTTGTAGGGAGGGCTGGTGGAAGACATCTTGAAATTGGGCAGAGCCTGAGTACGTGTTGGCTTCAGCGTCATACAGAGAACTAGTGGGAGACATCTTGGATTTGGGCAGATCTGCTGTTCTGGTGCTCCTGTCACAGAGAGGTCTGGAAGAGAACAGCTGGGATTTGGGCAGAACCCTGTGCCATAGTGACATTAGTCAGCTGCTTCTGGTACAAAGAGAACCGGCAGGAGCTACTGGGGCTAAACCAAGCCTCTGCTTGGGGCCCAACAAGCAGATACAAAATAGTCACAACTCAGTGACATCCAGAAAGTACAGCCTAATTTATGGATTGACTGGCACAGAGGCTGGAAACTAGCCTGTACTGTCCCTGCATCCCAGCCTACCCCAGATAACAGCAAATTGGGAGGACAGCAAAAACTCAAGTCAGCACGCTTCTGAAAGGCCCTAAGAAATTCGGAGAGGGCCAGAGAACCCCAGGACAGTCTGAAAGAAACCAGAAACATGACAAGAGATAAAAAAAAAATCTCCAGCTGCCCAACATGAGAAAATAAGCCCAGGAGAAGTAAACACCGAAGAGAACAAGCACAGTAACTATCCATTGCTCGACACAGCATCAGCCGAAATTAAAAAGTACCTTCATGATCTCATAGAAGAATTTAAAGCTGTACTCCTGATCCAAGTGAGGCAAGATATAAAGAGATTAATTAAACAAATGACAAGCCCCGCCCAAGAGAACACAGATGGAAGAACTGAGGAAATCAGAAAAGAAAGAGAAACTTCTGAAGAAGAATTTAAACATAACTTAGAATACATTAAACAGATCCAAAGAGAATACCAGGAAACTAAAAACTCCATTGAACACTGGCAAAATGCCTTGACAGAAACTAAAGACAGCCTTCTGAAACCTGAAGAGAGATTTATGGCATATGATCATGAAAGAAAACGCCTCTTAAAAATAACAAGGAACCAGAAAGAAGCAATTCAAAAACTAGAAGATGACAAAAAGATACATAACTTAAGAATAAAGAATGTGAGTGAGGAAGCAGGAGCAACCAAAAATGAAATACAAAGAATATTCACAGATATATTAAAGCAAAATTTCCCATGTATAGCAAAAAGAAATGATATCCAGATAAAGAGACATACAGAACACCAGCTACCTACAACCAAAACAGATCTACACCTAGACATATAATAATCAAAATTCCAGAAATCCACCAAAAGAACAGAATATTAAAAGCAGCCAGAGAAAAGATGCAGATTACCTACAATAGGAAAATTATCAAAATAACAACAGACTTATCAACACAAACTCTTAAGTCAAGAAGGGAGTGGGGAGAAATATTCCAAGAAAGAAAGAAAATAATATGCCTGAAAGAAATCCTGAATAATATCCTGAAAGAAAATAATATGCAACCGAAGCTCATATACCCATCAAAACTCTCTCTCAAAATTAATGGAGAAATAAGATACTTTAAAGACAAGGTAGAACTGTGGGAGTTCATGGCCACCAATCCAACCCTACAAAGAGTGCTGAAAGACATCACAGAGAAAGAGAGGAAGAGATACCAGGATTTCAGCAACAGTGGCAGAGAGGCCTCAGTGAATGGGGCAGACAGTGGAATGAGGGAATAAGGTGGACAAATTATAGCAGAAAAGTGGAGTAGCAGACATTAGGCAGAGACGGTAAGCTATAGTCTTTAGTATAGACAGCTCTGAAACTGTACAAAAAAAAGGCAGAGGTCATTGTTAATGGTGTATAAGGATTTAAAAGACACAGTAGTCTTATTGACATATTTAGTTTGAATTTAATTTATACTGGTCTGTCCACTATGTCAGATTTGAGGGTACAGACATTTTGACCCCAAAATAGGTTATACCATGGTAACTATCCTTACTTTCCTATTAACTTAAACTGAAATCCTGCAATACTTACATTGTCTTACTATGACTGATTTTAACTGAATCTGAATCATAAGACTATGGGTTGGCCTTGGCTGATTTTACTTGAAATTGGTATGCTTGTTAGTATCAACCCTAAAAGTAGAGGAAACTACTCTGAGGATGACAAGATGTAAAGGATATCCATACTGGTATTAATTAGTAACAGCTCTCAAATCCTACAATGCTGTCAAAGTTAAGTTTTTATAAAAATAGGTGATACTATATTTAACTATAATAAGCCAGTGTTGTGGTCAAATCTATTGAAAATAACAAGAGAAAACATAGTAACTATGAAAAATCATCTATATTGTGGTCTTATATATCTTATCCATTGCATGTTTTTCTAGGAAATTGTTTTGCTGTCTTGCTATGACTTGGTATTCCCTATAATACAGAGAGGATAGATATATATGTAGAAATTCACACATGGGTTTTTTTTTTAAATTATTTACGGGAACAGATTATATAATGCAAGACGTAATGAACAGATACTCTGAAGAAGAGACGCTAAGAAACCCGAGGCTAATTTTGTAGCATTATGATAGAAATTCTAGCAATACTATTGTTCGCTGATTAGAATGACAGTGGACTGGTTTCTTGAGTTCAGTTTCAGCATACGTAGAGATGGGGACAGCTATCACAAAGAGAATGAGAGATGCGATGGTAGTCACTATTGTCTTCCCTAATTTGGAACTTGAGGACCTAAAAAGCCTCCAATGATTTGATTAGTTCTATAATATGCAATAAGTATATAAAGTGGGTGAAGATGGGGACAACTATTTGTAAGAAACTAGAGACAGTTAGATAGACAATGAAGATCTCCAGTGGGCTTGCTTCGAAATCAGTATTTCTTTAAATTGTTTTTTTAACTGCTTTGTTCTGTTTTAATATGTTTAATCCTACCCTCTTTGAGATGTAAAACAAATGTGTAGTACTGATAACCATATTCCTGAGCTTTTGTTCGATCACAGAGCAGAAGGGTTTGTAGTGTCACTTTATGAATGTCATTCTAAATACTTTAATTCTATAACATGAACAGCTATTTCTAGGATGACAATGTGTAACTTATCAACCAGCAATTTCTTACCGTTTGTTTTTCTGTAAGTTTGTATTATTTCTACCCTTTTTAAAATCTCCATGTATTCTTTTGTTTCCTTTTCTTTAAATAAAAAAAAAAAAAAAGGCGAGGCAAGAGGCATCACAATCCCTGACCTGAATTATACTACTAAGTTACTGTGATAAAAGCAGCAGACTGCTGGCAAAAAAAAATAACCCTGAGGACCAGTGGAACAGATTGGAAGATGCATATACAGCTACAAACACACTCAGCCACCTTATTTACTTTTTAATCCTCATTGTTCTTCTCTATTCAAAAATTCCTTTTTTTTTCCTATTCATTTTTAAGCATGTAGAACCTAACTCTGGGGATTTACCTCTGCTTCAGTACTTGTTTTATAAGAAGTCCATCTCAATTTTTTTTGTCTTTTTCCTTTTTATCGGTACTGGGGATCGAACTCATGACTGCCTGCTTGCAAGGCTTACACCGCTGAGCTAAATCCCCAGCCCCAGCATCTCAATTTTAATTCAATATGTAGAAACAGTACAAGGATGACAGCAATGGTTTCAGGGATGAGAGCCCTTGCCCTTCCAACCACTGCCAGTATCACATCTATTTATTGCCGATGACCCTGTTAAATGTGTTTCTCAGGTTGAGTTTAACATGTAGCTCTCCCAGAAGGTTGTCCTTAGCAAGACCCCTTTCCCATTCCTAGGTTTTGGGTACAAACTGACCTGTGTCACAAACAGAACAAATTAAAACCTACTTTCAAAAGTTTCTCAGTGAATTAAACTTTCCTTATGCAGAAGAGAGTGCAGCCAGACAATGCCAAGCAAGCAAGATGAGCTGGTCGCATTTTATTCCTGAAGCACACTGTCATCACACCATTGATGGGGGTGGACCTTAAATTCAAAACAGAGTAGCTTTGGTCTTGTGCTTTCAGTGACAAGACAAGGTCTATTTCTCTGAAAACCCGTAATTGATGGCATTGCAGGTTTGCATCACTTCAAACAGGATTTGAGTTTTATGTCTGCTGAGTTTTTCCTATCACCCCATGTTAGGTGTTCATTAAGAGATGTGTGGTATACTAGCAAAACAGAGAGCCCAAATCTGCAAACAGTGGCCATGCTTCCTCTGAAACACTCCAGGCCTAGCTGTGATTCCACAGTCCTGCCCCTGGGAGCTGGCCTGCTCAGGGGCACTGAAGCTAATGCAGCAGTGCAGACCACTGACATCATCAGATAGTGCCCACAGGAAATGTGTATAAGACTTGAGAACTTCTCAGATGAAGAAATACAAAATGGCAAATAAATACATGAAAAAGTGTTCATCATCATTAGTCATTAGAGAAATGCAAACTAAAGCAACACTGAGATTCCATCTCACTCCAGAAAGAATGGCCAGGATCAAGAAAACTACCAACAACAAATGCTGGAGAGGCTGTGGGGAAAAAGGAACTCTCCTGCACTGTTGGTGGGAGGGTAGACTGGTGCAACCATTGTGGAGGTCAGTCTGGAGATTCCTCAAAAAGCTGGAATTAGAAGTCCCATTTGACCCAGCTATTCCCCTTCTAGGCATATTCCCAGAAGAATTGAAAACATCATACCACAGTCATATATGTGCACCCATGTTTACAGCAGCACAATTTGTAATAGCCAGATCTTGGAAACAACCTAAGTGTCCATCAACTGAGGAATGGATAAAAAAAGTTGTGATATTTTTATACAATGGAGTATATTCAGCTATAAAGAATGATCACATTGAGATATTTATAAATAAATGGACACAACTTGAGACCATACTCATAAGCGAAATAAATCAAACTCACATGTATAAATACCGTATAGTCTCCCTAGCATAAGAAATGGCAAGAGTACATCATAAGAGTTTATGGTAGTCATGATTCTCCATTACTTTGCTTTGAAGCCTTATAATGTTTTCATTCATTAGTTGTAATGGTTTTATTCTGGTTTGTTTGATTTTGTTATCTGTGACGGTATGAACAGCTATTTTGAAGAAAACAAGGCATTATAATAGCCAGTGCTGATTTAATATCATCTTGCTTTGAATTCCTACCATGCTTTTGTTCTTTTGTTTCCATTGGTTCCATCATGTTGTATCTTATTGGATTTTATTATATGTGATAGTATAAACAAATTTTTTATGGTAAAGTAGATATTATAGTAGCCATTGTTCATTTCTTGTTATTTGATTCCAAATGCCCTGTAAGTTTCATTGTCTTGAATGGTTTTATACTGTTTTGTTATGTTTGATACTATTGTATGTGAAGATATGCTCAAGTATTTCAAGGAAAGAGACATTATGGTAGATACTGTTATATCCAGTTGTCTTGTGGTAAAATACAGTGTTGCTTAAATTGTTCTGTTCTGATCTGTTCTGTTATGTTCTCTTTTGTCTTAATCTCTTTAAAATAAAAAAATTTTAAAAAGACTTGAAAACTGGTAGTGAACAAGTGCCTTTGTGTGACCCCAGCAAAGATTTTAAGGTGAATGTGGATTCCTTCTCTCCATGGTGACCTTCAAGGAATCGTACCATCTGTGGTGAACTTTCCCAAGAGCTCTGTCAAAGTTTTTACCAAATAGCTTATCCTGCGAAGAACTGAGAAGTGAAGCCCAAAGCCCAGCAACCCCTGGCTGAGGCATTTTGTCCTATTTGGAAAGGCAGCATCAAGCCAGAGCTTCCCTACTGGCTAATGAGCTGTTTGTTCTCTGTGTATTTCTCACCTTTAGATTTACTTCAATAAATATAGTTGATTTTCATTGTAGGTTCGGTATTGTATACCCTAATTAAGGCCATTTATTATCTGTAGAAGTTCTCTTGGCAGGTCCTAAGAAATTGTTTACATACACAGGTTGGAGACAGGCTGAGTTTTATTTCTTGACTTCCGTTTTGGTTTTCTTATTGCACTGGTGAAAATCTCCAGTGCAATACAGGGAATGAATGGAGAGAGCAGATTTTCTTGCTTTCTTGTCTTATGAAGAAACACTCAAATTTTTGCCATTTCATGTGATTTTGCTTTTTGGTTTTTTGTAGATGCCCTTGTCAGGTTATGGATGGTTTCTTTTAGTTTATATTTGATGATTTCCATCATCATTGTTGTCAATTTTTCCTAATGCTAATTCTCCATCCTTTGTGGGAATTATCTATTTCTTCTATTTCTAGATTTGGGAAAATGGTGTGCAATTATGTTATACGTAGAGGTGGTACTGCATGTGAGAAAAATAATTTACCAATTGTCAAAGAATATAGAAAAAAGAAGAATCATTGCACCACAAAGACATCAGCATGTGAATCCCAGAGAAAACCCCATAACAGAATACATAACCAAACAGGCAAGGGAGTAATATCCAAAATTATATAGAGCCTTTAAGAAGACAGTGATTTTAAGGAAGATGAACAAAACAATATGATTCAAATACAAGTGACTATTTATCAAAGTATTGGTGTGCATGAAAAAGTTTCAAATATAAATTCAAGAGACTAGCAATGATTTTGAGGGTCAGGGATATAGCTCAGCAGCACAGTGCCTGCCTAGCAAGTATGACTCCTGAGCTTGATTCCTGGTATGAAATAAAGTATTTCAAATGCAAGGGCTACAAATGTGATCAGTGTGAGGGCATAATTTCAGAAATAGAATAAAATATGCCTGCAAAGAACAACTACTCAGACACCATTAAAGCAACAAGAGGACATGAAGTTGGATCCACCAGCTGCTAGATGATGCAAAAGACAAAAAGCAACTGATATAATTAAAAAATGAGAAGACAGCATGGATGGCATAAAGAAAGCTGTTCAAAAACTCAAGGCAGAAAACTTCCCAACTACAAGGAAAGAAATATACACACAGAAAAGAATGTCATACAGGAAACCAAGTAGCTATAATTCAAAAGAGAACTTCTCCACATCACATAGTACTTAGACTCCCAGATGTTCATCACAGAGACAAAATCTTAACACTGTTAATGAAAGCAACAAGTTCCGTGTAAATGTCAACCCACTAGAATTACATTGCACTTCTCAACACAAACCATGAAGGACAAGATGCTGCAAACAAACAAACAAAAGAAGCATTTCACAGCTTATCAGAGAACAATTCCAAATCCAAGTTATGTATCCCGAAAAATCTTCCAAATCAGTTGATGAAGAAGTAGTATTTTTATTATTATGAAATCCTAGTACTGAATCCAAAGGAAAATGCTTCACACCTAGGAGTTGGAAGGCAAGTGCTGGCAGGCTGGGGGCATGGAATCCAAACAACCAGCGTCCAATCAATTTTCAGTTTAGTTTACAAACAAAGGTTGGTAAGTAGGAAGTACAAAATCTGATATCAGGTTACCGTAAAATTGGCTGCTTGAATCATGTCATATGTTATCAAGCAGACTAGTTTTAGGCAGGTCTACTTTAAAGGAATTGTTTATCATAAAGCAGGAGTATTTTGTGGAGGGGAGAGTTGAGTGGAGAAGGTAGATTTAAATGTGCCATTGACTGAATCAGTCTGTCCTAGGTAGAAAGCCCTTGGGACATGTAGTGAAACTAGATATATATTTCTAGGTATAAAAACAGAACATCAAACCTGGATGTGGCCAGCTTGTCCTGGTGGAATATTCGTGAGAAGCAGCTGGATGCAGACAGTCAAGGCCAACTGAGTTTAGAAGTCTAACTTATGACACAAGCAGCACGAGTATATCTTATCTCAACACAGCAACAGACTATAAATTGATTTTTAAATTTCTGCTATAAAATTTCTAAAAGCTTGCTATTCTACGAGTTTTCTATTACACTACAACCAGGACCACCCTGAAGAACTCATCACCTTGTAACACCATTACAAAAGTATTATCATGCACTCCTGCAATCCCAGCACTGGAAAGGCTGAGGCAGGGGGATCGCTGCAAGTTCGAGACCAGCCTCGGCTACAAAGTGAGCTCAAGGCCAGCCTGGACTATGGAGCAAGACACTGTCTCAAATAGACAAAATTTCAAGAATATACTATAAAGAAACAGTGACGCCAATAAGGACAATAAATAAATAGGAAGAATATAAAGAAATAACTAAGGAAAAGAAAAGCATAAAGCCAGTGTAATGACAGGGAAAATTCCATACCATTCAGTAATCACTCTCAATACAGAGGCTCAATTACCCAGTGAAAAGAAATGGATTAACAGAACAGATTAAGAAACAAAATGGGAACATATGTGACATGCAAGAAGCACATTTGCTTCAAAATGAAATTTAAAGATTCAAAATCAAAGAACTAAAAAAAACATATTTCATGCAACAGGAAACTGGAAGAGAGAGAGCAGAGATAGATATGCTAATTTCAGATAAAATCAACCTCAAGCCAAAACTATTTAGAAGACATAAAGAAATTCACTACATTAGGTAAGCATAGAGTTGAATAGTAAAAGATAACAATTAGAAACATTGATGTACCAAATGCCAGTGAGCCAACCTTGCTAAATAAATATTATCAAATCAAATACAAATATAATTTTAGTGGGGAACTTCAATAACCCACTGCCACAAGTGGACAGATAAACTAGACAAAATGTAACAAAGAAATATAAGAGTTGAAGGAAACTTTTGAACAAGGGCACCTATTAAAGATCTACAAAGTGGTCAAACAATGACAATAGTATATGTATTCTTCGTTTACTTTAAAAAAAAGCAATACAGAAAAAAGGGTAGAAATGATAGAGAGTTTAATAAAATAGTGGGAAATTAATATTAAGTGTTGTAGTCAGGGGTTTTGCAGAGGACTGGAAGAATCTTGCCCTAGTCCGGACACAGTAGCCAGTAAAGCCTTGGAGGCCAAACCAAGGAGCTTCATCTTCCCCGCCCCTAGGAATCTGCCTCTGGTGCGAAATGGATACCAATGGGCCACCTGTGCATCACTAACGCCCCTCAGGCACCATCCCAGACCTAAGCTACAGGTATGCCCCCACTCCCCGTGTCCAACAGCGAGATCACCAACCCAGGGGAGAGACTGCCAGCCCCCGGGGACTATGCTGGACCCTGGTGGGTCGGGGGTCTCTCCCCACATTCTTAAAATAAGGTCATTTATATTTCATACTTCTTATCTTTTCAGCTGCGCCACAATTCTATCAAGAGCAACTAGAATTAGGACATGGAGTTTACACTATCATTTTTATGGTGGTCACAGTCACAGTTAACACAAGAAACTGCAGGACATCTATCTGCAACATGACAGACAGAATATTTAGTCAAAGGCCTAAATCCCACAGCAATGTCCCACATGATTTCAGATGAAGACCCAGAGCTCATGACAATGCCTCCCACGAGTCCAACTGGAGGTCCAGAGCCCATAAGAAGGACTCATGCCAGTCTCTTTTACGGATCTGTGCCAGGAAGGCCCAAATGTCAGCGATGGAAGGCAGAAAGTCCACGCCAGCAGGGTGAAGGAGCTGTGCTCATGGGTTGAGGGTTCTTCACTGGAGCAGAGAAGTCACACTCAACAAAGAGCAGGGCTGTCCTGAAAGGCACCACAGCCATCCTCAGTGACACGGAGGGCCCAAGCTCCTCCAACGATAAGCAGTCGAGTACATGCCAGGAAGCCAGCATGACAAGTTCATCCTGGAGATCAAGTGGCACACATCTTCCCCTCCGGAGCCAGAAAGCACTGCTCATATGATGACCAGCACTTCTCCAGGAGAACCAACGGCTCAAATGGCAACACGTTGGAGAACCCACGATACCTCCACACCTCAACACAATAGCGGCCCTCCTTCTCTTTCTCCAGTCTCTATCTATGCTGGCAACAATCCTCAGGTGAAACATCTATGCTCAGCAGCATGGCAATTTAATTCTGCTGGGATTAAGCTGATCACCAGTTTTTAACCCATAACACTAAGCCATGTATTGCATATTATCATCTTAGAAGTAGTTGTTCAGGTTACAAGGTTTAAGAACAAAAAATGATCAAACAATGAAAGCACAAACTTTTCTTTTGGATGAACTAACAGATAAGTAGTACAGCTAGCTATCTATTTTGTTACATGTGTGTGTGTGTGTGTGTACCTATATATATATAATCTTTCCTTTTTTCCTTTCCGCTATCCCAGTTATTCTTTCCTTTTGAGCCTTTCCTTTTCATTTTAATAATATCTAGTGTACATTTTGGATATTATTACTTTTTCAAATTTCTTTTTACACTAGGGAAGCAATACAATATTTTAAAATGTGAGTTTGATTTATTTCACTTATGAGTATGGTCTCCAGTTGCCTCCATTTACATATAAAATCCCCAAGATTGTCCTTCTTTATAGATCAGTAACATTCCAGTGCATAAAAATATGACATATTTCTTATCTAGTCCACAGTCGATGGACATTTGGGTTGTTTCCAAGTTTTAGCTATTACAAATTGTACTGCTACAAAATGGGTGAACATATACTGCTGTACCATGTCATTTTCAATTTTTCTGGGAAAATACCCATAAGATGAATACCTGGGTTGAATAGGTTTTCCAATCCTAGTTTGTTGAGGAATCTCCATACTTATTT
The DNA here is from genome assembly GCF_034190915.1 of Cavia porcellus. Lineage (NCBI taxonomy): Eukaryota > Metazoa > Chordata > Mammalia > Rodentia > Caviidae > Cavia > Cavia porcellus. Next base: position 174,740 of record NW_026947516.1, on the reverse strand, counting down.
CCACCAGAGCTGTAACAGTCCACTACCCCCCCCCAACAGTGGAAAAGTGTTCCTTTTTCCCCACTACCCCACTAAGATCCATTATCAGTTGATTTCTTGATGAAGCTATTCTTTCCAGAGTGAGATGAAATCTCAGTGTTGTTTTAACTTGCATTTCTTGAATGACCAGTGATGTTGAACATTTTTATGTATTTATTTGCCATTTGTATTTCTTCATCTGAGAAGTGTGTATTTATCTCAGATGCCCATTTTTGGATTGGGTCTTTGAATTTGGGGGGCCTGACATTTTTCAATTCTTTGTATGGTCTAGATATAAGTCCTTCCTCTGAGGTAGGGAGAGAAAGAAAGGGAGATAAAGCTGAAAAATCCAAGTGATAAAAAGCCTATAGAGAGCCTAGTAGACCAAGAGCTCGAGAGAGACGCCGTCGTGGACCATGAGAGAAAGGAAGAGCAGGAGGAGGGAAGTGTGGCCCAGGTCCCTTCTCCGCCCCAGCTTCAACTCTCTAGTGTCATTTGGGGGACCCAACAACCCAAGGGGTGCAGTCAGAATCCCCGTCTGCTAGCAGGAGCTAGATGAGTGACTTTTTCACTTTGTCCATGTGACTGCATTTGAGGGTTCCCACTGCTGGGACAATGAAATGGGCTCTACTGGCCCTGATAAATAGTCCTTTTAACTTGAAAAATACTGGCAAGTTTGCATTACCCACCAGGGTCCTTCCCCAGGGCACTTGGATCTAGAATGGTTAGAGTACCCCTCAATTTCACTGGGACTTGGGACCCTGGGTAGGCCCATTCCACTCCACTGGGCAGCAACAAATGAGGCTTTGACTGCTGCACCCGGTACTGTGCTAGGTTCTGCTGGGAAGCTTTTGTTCTAAATGAAGAGTTTTCTCATAGATACACAGACAGACAGACATACAGACAGACAGACAGTCAGTCAGTCAGTCAGACCTGATTATGGAAGGGACTATATTCATTCTAGAAGGAATATAGAGGAAGAAGAAGTCTTTTTGGTGTCAATAGGATTTGAGCAAGGCCTTGAAGGGAAGGAGTGCTTTGGGGTCCAGCGGAATTAGGGGCAGGCAAGTGGAGGGATTATTATGAGCAGAAGGGCTATAGAAAAAACTTGCTTTCTTTGGCTAGAACCTGAACTAGTTACTAATTATAGAGTTAAATGTGTCACTTTAAAACAAATTGTATCATGCTGTAGTCAGGGACTGAAAGGAAAGCAATTATAAAAGGACACATAATTTATTGTCTAATTTAAATGGTCACCCAAGGAGTCAAATACAAAGAAAGTTCAGGAAATCTGTCCACACACTAAAGACCTAGAAAAGCCAGCCAAGGGCCTGGGTCCCATGGCAATAACCTACATGAGTCTGCTGAAGATCTGGAGCCCAAGGCAATGCCTCCCATGAGTCCAGCTGGAGGCCAAGAGCCCACAGTGACTTTTGCAAGTTTGTTTCACGGATCTGCACTGGCAAGGTCCAAAGGTCAATAGTGGAAGCTAGAAAATCTATGCCAGTTGAGTGAAGGATTTGTGTCAGCAGGCTGAGGGGTCTGCACTGGAGCCAAGATGCAACACACAGAATAAGGACCAGGGCTTCCCCAAATGTACCACAGCCATCCTCAGTGACAATGAGGTCCCAAGCTCCTACAACGATAACTGCCAAGTTCATATCAGGAAGCCAGCATGAATAGCTTCTCCAGGAGTTTAAATAGCACATATCTTCCCACATGGAGTCAGGAAACAATGCTTGAAGTAAAGACAAGAGCTCCCCCAAAGTGAAACACAGCTGCTCTCAGCAACAATGTCCTAAGCTCCTCTGATGATAACAGCCAAGTTCATACCAGGGAAGCCAGCAAGACAAGCTCCTGCAGGAAAGCCAATAGTTTCAAAAGAGCCAACTGCTTCAAACAACAACAACAACAACAACAACATTTGTCTTCCTCTCCAGGTATGCTTCTTATACTGATGACAATCCGCAGGTGGGCCATCCATGCTCCACACCAAGATGATTCTGTCCAGCTGGTACCACCAGTTATGAATCCACCACAGATTGTAAAGTTTGCTATTTCTCTTTACCTAATTGCACGTCTTACTGCTGGACCCACGTTGGTGCTGATTACTGGGAATTGGCTATAAGTTTCTAAAGTGCTACCAATTTGATGAAAATATTCTCTGCCTGCTTTCTCTCTCTGGAAGTGAGCGCACAGGAGCAAATGAAGTCAGTATCCCATCTTTATGCTGCACAAGCATGGGAGCTGGCCACCCACATAGTGAGTATGGCCCAGAGTCATTGAAAGGTTTTCCCTGGCACTGACCTCCGGGATCATGCTTTCTGTCTGTCTCTGTCTGTCTCTGTCTCTTTCTCTCTCTTTCTCAGGGCCTCACCATGGAAGTTACTGGGGTTGGACAACTAGGGCTAGGGCATGCCACTGGAATGCTTGGAGGTGGACAGAAAAGGCAGGATCTCTAAGTAGAGATTCTATGTCCTTGTGAGCAGATCAGGTATTCCCTGGGGATCCTGGTCCTTTCTTATTGGCATTTTTCATGTGAATATATTTGCCTGTCATCCTACTGTGATGGCTAAATACTCATTATTCACAAGAGGCTTGAAAGGACTTAAAAATCCAGCATTCTCTCTAATCTTATATTTCTCCCCTTCCCTTACATTTGAAGCTTAAATTTGGGTCCCAAGAAAAGACAAACAGTGAAGCAGGGATGTTTTAGTGGACAAAGAGACATGGTAGCTACAAATCTTCAGTAGATAGCCCAGGACAAAGGGGTCATCATGGTGGGATTATCATTTGAGAAATGACAGTCTCATTTGTGCAGAGCAAGGGGACCAAAGTCTAAGGAAGGCTTTTGGCCTTCATGTCACCCTTCTTAATGTTCTGATGAAGAGTCTAGCCACTTACCAAACACCTTGTGTGCACAAGCCATTAATAGCATCACAGTCAACCTTTCTGTTACTATGACTTTCATTCCTTCCTTCAGGCCCGCATCCACAAACAACCATTCAGTATCACCCTCCACCCATTTATGCTACAGACTGGTGGATGGGGCTCCTCCATGGAGAAACAGATCACAGTTTCTTGTTTGCTTGTTTCTTTTTCCTTTTTGCTATGCAGTCTGGGCTGGCCTCACAATCACTGTGTACACCAGGCTGCCTTGAACTCATAGCAATCCTCCTGTGTTAGCCTCCTGAGTGCTGGAATTACAAACGTAAGCCACCATGCCCAGCTAGCATAAAGGTGATGGATAAAAAAAAAAGAATAAAATTAACCCATTGTGCTGGTGCATGCCCTTAGTTCCAGCACTTGGGAGACTGAGGCAGGAGGATGGCCACAAGTTTGAAGCCAGCCTGAGGGTACAGAGTGCAAGGCAACTGGAAATGCCTAGTGAGACCCTGTCTATAAAAGCCATTTGGGTAAGAAGAAACCAGTGGGTGAGGGGACACTTTTATGAGTGCAAAAAGAGGAAAAGCATTATTGATTTCATTAGGTGTAAAACCAAAGAAAGAAAGAAAAAACAGACTCACTACAGCCAAAGAGAAAAACGAATTCTCTAGGGCCAAAGAGAAAAATGCGCTCATAAGAAATAAAATGGGGAGAGGCACATTGATTTTATCAGATGTCAAACATGGGGCAAATAGATTTTCAATAACCACCAATGTTTATGGAAATGTTTGTTGTATTATAGATTCCACACCTACCTTTTTGTTGTGGAATTGGATCAGGGAGTGCCTTGATGATGGTACAACTATTAACACTGCGTAGCTTGCTAAATTCCTTGATTTTGTTTGTCTGTATTGTAAATTTACACACTTGGGAGGAAGTGGGAAAGCAGCCTAGAGCAAGTCTAGGGAAAAAACAAGCCAGCACAAATCTGTCTGAAGCTCTACAGACTTAAAAAGTGTTACTTAACAGGGAGAAACTGCAGTTCTGCACTCCTCTCACCAACTGTCAAAGGTCCCCAGGCAGGGAAGGGAACCAAAGAGCTTCACTGAGCCTAGAGGTTGGCCCAAACAGGGAGATAAAAGGAACAGAGCTGCTTGTTTCAGCTGCAAGGGCAAAATGTAATGGTTCTAATGTGACATAATATTGAGAGAATTAATACTAGCTCTTCAGGATTGTTAATATTGTTGTCTTGGTTACTTTTTTTTCACTGCAGGGACAAAATATCCAACACCCAAGGTTAAGGAAGGAAAGGTTTATTACTTAGGGTACAGTCTGTGGAGGTTTCATTCCCTAAACAGCTGGCTCCAAGGTAGATGGCATGGCACCGGGGCAACATTTCAAGAGGCAGAAGACCAAAAAGCAACAAGAGCAAAAGAAGGGAGAGCAAGCTTCTTTTTTGTCCTTATATTGTAAGCACATTACTACCCATCACCCCAGGGTGGATGTAGCAATCATACTATCTTATGTCCTCCTCTTGTACAGGTTGAGGATATTTAGGAAGTTAAGATCCTGGCTCCCTGCTGAGTCTTTTAGTTAAATCTCTGAACTTCTCAAGTTGATATGATGTATCAACCATAACAATTATTTTGTGATATTCAAGCTGTGAAATAATTAAAATAAGCTTGTTTTTGTATCAGGAAGCAATTTTTAAGAAGTATTCAGTTGGTCAAAATGATGCTAAAATTGGTTATGTGAATGTAGTGTATATTGTTGTTTATGTAATATGACTTGGCATTCTCTCATCTTTCAAACATAACACGTCAGAGAAGACCCATACTCCTGGGTGCAGGGTTGTGAATCGGCCAATGTGGGCATCTGGATTTATCAAGCACACTTTTATTTAAGTGCCTACTGGCATGTCACTGTGTATTTTTTCCCAGAACACACTGGTTTCCCAGATAAGAACTGAGTATTTTCCCTTTCAATCACTGTCCTCTATCTCTAACTAACCTAGCAACAGTTAACTTCCTTTCTTGTACAACTGAGTTACAAATCATAATATCTTGCAAGCCTTTGAACTCAGTTAGTGGATTTAAAGGTAGCTACTTGCCATGCCTTAGGCCTCAGAACTCCTGATTTTCCATCTAGTCTGTGTGTCTGCTACCTCACTGATGGGCTGTGCTTCCACCCGTTAGCAAAAGAAAAAAGCCTTGCTGAGAGTCCTTCATGCCTGCATGTTACACCAAAAAATTGAGCAACTTACACCAAAAAATTCAGGAACTTATTTTCAACAGATTGCAACAATAAGAGAGTGAATTTGAGGCTAGTCTAGACATTATAATGAGATCTGATCAGTAAGAACATACACACACACAAAAACGGCATCAAAACACTGGCAAAAACAAAAAATGGTTCAGCAGTGTAGCACTTACCCATCATAGAAAAGGCCTTGCCTTTGATCTGCAGTGCCACAGAAGCAAAAACAATGTCTCATTGTGTCAAAGATTGCAGTGTTGGTTTGATTTTTTTTTTTTTTACTGGTACTGGGGATTGAACTCACAACTGCATGCTTGCAAGGCAGCTGCTTATGCCACTGAGCTAAATCCCCAGCCCTTGGTTTGATTTCTTATAATGAAGAAACATCATAGCAAATATAAGGGAAGGAAAGCACAATCACTTTATAAGGGCCAAGAACTATGCTCAGGATGTACCTTCAAAGCGTCCAGGGGCCAGTTTTGTCCATAGGTGACATTAGCATAACTTTCCCAGACATCTAGAAGTGTGCTTTACAAGTATCCTGTACATTACCCAGGCCCATCTAGTTATACCAAGAGTATCATATGATTAAATGTAACATTTTTCTTCTAGGCATACTAGTGATGAAGTGTGGAGAATTTCAGAATATGAGGAAGAAACTGCTGGGCACGCATAGCTGCACTCTGAGGTCTTTATACAACTCTTCCTCTTCACCAACAAGTGACCAGAGGATCAATAGTGGGATCCACGTAAGCAACTATTCTTACCCTCCCTTCTGGTAGTATGTTAAGCTTCAGCATCTGGGACTGTTTGTATATCCAGATGAGATATGAATCTTGTCTAAGGGAACTGGAATGTTTGCTTTCATGTTATCTTTACTATTTTGCAGAATATAGCTATCATTTAACTCTCATTTCTCCACCTGCATAATAAATGTATTCCTTTTTGCAGGCATATACTCATTGTATTGAATGAAAGTCAGTGGATTGAGGCAGTGTGGAAATCTTGACACTGAAGCCTGCTGCCTCATTTCCAAATATTCACCTGTGAAACGGCCAGCCCTCCTCCTATTTCATTTAGTCCTGTCCTGTCCTGCATTCATGATGTTCTATTACATCAGGGGACTGATTCTTCCACAGGACACTGACCTTGGAATCTTCTGAGCAACCAAGAAACCCCATTTCAGGATGAGCATATTAAGTCCATTAAGAAAACAGCAGCAGCTCCGACAAGCGAGGGTACCCTGCTTAAATGAAATTATTGTTTGATTAAGTGAGAGTCACATAAGAAGAGCGTTGTCTGGAAATTCCTGGGTGACAGTCTACCACATGGGCCCTTAATAGGCAGGCAGTTTTCTTCCACACTTTTGACAGATTGAAGGCAGCAGAGCAGGAGCCAATCAGTGACGAAGAGGGGCTGCAAGAACTGTCCAATCAGGTGAGTCGAGGTGGGTGTGGACTTCCGGTGTCATGGCTGCCCTCACCACAATGTAGTGCCGAGAATTTCTGTCCTCTCTAGACTGCTTACTGAGACTTCTACGGCCTACAGGCCTTATGGAAGGACTCTTGGAGACCGGAAAGACACACAGTGGTGATATTGTGGGACGGGAGCCGGGGAAGGGATGGGGTCGGGCTGAGGTCTGAGAGGAGGCGGCAGAACGAGCTCTGGGAGCTGCAGCCTCCCGCCCAGCTCCAGACCCCGAGGTCCTCATGGCTTTTCCCTCGGCGGGGTCAGGTCACCTGTTAATGTTACCGCGGGTGCCTCAGGGTCTTAGGTCTCCAGACGCGCCCACATTGGGCTTGTCTATCTCTAACGTAGAAAAGAAGACCAGCACTAAGAAACACTGTATTGCAGGTATTGTAAGAAGCAGTAGAAAGTCTCTCAGGGAGACGAGTGGGGACCTTCAGAGTTGAGTCACCAACAAATCTGGGTGTAGTACCATTTTGCGTGGCAGAGATAACATCCGCGCCCCCTCTCACGGTCACTGTGCTGACTGGATTCTAGGGTTGGTTTTGTTTTGTTTTGTTTTGTTTTGTTTGTGGAGTATAGGAAAATTTTCCAACTAGTTTAGCAGCTCCCTCTGGGGAAGTGACCTTGTTGAAGGGGAGGTTAAAGGAACAGACTAGCCTCACAGACACATGTGTGAAATGGCAGGCCATTAGTATGATTGCTGTGACACAGAGGCTGTATCTCTACTTGTTAGGGAGCTCACCACATGCTCTAACCCTACGTATGAGTCTGAGTTGTCCCTACATTAGGAGAGTTTTCATTGGAAATACGAACAATAGCTTTCTGAAACTTGGAATCAGCCTGAGTGAATGGCCAGGTGGCTGCTCAATCCAGAGCTCATTAGAGATAACCAGAGCACAGTAATTGCCCAGTTATTTAATGGCCACCTCTCACAGGTGACTGTGTGTATTGAAAATGATCATTTGAAACTCGGGTTCTCAGACCAGTTTTGTTACCATGTAAAGTTCAAAGGAAATTGAGATTTTAGAGAAAAAGTGGGTATTTTGCAGTTGACGTTCCTGGAAACTGGAGAGCTTGGTAGAGAGTGGCTGCAAGTCCTCACAGTAGGGAAAGCTGCATTCCTTGTTTCCTGAAGAAAGTTTGCTCTTGGTCTCTGTCTATAGTTGGCTACCTCTTCTTACTTTAATTGTTACCAATATGACTGCATACATAACTCTACCTTCTCAGGTCATTATCTGTAGCTAGATGCTTTATTGGTACGGTTGCTTCTCTTTTCTTTTTCTTTTTTTTTTTTTTTTTTTTTTTTTTGTCTTTTTCGGTACCAGGGATTGAACTCACAACTGCCTGCTTGCAAGGCAGGCACTTATGCCGCTGAGCTAAATCCCCAGCCCCTATTGGTAAGGTTGCAAAACAACTCTTTACATCATGCTATTTAAATGAAGCCTTCCAGAGAGTTTAGAACTCTGGGAAAATAGTGGGGATATTAATGTATTACCATGTGGAAAGAGGTAGTCTTTTCTGTCAAAGGAAATAAAAAAACACTATCTTATAACCATTTTTACTTTTGCAATACTATTTTTTAATAAAATGAACATGTGCTTGAGTCAGACTTCCTGGAAAACTTGAGACAAAGGGCTACTTGGTTGTTGACCTGCCATAAAACTTTGGAACCAAGTACTTTCCAGGTCACACATTTGGCTCTGCCTAGAAACTATGACTTGATCAATGTAGCTGATTGGTTTAGATCCCCTCAATGGCAGTGTGCATCAAGGATAAAATGCAGCCTGTTCAGCTTACTTTTTTGGCATTTCCTGAGTGTACTGTCTTCTGCTGGAGAAAAATTCGCCTCATCAAGACATTTTTGAAAGTTTACTTCTTTTGCGTGTTTGTGACACCATAGAATTCCTGTCCATTATCAAGGGAGGGGAGAGTTCTTGCTAACGACAACTTTCTAAAAGTGCTGTGTATTAAAACCCAAACTAAGAAACACATTCAACTGGGACATCTGCATGGGCATGCTACATGCGATCCTGGGGTGGAGGGAAGGGCAGGGGCTGTCATCCCTGAAATGATTGCTGTCTTTGCACTGTTTCTACGTACTGATTTAAATTTGAAATATCAGTTGAGATGGGCTCTGTAATAAACAAGCACTGAAGCAGAATTAAATCCCCAAAGTGAGCATCTACAGGCTTAATAATGAATGGGAGAAATTGAATTTTTAAATAAGAGTAGCAAAGTGGAGGGAGAAAAAGTATGAGAGGCCATTACTTACAAGAGAGAGTTTAAATCAGCAATGACGATAGTGACCTCTTTCTCCTGAGATCAGATTGTTCTGTGACAATAACTGAAGGATTGTGTGCTGCCTTGCCCTGCAAGGGTTAGAGGCCATAGGCCTAAAGAGAGTACGGAAAGCTTATAACAGATACTCTTGATGTGTTTTATGTTTGTACTGATCATTTCACCTAATCATTTGTGAGGCAAAATTGAAATTAGGAAACTTGGCTTGTAGGTCTGATAATAGACCTACATCATCTATAGTAGATCATAACATCAGCATTGAAGTAGAATGGGAAGTGGTTTGTCTTGAATATAAAGACTACAAGATGTGTTTGAAGTTTTTTTTTGTTTGATGACTGAATGCAGGAATTTTTCTCTGAGCTACATAGCATCCATGTATCTTTCTTAGTTTTTGCAGCCTAGTGTTGCTCAGTTGTCCAAGTGGGGAGAAGTTTTGATACTGTGTCAACCTCATTCATTACTTAGAAGACAGATATGTGACAGTTAGCAATGTTGGGGATCTGTAATCACCATGATTTACTAAGATTTCAGTGCCCAAGGAGACTAAACATGAGCGAGGCCTCATAATACACAACTTTAACTTCAGCTTCTGGGAGGACTGAGGCAGGAATATTGTAACACCACACCCAGCATGGACAGTTGAATAAGAGCCTGTTTCAATGTGGAGTAAATATTTTATGATGTTCCTTCAGTATAATTTACATGACTCCCTTAGTTAAATTTTTAGTACTAAAGAAAACTAAAATAATTCTAATGGAATTGTGCAGTTTTGTAATTTATTTACTTGTCTCACTAGTAGTATATGTTACATTAGCATCTGCTCCTGATGGTGGTCAGCGGTCATGAGTCACTGCTGTGTCAGCAGCTGACACCCAGGGTGAATAGACAGTGGTTACAGTGCACTGTGCTCCATAATCTTCATGAGATATTTAGTACTTTATTATGAATTTGTTTATGTGTTACATAAATATCCTCAAATATAGATGAATATGTATTGAGCAGGTTGGCAGTTATGTTTGATTAATCAGGGTATTCTGTGCATTTTCAATATGGTTTATTTTCAAATTTCTTTGGATTGATCACAATATTTTTGTTTGCTAACTCAGCATCTGTAGACGCATTTCTTAAACTCTGAGTAGAGTCCTTTTTAGAAGATGGCTTTCATCAGATTGTTTCAGGTTTCGAGTGTTGTATTGATCTTTTTGCCAGAGCAGCCCAGCCAGGAGAATAGTGTGAGTACTATTTGGAAAATGGAACAATACTCTGGCGATTTTTGTTTTGGAGGTGTGTTTGTTTTGCTTTGACTTTGTTTTTATTTGGTATTATACTGAGAGCTCTCACGTTGATCATATTCTGTGACTTACCACAAAAAGGTAATAGATCTGGGTATGGTGGCACACACCTATAACTGCAGCACTGGTGAGGCTGAGGCAGAACAGTTGGTGTGAGTTTGAGGCCAGCCGAGGCTCCAAAGTAAGCTTAAACCCAGCATGAATTACACAGTGAAACTGTGTCTCAAAGAGACAAAAAAAAAAAAAAAAGGTAAGAAAGAAGAAAAGAAGGAATAGAATAGAAATTTTCACTAAACACACAGGCTCAGCCGTGTAACCAGTGACACTAGGATGTGCAGGGCTGTAGGGAAGACTTCAGTTCCTAGCTCCAGTTTATGCTGATTCTGGAAACCCTTGCAGCTGTTTTAATCTTCGAACAAAGTCTGCCTTTCTGTACTAGGTTGCTCATTGCTTTAACCCCACTTCCTCTCACATAATGCTCAGGCTGGGGATGAGGAGAAACTTGGCAAGTCTTGTGGTCTGCCCATTTTAGGTACCTTGTTATTCAGGAATTTATGTGTCTACTGCACCTATTAAATTGGTGATTTTTAGATGTTGCTTATTGTGAATATCAGAAAACTTATGCGTGTGTTGCAATTCACTACTCATGATGTAGAGCATGAGGGAGCTTACAGCAAGGATAGAGGTCAAGGATGTTGACAACGTCACGTAACACATAGGACAGCCCATAAAAGAATAAAATATTGGCCCTGTGGAGTAAAAACCAGTGGTCAACTTAAACACCAGCTAAAATGAGTCAGCCTAGTGCTTAGTGTAGATGGTCCACTTGAGGGCTGTTGCCAGTGTAAAAAGGAGACCTGCAGAAGAAGAGTAGTGTTGTGTGCTCTCATAAGGGTGGTGTTGTTTGGAGCTGTTGGTTCTCCTGGAACCAACTTGTCATTCCGGCTTCCTGGATAAGAACTTGGCAGATATCATCAGAGGAACTGGGACCTTGTCACTGAGAATGGCTGCAGTTCACTTTGGGAGAGCTGGTTCTTACTTTGAGTATCACTTCCTGGCTCTGGAGGGAAGATGTGTGCTGTTTAATCTCCAGGAGAAGCTTGTCGTGCTGGTTTCCTGATAAATACTCAGCTGTTCTCATGATTGTAGGAGCTTGGGACCTCACTGTCACTGAGGATGGCTGTGGTACTTTTCAAGCCCTGGTCCTAATTTTGAGCATTGCTTCTTGGCCACAGTGCAGAACCTTTAACACAGATCCTTCACTCTGCTGGCATAGACTTTTCTAGCTTCTACTGCCAACCTTGGGGCTTTCCCAGTGCAGATCCATGCAAAGGACTTGCATGAGTCACTGTCATGGACTCTAGGTTTTCAGCTGGACTCATGTAGGTTATTGCCATGGATCCAGGTCCTTGGCTAGATTTTTCTGAGTCTTTAGCATATGGACAGATTTCCTCCACTTCCTTTGTATTTGACTCCTTGGGTGACCAATGTAAATAATACTATAAAATTATATTGTCTTGTTTCCCTTGTAAACGCTGACTAAAACAGGCCATAAATATCACTAGTGCTCTCCCTGTAGGTGTCTCCTTTCCACACTTGTGACTCTGCTCACCATGACTCTGTTCTACACCATGGCTTCATGTGCTGTGTTCATGCTGTCTATAGACCCTAGAGAATGACGGGTACCATACATGTGCTCTACCACTGCGCTGCACATCCAGCTCATGTACATCCATGTTGTATGTTAGAGAGTTCATCTTGTGTGTTATTAATTCACTCAATATTATTTTCTAGATTTACATCCTTCACTGTATGTGTAATTCTCAACAGGGTCTCCACTCTGTCTCTGCAACAACTTATTTGGTTTTCCACAGTTCTGGGAAAGCAGGCTTGTCTGGTTCTTTCCACTGCTGAAAATGTTGCAAGCACACTCTTTGCTGCCCTAGAAGCAGATGTGAGAAGATGCCATAGAAGCTCAGAGCTCTTTGCTGGTGCACAGAGTCTGTATCCAGTTAAAATCTTAATGGGCTCATGCATCCTTCCACCTGTGGGCTGTACTTCCTATTTCTCATATCCAATCAACATTAGGATTTTCTGATTTGATGTTTCATGTATTTATTGAAAAATTTAATTATGTGTTTTAATTTTTAAAATTATGCCTCAATTTTTGCATTCTTTTTTCATTTTCAGTGTAAGCCCTTCTGTAAAATAACTGCTTTGATCATATTTTCATATTTATAATAAAGAATTTTTTTGATAAAATCTTTTTCTTCTTGGTATTTTATTGTAAGTTGTAAAGGATCAATATACCTTCTCATAATTTGTCCAGCCACATGTCATTTTCATAAAAATTTACTTTCCTGAGCCAAAATCCTAAGTTGCTTTTTGTGTCTTCAAAGTCACCTTAACATTTGTGGCTTTACAATTTGATTTTTGAGGATATCATCACTTCTATAGTTTCTTTCTTTCTTTCTTTCTTTCTTTTTTGGTACTGGGGGTTGAATTCATGACCTTGTGCTTGCCAGGCAGGCGCTTATGCTGCTGAACTAAATTCCCAGCCCCACATCTACAGTTTCTTATACAGTACTTTTTTTTTTTTAAACAGGTTTTACTTTCATATTTTACATACTTTCTGAGCCTCCCTAGAGTGCACATTAAAATATTTTTGATGCAGAAATCACATTCACTTGACAAATCAATGAACAATTTACCACCATTAAGGAATGAATTGTACATTTGATTTATACTGCCAATGCATCAAACTTCAGTATTTTTAAAACAAGTGTATTCTGTGGTAATTCTTAGGAATTTACTGTGTGTACATTTTGTCTGTGTTTCAGGCATAAGTAATTCCAAGGGCAGCGCATGTTGCAAATAGTAGGAAAGAATACTTTTGTTTCCTTACACTTGAGATTTGAGTATAAAACTGTGTCCTTTATTTTTTTAAGAGAATAAAAAGTACAGAACTTCAAATCAAGAGGATAGGAAATTAACAATGGATATTAAATTGTATATTGTTATTCAAAGTAGTTGCTCAAATTAAGGAAACATAAACTTCAAGTTTTTATAGGTAAATGGATGCAACTGGGGACCATGCTCATAACTAAAGTAAATCAGACTCACCAGACTCATGTGTGAACGCTGTATTGTCTCCTTAGTGTTAGAAATTGAGAGTAAATACAATTCAAAAGGTACAGTAGATATTGTGAAAGGAAAGAACAACTGGGTAAGGGAAGGGAGAAAACAAGGAAGGGAAAAGAATATATATATATATGCATGCGTGTGTGTATGCGCGCGCGCTAAGGTAACTGTGCTATTAATTCTATTACTTCATTAAAAGGAAATAGTTACTGCCTGTAGTGTGTCCTTTGTTTTTCTGAAGGAATTCTAGTAGTTGTTGTTAAATTTAGCATTGCTTTACTTCTATTGTACTGTTGTATTAGCATGCAGTTTAACATTTGCTAGCATACTGCATCATCACATCAGAGTCTGTACATGATTCTCCTGATAGATCATCTTCTCCAATTTTGTTTCTGTCTTTTCTCTTTGCATATGTTGCACATGTTTAAAAGTTTGGATTTTGAAGATTTTTTGGTAATAGTATACAATAATTTTACAAGTAATTCTTAAGCTGAGTGGCCTGTGAGATCATTTCTAGGTGGCAATACGGTCCTTGATTTACAGTGACGAGTGAGGAGGTGTTTTCATGACCTAGACAACATACTGGCAGAGACTGAGTGAAACACCAGGTGGGAGGACCCAGCTGAGTCCTTTCAAGGCAGATTTCAGAAGTGTTTGTAAAAATTTTAAGCAAGTTCAGTCTTATAATGAGATATATTTTTGGTGATGTAGTTTGTCTCTAAAATGTTCATTATATCCGTTTGGCATAGGGACCTTCTTGTGTTTTCAGTTCTATTAATAAAATATTTTTTGCTATTTTCACTGACAATCACCCCAACAGTGGTTCTTAAATACCAGCATTTTAGTTTTTTGTGTACTGACCCTGAGATAAATTGCTTGGGAGCCACCTTTACTTATACTTAGTAGTCTGATTGTGTATCGTGTAACTTCACTGTAATGGCATAGTTTCAGTGAGTATTAAAACTGTGAGAAACATTATTTCTTTTTTCCAGTTGATCTTGCATTTGACAACAGTCTCCATATTATTGTTCTTAAGATTCGCATCTTGATTCTTCTATATTTATGCAAAGAGTTTATCTCTTTAATTTCAATCTTTTTGTCACTTTTTGTCTATCTTTATCTTGCCTGTGTTCTGTGGTAACACATGAATTTTTGTTTTAAATGACAGCACAGTGGAGATGATGAATATCCTTAACTTAGCTCTAATTTTAAAACAATTCATAAACAATCTCATTGTTTGTGACATTTGCTCATTTTCTGGTAAATATGCTTTCTCGTTAATCATGTTAATCACTATAGAGCATCAACTGATGACTCTCCTTGAATAAAGGGCAGTTAGCTTCACTTTGGCTAAACCTGGCTCTGTTTCCATGTACTGATATATACAGAGTTAGCTAATCTATTTCCTTTTCCCTTCAGTTGACTCTAAGCAATGTAAGGAGGGCTAGCTGAAGTACTGATGGGTAATTTTTGAATCTAGGCATAGTTGCTATTTCCCAGCCTCTGTGTCTCTCTAAATGGATGCAGGATGCAGAGCCAGACTGAGTTTAAGCCTCTAGGTAATTTCAGTAACTATGACTTTCAGTAACTCTACACAACCTCAGCAACAGTTGTTAGGAACAGGCTGTAGTCCATTAGTGACATTTTATTGTGATATAACAAAACATTTGCCTCGTGACTGATGCCAAGCATGAATTTATAACTATAAATATGGCATTTGTTTTACTCTAAGAAGTTGCAGGTTTTGTTCAATTTTCAATATGAAAAAGCAGTCATAAGCAATGAGATTGCTTAAATGTGTTTCTTTTTATTTTAAATAGAAAGAAAATTGTACAAAACAACCTATCACAGAATCTGGAAAGAGAGGGGACAGGAAGCGTAGTTTGTTGCTGGGGACTGATGGAGGAAATGGGGTTCTCTGAAGCTGTGGGGGAGGCAGGCAAGTGAACAGTGACATTTGGGTCAGCATCAGAATCGATTGTGGACTAGTTTATCTTTGTAAATAAAATTCCAGGTAAGCTTTATTTTCATTTATATGTCTTATAATTGTTACATTTGAAAATTTTTTCATATTTTCACTTACAAATTGAAGGTCAATGTATTTATATTTTGAAACTTGAATCTTTGGAACATTTATAATTTTAGATGGTAAAACCAGCATATTACTTTAAATTTCCACCATATTTTTAAGTATAGTTGAGTCTTTATAGAAGTTTCATTCATTTATTTCATTTTCTATTTTCTTTGTTGACTTTCTAATACTATCTATAGTTCTGATTTTTCCCCTCTTTGTTTCCATTTCATTTTCTATGGTTCTGTTTTCTATTATCTCCTAAGATGCTCAGGAGAATTGCATTCAAGTATTGTCTAATTTTGCAGTGTAAATCATATGTATTTACAACTCACTTAGGCCCCAGTTTGAAGTGTGCTATTGTTCAGACTCAGTCCTGCACCGTATGACAGTCACAGTGTTTCCTCTCCTGTGCACGATTCATGCCACTCGTGTTCTTTATTTATTTATTTTTTTGTCTTTTTCTTTTTTATCGGTATCAGGGATCGAACTCACGACTGCCTGCTTGCAAGGCAGGTGCTTATGCCACAGAGCTAAATCCCCTGCCCCGCCACTCGTGTTCTTGATCAGTAATTCTAACAATCTAGATTGCTATTGTTGTCAGTTTGAATTTAATTTCTTGATTATAAAAAGAATCTATAGGAATACATTCATGTCATTTATTATTCTCTCCACTTGTATAACTTCTGCGTTATTTTTAATGTCTAAATCTTTACTGGTGCTTTCTACAAATACAATTTTGTTGCCTTAATGTTCTTGGTCTCCGGTTGCCCCCACCAGTTTCTGCATAACTAACATAGTTGCCTGGTTGTCTTTATGTAATTGCTCACTGTTTTTTCAGAACTATTTTGCTACATATGTTTGACTCCATCCTGAGCCATATTTTCCTCTCATTTGTGGATTTCTTGCTGTTGCATATGGCTCATGAGTGAATACCTCATTAGTCTCGTGAGGCAAACGTCAAAATCATAGCGTCCTTGATTAGTGTTTAGAAAGTAAGAGTGAAGTTGCTGGAATTGGACGGTTCTCTTCCTGGAAAGCCTTTGTGTGTAGAAACATCCCAGGGGTTCAGGCTTTGCAAAATATATTTTTTTCCAGTCAGAACTTATTTAATCAACAGAATTTTAAATATGACTCTTTATTCTCAAATAATGAAACTTTTTTTCTGATACTCATTATCTGAACAGGCAGTGTTTCATGTGGTAACACTGAGTCATTTTCAGATCTTCCACAGTAGCCTCTGGGGAGTTTCCTTCTTAAACTCCCCTCATTCCTGTTCATCGGGACTCTGACAGTTTGCCTGCCTTTCTTCTGCTCTTGGTTTCCTGTCAAAGGAAATTTCACTTCTGTCAATCCGCATCCTCTTTTTTTCAGTTTGGAAACAATGAACGGATTTCATCTTGAAGGACTTTGGATGTCAGTTTGTTGCCATTTTTGCCATTTAGAAGGTAACAATGGTTTGTTCACCATTCCATCTAACTGGAATGCGTAATGTGTTAGTTGATCATTTGATATTGAAGGAAAGTAATGCTTTGCACTCCTTTCCTGTGTTTCCCATTTGAAAGCAATATAATCACTCCATTGGATGAGTGTGCAGACCCAGCCTCCCCATCCTCACAGTGTGTGGGACAGGATGGGGCCAAGAGAACCTGCCCAGCAGCTCTGGGGAGGCGCAAGTTGGGGAGCATGTGGGTGAGTGAGTTCCCATTCACCCCCGTCCTCTTTCCACTGGTGTTGGGTTTGTGCTGCCCATGTCATGATGCTGGTCTTCTGGAACGACGCTGACCCCCAGTCCTGCCCGTGGCTAACCTTGTCAGCTGCCCACAGTACAGATGTAAGCCCTGAGGCTGCCTCTGTCACATGGGCCCTGTGATGTCAGAAAACATGCAAGAGCTATGAGTGTATTCAACAGTGACCCGTTCAAAATGAAAATGAGAAGTTGCAAGTATTTTTAAATGTACGAATATGATGTATATGATCCTCAGTGACCCAGGGTGTTTTACTTTACTGTAAACATAATGTCTTCAGGGAAACTAGTTTCACAATTTAAAATTGTGAGCCATACACAGTGGCACACGCTGCTAAGCCCAGCACGTTAGAGGTGGAGGCAGGAGGACTGTCAGGAGTTCAAGGTGAGCCTAGGTTACGTAGTGAGTTGTACAAGGGAGGTTTGAGACTATAGAATTCCTATGTGGTAGAGCAGCAGCAGCTCTCAAAAGTGGGTCAGATGTAGTTAGGACAGCTTCTCCCTCTTCCTCAAAGACCACAACCCCTTCTGCCCATATCACAGACTCTGTCCTGAGCACCTGAGGCCGGACACACCCAGGAGTAGCTCCAGTAAATCGTGAGTTCTGAGTGTTACGTTAGGACCTGCCAACGCCTAACAACAAAACTCTAAGTCTCTCAGCTTGCATTTTAAATATATTCTAGGTTATTTTGTCAAGTGTGCTTGATAAAAAAGTAGAATTCCTTTTCTGTTATATATAATCATTAAGTTTCAGGGACATGATATCAAACTTTAAACAGTCACTGCATAATTAAAGCCAATTAGGTCTTATTCCTGCTACTGTTGCTGAAATAAGTTGTGGCATTGTTGACTTTCATAAAAATTTCTAGCCAAATTGCTTACTAGGACACCCTGCATCTCTCTGTTTAGGCACCAAAGTTTGTATTCACTTTAAAATGAGAAGGGAAGCGTCTTTGGGGGTTTCAGTAACACAGTTCTTAGCAGTCAAACGTGAAAAGTGAAGCCTGTGAAGCTATGCAAAATAGAAAGTGAGGAGGAGCCGAGAAACTGAGTGACTCTGTCCATTCGCTGCAAATGAGAATCTCGGAAGCTTCAGTTGAAGCACATTTACATGTCACCTGGAAAGATATTCAAGTAATTGACATCTTTGCCCAAGGGGAAAGTCCGTGATACTGAACTTTCTCTGACATATACCAAAATCTGCAGTAGCACAAATATTGAGGACAAAGAACTGCAACCAAACCCTCCCCACACGCAGTCAGTAGCGTGCAGGGTCACAGGTCTGCAGCAGCAGCGAGCCTGAGTCCACGCAGAGCTTACGGTGGATTTGACAGTGTGTTGATATTCTCTTGCTGTATCAGTGAATTACACAGTGTCCTGTCTGTTCTTGCTAGCACTTTCTCAGCAAAATGGATGTTTTCTTAGTATTTCAATGAATGCTGATATGCTTATACGGATTTTAAAATGATCAGGAAGTCTCTGTGATTTTTGTGAATTAAGGTTGAGATCTAAATGATTTAGAGTGATTCCTTCAAAAAAAATTTTTTTTTGATGAGAATAACTTACTGTCTTACTGAACATGGTTTTAGTGATTCTAAGACCATGAGAAACAAAGTGGCTTTTTTCCAGTTGATCTTATGTTTGGCAGCATGATTCTCTTGTTATTTTCCTAAAATAATACATCTTGATTCTTAAATCATCTATGAAAATTGATTTTCTCCTTCACTTCAATGCTCATGTCATTAATTTTTGTTTATTATCTTATAACACCATTAGTTTTTACCTCACATTACTGCATAGTGGAGAGAGCGAACATTTCTATTTCTAATTTTAACATAATATCTACACAGTGCCTTCAGGGACACATGAATAGTTGTGTGCTCCATGTGTTTTATCTAGGTATGAAATTTCATTTAATATTTTTCTTCTTTGGAAACTTTTAAGACACAATGAATGTTAATTGAATTTTAGAAAATCTGTTTATGCCAAGATTGAAATAATCAGATGAGGTTTTTAATGATTTTTGTGATGCATTTTATAATAGGTTTCTTATATTGAGACACCATTTGATCAGATAAATACCACCTTCCTGTAATGTAGTTTGTGTGTGTGTGTGTGTATTACTATAGATTAACCCTGGCATATGACAGCCTAGGCACCCATGTCATAAGTTGACTACCTGCAAGCAAGAGAAATAATTCTCTATTGCCAACTGCTATTTGAATAGGTAATGATTTGTTGTATAGTGAAAATCTAACTGTCTAGGTGAAGTGTGTCTATAATTCCCTTTCCTTACACACACCACATCTGAGTTCAATATTGGATAAATCTGGGGCTGGGGTTTTAGCTCAGTGGCATAAGCACCTGCCTTGCAAGCAGGCAGTCGTGAGTTTGATCCCCGGTACCGATAAAAAGGAAAAAGACAAAAACAATATTGGATAAATATGATAAACTAGCATTTTCTAAACTTTTTTTTCTTGATTAACATACATCTGAGACCATGAATATGTCTTACCTTTATTGTGATCTTTTAAAATATAATAATTAAATATAAAATATATAAAATTTAATATAATAAAATATAACAAATACAGACATCATGGGAGTTGGCAGATACACATTGCAGATTGCGTAAAATGGAATCTTGAGCAATATATTAATAGTTTCCAGGAACTACTTGGAAACTCTTTGCGAGATGAATATATGAAGTTTTGAACTGATACTATAATTGTTTGATGATGTCTTTGACTTTTCCAGTCTTCCCCTTCTTTCAGAACCTGATTTGAAAATCTCTGTGTTTGTAATCATGTATGTATCTAAAGGGTAAAATTTAATCCTAATTTTGTTTCATTTTTAGATCTTTTAATATATTATGGAGGATGTCAAAGATGTAAGATCTAGCCAATTGCTCAGTAGCACACAATTAAGTTGCCATTTGAGCTGTGCCACAGCGTAAGGTTCACCATTGTGTCTCCTGGTTTGGATTCCAGCAGGCACAAGAGCCACACCTGTTCAGAACGGTGGCACCTGACCCCAGTGTGTTCTCTTTGGCTTGCTAGCTAGCCTTCCTATTGCACCTGCTGCTGTACTGTTACAGCACTGGGGAGTCTAACGAGGACGCTTTCTGGAGTGAATTCCTACCACACACATCCATGTACCTGCTGTCTGCTTTCTCCATCTCTAAATTTATGCTCAGTGTTGCAATCAAACATTTTCTCCCTGCCGTACCTGCATTGCCGTATGACATGTGTGACACATAATCACCTATTCTTCAATTTTTGCTGCACTCAACCCCTCTTCATGGCTGTGGGATCAGTACACTATGTGCACATTTTCATGCTCCAAGTTACATTATGTACAGCCTGTATGTATGTATATGTTTGTATTTAAAGAGACTTAGAAGCTCTTGGGACATAATCTTAGGTATGGTCCAGCACAGTATTTCATGTGTGTTCTCATTGTTCCTGTGTGTGACGGGCCACTGAGAATAGCCACAAAAAGTATATTCCTTGTGCACATATCAAATGCCATCATGTGTCAGTTAGCAGTGCTTCAAGGGAGTAATGCATCTCAGACTCAGTAAGGTGCAGACATATCACAGTTCTATCTTGTGAACCGGAGGAACTTCTCATGTCAGTCAGTAGGCACAGAGCAGACAGGGACTCTATCCAACTGAGATGATAGAAGCACTAACGCTCAGGGAGGAGGTGGACAACTGACACTTGTCTGATGCTTTTTAAACATGCAATTTTTCAAAATGGCTTTGTTCTGCCCACTCTTCTAAGAAGTAGGAAACAAATTTTCTCTGATTATCAGAGAGCCCACCAGACCTGGTGGATGTAAAACACCAAATTTTAAAACATGGATGACCTGGTCCAGGAGATTTTACCTCTCAAACTCCTCGTATCCTTATTCACTGGGACATGTCATATATTTCAATCTTTATCCTATCCATGAGTTACTTAACAGCAATTTACACCTCTGTAGGTTTCCTCTTTGTGTTATAGTAGCCTGTAAGGATTGTGGATTTTAATTCATCTTGCTGTTTGCTATTGAGAATGAAGCATTCCTTCTTTGTCTTTTCAGGTGAGCTAGAAAGTAGAAATGCGTAAGTTCACTTTTTGATTTCTAGTAACAAATATTTAACCTTCAACACTCATTCCTTTGTGTCCCACTTGAGTATGATCTGATCAGAAATCTAGGTGCTCAAAACTTTGGGCCTGACAGGTATTTTGACAGTCTAAAACTCTGCTTGTAGAGTGAGTTTTCTACTATTCTGCAACCTCTCAGGCCAGCTCCTGTGGAGGACCACATGGAGGACTCTTGAAACAGGAGTATTTGTCTCCATTTTGGCTACACCTGGCCCTGTATCCGTGTACTGATATAGAAGAGCTGGCTAGAACTTTTCCTCATACTCTCGGTTGACTTTAAATAATACAAATCAGTCTTTCTGAAGTAATGTTTTTGTGTAGTCTTTGAAGCAAGTTGACAGGTCATTTCCCCCATGGTGTAATTCCTCTAAAACACATATGAGCCAGGCAGGAGGGAGACCCCCTTCCATGTGTCTGACTGGAACTGAGCCTCAAAGTAAGAGGCTCTGATCTTCTAGGGCATAAAAGTTACACATCACAGCTGAAGAATGTCCCCAAAATACTAGATACCACTTCAGATTGTGTTATGCAGATGACTCTGCCTGCTTGTCCCTCTCTCTGCTTACTGCAGAGGTGATCTCAGGCCTCTCACCGTGCCCAGCTCATGGTGCTCATGTACTTCCAGCCACTCTCAGTCTTTCATCCCCGAGTCACCCCCTTTTGCCAGAATTGGTAAAAACCTGGTTTTGGCCTTGGATCAAGACTTTGTTCAGGTTAAAGATCATACTAGCTGGAATTAGGACTCCCTGGGCCCCCCACAAATACAGTGTACTTCAGTGTCTTTGTTCTCCTCATGGTTACATTGGAAGTGGTAGATTGGAATTAAATTACTAGAATTCTAGTAACTTTTCCATCGGGTTAGAAATATAAACTCCCTGAACTGTGATGAGGTCTGGGAAGGGCTCTCCATAGCTTCTTTCACTCAGTACACTTTACACATGATTGAGAGTCCTACCCTAATCTACTAGAATCCTCAGGTGAGTGAGTAATGTTCTTCATAGTTTTCTGCAACCTAATTCACATGTGTGACCATGAAAGTCACTTCTCTCAAGGACACATAGGATATTGCAGCACAAGTAAGAAGTTTATTCATTCATTAGTTTAATATCTGCCTTGTCCTTCTCTGATGTTTTATTCTAACCTCCTCCTGGTGTCCATTGTGCAGCTTGTGCACTGCTTGCTGCTTGCTGGGTGTCTGCAGATCTCACATTTGCAAATGTACTGCTTTGTTAGCTGTGCTCAGACTGTAAATTACCTCTCATTTTCCCATGTTAGAAAGTATCAAAGCAAGGATAAATTTCTTCATGTGGTAATTTAATGTTTATATATTTTTCAATTAAAATTATTCTCAAAAAAAAACTATGGTGAGTTTAACAATCATACCAATTTATTTATCATGGGAACCTTCAGAATGTTTTACAACTGAGCTTTGGGCAGTGTTAAGAGCATCCACTGTAGATCTTGTTAGGCTCATCTTTGTCTTCCCAATGGAAAATACTGTAATCTTTACTGTGCCATTGCTTATGGATTCACTAAATGTGTAGTTGGCACTTTAAGTGTCACTAACAGTTTAATTTTATTTTTACCACTTTGCAATAGTCAGTAAATGAGTTCTATAGTAATTACATAGAAAATCATTGTATTACAGCAGAAATTGTTCCTCCCAGTTGCCAAATTAATAGTTTCTATTCCAGATCCTGTTTCCGTCTCTTGGAAATGTCTGGTCACTGAGATTCATAGCTGGTCACTATGGTGCACATTGGTCCCCAGTGATGCACTATGATCCCCAATTGACAAGACATTCTGCCTCTGTACTTCCTACTTGATTCTGTCATATATTCAAGAGGCCACCAGAGATCAGGGCCTGATATTTTGGAACTGATATTTGTCAGTGCCTGTCACATAAATAAATCTACCTACAAATCCTGGGGGTTGTTTTGGTATTTCTGCCTATGGTTGCATCTGGTGCAGTAGCTGGGAAGACCAGTCATGCTGTGGATGGAGCAAGGACATTCCAGGTCTTGATGGAAAGGTGCACACTCAAGACTTCTGGAGTCCTCTCAGATCTGGAGAAGGATTCTTGGCTCTCCACTCAAATGGCTCACATCAGACCCCAAAGGGAGGAGGACACAATCTGCCTGTCTGTCAGTCTGTCTCTCTGACCGCCTGCCTGCTTGATTCTGATACTACCCCCAGTTAGTCTGTAAGTCACTCTCGCTCAGTTTAAGCAGAAGAACAGCTTGATTAACTCCCTTTAGTAAGGCCACCCTCAAGGGAAGGTGGGTAGGAATATGTAACCTCTGAGCACCTGCTGAATGATCATGTGAGTGGAATGGAAGTGTAAGCAATAGGCTGCTCTATAGTATGAGCCATAGATTGCTCTGTCTGTGCACTAAGATTGGGGAACACTGATTGCAGAGGCTGATTGGACCCCCACCTGTGGTTCTGTGGTGATTGACATATGGCTTAACAGTGAGCTCACAGCCCCCTAAGTTGAGTTGCACTAAGTCTCCGTGAGAGGCATGGTCTGGCAGACATCTGAATGGTCTCTCAGAGGGGCAACCACCCTTAGCCTGCTGCAATATCATTCAAAGATACACAACATACACCATAGGGAGATGGAATGGCAACTAATTAGTTAAAACTCACAGTCTCTCATTGCAAGACACAGGGCTTTTATGGAGTTAAAAATAAAACCAACCTGCTACTTGAATCTCAAAGAAAAAAATTGATAATAGCCCATTCTTCCTGAGAACTCCACATTGGCACCCTTGCAAGCCACTGCAGTTGGATACCCTGCTCAAAAGTTATCTACTTCCAGCCAACCGAACCAGTTCCAGTTTACTGACTGCATTTTGCCACACAGGTTCCCTGGAGACATGCCTAGCCTGGTCAGATGGCATCATCTAACAGCCATCCAAGGCGACTCTTAACAATTCCTTCTGTGTTACACATTTTGACTGAGGGAAATAAGACTGTCAGCCCTGACAAATGAGTTGCTCCTTATCAAGCCTAAATAGATAGAATATACTGAACTCTATCAAATTGGGTCCCAGAAAACCCATAGTCATTCCAAAAGGTGAGGGGAAACTAGTGAGTTTCCTGGTAGACAGTGGGACAGAACTCTCCGTCTTTAAAGGTTCCTCTGTCAGAAAGCATCCGTCACTGGAGTAACTGGGCTCTTGCTTCTTGCCCCTTCTGCCTGGCACAAACTTGAAGCTGGGAGGATGTATCCTTTGCACCAAGCTAGTCAGCCTCCCTCTCATTTAACCCTGCACTTTCAACTTTGAATTGTTTCGCAAGAATAGATAGTGCCTGCATTAGCCTGAGGCAGATAACTATAACCCTGAAGTTGTGAAAACTCTCCCCACAGAGATAGGAACTGAAGACTCACGACCATGCCTTGCCATCAGCCATGTCACCTCACTATTATCCCCATTGCTGTCAGATGTCATGGGAACAATAACTGGACTCTAACTATGCTTCAGTATGATAAACTTAATCACCTTGTGCAAATTTCCATTCCTGAACAATGCATCCATCACCTTAGACCCCAGTTCCTGACCTATACACCCTTTTAGGATGTTGTAGAATTATAAGATGCTTTCCTCTGCTTGTGACTTGCTCCCATAAGCGCCTTGGAAAATCCTGAGATAAAAGGCCAGCTCTGTTAGACTCAATTGCCATAAAGGATTAAAACTCTCCTACCTTGGCTCTATACCTGTGTCCTGCACAACAGTAAAGCCATTGTACTCGTCAAAAGAAGCCCACAAAGCTGACTGAGAGGCTCTCAGATTCAGAACCAACCAGAAAGTTTTTATCTTGTATTGCCAATAGACCTTCCTCCTGCTTGCATTCATCACCCCAAGCTGTCGGCCGGCTGTAACACCACCACCAGCTCTGTCTCCTGCACCACAGTCTCCTGCTCTGCTTTCAGCAATTCCTTCTGCCTGTTTAGTACTCGGAATATTACCTATTTTAGATGGCTTCAAGCCTGGCTGAAGTCAAAAGACCCTGCCACTGTGATGTCTGGATGAAAACTCCTTCTCCAACTTTGTGCAATGTGACAAAGGATGAAGCCTAGATCAGTATTCACTGCTTTCCTGGCTGACTTCAAAGAAGGAGGCAAGGAGCCAGTAAATATGTCTAAAGTTACTGAAGTTACCCACTGAAATCTCCACTGGAAAGAACTCTGCCAAAGCAGATCCTGTGGGATTGATGGCAGTTTGTCAAACATGGGTTCCTGTGCGTGCTTGAGTGCCCTGTACTTCTCCTAGGATGTGACAAGCCTCCCTCAGACTTGGTTCTACTGTCCCAGACTTGTTGACTCTGACTGTATCCCAGGAAGAGCAATGCACCCACCAGCCTTAAATGACTGACATTCATAAACCTGAGATTTCAAAAAGACATTTCTCTGAATTCTCAGTTTATCTTTCCCTTTTCAAGAGGTAAATCAGGTATTGTACAAGGGATATGAAGATGAAATTGTTTCTCCCTGTCTGCTACATTACACATACTGTGATTTGTGCTCCTTTGTGACACAAGAGCTCTATAATGAGTCAGTATTGCCTTATGTCCTGTATCTACATGTTCTGCCAAAGCTTCATGCACTCTCAGCTGGGGAATTTCGGACTTGGCAGGATCTACGGTGTGATGCTGGCCTTTGATACACAGTGCTAGATTAAAGCTGTGAGTCCTGCTACTGTGGGTAAAATGTAAGGACAGAAAGAGGTTGCTGTCGTTTGTTTCATACTGCTTACTACTTATGCAGCCTTCTGTCTGCCATGGGCTCTTTCTCCTCTGTGATGCCCTCTGTGCCACGCCATCCTATGTTGGAGCCTGTCAGGCACTGAAATTTCTGTAAACATGAACCCAGATAACCCTTACCTACCTTAATTTTAAGTGGTGAGTATTTTAGCAGTGACAAAAAAGTTAACTAAGATATATTCTATCATACATGTCAGCCCATTGAAGATTTTTAGTCTGTCATTCTTTCAAATAAGTAGTATCCTTCAAAATGGATTTTGAAACTCTTTATCTTAAAGAAGTTGTTCACATTGCATGTATGTTTGGTACTGAAAAGATTTTTTCTTTGATTATGTCATTTATTATTAGTGCATGTTAAGTTTTCAAAGTGTTGGTAGTCAGTATATTTCATGTTTATTTTTATCATATCCATCTCCCATTTTCCCCTCTTAGGCCACTTTTCAGGTCACTGAGCCATAGGATAAAAAGGCTTCCTTAGTCTAAGTTCACAGTTCTCAGATGCTCTCCAATAAAAAGGGTAATTGTTTTCATTCTCTCTCCAAATTAGAATTCATACATCTGCTTAGTATCTAAGCCTTTGTCAATGAAAGCAGCTTGAAGTTTTAAAATGTTGTTTAAATAAAATTAGAGAAGAAAACAATCAATCCCCCAAATAACAAGCTGAAAAAAAAGATATTTTCTTTTGTATTTTATTTACTCCTTTAGCGTAATTCATCAGATAGTGTTCTATTTTTGCACTTGGATTCTGATTTATAGGATCCTTCCATAACCATGCTTTAGTGCCTTTATACAAGTATATCCTAGTTTAACCAGCAAGAGAAGCAGTGCTCCCTTTCAACTGTTGGGTTAGCACTAAATTCCAGTGTTGCATCAAATTTCCTGTATGACAAGTGCAAATGGATAGAGAGTAACAGTTTGATGAGCAAGACATAAGAAAATATTTGGAAAACTGTATATTTGCTTTATGAGTAGAGCTGAAAATGTTCATGCTTGTATCTTACTCTTCTTGAAAATATTTTTTGATGATATAGGAAGCAGTGACCTTCAGTGATGTGGCTGTGAACTTCACCAGGGAGGAGTGGGCTTTGCTGGATCCATCCCAAAAGAAGCTCTACAGAGATATGATGCTGGAAACCTTTAGGAACCTGGCTACCATAGGTAAGGAGGATATAATTTTGTCATTCATGCAGTTGGAGAACATTGGCTGGTGCTCACCAGTGTGGTTTGCTTAATGGGAAAATGGAAACAGTAGAAAGCATCTTCCAGGCATAGTCACATTGTAGTGTGAATGGAATTAGATTCGACTGATCTAAGTGTAGTAAGTCATCATTTTTCTGTTTCTGCACCTTAGGAGGGATGTCAGATGACCAGCAAATTGAAGGCGAATACAAAAATTGCAAGAAACATCTATGGTAATTTGTATTCAGAGAAGAAATTCCCTCAGATGTCAGAATAGTAAATCCAAGCACATTACACACAAAAAAGACCATGTTCAAACTTCTTTAATCGGTATATCCAGTCAGTGGATATACCGATTGAATATGTCTGATGTTAACAATTGAGTATTTGAAGTATTTCAATATCTGAAATATAAGTGGTACTCATGCCAAAATAGACATTTTATTTTATCCATCTCTACTTCTTTTTGAGACAGGATCTCACAGGGTAGCCTAGGTTGGCCTCAAACTCACAGTGATCCTCCTGCTTCAATCTCCTGAGTGCTGGATTACAGCCATACACCACCACACCCAGCCATTCCCACTATAGTTTTACTACATACATTCCTCAAGATGTTAATGTAAACATATTAAAAGCACATTTGTAGGGCCAGGGATTTAGCTCAGTGGCATAAGCACCTACCTGGCAAGCATGAGGTCATGAGTTCAATCTCTGATATCACCCCCCCACAAAAAAAACCCCCACATATTTGTAGCTGCACAATGTAGAAAAGCTAACCTCTGGAATAAGCTTAAATGTCAATTTACACATGAGTTGATTAAAGAAAAATGGAATGGCCTGGGCATAAATGACATGCTTGTAATCCTAGTATTCTAGGAAGCTGAAGCAGGAAGATCGTGTATTCGTGCTCTCCCTGGCATCCTAATGATTGATGCGACCATTTCAAAACAAATATAGTAAAACCCATGCATGTATTTTAGTGCTAAAACCCTGAGTTCAATTTCCAGCCTAAAAATCCTATGATGTGTGCCCATAATATTCATCCACAAAAGAATGAAGTGATGGCATTTGATGAAATATGGATGTATCTAGAACCTACAATATTAGATTAAATAAACCAGACAGAAATTTCAGTATCACAAGATGCATTTTGTATGAGAATCCCACAACATTAATTAAGGAGTAAATAGAGGAGAGATGGAGGGAAAGGCAGAGGTAGACATTTTGGAATTGGCAAACAGGCTCAGTGGAAGGAGAGGGGATGGAGTCATGAAGGAAAAGTTGTCAGAAATCATCAGTAGATGGAACATATTTCATTAAGATGAGTTTTCTCAAAATTAAATTAAGTATTGTGTATTGCAAACGGGTTGATTACAGACTCCCAAGTGAATCCTGCTGTTGGGGTAAAAGCTGTGTCCAAGCAATCATGCAAAGTATACAATAAGTGGAAGACTAAATATTTTTTTTTCTTTTTTTATCGGTACCAGGGATCGAACTCATGACTGCCTGCTTGCAAGGCAGGCGCTTATGCCGCTGAGCTAAATCCCCAGCCCCTAGACTAAATATTTTTAAGGGCACCAAAGCAGATCTCCTCATTGTGAATCATTGCTAAAAGACACTATTAAATGTGACTTATTGTTTTGGTGCTCTGTCTTTTTACAGAAGCGAAGAGGTAGAACAATCCTGTCAATATAAGTTATGGTATCAACATGGCAATATGGTTTCTCAGACTCCAGATACAAATGTGCTTATGGCAGTAGTTTCAATACACCCAGGTGAATGCTTCTCCAGAAGGCCCCTGTTTGGTCATTCATCAGCAGATGGACCCTTCATGGATAACACTGTACTGAAACTGTATGAGCAGCAGGAATTTCAAGAGAAGCAGTCTAACTATGATGAATATGGCAAGTCACTCACGAAACTCAAGTCTTTTCAGAAATATGCAAAGGTGACTCTTGAGGAGAAACTCCATGAATATATGCCATGTGCAAATTATTGCTCTAATTACACTAAAAATATTACCATTTTGGAGAAGCCAGATGTCAAATCATTCATTATACTCAGTGATGATCAAATTGGGAAAAGACATCATAGAAAAGTGAGTATGTACACATGTGTACCATGGGGAAAAGATTTTAACACTCACTATGATATTCAGACAGATGAAACAGCTCACTCTGGAGATAAAACCCATGTAGATAAATACTATAGAAAATCTTTCACTAACAATTCCATGGATAATCATAAAAGAACTAGCAATGGGGAGAAGCTCTGTGTATGTAAGCAATTCGGGGAAGCTTTCAGAAGTGAACATCATTGTCAAATACATGGGGAGAAAGCCTATGCATGTATGCAGTGTGGCAAAGCTTTGAGAACAAGTGGTGTTTGCCAAAATCAGGAACAGACTCACACTGTGGAGAAACCATATGTACATAAGCAATGTGGGAAAGGTTTCAGCAGAAAACATCACTGGCAAATACATGAAAGGACTCACACTGGGAAGAAATTCACATCAGTGTTTATTATGTGGAAAAACTATAGTCATTTTGGTTTATTTCATGTGGCAAATAGTATTGTGAGAAGTAATTAATATAAAGGTTGTGCACAAGTTATCAGTTGTCCTTCATGCAATAATAATCATTGAATTAAACTTTCCTTATGCAGAAGAGAGTGCAGCCAGACAACGCCAAGCAACCAAGCTGAGCTGGCCGCATTTTATCCCTGAAGCACACTGTCATCACACCATCGGTGGGGGTGGACCTTGTGATCTAACAAAATTCGGTACTTTGATGAGGTCATGGCGGCCGTGCAGACTGCATTCTGGGTCTGGAAAGCCCATAGATGAAAGTTTTATGGCAGGTGGGCAGGCTCATAGCCCTGTGTACCAAGTTTTCAAACCATTGTGAAACAAGTGTACGTACGTATTATAACAAAAGGGTTTCCATGAATAAGGGTTGCTATAAAGTGGACTTATTTATTTCCTTTTTCAGAAAAGACTGCCCATTTCCACATTCACAATACACTAACATTCCCACCATTTTTCTGAGCATTCTAACCTCACTGGAAGGCCTCATTTAAACATTGTTTATAAAGAATACTTTATTTAGCTACCTTAAGCATAAGGCACATGGCTAGGGGGGGATGCCTGACATAGAGTTGAGAAATAAGCCATAATAATGAGAAATAAAGTAAGAGGATGCAGTGAACTATAGATAGAACAAGACTGAATTCCCAAGGAAACACGGAATGCAGCTTTCCCTACTAGGAGCTGCATCCACTCCCTGCTGAGCTCCCCAGTTTCCAGGAACTGCAAGGGCAAAATAACTCTTCCTCTAAAATCTAAGTTTCCTCTAAACCTTACACAGGAGGAAAATATGTTTGACTGCCTGAGTTTCAAGTGGTCATTTTACATACACAGAGTCACCTGTGAGAGGTGGGCATTAAACCGAGTAATTACTGTGAGCTGGATGTCTCCAATTAGCTCTGGATTGAGCAGCCACTTGGCCACCCACTCAGGATGATTCCAAGAATCAGGGTGGTATTCTTATTTACAGTGAAAACTCTCCTAATGTAGCGAAAGGTGAGGCCTAGTGGGTGGGTTACATAAGGGACTGAGCTCTGAAGAAAGGAGAGGAGATGTGGCCTGTGACACAGTAAACACTCGTGCTGACAGCCTGCGATTTCATTCTTCTTGTGTCTGTGTCAGCCATGTCCTGCTTCTGTAAGCTCCCTCTTCAGTAGGTAATTTCCCCAAAATGAGTTGGGAAACTAGTTTCTGGGAAATTCTCCTGTAGCCCATCAAGTCAGATCCCTAGCAATCAGTGCCATAACCAGTCACAAAGTGACCCTCCGAAGGGGTGAAGATAGGGCACCCACACCCCAAAACGGTAAACTACCCCTGCGTTGTGACTCAGCTCCTCTCCTGAAGTGTCTGCATTGCTTCTTGCAATACAGTTTTGATTGGCATTGGTCTTCTATTTGTCTTCCTCTTCTCATGTCAGAGAAAAGCCCAGCAAGAGAGTTTGGACACCCACAACCCAGAGCCACCAGAGGGAACATTAACATCCTACTTTGAAGCCTAACTCTAACCCACAATGCCTGAAACCACAGGCTCTGTTCTTTATCATTGTCAGTAGGGGGTCTGACAGATGTAACTAGGGTGATAATTTTTTGGACTGCTGAGTATGCAATGAATGATCCTCCCAAGTCACCTGCAATGTTAAGCCTTTCTTACATTCTCATGGCTCTTGTCAACATCTCCTATGAGGCTGGCAATCTGGGGAAACACTGGAAACTCTGGGCTTCAGTGTGAATAGAAAAAGGCAGAGGTCTGAGAGGAGGTGTGGGTCTGAGACCCCCTCGCAGACATTTATAACCATCACATCCCCAGCTCTGCTACTGAAAGCACCGAGACCAGGGACCCAGCGCCCGCAGCCGCACCAGCTCCAGGCCGCCCTGAACCAGACCGCCCCGAGCCCCGCTCTCCCCACACCGCCGAGGCGCTGCCGGGCCACACCGGACGGCACCGTGGGCGGGCAGTGTCACGGTGGGGACGGGCTCACGGACACGGCGGTGACCCGGACCCCGCCGAGGGAACAGTGGCAAAAGCCCCAGAGCCCGGAGGACCTCGGGGTCCGGAGCTCGGCGGGAGGCTGCGGCTCCCAGAGCCGGTTCCGGCCGCCTCCTCTCAGACCTCAGCCCGACCCCATCCCTTCCCCGGCTTCCGTCCCGCACCATCACCACTGCGCGGCTTCCCGGTGTCCCCGAGTCCTTCCCACGCGGCCTGCAGCGGCAGAAGTCCCAGAGGGCAATCTAATGAACCGAGGAACTCTGGGCACTGTATCTGGACAGGGAGTCATGACACCGGAGTCGCTGGCCACAATGGCTCACCTGATTGTTTTCATACAGCCGGCTTGTTCATTGCAGACTGGCTCCTGATTTATTGCTCTTCCTCTGTGTAGAGTAAGGGAAAAGTAAACTCTTGCCTGCTTGGCTAGAGCGCAAGTGATAATTTGACATCCAGGAACTTCTGGATAATGCTGTTTCTCACAATATCAACCTCACCTCGCCTAAGAATAACTGGATTTAAGCAGTTTACTTACTCCTAGCTTTCTGGATCTGCCCTGTTTTCTTAATGGAGTTAGTGTGCTCTTCCTGAAATAGTCACTCATGTGCTCAGGAGATTCCATGGCCAGTGTCTTATGGAAGAATCTGTGCCATGACGCAAGAGAACATCATCAGTGCAGGACAGGACAGGACAGAATGGAATGGAAGGAGGACTGTCCTTTTTACAGTAATGTTTGGAAATGAGACAGCTGGTTTCATTGTCAAGATTTTCACAGTCTTAAGCTATTTCCTTTTATTCAATAAAGTGAATATACCTCACTCCTTGCAAGGAAAACAGTTACTTTGCTGATAGAAAACTAAAAGTAAATGATAGCTATATTCTGCAAAAGAGTAAAGAGGAAAGGAAATCAAATTTGCAATTCCATTAGACAAGATTTGTATTTTTTACAGGATCAAAAAAAAAAATCTCTGAATATTGACAACAAGCTAATTACCAGCTATGAGAACTGAAATAATTGCTCAAATGAAGTCACAGCCTTGGACCTCTGGTCAATGCAGTGATGAGGCAGACATATACCAGGACTTCAAACTGTAGTTCTACAGAAGTTTCCTCCTCAAAGGTTAAAGTCCTCCTTCTTTGAATATTAATATTACTAAAGCAAATTATATGGAGTGCTGTGATTCTCTTCTTTGCAATTGTTAGCCCAGAGAGATGTATAGGATAATTGTAAAGCACATTTCTGGGTGTCTAGTTGAGCCACACTAGCATGAATCACCAAATGTGGCTCCGGGCCCCTGGTTTTTGTTTGTTTGTTTTGTTTTGTCTGCATCCCTTCTGCATTCTCTCATTCCTGTCTCTCCTATAGTAGATACCCATTTTCTTCACATGTGCTTACCATGATGTCAGTGCATTGGATAAAGTCAAATTCAGACTGCAGTCTCTGAAACTCATATCTTTTGTTTTTGGTTTTGCAGCACCAGAAATTAAAGGCAAGCCTTGCATATGGTAGGTAAGTACTTACCACTGACCTATGCCCACCCAGCCTCCTCAACTGCCTAATTTAGTTGAGGTAGTTGAGGTTCACTGCTGTTCTTTGTGTGTGTGTGTGTGTGTGTGTGTGTGTTTATAATACAGGCTAGACTCAAACTTATACTTCTTTGGCTTCAACCTGTTGGAAATCAGTACCCAGACTGAATATGTCAATGCACATGATGAGGTGATAAGGCATGATGACATCCAGGAATTTTGACAAAGCATTGTGATTTGTTTTGTTTTGTTGTTTGCAAAAGATTGCAAGCATATCCCAGTAATGAGGTAGCAGATACCATGAACATTGGGGGAACTGGAGTTTTAAGCCCTAACATGTGGAAAGCAACTACCCTTAATTTTAGTGACTGATTTCAGAGGCTTAGAGTCTTTGGAAGTTGGTAAATTGGTGGTGCAAGGATTGGGGGTTAAATTGTTGGATCAGATAGACAAAGAGGATTGGAGTTTGGAGTGGAAAGACCTTGGATCTTATCTTGGAAACTAGCTGTGTTCTGCTAAAAAGTACAGTCACTGTAATGGTTTTTGTCTGGATGTCCCACAAAGACTCATGCAGTCATGGGGAGTGACCTTTTGAAGTTGGCTGAATCTAGCATTTGTGACTGATTCATTGTATCACGCTGGGTTTGGTGATGTGAGTGCTGCACCTGCCCTGGAGTGGGTAGCTGGAATGCAACGTAAGGAAAGAAGAGAGTTGTGCTCTGCATCTTTTCTCCCTTTTTCTTGTGTCACTTGTGGCTGTCATGAAAGATGGCCCCTCAGTCACACCACCCTGCCTTGGAGCCAGCTATAACCTCCAGTTATAGGCTAAATAAATATTTTTTCTTTCATACTGGGTGTCAGGTATTTTGTCTCAGCAATGAGAGAAAAGTAACTACCACAGAATCTGGTAGTAAGAGTGATGTCATTGCTGTGACTATATCTGACCATGTGGGTCAAGACCTTCAGAGATGGATTGTGGGAAACACTGGGAAAGTTTGGAGATGTCACCTGAAAGAGTAGCACTGGAACACTTTAGGCTGTTCTCTATGAGAGATTCTGGTCAGAACTCAGAAGACCAGAAAGCTGATAGAAATCCTGCTAGTAGAGATGAGGCTTGCAAGATTTCTGCTGGAAAAGACTGCATTAGTTGTAAGGCTCTAGACAGTGTATGTTATTGCTTGGCAAAAAGTATCTGTATTTTGCTCAGGTCCAGAGACTTTGCCTGAGACTGGGAGTAAGGGCAACAGACTAACTAATAAGGGAGAAGAAATTTCAAGATAGTCAAATGTTGAGGCACTGGCATGGCTACTGTGGGAGGCTTTTAGATAGATTTATGTTGCAAATCAAAAGCAAAGGGCCCAGTAGGATAATTTAAAACATTGTGAGTTTGGCCAGGAAAAAATCTTCAGTAAAGCTGTGGACTGTAAAGATGGAGCTGAGATCTCTATTGAGAAGGAATAGGAGAATGAAAAGGAGTCTTGAGAGCATCACAAGAAGCAACAAAATTTCACCATTTGCAACCTCAAAACTGCAAAGATGAAAGGTTTTGCTTTGAGTAGACAGCCAGAGTGTGATATTCCAGAATTGTGGCAGCAACTACACAAGTTCTAAGGGTGGCTGCTACACCAGATTCCAGAATGGCAATAACTCAGAGAATTTGTTCCTCAAAATCATGGGCAGAGTGCCCAGAAATCTAGGTACTCAACCCTTACAGGGATGCAAGAGAAAAGCCTGGCTT
The DNA here is from genome assembly GCF_034190915.1 of Cavia porcellus. NCBI lineage: Eukaryota > Metazoa > Chordata > Mammalia > Rodentia > Caviidae > Cavia > Cavia porcellus. The sequence goes on along the minus strand of NW_026947516.1, from coordinate 139,632 downwards.
TCCTGGCAGCAGACCTTGGCATCATCATCTTCATGCTGATTTTAGGTGCATGGAGAATGCACACGTTCTGAGATTAAAAGGCTTCTCACCCCAATTTCAGAAGGCTGGGAGGCCAGGGAGTGTGCCCTGAGAGGGCAGTGTGTCAAGGTGTATTAAGACAAAGGTGCCGTGGAAAACCCAAAAGTCTGGAAAAGCCAGGATCATGGGTCATCGAAGGAAAGCTGCAAGGATTGAGAAGAGCAGGCTTAAGGCAGAAGCCCTGGGAGCTACTGCCACTGGATGTGCACAATGGGTGAAGATACACAAGCTTTTTGGAGCTTACAAGTTACCACAAATAGCTTCAGATGTTCCATATAGAACTACAGCACTTAATGTTTGGCCTGTTGGAGTTTGAACTTATTTTGATTTTAATCCTTTGCATCTGTTTGTACATTTTTAAATTGTAAAGTTTATCTTGTGTCATTGTATATTGGAAGTGTTTAAATTTGTTTTCACTTATAAAGAGGCTCACAGCTAAGAGACTGTCTCACATCTCGGATGAGATTTTGGACTTGGACTTTTCAGCAATGCTGAAACTGTTAGGACTTTGGTAACTCGTGCAGATGGACTAAATTCCTTTCCAATTAAGGGATGTGCTTGAGTCTTTAGGAAGTCAGGGGCAGAATGCTATGGTTTGTGTCTGGATGTCCCATCAAAGCCCTATGCAGTCACAGGGGGTGGGCTTTTGAACAGCAGCTGAATCTTACATTTGAAATTGCTTCATTTCCTAGTGCTGGGGTTGGTGGGGTTGCACCGCCTTGTGGTGGGTAGCCAGAATGCAATACGAGGGAGAGAGAGGCGCCCTTTTGCTCTTGTCACTTGTGGCCAGCATAAAAATTTGTCCCTCAACTGTACTACCCTGCATTGGAGCCACCTGAGTATGGACTGAAACCTACACAAATTGTAAGCTAAATAAACCTTTCCTTCCTTCTTTTGGGGAATCAGGTATTTTGTCTCAACAATGAGAGAAAAGTAACTGCAACAGTCACCATTTCTTGGAGCTCAGGATATTAACATTAGGGGTTGGGTTGTGAGTACATGGCAAGGTAATCTAAATCCAAAATGGAGTTCCTTTGGCCTGTTGCTTTGAAAGAAAAGACAAAATCTATTTCTCACTGAGGCACACAATTTCTGGCATTGCAGGTTTGTACCACCTCAAGTAACATTTGAGTTTTATGTCTATGCCAGTTTTTTTCCTATCACCTCATATTTGGCATTGATTAAGACATATGTGGGGGTTGGGGATTTAGCTCAGCGGCATAAACGCCTGCCTTGCAAGTGTGCAGTCGTGAGTTTGATCCCTGGTACCAATAAAAACGAAAAAGACAAAAAAAAAAAAAAAAAAAAAAAAAAAGACATATGTGGAATGCTAGCACCACTGAAAGCCTAAATCTGCAGACAGCAGTGATGCTTTCCCTCCAGCACTCCAGGAGTGGCTGTGATTCTTCAACAGTCTTACCTATGGGAGCTGGCATGCTCAGGTGCACTGGAGCTAAAACAGCACAGATCACACTAACATCATCAGATGGTGTCTACAGGAAATACATACAAGACCTGAGAACTTGCAATTAACAGGTGACTTCTTTGGGACCACAGCAAAGTTTTGTAGGTGACTGTGGGTACCTTCTCTCCATAGTGCTGTCCAAGGAAGCTATCTTGTATGGTGGACTTTTAACAAGAGCTGATGCCAAAACTTTCACCGAATAGTTCATTCTGAGCAAAATAAAGAAGGTAAGCCTGAGGCCCAGGTGATCCTTGTTCTCTGCCTGAGACCTTTCTTCCTTAGCTGGTATTGCGGTATCACATCAGAGCCTTCATACTGATTAATGAACATTTCTTCTCTGCTTATTTGTCCTCTTTAGATTGTCTTCAGTAAATATAATTTATTTTTATGGTATACCCTGTATCTTATGCCCCAATTATTTATTATTTGTAGAAGCTCCTTTGGCAAGTGCTAAGAGATTGTTTACATACACAGGTTGAAAATAGGCGCAGTTATATTTCTTGTTTTCCACTTTGGTTTTCTTATTGCACTGGTCAAAACCTCCAGTGCAATATAGTTTGTGAGTAGTAAGAGCAAATTTTCTTGCTTTCTTATCTTATGGATACGATGTTGGTTTTAGGTTTTCTTGTAGATGCCTTTATCAAGATATAGATGACTCCTTTTATTTTGTATTTGACAATTTTTATCATCATTGTTATCAATTTTTCCCAGTACTATTTGTCCATCCTTTAAAACAATTATCTAGTGGTACTGCAACTAGGAAAAAGAACTTACTAATAGTCAAAGAATATAGAAAAATGAAAAATCACTACTCCACAAGACAGCGGCAAGTGAATCCCAAGAGATCGCATCACAGAATATATAAGTAAACAGGCAAGGGAAGTAATACCCCAAATGATACAGAACCTTTCAAAGGACAGTGATTTTAAGGAAGATGAACTAAACAATATGGTTCAAATATGAGTCTATCACCTTAGCGATTGTGGAAACAATTATATAGCATCTGCCGAGAGGTTCTAGACATAATAAACAGCCGCAGTGAGGGTATAACATAGAAGACCTACCATAAACATCTATTATATTTATTAAAGAGAATCTAAAGAGGAGAAGTAAGCAGAGAAGAGCTGCTCCTCACCCGGTCGGAAAGCTACGGCCCTACACCCCCAGGCCAGCTGAGGGCGAACGGTCGCGGTCAGAGATCCGGGGTCGCCCGGACTTGCAGTTACCTTCTCCATTCTCCTCAGGATGAGCTCTTAGGTAAAAGCTTCGCATCAGCGCTCTCAAAAGGCCACCAGAAATAATTTGCTGGCTTCAAAAACACCGAGGAGAGAAAGGACACAGCGCCAACTAGTAAGCTTTGCTAAGGTCACAACAAAGGTACTTGCTCCCTCTCAATTTACAGGCCTCCCGGCCTCTTCTGATGACGTCAGTGCCCGGCGTCGCCCCGTCTGCTTCAATGCGCCTGCGCGGGCCAGCTCCTTTGGGAGGAGGGGCTCTGTGTCACAACCAGGCCTGGAGGGCTGGAGAGGAGGCGTTGTTGTGTAGCACCAGTATATTGCTTGTCTCTTAATGAGCACAAAATATGAACTGATAGGAAAAACTTTGGCGTAGATGCAAAATTCAAAAACTGCTTGAGGTAGTGCAAGCTTGCACTGAGAGCTGTTATAACTTAAGCCCTAACTGATTGCGCCGCGTTGCCTGTTTTGTAAGCGCCGTGCTGCTCCCTTCCCCCTTCCCCCTTCACATCTAACTAGGTTAAGTTTCAATTTCCTGAAAGGCCATAAAAAAGGTCTGAGGTATCAGTTCCTGGTAAACCCCTTCCCTACCTGGTGGCCCATCATAAATTGCGCTAATTGTGCTAATTGTGCTGTTCTTTACAAAAGCAGTGCCTGTTGTTCTTTAAGAAATGATTAACCTCAGGAAATTACAGAAAGTTCTGTAAGGTCCAGCTGCCAGCTGCAATCTAACTGTGTCAATAGTAACAGCATTCCTGTGGTTTTCTGCTTTATAAGTCACTGCCTTTAGCTGTGAGATGCGCAGTCTCCAAATTGGCTCCTGGAGACTGTGACGCCAGGCCTGGCCTAAAATAAAGCCTTTGCTCCCCAAATTTTAATTTCTTGCTTCCTTGGGTTTTATTCTGGGGTCCGAGCTATCACAAGAGCAATTATGGGTGTCTGAGAAATAGGCTTGGTTTTTTTCTGTCAAAGCACAGGGCTAAAGCAACTCCATTTTGGATTCAAATGACCTGTCAGCTCACTCCCCACTCCCTAATATTAATATCCTGAGAACTAAGAAATGGTGCACCCTGGTAGTGTGCACGAATTACCACCAAACACATCCAGATATTTGGAGTTCAGCCCAGCCCCAGAAAGTAACCACAGTTAGTTGGACCAGAAGGAGGGAGCAGGGAAAGAGAGAGGCAGCACAGCTCACTGGGAATCCCTAAGGGATAGGTTAGGATAAGTAAAATGAAGTCCTTCTTTATTCATCAAGGACAAAACTTAATGCAGCTGGTAACCTCTCCCCAAAGGTGTACCACAGTTGGGACTTTAATAAAGAAGTGCAGGCAAACACTTGGGTCAGTTTTCCCCTGAGCGATATGACGGTGATCCCAGACTTTGAGGGATACAGGTCATTAAGGACAGTCCATTGCTCAGTGGCTTTGTCCTCCAGATAAACTGCATGAGGAAGAGGGCAGCGATGCTGCTTAGCTCCCACTTCAAGACAGGGGAAGAAAAGGGGCTTTGGAAGGATGATCGAATACATAAAAGTGCTTAAATTAGAATACCGTGTAAGTTCAACTCCACTGCTACCCTAGTCTTTCTTTAAATGACCTCTGTCCTCATCTTTCTTGGAGGCCAAATTCACTGTCAGCAACAGAATCTCCCTTCTACTCCCATCACCTCTGTTTTCCATATTCTTCAGTTCTGTGATGACTTTGTATGGTATGTGGAGGAAACTAGTGTACATGTTCTAACATGGGGGCAGAAATTGAATATAGCACCAAAGTGACAGATAGGACATATAGGACCCACAAAGGCCCTCTCTACAGATTATTGCCCCATTTTGAAGATGAAGAAACCGAGGTTTGCCTAATCATTTGATGAGCTCACACAGGGCATTAGTAATAGAAGTTAAAAGATGGCTGGTGAATGGGATGGGGCTTTATGCTTAAGACAGTTTAAGCAATTGTATCCCCCACCAAGCCTCTCCAGATCCCCAGCTGGCCAATTGGGGATATTTGAGTACAATTCTGTCACTTCACTGTTGGGAGCCGCGGCCGACACCGGTCGCTTTACTTGGCGGACGTGAGGCCTGTAGGAAGGAGCAAAGCCTGAGCTAAGTTACCCCTCCCATCGAGTGAGCCAAGTTGGCGCCTGCTTCCTGCCCCCTGATTGCCCTGGCGACGTAAGCAGCCCGCGCAATAGAATAGTCTGCCTAGCAACAACTGATGTTAGCCAGTCAGCCCGCATCGCGCGCTTTAAACTGATTGGCCACTGTTACCCTATAAAAGTGAGTGCCTCTCCCGCTACGAGAGAGAAGCACAGAGAGAGATAGAGAAAGTCCACCGGTAAGAAAGGACTGGTGGCAGAGCAGAGGCCTCGCGGGGCCCACGCGGAGACAAATAAAGACAAGGTTGCACACCGTCAGAATCTGTCGTGTGTTTTTCCTGCCGGCCGGGAGCGACACCGACATCTGGTGGCCCGTACAGGGAACTGATCACTCCCCTCGGTGGTGTGCAACGCTCCAGCGTGGTGCTGCCGGACAGGTGAGTGGGGGATAAGCCTGGGCTCTGGGTGGCGCGCACCTACAGGGCTTTTAGACTCCCCTCAGGCTCACGCGTAGGTGACGGGTTCTCTAAGTCACACGCGGTGAGTTACAGCCCTCAGAGGTTGAGGATGGGTAATTTACCGAGCACGGAGGCACGGCCCTTGGTAAAGGCCCTTAAAAAGCTTTTAAAAGCTAGAGACCTCAGGGTAGGTCAAAAAACACTGGAACTATTCATAGCGGAGGTAGATAGGGTGGCTCCCTGGTTTTTACCCACAGGGCATTTAAACCTGCCGTCATGGGAGAAGTTAGGCGGGGACCTCGCCTCGGCGGAATTGGGAGGCGATATTTCGCCACCTATTCGCCCCCTGTGGGAAATGATACATGCGTGTCTTGAAGGGGAGGGGAAGGGGTTCCCGTCGGCAGTTAGAGACGCGGAAATCATGGACGCACGCAAGGCTTTTGAGCAGGCAAAGTCGGAATGCTCTCGGGAGGGATCTGTCCAGGGGGAGAAGATCCAGGGAAAGATAGAGGACACCCAAGCTCTGGAGTCCTCCGACTCAGATAGCGAGGAGGAACTAGAAGGTGGGGCAGGAAGCCGAGAGGCCCAAAACCCCTATGCCGAGTTGCGCCGCGAATTGTGTGCGTGCGCCGCCCGAGAAAAGCAAAGAGAGGAGAAAGGACCCCCGAGCGCCTCCTGGCGGGGAGGAGATAGAGAGCCATCCGCTCCGCCCTGGAGCTCTTTTCCAGAAGTGGTTCCCCGCCGAGAGGCCGCTACAGGGGACCCTCCCTTCTCTCAGCCGGCACAGGAAGTGACGCCCCGTTCCACTCTGTCGCGACCGCCGTCCTATGACGTCGCGCCATGGGGCAGATGGTATTTTCATGGGCGGCTATGGAGGGGTGGACGATGGCCCAGAGGGGATCCACCGATACAAGGAATAGATTACGGTCCTTATGGAGTATATCCTGTGCAAATGGCCCCAGGCCAAGGGCGCAATGTTTGGGAACCGTTTGAAATAAAACAGATTAGAGAATTAAAAAGCGCTGTCACGACCTTCGGGCCCACAGCTCCTTATACCATAGCTATGCTAGAGAATCTTGCCTCTCAGCCTCTTACACCGGGTGATTGGATGCAGCTGGCCAAGGCATGCCTTCCTTCGGGTAGTTATCTTGATTGGCGAGCATGGTACACAGAGTTCTCTGCCGAGCAGGCTGAGAGAAACGCCGGTCGAGGAAACAGGGGCTGGGGATTTAGCTCAGCGGCATAAGTGCCTGCCTTGTAAGCAGGCAATCGCGAGTTCGATCCCTGGTACCGATAAAAAAAAAAAAAAAAAAAAATAAATAAATAAATAAAATAAAAAACAAAAAGGGGGAGTAAGCCAAGGCCTACCCCCAAAGGCACGGTTAAACTTAAACAGTGAAAATTGCTCCCCAGCTATGGCACATTGTACCCCATCCCCAAAAAATAAAGGATGGGTTAAATGGAAGGACGTCCTGACAGGACAATGGATGGGCCCGGATCTGGTAATCAGCTGGAACCGAGGCGCGGTTTGTGTTTTTCCGCAGGAACCGGGACGAGAACCACTGTGGGTCCCAGAGAGGTTGACGCGACAAGTCCCTCGACTGAAGATCAGGCCTGTTCCACCAGAGGCCAACCGCAGACCCAACAACAAGATGAGCCCTAAAAGAACTGCAGGACAATCCCTTTTTGGGGGCCTGGAACGGCTTGCTCCCCTATGTGCTACCCTTGTTAGGCCCTCTATGCTCCTTGTTCTTGCTCCTGCTTATAGGACCATGCTTGCTCCGATGGGTCACATCATTTATTAATGGGCGCCTTGCAGCGGCCCGGCGTCAAGTACGCCTGGTTGCCCATCGGCCCTGGCAGCAGCCCGTGATGGGCACAATGACCCCCAGGCTTACGCATGGCTCGCTCGACTGGCCTACGACCGGGTCTAGATGTGGCGGGTCTTCCGCATTCCTTCCCTATTGACACCACACAGCAGGGTGGGTGAGTCAATGACGGGTAAGAGCGTGCCTCCCCAGCACGACTCGACCTAAGCCAGGCCCTACCCCATACTGCACGAAAGCCGCTGGATTACTAGAATCTGCCCAGATCTAGATGCCTCTCCGAGGGGATCACACGGAGGGGCATGAGTGCATGCCTATGTGCATCCAGGTTCCGTCCAGTTCACTCCTGGCCCTGGAAAAAGGACGAGGGTCTCAAGGCCTTGGCGGACCCAGGGACGGCCGACCAGGGTCCAAGCCAAGGGCCTACGGTGGGCCTCAACACAGGGCATAAGCCTCTGCACTCAATCCAGGGCAGGCTGCGATGCATACATTCATTCAAAATAAATAAAATAGGGGGAGATGTTGGGAGCCGCGGCCGACACCGGTCGCTTTACTTGGCAGACGTGAGGCCTGTAGGAAGGAGCAAAGCCTGAGCTAAGTTACCCCTCCCATCGAGTGAGCCAAGTTGGCGCCTGCTTCCTGCCCCCTGATTGCCCTGGCGACGTAAGCAGCCCGCGCAATAGAATAGTCTGCCTAGCAACAACTGATGTTAGCCAGTCAGCCCGCATCGCGCGCTTTAAACTGATTGGCCACTGTTACCCTATAAAAGTGAGTGCCTCTCCCGCTACGAGAGAGAAGCACAGAGAGAGATAGAGAAAGTCCACCGGTAAGAAAGGACTGGTGGCAGAGCAGAGGCCTCGCGGGGCCCACGCGGAGACAAATAAAGACAAGGTTGCACACCGTCAGAATCTGTCGTGTGTTTTTCCTGCTGGCCGGGAGCGACACCGACACTTCACTAGATTCTTGAGTACCTAAGTTATAGACATGGGGTACACTGCAAACTTGAAGGATTAGATCAGAGCCTAGTAAAATGCCTGATACATAGAAGAGATTCCATGCAATGAATTAAACAATTAAAATTATAAGTGGACTACCAGGCCTTTTCAAGTCAAAACACTGCCTTATCTACTCATCTACCTACACATCTGGCTTGGAAGTACTACCTTAGGGATAAGATCTTTCTAATACTTCGTAGCCCTGGTTCTAGACTTTGCACTTCAAGGAACATTCAAACATACACAGAGGCTGAGGCACCATGTATGGCTGGCTGGTTAGTTCACCTTACCAAGGGCAGGACCAAGAAGCACAGTTACAAATCTGTCATGTCTCTCCTGTGCCTTGGTGCCCTTCTTCCAATCCAAAATGGACCTGGATGGGTAAACTTATGGAAATTAGCCAAGAGATCTGATGCTTTAAACAATGAATGATGGAGCTTATATAAATAGTTGCACTGTTTTGGCAGGGTGTGGAAGGGGCCCTGCCCATCCCTTGCTGACCCTCTTGGCTGAACCATAAGGAAGACATTTTGTACTGAGGAGTTGGGAGGCAACTCTGTTCACACCAATGGGCTGATTGGAAATCAGTTTCAAATCATCATCACAGAGTCAGCTTTGGACTCAGGTGATTCAAGCCAATAAGAGGAAGTACAGATGCAGGTAGCAAGATTAATTCAAAATTAGTTACATGGGCAGTGTCCTGTGTTGTCAGACAGACTTGCTCTGGGCTAAAGGGGTTTTTTATCATAAGGCAAGGGAATTCAGGGAGGGGGTCTGGTGACTCTTGAGGTTCTTAGGGTGGAAGACTGTGAAAGGATGAGAAAATAAAGAAGAGAGAAAGCTGGGGCCAGGTGGAGGCCTTACTCTCCTGATGAGAGGGAAACAGCTGCCCCACCACTGTATCATGTTTATTTATACAACTCCACTGTATCATATTCATATTATTCAACCCCACTGCCTAGCAAATTGTTTTCCTGGCTGGCCTGAGCCCCTTGCCTTCTTGAAGCAGGAACAGCTTGTTTAGGTGGCTCGTTTTGGGCTCTCTGTGTTTTTAGGACTGGCCTTGCTTTAGTCCCACACATGTGATCAGTCTCAAGCTTCAGTACTCCTACAGTGTAGATGGATGAACAGGGGATCTCTGTGCATGTTCTTGACTGGACCAGTCTATCTTGGGTGGAATGTCCTTGGACAGACTCAAATAACAGGACGCATCTTGGTAGGAACACAGACAACACACCAAATGTTGCCAAGTCAACCTGGAACAAACTTTTTAAAAAAATAGCTGGATGCAGTCAACGCTAGCTGAGTCTAGGAGTTTAACTATGTACTGGGCTGGATAAGCATATGTTGGGTTAATATAAAGTCAGGCTACAAGTTTGCTAAATATGAACATTTTAAAAGTGCTCTTACAGGGAACCTCAAAACAGTGAGAAGTAATGTCCCCCATGTTCCTTATTTTTCCCTTCCCCCGAAACCTCAAACAGGCACAAACCACATAGCCTACAAGGAACAGAGATTTATGGCATTTGGAACCTCCTAGGAAAGGGGTCATTCAGGAGGAGAAAGGGGATGTAAGCATCTGAGGCCCTCTGCAAGACATCTGAATCAATGGACCTGTTTGTACTCCCTCCAGAGAGGACTGGGGTAGAATACTGGAGGATCTGTTCACAAACTTACCACCAAAACACCATGCACAAAAACTGCATCCAAGAAGCTCATCCCAGGCCTGGACTCCTACAAGCCCCTCTGATACCCAGAAAAGGCACAAACCTGAAGTGGGATGACTTCTATTGGGCTGAGCTATTATTGGACATGTCCTTTGATTCCTAGGTTAGGAATCTGGGAGTCTTTACTTTCACTAGGGAGCTGTTGACCTTTCCATATTTCCATCAAGATTTCAGCTGACCCTTCCTTGTCTCTGTCCTTTCTGGAGGAGTTTTGGGCCACTGCATATAAGAAAAAGGTGGAGTAGTGTACTGGTTAAAAATCTGAATTTGGGCATTAGCCAGATCTGGATTCTAAACCCAGCTCTGCCATTAGCAAAGTGTGTGACATCCTTGATTACTTTCTTTGAGTCATAGTTTCCTGATCTGTTAAATGGGCATTAATAAGTATACCTATATGTGCCACGTACTGTTATGTTGGAATCTCTCCAGAAGTAGTAGTTGTGGGAACCATTCTTTGCAGTTTTACTGCAAACAAGTAGTGTTCTGCCTGGTATTTGTCAGACCTGAGTCATTTCTCAGCTTGAGTCCTTCCCCAAGGTCCTGAAGAGATGGAATCCCTTCTGACACTCCTTCCCTCCTAACATGTGGCTTATTTATTTTGGGATTTGCCAGAGTTCTGCTTAAGGTGTGGCAAGTGTGGCGAGGACTAAAGACAACGTCACCTAGCAGACTTAGCTTCATTGACCAAACTGGTTTGATGTGCTCAGCTGGGAGCCTAGGGCAAGAGTCCCTCCATAAATTGTGGTGTCCAGTCCAGGTTAGTACTCTGGCTTTCCCCTAGATAAGACTGCATATATCAATACAGCTTTTGAAATGTTTTATCTGATTCACTTGATAATGCTGATCTGCAAGACATCTGAGTCAATAGATCTTCAAAAAGTTATGATAATAGGGAATGAGAATTTTACTTTTAATTCCAAATTTTGCTGGGGCACATGAGCACATGGTAGTGTGAGAATGGACTTGGTAGGATGAGGGTGGGCTTGGTCATGCTACAGGCAACTGAGTTACAATACACAGTGAGACAGGGCTCGGCCCTAAAGGAGCCAGAGTACAAGGCCTTTGCATCTGTAGGGGAGACAGACACCTCCACTGTGTGCCAGATCTCAAGACAAAAGATCAAGCAAAAACACCCACATCCTAAGGATTGATATTATAAATATCTCTCTATCACACTAAGGAAGCCAGGAGTCAACACCCAACCGTATATTGGAAAAGTCACTGCATATTATGCATGCCTGATTGCTACATGACTCACTTCCCCATTTGTTCCCTCAATTTTACCTGAACAATTAATCTTACTGCTTGATATTAATTCTGTCCCACTTTATGCCCACCTGCCTTGTGAGTTCCCATGTTTACCCCCACCTTAGACCTGTCTAACTTTGTGGTTTTACACTTTAAAAGTCCCTAGAAAAGACAGGATCTTTGGCAACCCACTCAGGTCCTCTTGTGTCTCTTTCAGACAAAAGCTTTCTTTCTCTCAATAACCTCCCTTGTTCCTAAAATTCATTCTTCAATTTTAGAGAACACAGATTCATACCAGAGATCTCGTAGGTTGAGAGTTTTGTTCCCTGTATCAGTAGGATGCTGGTCAAGATGACAGGGAGACACAGTTCAGTCCTGCCAGGAGATGAGGAACGTGTGGTTCCAGCTCCATTTTCACAGGGAGCTTTTAGTGCTCCCTGTGCCTTTGGATTAGTCCTTACTTACTGAGTTTACCTACAAAGTGGAGAGAGGCCGAGTGTCTCTCATCAGAGTCACGGCACCCTGAATTTGAAGACTCTGCCACCTTCTCAGACTAGAGAACTTTCCCAGGAAGGCCAAATCTCTTCCTTAGGTGGAGGGAGGAAGCACGTGCTACCCCCAACACCGGACTGTCTCCTGTTACTGACTGAAAGCTGCTGCCTCAAGAAGGCATGATTGGAACCATTGAGAGCAGGTGGCTCTGCTCTCAATATAATGTAATATTTTAAATATTAATGTAATATTTAAATTTTATTGTAATGAATTTTTTTTTTATCAATACTAGGGACTGAACTGGCGACTGTGTGCTTGCAAGGCCCGGATTTACGCCACTGGGCTAAATCTCCATTCCTAAAATATTTTAAAAATCAACAGCTAATGATTTTTTTTTTTTTTTTGTCTTTTTCCTTTTTATCAGTACCGGGGATCGAACTCACCACTGCCTGCTTGCAAGCCAGGCGCTTATGCCACTGAGCTAAATCCCCAGCCCCTACAGCTAATGATTAAATGTTGAAAGAATTTTGGCCCAGACAGGTCACTATAGCAGGAACCAAGGAGCTCCATCTCCCCCACCCTTAGGAATTTACCTATGGTGCCAAACAAAGACCAGTGGGCTACCTGTGCACCCCTAATGCCTCCTTAGGTTCCACCCCAAACCTAGGCTACTTATGTGCCTCACTCCACGTGTTCCACGGAGAGATCCCAGACCCCGGGGGGGGGGGGTGCCACACCCCAGGGGGTCGGGGGTGTCTCTCCCCGCATTCTCAAAATAAAAGTCATTTATATTTCATACTTATATTTTCAGCTGCCACCGGTCCCCCGCAGTTCTATCAAATGTTACATGAAAGCATAGTATGTTCCCCTGTCTGCCACATAGCCAAACAGACAGACTCAGCCAGCCTTGACTGACTCCACCCAGCTGCAACTAGAGCTAGCCTGACACAGCTCAGCCTGACTGGCCTCAGTGCATGGCTTGTGCTCACCAGACCATACGTATGTCCTTCCTGTTAGTTGGATCAAGGGCTTTTTCCAAGGACAGACTGGCTCAACTAAGACAATGACTGGCTTTCCCCTAGATAAGACTGCATATATCAATACAGCCTCTCTCTTACCCAAGCCCTTGATTTTCTTTCTGTATGATAAAAGCCTACCAGAAATGAAGCTCCCTAACAATGTGTGACAAAACTTGGGTAACCAACTATAAAATAAACTGCTCTCAGTGTTTTTGTACTTCCTGCTTAAAGTAATAAGAGAGAGATAGCCAAGGAGAGCAAGGGGAACAGAGGGAGAGAGAGAGAGAGAGAGAGAGAGAGAGAGAGAGAGAGAGAGAGAGAGAGAGCTGAAAAGCCAAGGTGATAAAAAGCCTAAAGACAAGCCAGGCATGGTGGCCTGTGCCTGTAATCCCAACACTTGGGAAGCTGAGGCAGGAGGATCATTACAAGTTTGAGACCAGCCTGAGCTACAAAGTGAGCTCAAGTCCAGCCTGAACCTCATAGTGATACTGTGTCTTGAAAAAGAGAGAAAAAGAAAAACAAAAAAAGCATAGAGAGAGACTAAGGAGCACAACAGAGAAGCTGGCATGGACCATGAGAGAAAGGAGGGGCCGGGGAGGCGGGGAGTGTGGTCCTGGCCCTTCCTGTCTTTTCTCTTTTCCAGCTTTAACTCTCTGGTGTCACTTGAGGGGCCTAGTGACCCAGTGTATGGGGTCAAGAGGCCCCATATGCTAGAAGGAGCAAGATTACTTGGTCTCTCACTATGTACGCAACTGCATTTGAGGCTTCCCCACCCCTGGAACAATGAAATGGGCTATAATTTCACCTGGTAAATATTCTTTTTATTTTGCAAAATACTGGCAAGTTTCTGTTAGCCACACTCCCATGACAATATCCCAGGTGGAGCCTGACTTACTCTGGCTTTGAACGTCATGGCAATGGTGTGTGCATGCCCTAAGTCTGGTGGTGCTGACATCCAGCACAGATGTGGGTGCTGACACCCTTCTTTAAGTGTCAGCACAAGCAAGGATATATCCAGCCTTGGACACATTCTAAACTGCAGATTTTGGAAGACACACAATGTAAACCAACTCTCTCTCTCTCTCTCTTCATCACCATGGGAGTCACTGTGGTTGAACAGCTAGAGCTAGAGTGTGCCACTGGACTGCTTTTGGGGGTTAACAGCAAGAGCAGGGTCTATAAAATCTGAATTCTAAGTCTCTGTGAGCAGACCAGGCCTTTCTTAATGGCATCTTCTGGCCCTTTCTTAATGGCATCTTATTCATGTGAATTCCTTTATCTGTCATCTATTGTGCTGGCTAAATACTCATTACTCCCAAGAGGCTTCAAAGGGCCTGGTAACCCAGCATCCTCCCTAATATTAAATTCCCTGCCACATATGTGTGAAGCTAAAATTTGACCCACCAAAGGACAAACAGTGAGCTAGGGATATTTTAAAGGGAGAAAGGACATGGCCACTACAACCCTTCAGTGGCCCAGAACTAGTCCCCGGGTAGGATTACCATTTGTAAAGTGGCTGGCTGGTTTGCTGAGGACAATGGGGCCAAAGTCCAAGGAAGCTTTTGGCCTAAGATCACCCTTTGCAAACTTCTGGTTAAGAGGGCAGCCACTTACAAAACCTTGTGCACACAAGGCATTGCTATTGTGGTAACCAACCTCACTGTGACCATGACTCACCTGCGCCTTCCCACAGGCCCTCGTCCCACAAACAGGTGGAATATCACTGTTGGCTCATTTATGCTACAGACTGCTGGACAGGAGCTCCTCCAGCAAGAAACAGATCACAGATTCTTTGTTTGCTTGTTTGCTTTTACTTTTTGAGACATGGTCTTGCTGAGTAGTGCAGGCTGGCCTTGAACTCGCTATGTAGCCCAGGCTCATTCCCCAACATAAAAAATCCATTGTCAGGAGAAGTGGGTGAGAGAGAGCATAGATGAAATGTGACTGGACTTGACTTAACTACAGTGAGGCCGTGGTTCACAGATTTAATTCTACTAGTCCTGTCACAAAGCGAATTGCATGAGAACTGAGTCAAATTCAACAGTTAGGTTCAATGTTGACCTTGTGGGATTCAGTTTGTGAACAGAATTGTACAAAGAATTAAGTTTGTGAACAAGGTATTACTGCATTTTTTTGCATGTTTGAATATTTTGTCACATTTTTTTTAACTGCTGGAGATCAAATTCAAGGCCTCACAAATACTAAATGAGTGCTTTACAACTGAGCTAGACCTCCAGCTTCTCATCATACATTTTTAATAAACACATGTCTGATCTAGTTGTTTCTATAATCACATATGTACAAAGGTTGTTCATATGAAACTGTATTTATAGTAAGGGAAAAAGGTAAACAATGTGGATATCCAATAAGGGGGGCATGGTGGCACTCCCCTGAATGCAAGCTATTTGAGAGGCTGAGGCAGGAGGAATGCAAGTGAAAGCTGAATATGGCAATTTAGCAAGACCCTGTCTCAAAGGAAACATAAAAGTGCTGGTCTCAATCTCCAGTATCTCAAAAGCAGAAAAACACAGCAAAAGATTGGATGTAGAAACAATGGCTCATTCATTAGTGGAACTTATGGAGTCTTTAAAATGGTATTTTCACCAGGGCACATACCTCGCATCTGTATTTCCAGCACTCTAGGAGGCAAAATCAGGAGTTAGCAAGTTCAAACCCAGAGTGGGAAACTTACAAGACCCTATCTCAAAACTTAGATGTAAACAAATAAATCACTGGCAATGTAGCTCAGTATGAGTGGCCTGGGATCCACCCCCACTACACACAAGAGTCGTGTTGTCAAAGAATATTTAATGACACTGAGAAATATGTTTTTGTATGATATGAAAAATGCAGGTTATAAAACAGTATAGACAGCAGGACGCATTTTCATTTAAATGTGTAATTGATACAAATAACAGATGGAATGTTAATAGCAGTAAATTGTGTGGTAGGATTTGTTTTTTTGAGATATGGTCTTGCTTAATCCAGGCTGGCCTCAACCTTCTTCTGATCCTTTTGCCTCAGTCTCCCAAGTGCTGGGATTACAGGCATGCACACTACCTGAGCTCTGTGTAGTAAGACTACAACTGGTAATTTCTTTTTTTTTAATTTAAAGAGAGAAAAAACAAAACAAAACAAAGCAGTAAAAGGGTACAAGAATTACAGAATTTCAAGAAAAAACTATACAGTAATAAATCACTAGTTAATAGATTACATATTGTCCTCTGAGAAACAGCTGTCCAAATTACAAAATTAAAGCATACAAAGTGGACATTCATACAGTGAGATTGCAGACAGTTCTGTTCAATTATCCAACAAAAACTCAGTAATATGGTTTTCTATCCTACACACTTAAATATACATCCAGTTATATCCTTTAGATCACTTTCTTTCCTCTCTTTTTTACAATAACAATTACACTTTTTGAGTTTTATTACTCTCACAATTCTTATAACTTTTTTTTTTGAAGAGAAAAAATACCAAATGTGACAAAGTAAAACAGAGTCAGTTAGAACAGAAGGATGGACATAGTACATGATGCAAAATAGAATACCAGGTGATCAACAATTGTTACCATTATGTCTCTTGCTATCTTAAAAAGAGTTGCCTATATCATAAGGTATAGTAGAATTGAACAAAACAGTATAGAACAAGACCAATAAAACCTACATTAGAGACCTACAGGATTTCAAAAGAACATAATAGTCAAACCATAATAGGCATCATAGTAAATCTTATTGCCTTCAAAGTGGTTGCCTATACTCTCAAACTTGATACTATCAAACTAAACAGAATATAGTAAAATCAGTCAGAACAAGATGGGGAGAGCATTACAGGGGTTCAAATCAGGTTAAAAGGAAAACCAAAAAATTACTATAATATATCCCACTTTTTAAAATTTAGTTTTCCCTTAAAAAATAAGAAAAAAAAATTTTTAAAAAGGAGAAAAAGGGGGGAGATTGAGATAAAAGAGGATATAGCAACAGAACAACACAGCTCAGAACTGAACAATTTAAGCATCTTTGTGTTTCACCACCAGATAACCTGACATAATAGTAGTCACCACAGTCTCTTTCCTTAAAATATTTGAGTATAACTTCGTGTAATATAGCATCAAACATATCAAGACATTGTGAAGCCATTCAAGAGAATGAAAGTATTACAGGCTATTTAGAACCATCTAACAGAAAATGAACAACAGTTTCTATATTATCTCTTTCCTAATAAAAATTTTTGTTTATACTATCGCATGTAGTAAAATATCAGAAGATACAATATGTTAAAACCAATGGAAACAGATGAACAACAGCTTGATGGGACTTCAAAACAAGATGATATTAAATCAGCACTAGCTATTATGATGTTTTGTTTTCTTCAAAATAGCTATTCGTACTATCACAGACAATAAAATTGAACAACCCAAATTAAAACCATTCAATTCATGAGTGAAAACATTATATGACTTCAAACCAATATGATTGGGAATCATGATTACCACATACTTTTATGTATTCTTATCATTTTTACACTCAGGAAACTATTCAGTATTTATACATGTGAGTTTGATTTATTTCACTTATGAGTATGATCTCAAGCTGCATCCATTTATTTATAAATATCTCAATTGATCATTCTTTATAGCTGAGTAGTACTCCAGTGTATAAAAATACAACTTTTTTTATCTGTTCCTCAGTTGATGGACACTTAGGTTGTTTCCAAGATCGGGCTATTACAAATTGTGCTGCTATCAACATGGGTGCATATATGTCACTCTGGTATGATGCTTTCAGTTCTTCTGGGAATATGCCTAGTCAAATAGTTGGGTTAATGGGGCTTCCAATCCCAGCTTTCTGAGAAAACTCCAGACTGACCTCCACAATGGGTGTATTAGTCTACACTCCCACCAACAGTGCAGAAGAGTTCCTTTTTCCCCACAGCCTCTCCAGCATTTGTTGTTGTTGGTTTTCTTGATCCTCACCATTCCTTCAGGAGGGAGATGAAATCTCCATGTGATTTTAATTTGCATTTCTCTAATGATTAATGATGATGAACATTTTTTCATGTATTTATTTGCTGTTTGTATTTCTTCATCTGAGAATTGTGTATTCATCTCAGATGCCCACTTTTGGATTGGGTCTTTGAATTTTGGGAGTCTGGTTTTTTTTAATTCTTTATATGTTTTTGAAGGAAGTCCTTTCTCTGAGGGGCAGTTCACTAAGATTTTTTCCCAGTTTGTGGGTTTCTTTTCAGTATGCTGGAGACTTCTTTTAACGTGCAGAAACTGATGCCAGTTATTTACTCTGGGAAGTATTTCTTGTGTGGTTTGAGTCCTGTTCATAAATTTTGTACCTACTCCTATGTGTTCAAGGCTTTTACCCAATTTGTCTTCCAATAGATTTAGTGTTTCTGTTTTAGTATTTAGATCTTTGATCCATTTAGATTTTATTTTAGTACATGGTGATTGGCATGGGTCTAGTTTTAGTTTTTGGCATAAGGAGAGCCAGTTTTTCCAACACAATGTATTAATGAGACTGTCGTTCTTCCAGTGAACATGTTTGGTCCCTTTATCAAAGAGAAGGTGGTTGAGTGTGTTTGTAGCTGTGGTTGTATCTTCTAATCTATTTCACTGATCTTCGGCTCTGTTTTGGTTCCAGTACCATGTTGGTTTTACTGCAGTTGCTTTGTAGTATAACTTCAAGTCAGGGATTGTGATGCCTGCTGCCTTGCCTTTGCTGCTTAGAACTGTCCTTGCTATTCTAGGTCTCTTATCACTCCAGATAATTTTAGGAGTGATTTCTCGAGATATGAGGTATGTTGATGATATTTTTATTGGGATTGCATTGAATATGTATAAGAGTTTTGGGAGAATGGCCATTTTCACAATATTTACTCTTCCTATTCATGAGCAAGGGGTGTCTTTCCATTTTCTGAGATCATCTTAAATTTAATTTTTCTGTGTATTATACTTTTCCCTGTATAGGTCTTTCACTTCTTTCTTGAGAGTAATTCCTAAATATTTCATTTTTTTGGTTGCTAGTGTGAAGGGCGTGGCTTGTCTTATTTCGCTGTGATTTTGTTGTTAGTGTATACGAATGCTATTAATTTTTGAGTATTGAATTTGTATCCTGCCACACTGCTGAATTTATTTATTATATCTAGGAGTCTTTCAATGGAGTTTAGGGGTTCTTCTATATAGAGTATCATGTCATCTGCAAATAATGATAATTTAACTTCTTTTTTTCCTATCTTTATGCCTTTTATTTCTCTCTCTTGTCTAATTACTCTGGCTAGTATTTCCAGTAGTATATTAAATAGGAGCAGTGATAAGGGACATCCTTGTCTTGCGCCTGATTTTAAAGTTAAAGGCCTTCAATTTTTGGCCATTTACTGTGATACTGGCTGTTCATTTGTCATAGACGGCCTTTATTATATTGAGGTAAAGACTATCTATTCCAATTTTCTGCAAGATTCTTATCATAAATGAATGTTGGACCTTAACAAAACCTTTTTCTAGTCTACGGCCATACCACACTGAACGCGCCCGATCTTGTCTGATCTCGGAAGCTAAGCAGGGTCGGGCCTGGTTAGTACTTGGATGGGAGACCGCCTGGGAATACCGGGTGCTGTAGGCTTTTTTAAAAAAAAAAATAATTAAAAAAAAAAAAAACCTTTTTCTGCATCTATAGAAATGATCATGTGATTCTTCATTTTGGCTCTGTTGATATGGTGGATTTCATTTACTGATTTACATATATTGAACCATCCCTGCATGCCTGGGATGAATCCCACTTGGTCATGGTGTATGATCTTGATGATTTGCTGCATCCTATTTGCCAATATTTTATTGAGGATTTTTGCATCTGTGTTCACTAGGGAGATTGGTCTGTAGTTCTCTTTTTCAGTTGGGTCCTTCTCAGGTTTTGGTACTAGAGTAATATTTGCTTCTAGAAACAAGTTAGCAAGGATTGCTTTCCTTTCAGTTTCATTGAGGAGTTTGAGGAGTGTTTGGTATTAGGTCTTCTTTGTATTTCTTGTAGAATTCTGCAGTGAATCCTTCTGGGCCAGGGCTCTCCTTTGTAGGTAAGGACTCAATTACGTTTTCAATTTCATTAATAGAAATTGGGTTATTCAGCAGTTTTACATCTTCCTGGCCTAGCTTTGGTACTTCATATGCTTCTAGGAATCTATTTCTTCTGTGTTATCAAACTTGTGAGAGTAGAGGTTTTTGAAATAGGTGTTGATGATCTGTATTTCTACAGGGTCTATAGTGATTTCACCTTTTTCATTCCTTATTGCATGAACTTGAGCTTTTTTGTCCCTTTTTTAAAGGAGGCTGGCTAGGGGCTTATTGATTTTATTTATTCTTTCAAAGTACCAAGTCTTTGATTCATTAATTTTTTTGGAGTGTTTTCTTAGTCTCTATTGCATTGATTTCTGCTCGGACTTTTATAATTTGCTCTCTCCTTTTGGCTTTGGGCTTGACTTGCTCTTCTTTTTCTAGATGTTTGAGGTGTAACATCAGGTTATTTATTTGTATTCATTCTGTTTTCCTGATTTGGGAACTCAGTGCAATAAATTTTCCTCTGAGGACAGCTTTCATTGCATCCCACAGATTCTGGTAAGTTGTATTTTCATTTCCTTGTAGGTATTGTTTAATTTCTTCTTTAATTTCCTCTGTGACCCACTGATTACTCAAGAGTGTTTTACTCAGTTTCCATATGTTTGTGAGATTTTTTTGCAGTATTTTATCTTTTAACACTTATATTTTATCTTTTATCATTAATTTCTAATTTCATAGCGCTATGATCTGATAACATACAACGGATAATTTCAACTCTTTTGCATTTATTTAAAGATGTTCTGTGAGTTAATTTATGGTCTATTTTCAAGAATGACCCATGTACTGCTGAGAAGAATGTGTATTCTGTTGTTGTTGGGTGGAATACTCTGTATATGTCTATCAAATCCATTTGTTCACAGGTGTGATTCAGTTCCTTTATTTCTTTGCTAATTTTCTGTCTGGTTGATCTGTCCATTGGTGTCAACGGTGCATTAAGATCTCCTGTTATAATTGTATTGCTGCTAATTTGGTTTTTCATTTCTGTTAATACTTGTTTTATATAACTGGGTGCTCTAGAATTTGGTGCATATATATTTAAGATAGTTATCTTTTCCTCTTGAAGTATTCCCCTAACCAGTATGTAGTGACCTTCTTTATCTCTTCTGATCATTATTGGTTTTAAGTTCACATTGTCTACCAATAGCTATCTTGCTTTTTTTTTTTTTTTTTTGGGCTCCTGTTGCATGAAGTATTGTTTTCCATCCTTTGATTTTCACTCTGTCTGTAGCCTTTAGTGTTAGATGGGTTTCTTGTAGACAGCATATGGTTGGATGCTGTCTGCGAATAGCTAACTTGCTTTTTTTTTTTTTTTGGGCTCCTGTTGCATGAAGTATTGTTTTCCATCCTTTGATTTTCACTCTGTCTGTAGCCTTTAGTGTTAGATGGGTTTCTTGTAGACAGCATATGGTTGGATGCTGTTTCTTGATCCATTCTGCCAGTCTGTTTCTTTTAATTGGTGCACTGAGACCATTACATTAATGGTTATAACTGTTATATATTGGTTTATTGTTGACATGTTATTTTTCTGCTGTTGCATCTTTATCTTTCTGTTTTGCTTAATTGTCTGCTTTGTTTAGTGGTTTTTTCCTAAGTGTATCTAAACTGTCTTTCAGTATTCTTTGCAGGCTTGGCTTGGCGGTCATGAAGTTCTTCACCTGTTCTTTGTTATGGAAGTATTTATTTCTCCATTCATTTTCAAGGACAGTTTTTCAGGGTACATCAGTCTAGGTTGGAAATCATTTTCCTTTAGGGTCTGAAATACTTCACTCCATGCTCTCCTTGACTTTATTGTTTGTGCTGAGAAGTCTGTTGTGATTCTGATAGGTTTTCCTTTATAGGTAATCTGTCTTTTCTCTCTGACAGGTTTAATATTCTATTCTTTGTTGAATTTCTGGGATGGTGATTATTATATGTCTGGGTGTAGTTCTATTTTTTTTTCTTTTTTTAAAATTTTATTTAAGGAGAACAAGAAAAAAAGCAGAAAAAGGGTAAAGTTATACAGAATTTCAGAAAAAAATAAACAGTAGGAAATCACTAGTTAATAGATTCCATATTATCACCTTAGAAATATTTGTTCAAGTTACAAAATTAAAGCATATAAAGTGGACATTCAAATAGGGAGACTATAAAAATTTCTGTTCAATGATCCAACAAAACTTAGTAATATGGTTATGTATCTTATACACTTAAATATACATGCAGTTATACTGTTTAGAACACTTTGTTTTCCTCCCTTTTATACAATGACAATAACACATTTTGGGTTTTATTATTCCCATGGTTCTTATTACTTTTTTTTGAAGAGAGTAAAACCAAATGTGACATAACAGAATAGAGTCAGTCAAATCAAAAGGATGGACATAATATATAATGTAAAAACATAATACAAGGTGATCAACAATGGTTGCCATGATGCCTCTTGCTATCTTAAAAAGAATTGCCTATATCATCGGTTATAATAAAATTGAACAAAACAATAAAGAACAAAACCAAGAAAAACAAAGCACTGCAGACATTACAGGCCTTCAAAGCAAGATAATAGTCAACCAGAATGGGCGTCATAATGAATCTTATTGTCTTCACAGTTATTGCCCATACTTTTGAACGTGGCACTATCAAGCAAAACAGAATAGAGGCAAATCAGTCAAAACAAGATGGTGAGAGCAATATAGGATTTCAAATCAAGTTAATAGGAAACTAAAGTGGGTTACTATAATATATTCTGCTATTTTTATTTTTCCTTTAATTAAGAGGATAAAAATAAAAAAGTAAATAATAAAATGGAGATTGAGATAAAAGAGGGCATAACATCAAAACAGTGCAGGTCAAAACATAACCATTTAAGCAAAATAGTGTTTCACCACAAGATAATCTGGACATAAAAGTAATTACCATAGTGTCTCTTTCCTTGAAATCTTTGAGTATAACTTAATATACTGTAGCATCAAACATATCAAAACAATGTAAAACTGTTCAGGAGAATGACAGTATTACAGAGTATTTAGAATCAACTAACAGAAAATGAACAATGGCTTCTGTATAATCTCCTTGCCTATAAAAGTTTTTGTTTATATTACACATATAATAACATCCAGTAAGATACAACATGTTAAGACCTATGGAGACAGAAGAACAAAAGTTTGATGGGACTTCAAAACAAGATGATATTAAATCAGCACTAACTATTATGATGTCTTGTTTTCTCCAAAATAGCTATTCCTACCATCCACCCTTCTCTGCCTCATTTCTGGTGAGCTCTTTTTCTGTCACTGGTTGTAAGTTTGTCTTCTTCATTTCACTTTCTGCTTCATTCATTGTGGCCTCTCTGCCACTATTTCTGGAATCTTGGTATTTTTCTGTTTTAGAATATCCTGTAGTATTCTCTGTAGAGTTGAACTGATGGTTGCAAATTCCCCTAGTTCCTCTTTATCCTGGAAGCACCTTGTATTTCCATCAATTTCTAGGGATAGTTGTGTAGGATATATCAATCTTGGCTGGAGGTTATTATCTTTCAAAGCTTGAATTATTTCCCCCCATGCTCTTCATGATTTGATAGCTTGTTCTGAGAAGTCTGCTGTAATTCTGATGGGTGTTCCCTTGTAAGTCATCTGTTTCTTGTCTCTGGTGGCTTTTAATATTTTGTTCTTATATTGGATTTGTGGAATTTTGATTATTATGTGCCTGGGTGTAGCTCTGTTTGGGTTGTAGGTGGCTGGGGTCCTGTATGCCTCATACATCTGAATATCTTTACCTTTTGCTAAATTAGAGAAATTCTCTTGGATTATTTCTGTGAATAGCTTTTGTAAGTCATTTGTTTTTGTCCCTACCTCTTCTTTTATGTTCTTAATTCCTGTTGTAGATCCTATTATCATCTTCTAGCCTTTGTATTATTGCTGTTTGTTTCTTTGTTATTGTTAAGAAGTTTTTCATTTCATGCTCCCACCTTAAAAATCTGTCCTTCAGTTCAGATAATCTATTCTTAGTTTGTTTCAAGCTGTTATGCCAGTTTTCAGTAGAGTCCATTGTGTTCCAGGTCGATAGCAGCCACATCTGGCACCAGTAAATGGGCCTTCAATTGGAGTGAGCAAAGGCAGCATTATGGCTTTCTTTTCACTCAGGATTCACAGACACAGGAAAGGAATTAAGAGCAAGAGGTGCCTGTCTGCCTCCCTCACAGTCACATCAATGGCAACAAGCATTGATAGCCTGTCCCTTTGGACATCATGCTGTGCCTGATCCAAGCAAGGAACCCTGACCCAATCCTGTCCTTGAAGAGTTAGCAACCTTAAGCCACACAATAATAATACAGGTCCCAAATGTGGGCAGTTAACAAATTCATCTACTTATCTGCTAATCTCTAGGCATGAACTGAGAGAGCTGCTGGGAAAAATGGGGCCCTTTTCAAAGAGCTTACTGTCTCTCAGTAAATAGATTTAGATTGACAGAGGGCTTGGAAGAAGAGGCTCAGATGGGGAAATACCCTTAACGTTGGCATCTGGGTTTATCAAGTACACTGTTGTTCAAGTGTCTACTGGCATGTGACTGTGTCCTTTTCCCCAGAATGCACCAGTTTCTGAGATTAAAACCTGAGAACTTTCCCTTCCAAACTATTGTCCTGTTTCTAACTGACCCAGCATTCTCTTGTACCCATTCTCTTGTACCACTGAGTTATCAGTACAATAGATTGCAAGCCTTTGAACTTAGCCAATGAATTTAAAGTTATCCACTTGTCATACACGAGGCCTCAGAACTCCTGTTTCTCCAGCGAGTCTGTACATCTGCTATGTTATTGCTAGGGTCTGCTTCCACCCTTTAGCAAAAGTAAAAGCCTTGTCAAGTTTCCTTGATGTCTGGGTGTCTCATCATTCACATCAAAAAACTGAGTCTGGGAATTTATTTCCAACAGATTGTAGGAGGAGAAGAGTTTGTTTGAGGCTTGCCTGGACTATATAATGAGACACTCTTTTTGAGAACATGCACTAAACACCACTATCAAAATACTGGCAAACCTTAACAAAAAATAATGCAGTTGTAGAGTTGGGGCTGTGTGGCTGGCTCAGTGGAAAAGCACTTACCTAGCATAGAAAAGGCCTTGCCTTTGATCTCCAGGGCCACAAAGGAAAAAACAAGAAATATCTTATTGTGTCAAAGATTGCAGTGTCAGTTTCATATCTTCCCATGAAGAAACATCATAGCAAATATAAGTGAAGAAAAATGTAACTAGTGTATAAGATCCCGAAAACAGATAGCAGGGATTTAGCCCCAAAGGGTCCAGCAGACGGATTTGTCCATCAGGTGACATTAACATGACTTCCCCAGACATCTAGAAGTGTGCTTTACAAGTATCCTGTACATCACTCAGGTCAATTCAATTATAACAAAAGTATCATACTATTGGCACACAGTAATTTCTTCTAGGAAAACTAGTGATGAAATGTGGAGGAATTCAATATTCGAAGAGGAAAGTAGTGGGCATGCAAAGCTACAGTCTGAGGTCTTCACCGAGAAGTGACCCACTGGACCAAGACTTGGGTCCCTTTCAGCACTGTTGTCCTCATGCCTGGCAATATGCTTAGCCTCAATATTCTGGGATTGTCATAACTCTGGATGAGGTATGAAACTTGTTTAAGGGAATTGGAACATTTGCTTTCCTTTTATCTTTAATCTTTTGCAGAATATTGCTATCATTTAACTGAAGAGACGAAGAAAGCTCGTTCCATCTGCTGCTTCCCCTCCCCTTCTCCCTTCAAATCCAACTAGGTTAAGTTTTAACTTCCTAAAGGCCATAAAACAAAGGCCTGAGGTACTAGCTCCTGACATCCTGGGTCTTCCCTATCCGGTAGCCCCGTCACAAATTGTGTTAATTGCATCAGATTGTATTAGATTGTACATTCTTCACAGAAATAGCTTCGTTTATATCATAGTAATACCTGTAACTATAAATGTGTGTCTTCCTTTTCCCCTGGGTAAAAGATTGATATGTTAATCAATGCTCTCTTCTGTAAAGAATTGTAAAATCTTACCCAATTGATATGTTAACCATTGTTGCCCTCTACAAATAGAAAGGTTGTGGTGCTAAAGTAAGGTAATTATGTCAGGAAACTCAGAGATAAAGTCTGCTGACTATGCTAATCAAGATTGGGAAGTATGTCAGAACCAAGCCACACAGGAGCTAGGTGACCTAAAAATAAGCTGTGCAAAACAAGACAGTTAATCAACTCTGACCCACTGGTCGCCCCTCATGATCTGACCAATCACAAATGGACAAATCACCAACTGTTCTGCTCTAACTGCTATGATTGGCTTCTGTAACAATGCTTGCTTGCTTTGCGGTTTTCATCCTTAAAAACACCAGCCTTGCCCCAACTCAGGGTTCTCCGTTTCCACCTGTTTGGAGGACCCCGTGTACACGGAATAATAAAAACCCCATTGTTTTTACA
Source organism: Cavia porcellus (assembly GCF_034190915.1). Classification (NCBI taxonomy): domain Eukaryota; kingdom Metazoa; phylum Chordata; class Mammalia; order Rodentia; family Caviidae; genus Cavia; species Cavia porcellus. The sequence continues at coordinate 113,432 of NW_026947516.1, read as the reverse complement.
TGAGAGCGAGGCCCTTAGAGTCTTCCTCGCGACACCGGTCTAACATAACTATTGTTTCTTCATCTACATAATAAATGTATTCATTTTGCAGGCCTATACTAATTTTCTTCAATGAAAGTGGATTGAGACAGTGTGGAAATCATCACAGTCAAATATTGACCTGCGAATCAGCCAACCCTGCCTCTACTCCATTCAATCCTGACCTGTCCTGCACTCATGACGCTGTCTTACATCAGGGAATTGATTCTTCCATAGGACCCTCACCATAGGAATCTTCTTAGCACACTAGTGACCGCACTTTATTAAGAGCACATTAAGTCTATTAACCAAACACTGGTAGCTGAAGCAAGACACGTGTACACTGTAAATGCAATTGTGTTAAGCTAGGTGAGATAGACATCAGAAGAAACAGCCTTACCGAAAAGCTCCTGGGTGAGAATCTATCATTTGAGCTCTAACCAGACAGGCAGGTATTTAGGTTCTCCTCATTCTGAACAGAGGAGGGCAGTAGATCAGGAGCCAATCAGTGAAGAGGCGGGCTGCACGAACTGTCCAATCAAGTGAGGCAAAGTGGCAAGGACTTCCGGTGTCATGGCTGTCAGTGCTGAGAGTTCCTCATTTCGCTAGACCAGCTTCTGGGAGTTCTGCCGGCTGCAGGCCGCGTGGGAAGGACTCGGGGACACCGGGAAGCCGCGCAGTGGTGATGGTGCGGGACGGAAGCCGGGGAAGGGATGGGGTCGGGCTGAGGTCTGAGAGGAGGCGGCCGGAACCGGCTCTGGGAGCCGCAGCCTCCCGCCGAGCTCCGGACCCCGAGGTCCTCCGGGCTCTGGGGCTTTTGCCACTTTTCCCTCGGCGGGGTCCGGGTCACCGCCGTGTCCGTGAGTCCGTCCCCACCGTGACACTGCCCGCCCACGGTGCCGTCCGGTGTGGCCCGGCAGCGCCTCAGCGGTGTGGGGAGAGCGGGGCTCGGGGCGGCCCTGGTTCAGGGTGGCCTGGAGCTGGTGCGGCTGCGGGCGCTGGGTCCCTGGTCTCGGTGCTTTCAGTAGCAGAGCTGGGGATGTGACGGTTATAAATGGCTGCGTGAGGGTCTCAGATCCACACCTCCTCTCCTCAGACCTCTGCCTTTTTGTATTCACAGTGGCTTCCTGAGTTTCTAATATTTCTCCACATTGCCAACCTCATAATATGTTGAGAAGGGCAACGAGAATGCAAAACAAGTTTAAACATACCGGTGACGTGACTTGGTATACAGGTTTCCCATAAGTGCAGTGAACTCCTGAGTGGCACACTTAGCAATACAAAAAACTATCACCGTAGTTATTTATGTGAGATCCGTATGGACAATGCTATAAAACAGAATTATATCGTTTCTACACTAGAGTGAAGTGCTGAACCTGAGAAAGGCTGTTGATGTTACCTCTGGTGCCCATGTGTCTGGGTCTCCAGACTCAACTTTGCTGGGCTTGTAAGCTGTCTGACATAGAAAGAGAAAAAGCAGTCAGGGAAGACCAGCGCCAAGGAAAACTATTGAGGGTATTGCGAGAAATGGTCGAAAGCCACTCTGGGAGAGAAATGGGAACACTAGAGTTGAGTTAGCAACGAATTGTGGATGGTGTCTTGTGCTATAGGGTGAGGGCATCATCTGAATCCCCTGCAATGGACACTGTATGATTGGTTATTGGACGTGTTGGTAGAGCGCTGTGTTTGGTGGGCTACAGGGAATTGTCCAGCCACTAGCTTAGTAACTCATTTTGGGGAAGTGACCTTGCTGAAAGGGAGCTTAAAGGAGCAAGCTGTAGCTACACAGATACAAGTGTGAAATGGCATTCCATCAGTATGACTGTTTGCTGTGACACAGAGGCTGTATCTCTACTTGTTAGCGGGCTCAGTATGTTCTCTAACCCCACCTATTGGTATTAGCTGTCCATACATTAGGAGAGTTTTCATTGAAATTATGAACAAAGCTGTCTGTTTGAAGCATCTTGAGTTGGTGGCCAGGTGGTTGATCAATCCAGAGCTAATTAGAGATAACCAGAGCATGGTAATTGCTCAGTTATTTAATGTCTGTCTCTCTCAGGTGACTGTATTGAAAATCACCATTGAAACTCAGGTGCTCAAACCAGTGTTTTTACTGTGTAAGATTTAAAGGAAACTGGAATTTTAGAGAAAAGGTAGGTATTTTGAGTTTCCTGGAACTGGGGAGCTTGGTAAAAAGTGGCTGCAACTCCTTGCAGTAGGGGAAGGCTGCATTCCCTTTCTTGAGGAAGTTGAATCTTGATATTCTATCTGTATTTGGCTTCCTGTTATTTTAATTGTTATCTGTATAGCTGATTACACAACTCTACCCCAGGCCATTTACCATAGCTATGTGCAGCCTTCATAAGATTACAAAACAAACTATCCTTCACAATCAGACTCTTTAAACAAGGCCTTCCAGAGAGTTTAGAACTCTGAGGAAGATGGTTGGGATATTAATGCATTACTAGTGAGGAAAGAGATAGTCTTTTGTGCCAAAGCAAATAACTCAATTTTATAAACATTGTTATTTTTGCAAAGCCATTTTTAAAAATAAAATGTGCATGTGCTTTATTGACTATTCCTGCAAATATTGAAAGAAAATTTTGCAGTAGAGGGCTTTCAACGTGGCAGAATTTGCTCTGCCCAGGAGCCATGACCTCATTAGTGTAACCAGTTGGTTAGATAATGAGGTCTGCTTTCTCCAAGCTGTGATGACAGTGTGCACCAGGGAGGAAGGATGGCTTGTGCAGCTTGCCTCCTAGTAATTTGCAGTTTGTGCTGTCTGCTGCTAAAGCAAAATTCATCTCTTCAAGAAACTTTTGAAAGTTTTTTTTCTTTTGTCCCCTTTGTGACACCAGGGAAATCCTGTGCAATATTAAGAAAGGAGAGAGTTCTTGCTAAGGACGACTTTCTGAAAGTGCTGCATGTTAAACCCAAACTGAGAAACACCTTGAACTGAGGCATCTGTGTGGACAGGGACATGTGACACTGGCCGTGGAGGGAGGACAAGGGCTGTCATCACTGAAATCATTGCTGTCATCCTTGTGCACACTGATTTAAAATTGAAATGTTGAGTAAGAGGTGCTGTGTATAAAACAAGCACCGAAACAGAGGAAAATCCCTAGACTGAGTACCTACAGGCCTAATAATAATAGGAATAAATGGAGGAGCCATTTAATATGGAGGAGCCAAGGGGAGGAAAAAGGCAATGAGGGACCAGAGTTTGGATGAGGGAGGTGACATCAGCAGTGGCAGCAGTGACCTTCTCCTGAGATCGGATTGTCCTCATTGTGATAATAATTGGACTTTGTGCTGCCCTGCCTTGAGAGGCTCAGAGGTCAGAGCCTAAAGAAAGCAGGGGAACCTTGTGACCAATACTGTGACTGTGTCGTCTCTTATTCCTGATCAGTTCACGACATTATTTATGAGGCAAAATTGAAGTTATTAAACTGGACTTGTAGATTTAGTAATAGGGTGGGCATCACCGTTGAACTACAATGGAAAGGGGTTTCTCTTGAATACAAAGATTACAAGGTGTGTTTGAAGATTTTATTGGGGACTGAATGCAGGAATTTGCTTTGAGCTACACAGGCCCCATATCTTTTAACTTTTGAGACCTGGTCTTACTCAGTTTCCCAGGCTGTGGGGGGGACTTTTGATACTGTGTCCCCCTCCCTCACTGCTAGGAAGACAGACGTGTGACATTTACCTGTTTTAAGGTTACGATTCTTTAATCCCAGTGATTTCCTGAGATTTCAGTGCCAGGAGAGTGAACATCAGTGAGGCCTGGTGGTGCACACCATGAATCTAGCTGCTTAGGTGAACAGCCAGGGATTACACTGCACTGTACTCCATACTGTACATAAGCTATATGATATTTTATCTTGTATTTGTCTCTGTTACATAAATATTCCTAAATAAAAATGAAGGAGTATGTGTTGAGCAGGTTTAAAGGTTTGACAGTGATGTTTGATTAATCAGGGATATTGTGTGCATTTTCAATACATTTTATTTTCACCTTTCTTTGGGTTGATCGCAGTATTGTTTTCTAACTCAGTATCTGTGGACTCATTAGTTCAACTCTGTATGGAGTCCATTTAGAACAGTGCATTCATAGGATCATTTCCTCTTTTGAATGCTATCTCACTCATTTTCTACAAAGCCAGCAAGGCACGAGAAGGGTGTGAGTTTGGGAACAGGAACAGTGGTCTGTGGAGTTTTCACTTGGAGTTTTGATTTGCTTTACTTTGTTCTATTTGGTACTACAGTGAGGTCCCCTAAATTAGTCGTATTCTTATGTCACCACTGAAAGGGAGTAAATCTGGGCATGGTGGCACATACCTGTAATGCCAGAACTGGGGAGGCTGAGGCAGAAAGCTTGGTGTGAAGTTGGGGCCAGCCTGGCCTACAAGGTAAAGCGTAAGTCCAGCGTAAACTCCATCGTGAAACTGAGTCTCAAAAAGACAAAAAAACCAAAACAACAACAAAAAAAGCACAAAGAAAGAATAAAAGAAGAATGAGTAGAACATTCCGGTAAAGATACTGAGCTGAAAAGTTTAACACAAGACCACAAGCATGTGGAATGTTAGATGGAAAACACTTGATTCCTACCTCTGATTTATGCTGATTTTGAGAAGCCTTCCGACTGCTTTAAACTTGGACCGAAATCTGCCTTTCTATCCTGGATTGCTTATAGCTGTGTCCGCAGTTCCTCTCCCAGAATGCTTTGCCTTGGGCACAGAGAAACGTGGCAGTTCTTATGGTCTTTGCCCATTTTGGGTATCTTGTTATTCAGAGCTTGTGTGTACACTGTGCCTGCCAACTGGGTGGTTTTCAGGAGTGCTGATTGTGCACATCAGAAAACATCTGCTCTGTTGTATTCAAGGTGTGGGTCCTAAGTGAGGGTTACAGCATGGGTAGAAATCAGGGATGGTGATCAGTCTCCCATGACTCACAGGACAGCCCTTACAAGAATGAAATATCAGCCCTGTCACTAGTGCTCTTCTTGCACATGTGTCTTTTTTCGACCCTCATAATCCTGCTCATCATGACTGGGTTCTGCACCGTGGCTTCGTGGGCAGTGTTCCTGCTGTCTGCAGACCCCAGAGACTGACGGGTGCCAGCCGTGTGCTCTCCCCCTGCGCCCCACATCCAGCCCATGTGCATCCGTGTGTAGTGTGCCCACGTGGGTGTGTGGGAGAGCGCTCAGCCTGTGTGTTCATTACTCTGCCCAACATTATTTTGCAGGTTTACTTCCATCAGTGTACCTGTAACTCCCCACAGGAGTCTGTCTTGGTGACAACTCACGTCCCTTTCCACAGCACTGGGACAGCAGGCTTGTCCAGCTGTGTTGCTGTTGTAAATGCCACAAGCACATTCTTTAGTGCCCTAGAAGCCGATCAGAGAAGATGCCGTAGATGCTCAGGTCCAGGAGCCTCTCTGCTGGGGCCCAGAGTGTGTGTCCAGCACCATCGTGATGGACCAGGCACACTTCCGCCTGGGGGCTGCCTTCCCACTTCTCATATCCAACCAATATTAGGCTTTCCCATTTGATGCTTTATGGGATCCTAGAAAAATTTAATTGTGTCTTTTTATTTTTTTTCTCACTTATGTCTCTATTTTGTGAATTGTTTTTTCATTCTGTTTAAGTCCTAAAAATAGCTAATTTCATCATGTTTTCATATTTCTGATGAATCTTTTTGATAAAATCCTTTTGTTCATATTTTATTGTAAGTTATACAGAATCAACATATCTTCTCACAATTTTTCCGTCATGCCATTTTCATTAAGAATTTACTTTCCTGAGCAGAAATTCTAAATTGCTTTTTATATCTTCAAAGTCACCTTAACATTTGTGCTTTACAGTTTTATTTTTAAAGATATCCTCACTCGTACAGCTTCTCATTCAGTAGGGTTTTTTTTTTCATGTTTTGCTTCTATATTACATATTTTCTCAGTATACCTAGAGTACACATTGGAATATTTGTGATGCAAAATTAGAGAGATTCAGTGAGCGCTGTAAGAAATGATTTGTGCATTTGGTTTGTTCTGACAACCCCATGAAATACCAGTATTTTTAAAGCAAGTGTATTCATTGGTACTTCTTATAAATTCAGTGTGTGCACGTTTGTATGAGTTTCAGGTGTAAGTGATTTAGTGTAGAGCAAGTTCTGGACAGTGGGAAAGGCTGTCTCTGTTTATGCTCTTATTTGAGATTAGAAAATACAACTGCATCCTTTTTCTTTTAAAGAGAATTAAGAAAACAATAAAAATGATACAGAGTTTCAAAACAAGATGATAGGAAATTAGCAATTTATAATATATTGCACATTACTATCTTCAGAATAGTTGCTCAGATTAAAGAAACATGAACTTGAAGCTTTTATAGATGAATAAATGTTACTAGAGACCATATGTGAGGTAAATAATGTGAAATAAATCAGACTTGCATATGTAAACATCGTATTTTCTCCCTAGTAAAAGAAACTGAAAGAGTAAATAAGATCCAAAAGGTCCAGTAGATGCTGTGAAAGGGCAAGAAACTGCTCAAAAGGAAAGAACATTGGGGATGGTGTGAAGGAGAAAAGAGAAAATACATACATATATATGCACAAAATAGCTAGGATAATAGTACTGCTAATTGTATTTCATGGAAAGGAAAAGTGCTTATATTGTATGCATTTGTTTTTGTGGTTTGTTCGATTTAGAATTATTTCACAATTATTTAACAATTCCTAGCATACTGTATCACAAATTGGAAACTGTACATGATTCTCGTGATATTTAGATCTTCTCCAACTCTGTTTCTATGTGTGATTTTTCTCTTTGCACGTGTTGCACATGTTAAAAAATTTGCACTCCTCGTATCTACATGGCATAGGGACCTTCTTGTACTTTCTTTGTTTGTGGTACTGGGGATCGAACTGGTGACCTCATGCTTGCCAGTTAGGCGCTTATGCCGCTGAGCTAAATCCCCAGCCCTTCTTGTATTTCCAATTCAGCTAATAAGAAAACATTTTTTTTGTTTGTGCTAGTTTCACTGATAATCTGCTAAACACTGGTCCTTAATTGGCAACCTTTCAGATTTCTTTGTAGATTATTTTGTGTCCTGACCTTAAGATAAATTATTTGGGAGCTACATTTACTTGTGCTTTGTGTTCTGACTGTGTATCATGTAGCTTCACTGTATTGTCATTGTTTCAATCAGTGTTAAAACTATGAGAAGCATTATTTCCTTTATGCAGTTGATCTTGCCTTCCACAACAGTAAGTGTTATTATTTTCAAGATTTACATCTTGATTCTTTTATCATTCAAGCATAGTTTATCTCTTTCATCTTTTTGTCACTTTTTGTCTGTCTTGCTCATGTTGTCCTGTTGTAACACTTGAATATTTGTGGAGACAGTGGATATTCTCAACTTAGTTCTGATTTTAAAATAACTCATGTACGTGTCCTCATTGTTTGTAGCACTAGTGCATTTTCTGATGTGTTTATCAAGTTATTATACTATTTTGCTTTATCATATACCTTTCACAAATAATTAACAAAAATTGGGTTTTAGAAAATATGTCAAAAGTTGATGAATGAGATCAGGTGTTTTGTGTGTGGGTATGGTGAGTTTCACCGCAGTTTTATACTGACACACCCTTTGATGAGATGAAGAAACACAGTTCATTACTGTTTACACAGGTCTTTCCCGTGTGTGGTACTTAGATTGAACCCAGGACATCAAGTTGGCTAGGGAACTGTGCCACCACTCAGCTGCATGCAGACGTGGGACACTGCTAATATCATCTTGCACTTTGCTAGGTAATTTTATCCAGGATTTGAAAGTCAGCTTGCATGTGCATGATGGGCCTTTATTTGCCTTTCCTTATTAACATGTTCTCTAGGTTGAGGTAAAGATTGTATTAACCTGATGATGTAAGGTGCTCTATTTCCTACCATTTTTTTTATGACAGACACTTAATGCTATGCTCAAATGAGTGAATGCTTTTTATTCTTGTGTTCATAATTGTATGTTTCCCCTGCAGAATAAATATTTTCATCCTGAGCAGTTGGGACATATACAAATGGACTCCTGATTACTCTGAAGAAATTCAATAAATCAGTGTGAATTTTGGATCATCATTTGGTTCCTTTCTAACATTTTAGTCTCTGCCATTCATGTCTTCCATGGGCATTTTTGTAATTTTATACAATTCTGACAATATTTCCACCATCTAAAATTCATCAAATGGTAATTCTGTTATACTTTTAATTTCTTTTAAAACACCCTCTTTGGAAAGGTGCAGTGGGCTGCACGTGCAGTGCGGTCCTCCATGAGGCTGGTCCGAGGGACCAAGCACTGACGGCCAGCGCGGCTCACCCTGTAGTGAGACGCTGTGCGGAAGCTGACGTGCCCGCTGGCCCCGTATCGCTTCTTTTCAGTTTTTGTTTCCCTGTTGTCTCTTTCTTTTATACCATCTTGATGATATTTTAGCCTGCTATCCCGCGCCTGCTGCAGCACTACAAATGCGGGTCGTTTCCTGCAGTCGGCGTTGACAAAACCCCAGTGCTCACATCTGTGTCTCAAGAAGTTAATACAGTGTCTCTGTTTAGCCTTCTCTATGATGAACGTCAAGGCGATTGTACCTGTGTAGATGAGAAAAAAGAAAGCGCACTGCCTACTTAGTTGTTCAGTAACATAGTTATTAAACTGTCATTTGGTTGGTGTCACAGTTTAAGTGTCCGCACTGTGTCTTCACCCTGTCCTGGAGCCCAGCGAGCAGCAGCCCCGCCTGCTCAGAAGCACCGAGCCCTGTCCCAGTCTGTCCTCTGCGGCCTCTCGGCTTTCCCAGGGCAGCTCCCTTCCAACTGTGTCCAGTGTCCTCACACATGGTGGCAGCCTCTTGTGCCTCTGCTCTGCATCACCTGTGTGTCCTGGGCGCCCCAGAGCAGCTTGTTCTTTCCCTCTACTGTGCTCCGTTCTTGCTCATTGCCGTGGGCTGTGCCCACTATTTGCCTGTTTGCCCAGCTCTGAACTACAGTACACATTTTAGCCTCTGTGGCAGCGTCTGCCTTGTGGCTGTCTCCTGGGATGTGTTTGTTCAGTTATGGTGACAACAGTGGGTTTCTGTGAGGCCTTGTGAGTCTAAAATCATGCAAGATTCTCCCTGCCCCATTTTCCCTCATGTGGGACCCCGTACAGCTAGAAATCCCACTCAGCAGGCACGTGGTGTCATCGGCTGCTAGTCCTCATTGTCCCCTGCTCTGTCTCCATGTCATCTGCCACCTTCAGGGCCCCGTGCTGAGGGACAGCACATCGCCTCTCTGTGGATATCACCTACCTGGGTTGGGCAAGCTCTCTGGCCTTCCCCGGTCAGTTATGTCCAGCTCAGACTCGAAATCATCTCAGTGGAGACTCTGCAGAGTGATCCAGGAAAGGTGGAAACCCTGTCAGTTTCTCCTTGGGGACAGGATCAGCAGAACAGCGGAAGGAGGCCTTTCCCGCCACACCTCTCCTGGGAGCTCTGAGGCTGGGCGCCCTCAGCAGCAGCACAGTGGCTCTGCCTGTCCTCTTCCTCCGCCCATCTGTCCTCTTTCCTCTGCAGTCTCCCTCCCCTCCACGTTTGCTTTTTTTTTTTATTTCCTCTTTTCATTCCTTTGTTTTATTTCTCTGTCCCTTCCCTTTCTTATTCTTTTTCCTTTTATCCTTTTTTTCACTTATTGTTTTTATGCCCCTTCTTTTTTACTTACCTCTTCTTCCAGTCTCTACCTCTGTCCCATCCTTCTTTCATTCATTGTAAGTCACTCTGCCTCCAGTAGTTCTCCAGTGGTTTTGCCCATTGTGAAGAAGGAACTGTCTTTTATGACGTCTGTACTAACATCTAACTTAATTTCTACTTAGTCATTCACTTAAAAATATGTACAGTCCACAGCCTCATCCATTTTGAGTATCCCATTTTGCTGCTAAACAAAACCTATCTTCTAAATTCTCCAGTTTTCCAACATATCCAAATGAATAATCTACCACATACTCTGTGTATTTTCACCATGGCAGTTTTGTATAAGGGGGTAATTCAACACTTTCTGTGTCTGACTCTTTTCCCTTGAGATTTCAAATTTGAATTTAAATTGTAACTTTGCTCAGAAAATTATTAGTTTGCACAAATGAATAACATGGAGAGGTTAAAGTTTTGTGTATTCATCAACTTGTGAGCATTCAACAGGCCCTACCTTGTAGCTTTGTGAATATTAAGTTGCAGTGTTACTAAAGTGCCTTCCAGCCTGTGAAACCTGTGAGTTCTTTTGTCCTGTCACCAAAGCATAGAAAACATGCTGTAGGAGGCAGGTCACAAAGAAGGTGAAAGAGAAAAGGTCCTGCAGCAGAAAGAAGTGTCAAAGTGGGTTGCAAGTAAGGCGTTTACACACAGTAAAATCATGACATCTAGGGATTTTTATACAGTAAAATCCTGTTACAGGTTGCCTTGGGGGAAATTAAATTCAACCTGCTGTGCTAGAAGTGAAATTGCATAGCCAGTATTTAACACTGAAACAAGGCCCTTAGCAATATTCCTCTCCAGGAATCCCAAGCTGTGGTTTATCTACAGCTGTTAGTTCAGGAGCGGCAAGTGCAGGCCTGGCAGGAGTAGGGGTGAGGCTCAGGGTGTCCTGGTCATCCGAGTGCTTTCTGCTGCAGTCTTTGGCTTTCCTGAGATGATGATGGTAGTCACAGTACAACTGTAGCTGCCATTAACCTGAGGTGAGCTGTGGGCCTGGCCGTGGCGTCTGCAGCGTTCAGCCTGGTTTCTCTCAGCTCAGCCCTCACCTGCAGAGCCAGTTCTCCCCTTCTGAACAGTGTCTCTGTCCTGGGCCTGGTTCCTTTCACACTGACTGTGAATCTCTACCTAACTTAACTACTAGCGGTATAAATATTCCACACAAATTGCTGTGCAGACTTGTCCTCAAACTATTGTATATATGTTTAAGAATTATATATGTCTAAGATATGATTAATGAGTCATGTGGAAGCAATTTTGGTTAAATGTACATTCTTCCATTCAAAATTCATGATGAAGTCTATCTCACAGTGGCCTAGACTAGGTGATAAAAACATTGTATGAGTAAATACAGACAGTTGGGTTACTTAGAAGCCACTTAGAAATTGATAGTTTTGGGAGTTGCTTTGTGTGAATGATGGGACGGGCACAGAGAGTTTGGTGAGGGCTCTCCCTGCACTCAGACTCTGCCCATGTGTGACCTCAGGGCTTGTCAGCCAGAAGGCCGGGAGCAGATTTAATATCTCACTGTAGCCCACAGTTCTCAGTGGAAAGAAACCTCTTCTTTATTTACTGACCGTGAGATATTCTGTGCAGAAACAAAAAAGAACTGAGAAAATACTTGTGTTTTTTAGAATTGCAGAAACTTCCAGGACAGGTTCCAGTGTGACTGTGCACCTTGTAAATTAAGTAGCTGTGAATGTTGTACACATCGTCAGCAACCGTTGTCAGCAACAAATTGTAATCTGTTGGTGGCATTTTTGTTGTGAAACATTTGGTTTGTGACAGATGGAAGGCATACTTTTGTAGCTACCATTACGTGACATGTGTCATTCTAAAGAAGTTGCAAGTTTGTGTTTTGAAGATGAAACAGTCATAATTGCTGAAATGTGTTTTTTGGTTTTTTTTTACTTAGAAAAAATTGTATGGAATAAACTGTCATAGAATCTGGAAAAAGTGGAGCTAAGATGCACGGTTTGCTGCAGGGGATGGATGGAGGAGGCCCAGGTTCGCCAAAACTCTGGGGAGACAGGCAGGTAAACAAGAGTGACATTTGGTCAGCATCTGAATCAATTGTGGACTAGTTTACCTGTGTAAATAATACTCCTGTTAATCTTTATTTTCATTTATGTGTCTTACAGTTGTTAGATTTTGAAAATCATATTTTCACTAACAAATTGAAATTCAGTGTGTTTATTTATTTATTTTTTTGTCTTTTTCCTTTTTATCAGTACAACGGATCGAACTTACAACTGCCTGATTGCAAGGCGGGCGCTTATGCCGCTGAGCTAAATCCCCAGCCTCCATTCAATGTGTTTATAGTTTGAAACCTGAATTTTGAGATATTTATAATTTTAGATGGTAAAACTAGCAGGTTACCTCAAATTGCTATCAGACTTATAAGTATATCTGAACTTTGTTTTATTTGATTTTTTATTATCTTCTTTGTCCTGTTTCCAGTACTGTATAATCTTGCTGGTATTTTCTCCTTTTTTTTTCTATTGCATTTTATATGGTTTGTTTTCTGTCTTCTCCTAAGACTTTCAGTAGGCTTGCATCCAAATATTGTGTGGTTTTTCAGTGTTGGTCTTACGTATTTACTGGTAATCTAAACCTGTCTCTGAAGCACACTGTTGATTCAGACTCAGTCCTGTACCTCAGGCCAGTCACAGAGCTTCCTCTTCTCTCTGACAATTCATGTCATTCATTCATAATCAATAGTTCATTTTTTTCCTTTTATTTTCTTTTGAAACCAGGCCTCACTATGCAGTTCAGGCTGCCCTTGACCTCACTCTGTACCTTGAATTTGCCCTGATCCTCCTGCCTCAGCCTGGGATTACAGGCACGCCCCACCACACCTGGCTGTAATCAGTCATTCTAACAATGTAGATTTTTGATGTTGTCAGTTTGGATTTAATTTCTTGATTATGTAATAGAATCTGCAGCAGTACATTCATTTCATTCATTCTCTTCAGTTGGGTAACTTACCTTGTCTTTTCTAATGTCTAAATCTTTACTGAAGTTTTCTCCAGATACCATTCTCTTTCCTGAAGGTTCTTGCTCTCTGGTTGCCTCCACCAGCCTTTGAATAATTAACGTAGTTGCTCTACTGTCTTTATGTATTTATTTCCTGTTATTTTCAGATCTATTTTGCTACAATATTTGTCGCCTTCCTGAGTCATATTTTCCTCTCATTTGTGGATTTGTTGCTATTGTTTATTGTCGTGTGTGAACATCTGGTTAGTCTAAAGAGGTGAACATCAACATCACATGGCCAGCTTCTAGGGAGGAAGACTACTGTGGCTGGGGTTAGATGCTTGCTGTGTTCCCAAGCCAGGATTTAGGCTTTGTAGAAGTTTGTTTTGTTTATGTTTTTTTTTCAGTGAAAACTCTGAATTTTCAAAATGGCTTGTTTTTTTCCCGATCCCAGTCTCAGAATAAGGAAACAGTTTATTTTTTTCTGATACACACTGTTGGAACTTGCAATAGTTCATGGTCAAACCGAGTCATTTTTAGATCTTGTAATGTTGCCTGCAGGGGTCTTTCCTTTCCAACTCCCCTCACTGGTTTTCATCAGGACACTGACAGTTTGCCTGCATTTCTTTTGCTCTTGGTTTCCTGTCAGAGAAAATTACGTCTCTGTCAATCTGCATCCTCTTTTTTTCACTTCGGAAATAACGGATCTATTTCATCATAAAGGGTTTTGAATATTAATTTGTTAGCCCTTCTGTTATTTATAAAGGCATGATGGTTTATGTGTCATCCCAGCTAACCTGGAAAGCACAGTGTGTGAGCTGCTCTCTTGATGCTTATGGACAGCATTTAATGCTCTGCTCTCCTTCCCTGTGCCCCATTTGAAGGTGATACAATCAAGATGCTGGGTGAGTCTGCAGCCCCAGCCTCCTCCTCCTCCTCACAGCGTGGGGGCCAGGATGGGGCTCGGAGTTGCTGCCCAGCAGTTCCAAGGAGGTGCAAACGGGGGAGCCTGAGTGCCCTCTTCCCACCAGAGAATCAGTGCTGCCACGTCCAGGTGCTGGGCTTCTGGACCCACACTGACCCCTAGTCCTGCTCATGGTCACCTTGTCAACTGTTCAAAGTGGAGACAGAAACTCTGAGACTGGCTTGATCACCAGGGACCAGGCCAACATCATAAACATGGAAAGAGTTATGGGGCTTGTGGTCAACAGTAGCCAGTTTAAATGATAACAAGAGAAGCTACAATTTTTTTTGAATTTAGAAATACGATGTGTATGACCCTTGATGTCCAAGGATGTTTTACTTATTCTGTAAATTAGTTGTCTTCAGCGCCATCTGTTGTCACAATTTAAAATGACAAGCCAGGCATTGTAGCACACATTGGTAATTCCAGCATTCAAGGCTGAGGCAGGAGGATTGAATGTCAACCTAGGTGAAATAGTGACTCCTAGGTGAGGCTGAACTGTGCAGTGAATCCCTGTATATAATATAAAATTAAAATAAAATAAAATGGTGAATTGAGTCTCATGCTGAAAAGGATGTGGTGCTTTTCCCAAATGTACAGATAAAGTGTCTGGACATTATTCTGGGCTCCTTCCTATAAAACCTGCAAGAGATTTTTTAACTGAACAGCCTGAAATAGTGAAAGGTGACCAGGCATAGAAAATCAGAACTGCTAAATTTAAACACAGAGAAAACATTCTTCCTGTTCATTTAGAAAACATCTGAATGTTGGAATGAAGGTAGAAAAGCTTAAGGTGTGCGTGTGTAAGTTTGGGTGGAAGTCTAATAAAAGAGGCAGGGCTCTGAAGCAGCAGGAAAAATCCCTCATCTGAGCCAGGGGTTTCAAATAGAAGCCATGTCTCAAGTGATGCGAGCAGTGCCCTCTGACCCGTCAGTGTCTGTGATTCAGGGCATTCATTCTGCCTGCAAAGCCTCATGTCTTAACCATGCTGCCCTGTATCCTACAGCCTTTTGTCCCACCCCATTAGAATGGCAGTACTCCCTCAGGGCAGCCAGCAACATTACCAACAAGTGACCATTGTCCCAGCTGGGTCATTAAGTCTGAGTACCCTGTACCAGTTCATCCTAACCCTGTTCCTATCTGGACAGTTAGCGATCAGCTCTCCAGCAAGCCTTCCACATTGGATAAAATGAGCCTGAAGTCCAAGGCAGAATCGTCCCCGATTTGCAGCTGGTGCCGGCTGACCAACGCCAGTATGGAAACCTGAGCACATCTGGGCTACAGCAGCACGGCGGGTTAAGCCTTCTCCATTGTAGAGGGGGCAGGAAATAGCATCTTTGGAGAACTGCAGGTTGGTAATCAAGTGGGACTGCTTCAGAATTGCTGCAGTGCAGTCTTCATCCTCAAGCACATTTACTGATAAGAGGTATGTGGGAAAAAAGGGTCACTCTTCCTGGTTACTGCACATAATAGCATCAGAAGCTCGTGCCGTCCTGAACAACCTCAGGAGTCACCCAGGAGCTGGTGGAAATTATGGTACCCACAGTTTGATCAGTGAGAGTTTGTGTGTCTAAAGCTGTTGGTCTCTTTAGTTTAAATGCCAAAAACCTCAAGAAGTTTCAGCTTGTTGAAGATGTACAGGAGGAAGTTAGTGTTCCCTTGCAAAGCCTCTTGCAGCAAAGTTTTGGGTCACTACTGTTTTGACCACCTGCACTCCAGGGAATTAGTGTGCATGATGAAGAACACCTCCTTACCAAAGTGGGGTGCCAAAGTGGGGATGCCACTAATAAACTTCTTATTGAAATGTTGCATGAAAAAAAAGCAGAAGCTGAAACCCTAGGACCACTGCATGAGGAAGAAAACGAGATGGAGTGGAAGGGTGAGAAAAGGAGGAAAAAAGTAGTCTGCATTTCACCAAGAAACACTCATTAAAAACTTGGTTTAAGGATACTGAATTTCAGAAATCACAGTAATCAGGCACTTTATAACAAATAAATGATGGATCCAGGTATTTGAATTGTAAACTGAATTAAAGGCTTCAAATCTTCAAAGGATCCATAGGGAAGACAATCTAAGGGACTAGATTGGACCCACAGATGGATTCCATCACTGTCAGAGTAGAAATGGACAAACCCTTGGGCATCGCAGCTATTCTATGCTGTGTGGAAATGTGTAGAGGGGGCAGGAAATAGCATCTTTGCCTATTAATTAGGCTATTAATTTGAGCTATTAGGCTTGTGCAGGGAGTTTGAGATTACACAGTACTTCCATGATGGAGCTGAGCAGCAGCTCTCAAGGATTGATCATCTGTACCCAGCACAGCTCTGCCCCTTTTCCGCCAAAGGCCACAGCCCCTTTTGGCCCAGGATCATGGAAACTTTGGAGTACCCGTGGCCAGACACACCTAGCAATAGCTCCACTAGATCATGAGTTCTCAATGTCTGTGCTGTAGACCTGCAAACTGTAACAATGGCAATCTCTTAAGTCTTCCAACTTGCCATTTTAAATATGTTCTGCATTATTTTCTCCTATGTACCTGATGAAAAATGGCAGTATTTCTTCTCTACAATATATTATTAAATTCAGGGATAAGACATTCAATTTTAAAGCAAACTGTCCATACCTAAAGGAACTGAGGTTATGTCTGGTACCACTGGTGCAACATGCATTTGGGATTGTTGACTTTCGTACTACGACATACTACACCTGTCTTTTAATCCTCAAAGTTTGTATTCATTTTAAAATGAGACAGTAAGATGAACATGGTGGTGCACGCTTGTAATTGCCGCACTCAGGAGGCTGAGATAGGAGGATCTTTATGAGTTTGAGACCAGCGTGGCCTACAAAATGAGCCGAAGACCAGTCTGAACTGCATAGTGAGACCCTCTCTCAAAAAGACAAAAATAAATGAATAAAACAAAATGAGACAGTAGACATCTTTTGCTGGAATGTCAAATAGTCAAGAGTTCTATGTAATTGAACATAAAAATTAAAACCTGTGAAGCTATGCAAAATGAAGGGAAAAGAGGAGCTGAGAAACTGACTTTAACAGCAATAATACAAAAGCTAGAAGATGATAAGAGGATCTATAACTTAAGAATGAAGAATGTAAAGCAAGAAATAGGGACATAAACAAATGAACTACAAAGGCTATTTACAGAACTAATCCAAGAGAACTTCCCTAATATGGTAAAAGGTAAAGATTCTCAGATCTATGAGGCATACAGGACCCCAGCCACCTACAACCAAAACAGAACTATACCCAGGCATATAATATCAAAATTCCAGAAATCCAATATAAAAACAGTATTAAAAGCCATCAGAGACAAAGAAGAGATCACTTACAAGGGAACACCCATCAGAATGACAGCAGACTTCTTGGCACAAACCATCAAATCTTGAAGAACGTGGGGGGAAATAATTCAAGCTTTGAAAGATAATAACCTCCAGCCATGATTGATATATCCTGAACAACTGTCCCTGGAAATTGATGGAAAAATAAGGTGCTTCCAGCATAAAGAGCAACTAGGTGAATTTGCAACCACCAGTTCAACTACAGAGAATACTGCAGGACATTGTAAAAGAGAAATATAACAAGATTCTAAAAACAGTAACAGAGGCCACAATGAATGGAGCAGAAAGTGAAATCAAGAAGACAAACTGACAACTAATGACAGAAAAAGAGTTCACCAGAAATGAGGCAGAGAAGGTTGGTTATAATTTCTAATATAGATGGCCTAGATACCCTAACTTCAGGGAAAAAATAAAGAGTAGCAGTCAGAGTGGATCAAAAGACCACCGAGAGGCTCTTTATTGAAAATATAATTAGCCTGAAGAAGGTAATATGGACCAAAATCAAACATGAGAAAATGGAACTTAATGTGATAGGGAACCAGAGAATAATAGAGGTAACTAGACAAGTATATATGGATAGGTTGAACAGACAGGCTTTAATAAATGAAGAAATATAACTAGAAATCCAACCCAGGAGTGAGAAAGTTCAGAAACACTTAAGTAAATAGCAGGTTGCCCCCCCAGTACAAAACCGTGAGTGTTGGGGAGACCCAAAAATACACAGTTCATTCTGGGGGAGCAAAAGGGGGGAATAGTCCTCAAAAAAAAAAAAAAAAAAAAAAAACACAAAAAAAACAACAAAAAAAAACCCAGCAGAAGATATAGCTAATAGTGTATCAGGAATTAAAACCCCTATTACTCGTACCACTGTGCTTGACTGGAACTCGTTCTGTCCTAGTTTGTATACAAGCATTGGATCTGAGGGGCATGGACGGCTGTCCATAGCATAGGGGACAACTTTAATTCCCTATCTACTCAATCAGGATCCACATATGACTTGTATTGTTATATCATGACTGATCTTAGTTAAATCTGACTTGTTTGATTGCTGCTTATTATTGACAGATTTTATTCAAAACCTGTAAGGATGATGGCAACAAGTTGATTAGGGCAGACAACTATACTGCAAATGACAATGAGTCACTGCGATATCCATTCTGATTTGGTTACTACCTATTTTTGTAGCCCTACACTCTAAAGTTGTATTTCTGTTAATTCTGTTATATACTCATATGTTCAGTTATACTTTATCTGATGATATAGCCAATTCTGTTGATAACAAGAAACAGCACAGTGACCAGGATAGAACTCCTTATACAGCAGATTTATTTGTCTTTTTAGTTTTATATGTCTATAGGAAAAAGTTTAGTTCTGTCCAGCTTTGTTATGTTTCCCCCTCTAACAAAGAAAGGATAGAAATACATGTGAAGACTCAAGCTTCTGTAAAACCTATAACCAGTTTGTAAGCACTGATCTGATGACACATGATGAAATGAACAAAAACGTTGACAGAAAGAAAGTGGCACTGCGGTACCCAGTGCTGATTCCGGAGTGTTATGATGTGAAATCCATCAATATTATTAATCTCTGTTCAGAAGGATTTTAATCTAGTATGCTCTGTTAGGTCTCAACATAAATGAAGATATGGATAAACGCATACATGTCTTAAGTGTATAGGATTGATAGCTATAATACTTAGTTTTTGTTGGATAGTTGAACAGAATTGTTTGTAGTCCCCCTGGTTGAAATCCCATTTATATGTTCCACTTGTGTATCTTGAACAACTATTAAACAGGAGGACAATATGTATCATCAGCTAGTGATTTATTACTGTCTATTTTTCTGCTTTGAAAGTATGTACAATAGTACATACTGCCCGTTTTCTATTTTGTTTTGTCTTTCTTTAAAAAAAAAATTGGAGGACAAAGAACTGCAAACAAAATGTCCCCAACCACAGTCACTGTTACTAACATACAGGGCCACAGATCCGCAGCTGCAAGGACCGAAACTGTGCAGTGCCTAGGGGGCATTTGGCCGTATGACGAGTCTCTTGCTGTGTCAGTGAACTATGCAGCGTCACGTCTGTTCTTGCCAGTACTCCTCAACAAAAGAGAAGTTTTTTGGTATTTCAATGACTATTGAAATGTCCAGCCTGATTCAGAAAGAGCAGCAAGGTTCTTTGCATTTATTGTGCTTTGAAGTTAAGATCTAAATGATTTAGAGCAATTCTATCAAAATGTATTTTTGATGAGAATAACTTAGCTTATTGAATAGACAGAGTTTTAGTGAAGATGAGATCATGAGAAACATTGATTTTTTTTTTCCAGTTGACCTTGTGTTTGGCAACATATTCTCCTGTTATTTTCCTAAAATAAGACACCTAGATTCTTAAATTCTTTATGGAAAGTGATTTTCTCTTTCACCTCAATGTTCATGTCATTAATTTCTGTTTATTGCCTTAGAACACCACATATATATTTGGTCTCACATGACTTAGTAGTGGAGGTAGTGAACATTCCTATTTCTGATTTTAATATAAACCTAAAAATGCCTTCATTCAGGGACACGTGGGTCGTTCTGTATTCCATGTATGTTATCTAGGTATGAAGTTTCACTCATAATTTTTCTTCTGTGGAGTGCTTTAAGAAACAATATAAATTGAGTTTTAGAAAATATGGCAAGATTTAAATAATCAGATAAAGTTTTTCTTTGTTGATTTTCATGATGAATTTTATGATAGGTTTCTCACCCTTTACTCAGATAAACATCTTCCTGTGATGCAGTTGTGTGTGTGCGTGTGTGGGGGTGTATCATACCTGGTACCTGACACAATTTAGGCACCATGTCACAAATTGGTTACCTTCCAAGAAGAGAAACCATTCTCAGGCCAAGTTCTCTTTGAATAGGGAATACTTTGTCTTGCATTGCAAATCTGCCTGCATGTGTGAAATGTGTCTAAAATTCTCTTTCCATGTGAATGTTGATATGTCCGGCTTGGTTGTAAAAAGATGAACCAAGGTTCTTTGTGTTTATGGTGCTTTGAGGGTGAGAGCTCAGTGACTTAGAGTGACTTACTCAGAATTTAATTTTTGATGATGATAGCATCATTAAATGGATGTAGTCTGGGCGAATGTTAAGACCATGAGGAACATTGATGATTGTTTTTCCAGCTGACTTTGTGTTTGGCAGCACGGTTCTCCTAACGTATTACATCTTGATTCCTAAATCATTTATGGAAAGTGAGTTTTCTCTTCATTGCTCATGTTACTAATTTCTGGTTTCTGCCCTGTAACGCCACTGTTGATTGTGATCTCATGGGACTGAGTCGTGGAGACAGCGGACATTCCTTTTTCTGATTTTAACTTAGCATCCGGACGGTGCCTTCATTCAGGACCATGGGCTAGTTCTGTCCTCTGTCTCTTCCCAAGGCATGAGGTTCCATTTCATTTTTTCCTTCTTTGGCGGGCTCTGAGAAACAATATAAATTGAGATTTTGAAAACAGGTGTATGCCTAGATAGAGATAATCAGATGACGATTTACTTTGTGGATTGTTGTGATGAATTTTATGAGAGGTTTCTTACACTGAGACATCCGTATCTTAATCAGATAAATACCACCTTCCTGTGAATGTGTGTGTGTATGAGTGTGTGTGCTGCTGTGCATGGGACCTGGGACCTGACTTGGTCTAAGCATCCGTTTCATCAGTGGACTGCCTGCCAAGAAGAGAGATTATTTTCTCTTTCCCACTGTACTTGAGTAGGGAATGCTTTGTCCCGCATTGAAGATCTGCCTGCCTTCCTGCAGTGTGGTGGTGTAATCCCCATGTTTTGCACACACTTAGCAGTTTTCAGTTGAATGTTGCATAAATGTGATTAAATGTACTGTATTGTTTTCTAAACTTTTCTTGAGTTACACACAGGTGAGACCATTCTTACTGTGAATATCTTTTGTTATAATCTTTTTATTAGCATATGGTTATAATATATAATAAACATAGTCACCATGGGGAATTGCTGATATATATTGCAAACTGACCAAAACTGCGTCTTGAGCAGTATATTCATGGTTCGGAGGAATGGCTTGCAAGCCCCCTGTGAGATGAATGTGTGAAAGGAAGTCTTAGATTCAAACTGCAATTGATAGTTTCTTTGATTTTCCAATCTCCCCCTTTTGTTAGTACCTGACTTGACAATTTCTATATTTCTAAGCATTTATTTATCTACAGGGTAAAATTCAATAAATCTTAATTTCATTCCTTTTCCGGTCTCTGAATATGTTTAAATAGTGAAAAAGTGTAAGCTCTAGGGAGTTGTTACTAATAGCACCCAGTTGTCACTCGAGCTGTGCCACGGTAAGATGCTAGGATGCAGCGTCAGTGCTCCTGTCATAGATAAAATGTCAGGGTCCCGAGCTGCTTCTCCTCTGCGATGCCCCTCTGCCCCGCCTCCCTACTTTGCAGCCCGTCTTGCACTGAAATCTCTACAAATATGAGCCCAAATGACACTTTGCTCCCTTAATTTTGCATGTAGGGCATTTTTTTCTCATCCATGGAAGGAAAGTAAGGCAGTTTCTATTGATGGATGAGCCAATTACTGACTGTCTTTCTGCGCTGAGGGCTGTTTGTCACTTTCTGTAATAACAGAGCTGTGCCCTTCACAGTGAATTTTGAACCGTACATTAAAGAAACTTTTGCATTTGCAGGCATATTTGAACTGAGACTTTTTCATCCGTTTTTCCTTTCATTATTAATCCCTGTTAAGTTTCCAGAGTGCCGGGATCAGTACGTGTCATACATATGGCATCGTGTCCATCCCCATCTCTCTCCTTAGGCCAACTTTTTGGACACTGAGCCCCAGGACAGCATGGCTTCCATAATCCAGTTTCAGATTTCTAAGACATTCTCCAACAGAAACTGTAAAGGTTTTCATTAGCTTTCCAGATTATCACGTGTAGTTTTTGGAGACTGTTCGTGAACAGGAAGAAGCAGACACAATGGAGCAGCACAGTGAAGACAGATGAAGGATCTGGGGAGACTGAGCTGATGCTCATGGGAAGGAGGCCAAGAGATGGGGGATGAAGTGGGTGGGGAAGGAGGAAGCCATGCAGAGTGCGTGGACCTGCTCCCATGCCGAATGTGGTCAGCATCGCTGCAGGGCAGACTGATGGACGATTTTTGAAACTGAAGGAAAATAAAAGCACCTTAGCTGCCTGTTTTTCTTTGCATATTGAAACAGCAGTCAGGTCTCCCCAGGCACCCTGGCAGTGTTTTCCCAGAATGCAGTGTTGGAATGAGAGGGAGGGGCGCTGTCACTGGTGCCCGAGGGGACAGGGACAGGCCTGGCTTCCTAGCAGGCAGTTGGATGATGTAGGTGAGAATAGCACTGGGTGTGTCTTGGGGGCATCTGGACCACAAGAGAAGAAGCTCGGGCTTGTCACTGCACACGGCTTGCCCCTCCTCCCCACTCCACCTCTCCAGGTCTTTCTATCTTACAGGCTGCTCCTTGTCCTAGTTTGGCTGTGCCAAAACTGTCTATGCAGTTGCCCAGATCGGTTACCCTTCTCTGGGTCTCTTCTGATGCCCTAAACACCCCAGGAGAGAAACAGGGTTGCTTTCATCCCCCTTCTTAGCCAAGGTGGGTGGAGCTCTCCAGGGTAAACTTACACAGGTCACATGTAACTTAGTGCCGGAAGCAACAAAAGGTAGAAATTCAACAGCACTGTGTAAGCAGAACTGGAAAAGGAAGCGATCAATGCCCTAAACAGCAAGTTAGAGAACATGCATTTTCTTTGATGCCTCAGAGCAATTCTTCGTGTCTTTGTTTATTACTTTTTTCACTTGGATTTGGATTCGTAGGCTTCTACTGTGACTCTTGCTTTCGTGACTTTGTACTAGTAAACTTAAGTTTAACCAGCAGGAGAAGCACTGTCCCATCCCACTGTGGCTTCAGCACCCAATTCCAGGGTAGCCTCACAGGTCCCGTGAGACAAGTGTAACTGGATGCAGAATAACTGTTTGATGACCACGACACACATAAATATGTAGAAAACTCAGCCTCACATGGAGTGTTTACAGGTAGAGTTGAGAGACCTCATGTTTGTGACTCACTGTTTTTCTTGGAATCCATATCTGATGATGCAGGAGGTGGTGACCTTCGAGGATGTGGCTGTCAGCTTCACCGGTGAGGAGTGGGCTTTGCTGGATCCAATCCAGAAGAAGCTCTACAGAGATGTGATGCTGGAAACCTTTATGAACCTGGCTGCCGTAGGTAAGGAAGATGCCATTTTGGGTCCTGCTCATCAGCACAGTGTCCTTAATGGGAAGATGGAAATGTTATGCATGAAATGTTACGTGGCCAAATGGTCACACTGTACTGCGAATCAAACTGGACTCTCCCAAGTTTCATATGTTTAGTAAGTCATTACATTCCTGTTTCTACCCTTTAGGAAGGGACTCAGATGACCAGCACGCTGAAGATGAGTATAGAAATTGCAGGAAACATCTAAGGTAATTTGTAGTCAGAGAAGAAAGATCCACAAATGTCAGAATATTAAACCCAAGGAAACTACACAAATGAGATCCTGTTCAAACTTCTTTATCTTCACAAAATTTCTCAGTGGATTGAACATGTCTAATCTGACAACTGAATATTTGAAATATTCCAGTGTCTGAAATCCATTTGGTATTCATCTTATGCCATCCTTGAGATAAAGTAAAAGAGCAGTTAGTGGGATGCCTGGGTACCCCCTGTAATGCCAGCACCTGGAGACTGAGGCAGGAACACTGCCACCAGGTCAGGCCAGAGTGGGACATACAGTGAGTTCAAAGCCACTGACTTCAAAACCTCGATGGCCGTGAAGCCTTAGCTGAAATTTTAAAAATTAAAATAAAAGAATTTACAAGTTTTTCCATGCTCAGGTTTATACATGTTTTCATTGAAATAGAATTCAGACATTGAGGACCAGATGATATGAAACAAATTTTTTGTGTGCACCAAGAGCTAATTTCTAATGGTATATACATGTGTTTTTAAAAGACCACTTCCATACTAAACAAATTATACATGACGTTATATGTAGTTCAATGTGATGTACACATTCAGTGTGTGAAAAATTGTAATATTGTGGATATATTCAAAATCTAAATGAATATCCCTGTTCTAATCTGATTGATTTCTGTTTAAGCAGTCCTTCAAAAACTACAGATGACTCATATTCCAACATATTAAATGGTCATTGGTGGGACCTTGAGTGTGCTGTGACATCTATGCAGATGGATACGGGGATGCCACAGAAAAAGTAATGTAGACATTGTATTTTATCATCTATACTGTCTTTTTAAAAAACAGGTTATCACTGTGTAGTCCAGGGTGACCTCAAACTCACAGTGATCCTCCAGCCTCAGCCTCCCAAGGGCTGGGATGACAGTAACACACCACCCTCCCAGGGTGTACCCAACTATACTTACACTGTGTATATTCCCTAAACATTTAAATAATCACACTACAGTGGTTCTCAACAATTTGTAGCAGCACAAAAGCTAAGCTCTGGAAAAAGCGAAAATATCTATCAGATGAACTGACTAAGGAAATGTGGAATTCACTTAGGCATAAAAGAACAGGCTTTGAATCCTAGTATTCTAGTAAACTGAGGCATGAAGATCATGCATTCATGCTTAGCTGGGTAACTTAATGATCGATGAGAGTCCATTTCGAAATAAAAATAAAAATGCATGTGCATGTATCTTAATGCTAAAACCGTGGATTCAATTTTCAGTAGTGAAAAACCTGTGTTCTATCCCCATAATGGCTTAGAATTCATGTCAAAAAGAATGAAGTGCCGTTTGCCAAAATATGGATGAATGTAGATACCATAAAGTTAGATTAAAGAAGTCAAAAAGAAATTTCAGTATCAAATGTTCTCTTATGCATCAGAATCCCACCATATGAGCTAAGGAGTAAACAGGAGAGAGATGGTGGCAGAGAGAGAGGCAGGCACTGGAGGGGCTGAGGGGGCTGAGTGGAGGGCAGGGGATGGGGTCATGGGGGGAAAGGTGTAAGGGTCACCAGTGCATGGAGCTGGGCTTAGCAAGCTGTGCTGCAGTTCCTCAAAGTGGAAATAAATATTGGGAATTGCAAATGGGTCAATTACAAACTCAATTGAATCCTGTTTGGGTGACAGCTGCATCCCAACCATCTGGCAGACTGCACAATAAGGCGATGGTTGTGTGTTCTTAAGGGCATCAAAGCAGATCTCCTCGTGGTGAATAACTACTACAAAGATGCTGTAAAATGTGAGGCTGATTTGTTACTCTCCCCTCTTACAGAAGTGAAGAGGTAGAGCAGTCCTGGCAGTATCAACTCTGGTATCAACAAGGTGAAATGGTTTCTCCGACACCTGACACAAATGTGCAAATGAGAGTCGTTGGTATAAAACCACATGAAAGTATTTCCATCATTACACCAAATGATGTGCAAATTGGAGCAAGCAGTCACAGTGAAGTAAATATGTACATATGTGTATCGTGGGGAAAGGATTTTAATTATCACCATGATACTCAGGCACATGAAAAACCTCACTTTAGAGATAAAACCTATGGACTTGAACAATGTGGAAAATCCTTCACTAACAATTCATTGGCTAATGATGAAAGAAGTCACTTGGCAGAAAAACCGTATGTATGTAAACAATGTGGGAAAGCTTTTAGCAGAAGAGATAGTTTGCGAATGCATGAATGGATTCACACTGGAGAAAAACCCTATGTATGTAACCAGTGTGGGAAAGCTTTTAGGAAAGGTAGTACTTGCAGAATTCATGAGAGAATTCACACTGGAGAGAAACCTTATATATGTAACCAATGTGGGAAAGCTTTCAGCACCCAAAATAGTTGTCAAATACATGAAAGAACTCACACTGGGGAGAAACCCTATGTATGTAACCAGTGTGGGAAAGCTTTCAGCAGAAAACATAGCTGGCAAATGCATGAATGGATTCACACTGGAAAGAAACCCTATGTATGTAAGCATTGTGGGAAATCATTCAGGAAAGGTAGTACTTACAGAATTCATGAGAGAATTCACACTGGAGAGAAACCTTATATTTGTAACCAATGTGGGAAAGCTTTCAGCACCCAAGATAGTTGTCGAATACATGAAAGAACTCACACTGGGGAAAAACCCTATGTATGTAAGCAGTGTGGGAAAGCTTTCAGCACAAGTAGTAGTTGTCGAATTCATGAAAGAATTCACACTGGAGAAAAACCTTATGTGTGTACCCATTGTGGGAAAGCTTTCAGCACCCATGGTCGCTGCCGAATACATGAAAGAAGTCACACTGGGGAGAAACCCTATATATGTAATCATTGTGGGAAAGCTTTCAGCACAAAAAGAAATTGTCAAGTACATAAAAGAATTCACACTGCAGAGAAACCCTATGTATGTAAGCAGTGTGGCAAAGGTTTCAGCACACGTGGTTTATGTCAAACTCATGAAGCAACACATACTGGGGAAAGACCTTATGTATGTAATCAGTGTGGGAAGTCTTTCAGCATGAAACATAACTGGCGAATGCACGAATGGACTCATACTGGGGAGAAACCATATGTATGTAAGAAATGTGGGAAAGCTTTCACCACAAAAAGGAATTGTCAAGTACATGAAAGGACTCACACTGGAGAGAAACCCTATGTATGCAAGCAGTGTGGGAAAGCTTTTGCCACATACAGTGGTATTAGAGTACATGAAAGGACTCACACTGGTGAGAAACCCTATGTATGTAAGCAATGTGGAAAAGCCTTTACCACATCCAGTCATATTAGAGTACATGAAAGGACTCACTACAGAGAGACTGTATGTACGTAAGCAATGTGGGAGAGCTTTTAAGACTAAAAAGTGTTGTCGAGTTCATGAAAATCTTCACACTAGTGAGAAACTCTATGTATGTAAGCACTGAGGGACAGGTTTCAGCAGAAAATATAGATGGCAACATCCTGAAATGAGTCACACTGCAGGAAAACTATATATGAGCACTGTGGGAAAGCTTTCAGCACAAAAGATAATAGGCGGAAACATGAAAGGACTCACTGTAGAGAAAGCCTGGTTGTGTAAGTGATGTGGAAAATCTTTCAGCACAAGTGCTTATTGGAGAAAAAAAAACATGAAAAAACTCACACTGTGTATGAACTATGTTTGCCAGCAATATGCTAAACCTTTTAATTCAAGTTATTGTCAAATCATGAAAAGACACTGCAGAGAAAACCTGTGTATGTAAGCCGTATGGTAAAGCTTTTAGCACACATGGTTATTGTGAAACATCAAAGAATTAACACTGAGGAGAAACCCTATGTATATAAGCAATATAGGAGAACTTTCACTACAAACAAAGACTGCAAAATTTGTGAAGGTACCCACACTTTGTAAAAAAACCTATGTACATTAGCAGTGTGTACTAGCCATATTTGAATATATGAAAGGATTTCCCACTTAGAGAAACACTAAGTAATGTGGGAAAGGCTTTGGACAAAAACTTATTCTAAATTAATTCATGGACTCATAATGGGGAGAAATCCTAAGTATGTAAGCAATGTGGTAGAGTAGAAAAATACATTACTGCCCAGTACATGAAAAGCCTCACTGCAGAGAAGTCCTATGTATGTAAGCTGTATAGAAAACCTTCCAGTGGGCTGGGAGTTTAGCTCAGCAGTGTAAGTGCCTGCTTGGCAAATGCGAAGTCATGAGTTTGATCCCTAGCAATAACATACCCAAAAATACTACTTCAGCTGGGGATTTAGCTCAGCTGCATAAGTGCCTGACTTGCAAGCGCATGGTTGTGAGTTTGATCCCTGGTACCAATAAAAAAAAGAAAAACCAGAAAACCTTCCAGCACATACAGTCATTGTCAAGTACATAAGACAACCCACACTGGGGAAAAACCCTAAGTATATACAGAATATGGGAAAGCTTCTAGCAAAATACATTACTGTCAAGTACATGCAAAGACTCACTGTAGAGAAGCAACAGAGTAAACATATCTGTACACTGAGTACAAGAGAAATCACACTGTGGAAAAATCCTATGTAAGTAAACTGTGGGAAATTTTTCAGTAAATCCTATCATTCTAAAATACATAAAAAGACTTACACTGTGGAGAAACCCAGCATATGCAGGCAATGTGGAAAGCCTTTCGGCATGCAGTGTTTTACCAAGATACAAATGGACTCACATGCTTCAAATGCTATGTATGTAAACAATGTGAGAATGCAGTCAGTACAGAATGAAATACATAAAAATCTCACTTAGGAGAAAGACTGTAAACAAGCAAAAGCTTCTTCAGTAACATCAGTATTCAAAAGGGCGACTTACACTGACATGAATCATATGGAGTAGATCTTTTCTTGAAACAGTAAAGCATGTTTTAGACCAACTGGTATCAATAAATAAATGAAAGAATTTACAATGGACAGACTCACAACATGGATGAGCTATGTAGGAGTATTTTTTCCTCACCTGAAATATATGAAAGAATTCTAATGAAAAGAAATTATCCATATTCTTCCATTCTTCCAATAGACTTGACATACATGAAAGTTCTTCCACTAAAAAAAAACTCTGGGCAAATAATGTGAGAATTCATTGATACGATAACATCACAAAACCTACAGATTCAGGAGAGTTAGTAAAAAGTAGAATATGAGAAATCATTTTTGCATTTTTTATTAAATCTCGCACAGCACAGTAGAGTTCAAAGAATGTCCATCATGTGGGAACATCTGTAGTCATTTTGGCTTAATTCATGTGGCGGGTTAGCACAGCCCTGTGGCAGAACATTAATATAACTGATGTACAGAAGTTCTCAGTTGCACTGCATCTAAGAAGTGAATATTGTATCTATCGGTGTTTGTATGAAACTCTCAGCTATAATTTTCCTAATTCTTTGATCAATTTTATATAGTTTAAACCTAAAGATGAGTTATGTTAAAATAAGATATCAATTATTTCTCCAGAAAATGTACATATGGAAGAGATATCTTAAAGTATAAATACTCTAAACTCAGTCTTCATGGAGATTTCTGGATTAAATAATTTGAAGTTTACTTTTAAAAATATATACTGCATTTAAATCTGTGCCTCCTTGTAAGCAGCAACACAGCAGATTAGTATTGTTTCCTTAAAGTAGATGATAATTGTCTTTTATTTGTTAGAGCTGCAGCTTAGGTATCTTGTATTTCCATACACACCATTAGGTTCATTATTTTGGGTTTTCTTGTTTGTTTGTTCCTTTGTTTTCTCTTTAAGTAACTGTGCTGTAACATGACTCTAAAGCTGAATTTCCTTTAACTGTTGTTATTTTTCCACTAGTTTGTATTTAAACTTTTGCTGCATACTGTGCACTATTCTAGTAAGAATTTTATAAATGGATGTCATAATTTATAATTTTAATCCTAGTAACTTCCATACATGTGTTTGAGCGTGCATTTGTTTCAAATAATATGTAAGTTAACAAATACATTTTTAATACTGTAAAAAATAATATATTGCAACATGATTACAAATCACAGGGAGCGCAAAAATTTGTCCACCATTTCTCCACATCAGAAACATTAATATCATATGTCTATAATATCAGTTGTTTTTTATCATTAAATTTTACTTTTTAGGCTCATGTTCCATGATTTATTTTGGAATTCATTATTCAAAGTATATCTCTATTTCTATGAGTCCCCCACTGCCAGAGACCAGCAGGACTATATATTTTCTCAGTGAAGACACAATACATTATAATAAGTAACCTCTCCACATTCCTTAATGATGATTTTCGATCGTGTGCAAGAACATCCTCAGGAATTTTGATCCTATTGATTTTTGACACTATTGGGTGCTTTCTTTTATTCACAATTTGTCAGTTCTTAGCTCTATTTTTTCTATGCTGAAAATATCTTTTATACTTTGGAAATACATTTTTTAACTTGGAAAACTCAAATCAGTCATTAAAAATAGAAATTGAGTAATTTGTGTGATTCATTTGTGTTCTATTTTCTCAAATTTAGACATAGATTTATGGTAGTGTTTTCATTGCCAAGTACCACTGTCAGATGATTAAAGAAAATGATGTCAATTACAAAGCATATGATTTGTTCATGCTGTCAGGGTGAGACCATCTGGCATCCTTGACTTATTTTGCCTCTTTATCTACAAATACTGCAGTGCTTTGTAAAATATGCTGCATTGTTTTCCCTTTCAATTCAGTAGCAGCTCCATTTACCATGAGGTCAGATTTCAGTAATGCCAGGTCAGAGCGTAAATGAGAAATACATTGAGTAGTCTTAGTACTCTGCACATTGGTACCTCACCGTAGCCTAAGTTTATTATACTTAGACAAGCCACATTTTATTTACTCTTTTTTCTTTTTAATGATAAGGTCTCACCATGTAGCCTTCAACTCATGGCAATCTTAATCCTGCCAAATGTTGGTTAGGCATTTACCACCCCAGGGAAATTTTTTGTCTATTTTATAATGAAATGTGTTTCATTCATCATGAACTCTACTATATTGTGTAATATACCATATGTATTTACATGGTTACATTTATGAGTAATTTTACTTCAGTTCATTTCTAACTCTTATCATCATTAGAGCATTGCATAATGCACACTGTTAGAGCAGCCAAAGCAAAACTGCAAATAGAGGTCATTTTATCCTGAGCATATTTATTTCCCACCAGCTTACAATCAAGAAAATATTAGTGTCAGCAGTTTGTGTCTGTCATGTTGCCACTCAGGCACAGGTGTACTGCGTAATTAAAAGCAAATGGAGGCAGAGGGGAAATAACGTGTGCAACACGGTGGAATGTGTGTCAAAATATGAGAAGCTCTAACTGAAGCTAGAATAGAACCACATAAAATAAAGCCAATCGAAACAAGACTGTCAGTGAGAAAGGACTTCAAAACAAGATATTAGGCAATCAACAGTGGTCACCATATGCCTCTTGTCTTCAAAATAATTGCCCATACCTTCAGATGTAGTAAAATCAAGCAAAACATAACAATACAGCAATGAAAACAAAATAATGAATGCAGTACAAGACTTCAGAACAATATAATAGTGAATCCAATATGGGTACCATAGTATATCTTATCGTTGAAATAGCAACCCGTGTGATCAGATATAATAAAATCAAGATGAAACAATAAAATCCAACCATCCAAAAGAATGAGAAAGATACAGCCTTTAATACAATAGAGCATTAACTATGGCTGCCACCTTAGGAAGGAGAGCCTGCATTTATGCTACACTGTATTTTTCTCTTAACACATGTTTAGACCACCAGTTTTAGGCCTATAAACTCAGTGACACACTAAACATTACAACTATTAAGTTGTATTTTTGCTTATTAGCTATCATCAAAGCCTGTGTTTCTCTAGATCAGCCAGTTACTTATGAGCAGTGGGGACATAGGCTCTTCTTGTGTTCCTGCCCACATGCCATAAGGGGCTGGCATCTGGCCTTCCATCAATCATCCTGCACATGGGGCCAAGTCACAGGAAGTCTTATATTCTTTTTGATTTCTTGTTCTCCTCCTGCACAGTCCACAAATGATGCTGATCCCTCTGACCTTCCCTCAGGCAGCCTGTGTGTGGCTGCAAACCACAGGAAATCTCAGCTTCTTACTGACCTCCTGTTCTCTTCTTCCACAGTGTGAGAATGACACTAACTCACAGCAGAGTGCTGGTGTCTGGCTCCCCTCCAATCAGCCCGGGCATGGTGCCGAGTCACAGGAGGTCTTACATTCTTGTTGATTTCTTGTTCTACTGTCTCAGTCTTTAAATGGCATTGACTCATAGGAAAGGGCTGGCATCTCTCATTTTTTCACTTCAAGCTTCAGGTATTCTGTCCATTTTTCTGCCCCATCTTCAAATTTGGTGAATGCTCAATAAATATTGATAATCCAGAGAAACAGTTTTCTTAGCTCCAGGAAAGTTCTGACCTGAACTGGAATATTGTTAATCTAATAAAAGTCTTAATGACATTCCTACTGTTAACGACATACAAAACAGTGGTAATACTGTAAAAATTCCTGAAATATAGAAAAAGATAATGTTGATTCTCATTGTTTAAAATAATATTGAATATGGTATTCAATATAGTATTTTAACATAATAATCCTATTCAATGTAGTACTCAAAATATTTGTCATAGCAATCAGCAATAGAAGAAATATACAGGAAATGTACAGCAATCAGTGAAATTATATTTATAAATAATATTATTTACATGGAAAAATCAAAAGAATTCCTCAGTACTGTCCTAAAACTAATAAACAAATGCAGAAAATTAGTAGGATACAAAATCAGTAACAAAAATTAATTGCAACACTAAAAATTTGAAATCACTGAAAAACAAATCAAGGAAACTACAATTAAATATAGCATCAATTATGTACATTGAAATTACCTAGCAAGGGAAGTAAATGATCTAAAGACCTCAAAATCTCAATATAAACCCCTTTTTCTGAGTAGGCAAAATAAGTATTGTCACATTTCCAAAACTGAAACATACATTGAATGTAACCCCAATCAAAACACCAACATCATTCTTCATCAGAGAGATCAAAATAGCAAAAGCATTGCTGGGCAGTAAAACAAGCAGCAGGAATCACAATATCAGACTTCAGGTTATTTTACAAAGCTGCAGTGAATTCTATGTTCTATGAAAAGCAGACACGTAGGTAGATGAATTCAAGGAAAGACTGCATAAACCTACAGGTACATGGAGCAGTCTGACATTTGAAAAATGCTGAAGAAAGGTAACCCTCCTCTGATAAACAGTGCTGAGAATCTTTTCCACATGGACATAATAGAATCAAGACCATTGTCTCTCAGCATGGGTTCAACTAGTCACAATAGATCAAAAACCTAGAAGTAAAAACACAGAGTCTAGCAAAAGGTGAACTAGGTAAAAGTCTTGAAGACAGGTGTCTTCAATAACTATCTCATCAGAAAACTAATTGAAGAAGAAACAACATTAAGATTCAACAAGTTTTATCATATCAACATAAAAAGTTTCTGCACAGCAGAGTTCAACTATCAGCACAGTGAAGTGACAAATAACAGAATGGGAAAACAGTTTTGCCAGCTACTCCTCAGACAGGTGACTAATATATGAAAATACCAGAACATCAGCAAATTAGAGGCCTTCCAAAATAAGGCTGAAACAAAAAATGAAAGTACAAATTGAGGTACAAATAAGTCCATGGAAAAATGTTCAACATCACTACTAGCACTAACTGAAATAACAAGAAATGCTCTCATGGTTTGTAGCATTTGGTTGGTAGGAAAGTAAAATGGTACAACCACTAAAAGAAGCACTATGAGAATATTTCAGAAAACTAAAAACTAGGAATTATTTTTGATGAAAGATTTACCTCCCAAAATGATTTGTTATCATAATGCAGTGATACTGGCATGCACATGTTCAAAGCAGCACAATGCCATGATTAATACACGAATCATATATACATGGTGTATATGAAGACTACAGTACTATTTAGCCACAAAAAAGGATAAACTGGACTTATTTGTAGCAAAATTGATGCACATGAAAGGTATAATACAAAAGATGGTGGATTGGTAAGCAGCAGAATACAGAAGCTCCCTGAGAGAGACAACTCAGATGCTGGAATAAACTATCCTGGAAACGTCCAGACAGAGGGAGATGGCTCCTCTCGACCCAGGAAGAAACTAAAGGGAAAAGAGTTGGTCAAACACACAGTCCTGGGGCTACCATTGGAGCAGCTAAGATCAGCGACCAGGGTGCTCTTGCTGGGGCGCCCAAACTCACTCACACCTCCGTGACTCACTGGAGCCTGCTGAACTCATGCAAACTCCCACCGCTGAGACTTGCTGGAGCCATGGTGGCACTGAAGTCAGAGGTCAGCAAACCCAATGGCCAATGGAGCCAGCAAAGGACCTGCATTAACCCTCAGTGAGTACTGGAAGTAAGATCCTCCCATGGGAAAGGAGTGACCAACTGGACGACATGTTGGAATCAGGCAGAATGGGCAGGAACAAGGAACAGTAGTGATTTCACTCAGTTGTTTTCTTCCCAGAGCCGATTGGTGGGATCTGCTTGGCTTGGCTCACACCCCAGGCTGAGACCCAATAAGTCACCGCACATCAATTCTGTATGCGTGGCACATGCTAACGCGGTGAAGGCCCCCACAGGTTAACTTATCCGGAGGGGAGGGACCAGCATATACTGTTCCTGTTTGCACCTCAGTGACCAACAGAAAAACTGGAGAGGGCATAAATCCCTAGCCAGCGTGCTTCAGATGAACCATAACCAACAATTGAAAGGGGTTGGGACCTCCTCTATACACCTGTATGTAAGAAAACAAAAACATGACAAAAGAAAGAAGTAAGAAAAAGTCCCCAACCCTGAGGACATTGATACAGGAGAGGTAAATACAAAAGAGATTGAGGGCAGCAAACATGCAATAGCTGACATGGCATCAGTAGACAAAAGAGATATCTTTGGGACCTCATACATGAGTTCAAAATTAAATATTAATGCAAGTAAAGCAAAATATAAATAGATTAATAAAAGAAATCCTAGGAACTTCTCAAAGAAGACACAGACAGAAGAATAGAAGAAGACAAAAAAAGGAGAGAAATGTTCAATGAGAAATATAGAGAAAACCTAGAATACATGAAGCAGGTTCAAAGAGATTACCAGGAAATTAAATACTCCATTGAAAGCTGGCAAAACTGCTCGAAAGAAACTAAGGATAGACTATTAAACCTTGAACACAGGTTTGCAATATGTGATTATGAAAGGAAAGATCTCTTAAAAGTACAAGGAAACAGGCAGTAATGATACAAAGGCTAGAAGATGACAAGAGGATCTATAACTTAAAAATAAAGAATTCAATGAAGAAGCAGGAGTAAACAAAGGAAATACAGACTATTCAGAGAAATAATTATGGAAAATTCCCCAAGCATAGGAAAAGGAAATGATATTCAGAAGTTTGAGGCATACAGACCTCCAGCCACCTACAACAAAAACAGAGCTATACCCAGACAGATGATAATCAAGATCCCAGAAATTCAACATAAGAACAGAATATTAAAATCCATCATAGAAAAGAAGCAGATCACCTATAAAGAAAACCCATCAAAACCATGGGAGACTTCTCGACACAGACCATCAAA
Organism: Cavia porcellus; assembly: GCF_034190915.1. Classification (NCBI taxonomy): domain Eukaryota; kingdom Metazoa; phylum Chordata; class Mammalia; order Rodentia; family Caviidae; genus Cavia; species Cavia porcellus. The sequence goes on along the minus strand of NW_026947516.1, from coordinate 78,155 downwards.
TCCAGAAGAGCTTGGAGTGAAGTTTTCCGTGCCCTGAAAGAAAATAACCTTCAGCCCAGATTGATGTACACTGCAAAACTGTCTCTCAAAATTAATGGAGAAACAAGATGCTTCCATGACAAAGACGAATGGGGGGAGTTCATGACCACCAATCCAACCCTACAGAGAATAATGAAGGACATTCTAGAGAAAGACAAAAAATGTACCAGAATTTCAGGAATAATGGCAAGAGAGGCCTCAATGAACGGGGCAGAAAGTGGAATGAAGATGAAAGGCAGACAACTAATGGCAAAAAAATAGTATAGCAGAAATGAGGCAGAAAAGGTTGGCTATAATCTCTGATATAGATGGCCTTGATACACTGAAAAAGAAAGAAGAAACACAGGCAGATCAGATCAGGAGGTAGAGTCCACTGAGATGCTCCGTATAGGAAATATAATTAACCTGAAATAGGGATAATGGACCAAAAATCAAATATGAGAAAACAATGCTCTATGTGACAGGGAACCAGAGAGGAATAGGTGCAACTCTGCAAGCACATGCAGGTAGCTTGGAAAGACAGGTTTTGTAGGTAAAGGAATACAACTTGAGATCAAGTCCAGAAGTGAGAAGATTTGGAACCACTTAGGTAAATAGCACGTTGCCCTCCCAATCTAAAATCTGAGGGAGTTGTTGGGACCAAAATGCACAGCGCACCCTGTGGGAGTGAAAAGGGAGGAGTGGTCTAAAAAAAAACCAGAAAGCATAGGATATTGTTAATAGTGTATGAGGATTTAAAACACACATTGCTCACACCACTCTGTTTAGATATATTATATTCTGTTCCAGTTTGTCTACTTCTACTAGATTTGAGGGCACAGACAGCTATCCCAAAAATAGCAGGATATAGTATGGTAATCATCCTTAACTTCCTATTAACTTAATCTGAAGCCCTATATAACTTATACTGTTTTACCATGACTGATCTTAGTTGACTCTGGTTTGTTAGATTGCTGTTTTGTATCAACAGATTTTAATTTAAAATTTTTTTTTTATTTTAAAGAGATTAAGATAAAAGAGGCCATAACAAAGCAGATCAGAACAGGACAATTTAAGCAACACAGTATTTCACTACAAGACAACCCGATATAACAGTAGCTAACCATAATGTCTCTTTCCTTGAAATACATGAGTATACCTTCATACACAATAATGTCAAAAATAACAAGATAATATAAAATCATTAAAGATAATGAAAATATTACAGGGCATTCAGAACCATAGAACAGAAGTTGAACAATGGTTACTGTATTATCTCATTGCTCATAAAAATTTTGTTTATACTACCACACAATAAAATCCAGTAAGATACAACACGAGACAGATTTTATTCAAATCTGTTATGATTGATAGTATCATGTCTGTGAGTATAGGCAACTGCACTGAAGATGACAAGGTTCACTGTCATACCCATTCTTGTTTGATCATTACCTGCTTTTGAAGTTTTAGTGCTTTTTGAAGTTTTGAAGTCTCCAATGTTTTATTTTTAATTAATATTTTTATGTACTGCTATATTCAATTATACCATGCCTGATGATATAGACAATTCTATTGAAGATAACAAGACACAACACAGTAACCATTGTAGAACAACTTGTACTGTGGTACAAGTTATATGACTTTTTTGTTTCCTGTTTTTATAAGAATATGTTTTATTTTGTATTACTTTGTTTTGTTTCTCACTCTAATACAGAAAGGATAGAAATACATGTAGAGACTCATGCATACATAGAACCTATAAACCGTTTATAAGAATGATCATGTAAGCATGATGAAATGAACAACTTTTTTTGTTTTTTTCATTTTTATCAGTACCAGGGATCGAACTCATGACCACACACTTGCAAGGCAGACACTTATGCTGCTGAGCTAAATCCCCAGCCCCATGAACAACTATTTTGATGAAAAAGAGACACTACAGTCCCCAGTGCTGACTTCATAGCATCATGATGTGAAATACAACAATACTATTATTCTTTGTTCAGAGTGATTTTAGCTGTTTTGTTTTGTTTAATTTTAACATATGTGAAGGTATGGATAGATGTTTTGAAGAGAATGTGAGACACTATGACAGACATTGTTGACTTCCCTGTTGTCTGACCTTGAAGACTGAAAACACCTTCCTCATCTTGTTAGATAAGCTCTATACTATGTTGTTTTGTGTGAATTCTCTGTATGTGAAGATATGGTCAATTATTTGGAAGAAAACAGACAATATGATAGTGAAAATCTCTGATTGTCTTGCTTTGAAATTTATGTCTGTTACATTGCTTTCTTATGTTCTGTTTTGTTCTGTTGTATTCAACTTTATCCTCTTTAAATTAAAATTTAAAAAAAGAAAGGTATAATGCAATTCAAAAAGCAGTCTACAGATACACTTTTGCATTGTTTCTTTTATACAAGAAATGCAAAGAATAAATGATTTAAAGATGAAAATAAAACACAATAGGAAAAAGAGGTTTTATGTATCAGTTTATCTAGGAGTAGAAGGAAAGGCTAGCAAGGGAAAAGAAAAAGAAGAAATATGAAAGATATCTAAGCTCCAATATGTATATGTCCCAACTTAAAAGATGAATGATTTACCAAATAAAAAACAAGTAATTATCCAGCCACTTATTTGTTTTTTGTGTTTGATAACTACTGATATCTGTTAGTTCATCAAAAAGAACAGTTAGTGCTGTCACTGCTTGATTATTTGATCAAATTTATGCCTAGATCTTATAACTACTTCTGAACTACTTCTAAGTTAGCAATATACAATATATTAATGCTGTTAATTTCCAGCTTTTGAAATTCTGCATCACTTCTATCCTTTTTTCAGTTGTGCTTTTTAAAATAGAAAAACAAATGAGTAAAAGTGTGTAAAAAAAGAAAATGAAGCCTGGTGTGGTGGCTCATGTCTGTAATTTCAGAACTCAGGAGGCTGAGGCAGGATGATCATTGCGAGTATGAGAGCAGACTGTACTACAAAGTGAGCTTCAGGGCAGCCTAAACTGTATAATGAGACCCTGTCACAAAAAAGAGGCTCATTTTACAGTGTGTGAAAGGCTTATACTAGAGATGGCAACAGTCTTGTTTGTACACATTGTAGTTTTAAGGTGGGAAATTTAAAAATGCTTTTTGTAAAACTAATGTTTGAAAACTGCAATTTTTCTCTCTTAAGGTCTAATTTCTGTACATTATCATAATCGATGAGCAGAGTGTATATAAAATACTTGCTCCCTATCTTTTTTTTATTTGTTTCTCCTGTCTAATTGTTCCAGCTAAACTTTCCAGGACTATATTGAATAAAAGTGGAGACAGTGGACATCCTTGTCTTGTTCCTAATTTTAGAGAGAAAACTTTCAGTTTTTGTCCATTTAGTATGATGTTGCCTATTTATTTGTCAGAGATGATTTGTGGGATTGAGATACACAATCTGTTCCTATTTTCTGTAGGGTATTTATCATGAGTGTGTGCTGGGCTTTGTCAAAACATTTTTCTAATCCAGACATGGTGTGCACACCTGCAATCCAAGTAGTCAGGAGGCTGAGGCAGGAATATCATTGAGTTAAAATCCAGCCTGGGCTACAAAGTGAACTCGAGTCCTGAACTAAGTTGACAGATCCTGTCTGAAAAAGACCAAAAAAAAAAAGAAAAAAAAGAAAAAAAAAACAAGAAAGAAAAAACCTTTTCTGTATCTGTTGAGATGATAATATGATTTTTTTCCTTGGCTCTTTTAATATGGTGTAATCAACTTATGGGTTTATGTACATCGTATCATTCCTGTAATCTCTGGGATGAGTGGCACTAAAGAAACAAATGCAATCTTGATGATTTGCTGCCATCTGTTTGCCAATACCTTATTGAGGATTTTTGTATCAATGTTCACATGGAAATAGACCTGTAATTTCTCTTTCTTAGTTGGATCCTTCTCTGGTTTAGTATCAAGATAAAGTTTGCTTCCAGGAATCAATTTGGAAGTACCATTTCTCTTTCAATTTCATTAAACAGTTTGAGAGCAGTGATGTTAAGTCTTCTTATATTTCTTGTAGAATTCAGCAGTGAATCCTTCAGGGCCTGGGATTTGCCTTGTTGTTAAGTTTTTAATTATATCTTTAATTTCGTTTATTGATATTATTTATGATTTTTGTATTCGTGATTTAGCTTTGGTAATTCACATGTATCTAGGAATCTATCCATTTCTTCTGTATTTTCCATCTTACTAGAATAAAAGTTCTCAGAGTAGGTATAGATGATTTTCTGGACTTTTTCAGGATCTGTTGTGATTTCACCCTTTCATTCCTAATTGTATGGATTTGACTCTTTTTTCCCCTCACTTTGCTAAGGTTGGCTAAGGTTTGTTCATTTTATTTATTGTTTCAAAGAACAAAGTCTTCAATTCATTGATTCAGTATCTTTTATAGTCTCCAGTGTGTTAATTTCTGTTCTGATGTTGATAATTTTCTGCATTGTACAAGCTTTTATCTTAGCCTGCTCTCTCTTTCTTCTTAGCCTGTGAGGTTCAAAATTAACTTGTTTATATGTGCTTGCTGTTTCCCTGATATGTGCACTATTGCTATAGATTTCCCTCTTAAGTTTGCTGACATTTCCCCCCACAATTTCCATTATGTTGAATTGTTATTGTGAATTAACTGTAAATGCTAAGTTTTTCTTTAATTTCATTTGGGACCCATTAGTTGCAGTGTGCTATTTAATGTTCATGTTTATGAAGTTCTTGTGGTTTCCTTTGGCATGGATTTCCAATTTCCTTGCACTGTGGTCTGATAGTATGCTTTGGATAATTTCAATTCATTTGCTTTTACATAAGCATGTTCTAGAGTCTCTGTATGGTCTATTTTGGAGAATGTCCTGTGTGGAGCTGAGAAGAATGCATATTCTGATGTTGTGTGTCGGAATACTCTATAGAAATCTACTAAGTCCATTTTTTAAAAATTTTGCTGTATTTCTAATACTTCTTTATTGTTTTTCTGTTTAGTTGATCTGTCTTTTTGTTACAGTGGGGTATTCAAGACTTTCAATACATTCATATTTGGCTTATTTGATTTTTAATGTCCATTAGTAATTGATTTATAGAGTTGGTGCATTAGTATTTGTTGCATCTATATTTATGATTTTTTATCTCTTACACTTGAGTTCTTCTTTTATGAGTATGTAGTTAACTTCATTACTTGTTTTAATCAGTTTTGTCTTGAAATTTACTGTCTACAAATATAATAGCAACTCTACAGTCTCTCTGAGTTCCTGTCACCTTGAATGTTTTCCATCCTTTCACTTTCAGTCTATGAATTTCTTTATTGAATTAAATGTTTCTTGTATGCAGAATATTGTTGGATTTTGCTTCTTGGTCTATTCTGCCAGTCTGTGTCTTTTTACTGGTGAATTAAATCCACGATCATTGTTGGTTATAACTGAAATGTATTGATATTCTTGTCATATTATTTTCCTGTTGTTGGCTCTTTTTTTCCCCTTTCACTAGTGGTTTGCCTTCCCTTTTGGGTTCCTTCTGTTGGGGTTCATGGATCTATTATCCTTATTATTTCTTTCTAGAATATCCTTGAGGACATTATGGAGTGATGCTTTGGTGGTCATAATTTTCTTGAGATATTTTTGTCATGAAAGTATCTTATTCTTCATCAATCTTGAAAGATAGTTTTGTGGAGTACGTCAGTCTGGGTTGAAATTTGTTTTCCGTTAGAACATGGAGTACTTCATTCAAGACTCTCCTTGAGTTGAGTGATTCTGCTGAGAAGTGAGCTGTAATTCTGATGGACTTGACTTTATAGGTGAGTTTTTTCTTTTTGCTAGCAGCTTTTAGCATTCTATTCCTGTATTGAGTTTCTGGAATCCTAATTATGATATGCTTGACTGTAGAGTTTTTTGGTTTTGGCTACTTGGAGTTTTATATGTCTCATTTATCTCCATGTCAATTCTTTTTTTCTCTACCAGGAAGTTTTCTGTCATGATGCCTGTTGTCATTAATGTCATTTTTGTTATCTCTTGTTTGCTTATTGACTCCAATTCATCTTAAGTTATTCTTCTTTGTCTCAAATACCAGATAGTAGATTGATTTCTAGTGTTCCCTTGCTATTTTTGAAAAAAATCTTCCTTTTCCTAGACATTACCTGCAAACCTGTCTTCAATATCTGAGATCCTATCTTCACATTAGCCTAATCTGGTTTGAATACTTTCAAAGAACATTTTACTGTATTGGATATCTGTTTTTACCTGATTTATGGATTCCATTTCAATCCTATGTTTATCTGGCAAAATTTTCTTAAGCTTGTCTATTTTTTTGTCTGTTCCGGCTCTAATGTCACTAAGCATGGTGTGTATTTTGATAATCTCTGTAGTTATCTGAGAAATTCTTCCTGACTTCATTTTTTCCAGTGCTTCATTCAATTGCTTTGTGGTTTCCAGGTCAGAAAGACCTGATGGGGGGACTTTCAGTTTGTCCCACCTCATTGTCCCTTGGCTTTGCCTTGGTGATCTAGATATCTGCAGTTGCATTGCTTAAGTGTCTTTTCATTTAATTCTCTCTCTTTTTTTAGTTTAATTCTGGGGGGATGCTTCTAAATTGCATATTTTCAGTTGATTTTTTTTGGTAGTTACTACTACCCTTAGGTCATGATTTCTTCTCTGAGGTACTTTGTATTTGTAGCTGGTTTTGGGGTTTTGCATCTGTCAGAATATGTTACCTGTTCTGTCTGTTGATGATAAGAAATTGTTGCTTATTTGGCCTAGTCCCTGGTTCTTTGATACTGCGCCATTGTATTTTCTGTGACTTCTATAATCCCAGTCATGGACTACCAAGACCAAAAGCTGTTTAGAACAAATATGTCAACTTTGGCTGTAGTGGTGCCAATAGCAACAAAGAGAGTATAAAAAGCAACAAACTGAGCTATCCCTTAATTTGTAACTGTTAACCATATGAACAAGATTTTGTGATTATAAAACAAAATGTAAAACAAAAGATAATTATATGGATTTTATAAGTTCATAATTTGTCAATTCTGGCAAATATTGAAATTTAAAGTGGATTAAGGGGAAAATAGAGAAGTGAAAGAAGAGAAACAGATTAGAAGTAAGGCTGGAAGACAAAGGAGGATCATGCCAACTTGGGAAAACTGGTGCAGAAGACTGAAGGAAAAGAGAGATAAAAGAAATAAAAGAAAAACAGAACAAGGGCCACAGGTTTAGCACAGTGGTTCAAGTGCTCAAGGTTGGGGGTTTGATCTGTGCTACCAAAAAATATATAGTAAAAAAAGAGAAAAACAACAAAACCACATTCATAAATAGGTTAGGAAGAACTTTCATACTGTTGTAAATATTTGAAAGAGAAAAAGGAGAAAATGAAAAAGAAAAAAGAAAAACAAGCATTCTAACTCCAGAATTCTGTCTGGGTTCACTGATAGACAACCTGTGGAAAGAGTCCCAATTGTACTGATTTAGCCCAGCAAGCCAACACTTGCTTTATGGAGAAGTAGTAGATAACTTTAGCAGGCTCTCTGAGGCCAGACTTACTGGGCTCATCACAACCCAAGCAGGTTCTACTGGTCTGTGTCCAGTTGGGTGCTGCTAGAGGAAACCAGCAGCCATTCTGGGTTCTGAGCTTAACACTGTCCATTTCTATGATGGCTCCTAGCTAATCATTCTCTCCATGTGGGTAGAATGAGCCCTCTGCACTCACCACCAGAGTGAAGTCCTCTGGGTCTGCTGCATTCTCTGCAGAGGCCTCTGGCATTGCCATAACTCACTCTCACTGTGACTGTACAACCCCAGCATCAAATAGCTCTTCTTGCATAGTGAGCCCTGTCTCTGTGCCATGGCATTGTTGGCAGCTGCCTTCTTCTTCCTTGAAGTTTTTTCTGCTCTCCCTATGGGCTCCAATTTGCAATTCAAATTCTTCCTGGGTACAGGGAACTCACTTCCTTCCTTCTTGTCTTCCTTGTGATGCTCTATTCCATCATCTCGATGGTGATTCTCAAAGACACTCAATTCTCTGCAGTTTGCTGCTGCATCATATTCCCAGAAGTCCTGAGCTAAGTTATTTTTATTTTTAGTGTTTTGAGGAATCTCCATACTGATTTATGTAGTGGTTGTACTAGTTTGCATGAGTACTTAAGAATGGGTTCTTTTTTCCTATGGGTCCTTCATGGTTTATTTTTATTTAATTCCGTACATGCAGCCATTCTTTCTGTAATAAGCCAGAATCTCAATAATGCTTTAACTTGCATTTTACAAAGGGTTCATAATTTCAAACTTTTTCTTATATTTATTGATCACTTGTATTTCTAAGTAGTATCTATTTATTTTAAATGCTTATTTTGAGAACATACCTAAATTTGTGAGGTTTGTTGTTTTATTTTTCAAATGCTTTAGATACTAGTCTTTTGTCAAATGTTTACTTTCAAAAATATTTCACCATTATGTCCTTGTCTCTTGACTGTTGTTGGTTTCCTTTGTTGTGTAGATGCTTTTTAATTTTTTTTTGTCTTTTCATTTTTATCGGTCCCGGGGATTGAACTCATGACTGCCTGCTTGCAAGGCAGGCACTTATGTTGCTGAGCTAAATCCCCAGCCCCTGATGTTTTTTAAATTTAACATGATCTCATTTGTTGGGGGCTTTTTGTTCAATTATAATTCTGTCTAGAACATATTTGCATGCACTGGTGCCTTTAGGAGTTTCATCTATTTTGTATAGCCAGAGTAAATATTACATTTTTAACATTTAGATATTAGACCCATTATTATTTTAGTACATGGTGGGTGTAAGAAGCCTAGGTTTAATCTTTGACACATAGAGACAGTTTTTCTAACACCAGGAAATCTGTTTTTCCTTTGAAAATATGTTTTAGTCAGGGATTGACAGGAGAACAAGATATTATAGGACAAGTAATTTAAATATTGCTTTAAAATGATCTCACAAAGAGTTGAATACAAAAGAAAGAGTACAGGAAATCTGTGCACACACTAAGACTCATAGAATCCAGCTGACAGCTTGGATCTCATGGCAATGCCCTGCATGAGTCCCAATGAAGACACAGAGCCAATGACAATTCATCCCATGAGTCCAACTGGAGGCCTAGAGCCTAAGACAATGACTTGGACAAGTCTGTTTCACAGAGGTGCACTAGGAAGGCCCAAAGGTCAGTGGTGGAAGCTAGAAAGTCTGTACAAACAGGAAAAGGTTCTGTCCAAGTAGGTTGAATGTCTTGCACTGGAGCCAGGAAACAATGTTCAAAGCAAGGACCAGTGAATTCCAAAAAAGTACCAAAGCCATCCTCAGCAAACGATGAGTTCCCAAGCTCCTCCAACAATGAGAACAGCTTAGTTTATATCAGAAAACCAGCATGACAAACTTCATGAGAGAGAGATTGAGCTACCCCTCCAGAGCCAGGAAGTGATGCTCAAAGTAAGGACAGAGCTCCACCATTCTCAGGAACAACAAGGTCTGCAGCTGCTCTGATTACAAGAACAGCTCAACAAACTCCACAGACAAATAACATCACATAGCTCTTCAAAAGGACTTCATCATCACACATCATCACACATCACACAGGACTTCAAAACAAGTTAATAGGAAATCAAAAAGAGTTACTATTATATATCCTAATTTTTAAAATTTTTCCCCTTATTTAAGACAAACATAAGAAATAACTAAATAATTTTTTTAAAGAATAAGGGGGAGGTTGAGATAAAACAGGACATAACAATATAACAATAGAGGTCAAAGCTTGACTATTTCAGCAACCTAGTACTTCACCACCATATAACCTGACTTAATAGTAGTTGCCATAGTGTCTGTCTTTTTCCTTGAAATATTTGGATAAAACTTCATATACTATAGCTTCAAATATTTCCATATCAAGAAGCCCAGAATAAAGCCTTTCTAATTAATGAGTGAAAACTTTATAAGGCTTCAAGGCCACATACTGGGGAATCATGATTACCACATATTTTTATATATTTGAATCATTACTTACATTAGGGAAACTATTCGGTATTCACACATGCGAGATTGATTTATTTCACTTATGAGTATGGTCTCAAGCTGCGCCCATTTATTGATAAATATCTCAATGTGATCCTTCTTTATAGCTGAATAATACTCCATTGTATAGAAATACCACAACTTTTTTATCCATTCCTCAGTTGATGGACACTTGGGTTGTTTCCAAGATCTGGCGATTACAAATTGTGCTGCTATAAACATAAGTGCACATATATCACTGTGGTATGATGCTTTCAGTTCTTCTGGGAATATGCCTAGAAGTGGAATAGCTGGAATAAATGGTATTTCCAATCCCAACTTTTTGAGAAATCTCCAGATAGACCTCCACAAAGGCTGTACCAGTCTACACTCCCACCAACAGTGCAGGAGAGTTCCTTTTTCCCCACAGCCTCTAAAGCATTTGTTGTTGGTTTTCTTGATCCTGGCCATTCTTTCAGGAGTGAGATGGTATCTCAGTGTGGTTTTAATTTGCATTTCTCTAATGACCAATAATGATGAGCATTTTTTCATGTATTTATTTGCCATTTGCATTTCTTCATCTGAGAATTGTGTATTCATCTCAGATGCCCATTTTTGGATTGGATCTTTGAATTTTGGAGGTCTGAGTTTTTTTAATTCTTTATATGTTTTAGACAAGAGTCCCTTGTCTGAGAGAGTTCACTAAAATCTTTTCCCAGTTTGTGGGTTTTCTTTTCACTATGCTGGAGATTTCTTTTGACATGCAGAAACTTTTTTAATAAGAAGTGGTCCCAGTTATTGATTCTGGGAAGTATTTCCTGTGCGGTTTGAGTCCTGTTCATGAATTCTTTACCTACTGCTATGTCTCCAAGGTTTCTACCCAATTTGTCTTCCAATAGATTTAGTGTTTCTGTTTTAATATTCAGATCTTTGACCCATTTAGATTTTAATTTAGTACATGGTGATAGACATGGGTCTAGCTTTAGTTTTCAGCAAATGGAGAGCCAGTTTTTCCAGCACCATTTATTAAAGAGACTGTCGTTCTTCCAATGAACCTGCTTGGCTCCTTTATCAAAGATAAGGTGGTTGAGTGTGTTTGTAGTTGTGGTTGTATCTTCTAATCTATTCCATTGATCTTTGGCTCTGTTTTGATTCCAATACCATGTTGATTTTACTACTGTTGCTTTGTAGTATAACTTCAAGTCAGGTATTGTGATGCCTCCTGCTTTGTCTTTGCTGCTTAGAATTGCCTTTGCGATTCTAGGTCTCTTCTGGTTACAGATGAAATTTAGGAGTGATTTCTCTAGATCTATAAGGTATGTTGATGGTATTTCTATTGGGATTGTATTGAATCTGTATAACAGTTTTGGGAGAATGGCCATCTTCACAATGTTTGTTCTTCCTGTCCATGAGCAAGGGATGTCTTTCCATTTTCTGAGATCATCCTCAATTTCCTTTTTCAGTGTATTATAATTTTCACTGTATAAGTCTTTCACTTCTTTCATAAGAGTAATTCCTAAATATTTCATTTTTTTGCTTGCTAATGTGAATAGTCCAGTTTCTCTTATTTCCCTCTCTGTGATTTTGTTGTTTGTGTATAGGAATGCTATTGATTTCTGAGTATCGATTTTGTATCCAGCCACATTACTGAATTTATTTATTGTATCTAAGAGTCTTTCAATGGAGTTTAGGGGGTCTTCTATGTAGAGTATCATGTCATCTGCAAACAATGATAATTTAACTTCTTCTTTTCCTATCTTTACCCCTTTTATTTCTCTTTCTTGCCTAATTGCTCTGGCTAGTACTTCCAGTGCTATATTAAATAGGAGTGGTGATAAAGGACATCTTTGTCCTGTGCCTGTATTTAAAGTAAAGGCCTTCAATTTTTGGCCATTTAGTATGATGCTGGCTGTTGGTTTGTCATAAATGGCCTTTATTATATTGAGGTAGAGACCATCTATTCCAATTTTCTGTAAAGTTCGTATCATGAATAAATGTTGGACCTTATCGAAGGCTTTTTCGGCATCTATAGAAATGATCATGTGATTCTTATTTTTGGCTTTATTGATATGGTGGATTACATTTATTGATTTGCATATGTTGAACCATCCTTGCATTCCTGGGATGAATCCCACTTGGTCATGGTGTATAATCTTCTTGATGGTTTGCTGGATCCTATTTGCCAATATTTTATTGAGGATTTTTGCATCTGTGTTCATTAGGGAGATCGGTCTATAGTTCTCTTTTTTAGTTGGGTCTTTCTCAGGTTTTGGTACTAGAGTAATATTTGCTTCCAGGAATGACTTAGGAAGGATTGCTTCCCTTTCAATTTCATTGAATAGTTTGAGGAGTGTCGGCATTAGGTCTTCTTTGTATTTCTTGTAGAATCCTGCAGTGAATCCATCTGGGCCTGGGCTCTTCTTGGTGGGTAAGGACTTAATTACATTTTCAATTTCATTAACAGAGACTGGGTTATTCAACAGTTTTACATCCTCTTGATCTAGCTTTGGTACTTCATATGCTTCTAAGAATCTGTCTATTTCTTCTGTGTTATCAAACTTTTGAGAGTAGAGGTTTTCAAAATAGGTGTTGATGATCTTCTGTATTTCTATTGGGTCTGTAGTGATTTCACCTTTTTCATTTCTTATTGCATGAATTTGAGCTTTTTCTTCCCTTTTTAAAATAAGGTTGGCTAGGGGCTTATCAATTTTATTTATTGTTTCAAAGAACCAACTCTTTGATTCGTTGATTCTTTGGATTGTTTTCTTAGTCTCTATTGCATTGATTTCTGCTCTGATTTTTATAATTTCCTCTCTTCTTTTGGCTTTGGGCTTGACTTGCTCTTCTTTTTCTAGCTGTTTGAGGTGTAGCATCAAGTTATTTATTTGTATTCGTTCTGTTTTTCTGATGTGGGAACTCAGTGCAATAAATTTTCCTCTCAGGACGGCTTTCATTGCATCCCACAGATTCTGGTAAGTTGTATCTGCATTTTCATTTTTTTTAGGTATTGTTTAATTTTTTCTTTAATTTCTTCTGTGACCCACTGATTACTCAAGAGTGTGTTATTCAGTTTCCATGTGTGTGCAGGATTTTTGCAGTATCTTTTATCATTAATTTCTAATTTCAGAGAGCTATGATCCGATAACATGCAAGGGATGATTTCAACTCTTTTGCATTTGTTTAAATATGTTCTGTGAGCTAATATATGGTCTATTTTAGAGAATGATCCATGTATTTCTGAGAAGAATGTGTATTCTGATGTTGTTGGGTGGAACATTCTGTATATGTCTATCAAACCCATTTGTTCACAGGTGTGATTCAGTTCTGTTATTTCTTTGCTCATTTTCTGTCTGGTTGATCTGTCCTTTGGTGTCAATGGCGTATTAAGGTCTCCTGTTACAATTGTGTTACTGATAATTTGAGTTTTCATTTCTGTTAATAATTGTTTTATATAACTGGGTGCTCTGGAGTTTGGTGCATATATATTTAAGATAGTTATCTCTTCCTCTGGGAGTTTTCCCCTTACGAGTATGTAGTGACCTTCTTTGTCCTTTATGGTCATTGTTGGTTTAAAGTTCACGTTGTCTGCAAACAGAATGGCTACTCCTGCCTTTTTTTGGATTCCTGCTGCATGAAGAATTGTTTTCCATCCTTTGACTTTCAGTCTGTGAGTATCCTTCTGGGTTAGATGGGTTTCCTGTAAACAGCATATGGTTGGATTTTGTTTCTTGATCCATTCTGCTAGTCTGTTTCTTTTGATTGGTGCATTGAGACCATTTACATTAATGGTTATTACTGTTAAATGCTGGTTTATTGTAGGAATATTATCTCTCTGCTGTCGCATCTTTATCTTTCTGTTCTGTTTAATTATTTGCTTTGCTTAGTGGTTTTTTTCCTTTGTGTATCTAAACTGTCTTTCAATATTTTTTGCAGGGTTGGTTTGGTGTTCATGAAATTCTTCAGCTATGCTTTGTCATGGAAGCATTGTATTTCACCATCAATTTTGAATGATAGTTTTGCAGGATATATCAGTCTAGGTTGGAAATCATTTTGCTTTAGGATCTGGAATACTTCACTCCATGCTCTTCTTGACTTTATTGTTTGTGATGAGAAGTCTGCTGTGATTCTGATAGGTTTTCCTTTATAAGTGATCTGTCTTTTCTCTCTGACAGCTTTTAATAATCTATTCTTGTTTTGGATTTCTGGGATGGTGATTATTATATGTCTGGGTGTAGTTTTATTTTGGTTATGACTGTTTGGAGTTCTATATGCTTCACTGATCCTGATGTCAGTTTCTGATCTCATGCTTGGGAAATTTTCAGCTATTACTTCTCTAAATATCCTCTTGACATCCTTTATGTTGTCTCCTTCTTTTTCATTAATCCCTATCATTCTTATGTTATTCTTCTTTGCATCGTCTTGCAGTTGTTGAATTGTTGTTTCCTGATTCCTTATTATTTTTAAAAGATCTTTCCTTTCCTGTTCACTAGCTGCAATCCTGTCTTCAAGGTCTGAAATTCTATCTTCACTTTCATTAAGGTGGTTTTTACAACTTTCAGTGGAGTTTTTTATTTCTTGTATATCTCTGTGCATCTGCATTATGTATTCTGTTTGTTTCTTATATTGCTCGTCCAGGGATTCTATCTTTTTGTTTAGTTCCTCCAATTTTTTATCTGTGTTTTCTTTAGATATATTCAGAATCTCTTTCATTTCTTTTATCATTTCTTCTTTTATCTGGGAGATTATTTCGAGTTTGAATTTCTTTAAAGCTTCCTGGATTTGCTTGTCAAATTCAGTAGCTATTGTGTCTGATATTTGAGGCGGATGGCATATATTTTCTTCCATATACATTGCTCCTAGGGTTTCTTGAGATGGGCTGGAGGTTTGAGGTTGTAATTTGGTCTTTCATTTTGTCATTTTCCTATATTTCTGTGTTTCAAGTGTTATTTGAAAGCTTCCTCAGGATCTGTTGAAAATCCCCTTCTATGTTTGCAGCTACTGAGACTGGCACCATGCTACCCCAAGCCACTGGGCCTGCAGAACCAATGGCCCTCCTCTGCCTGCTCAGAACTCCGCAGTTCCAGACAAGCTGGGCCTCAGGGACACTGTGCGCCCACCTGCCCCTTGGAAGCTCCACAGCTCTCCAATCGCAGCCAGGTTAGGGTACTCACCATAGGCCGTGGTGCCTCAGGAACCTGGGATCCCTCCTTGCTTGCAGAGATATCCACAGTCCTCCAGACACACGGAGAGGCCGTTGCAGGAGCCCCAGATCTGCCCAGCCCCTCCTCTGCACACCGATGGCTAGGCGCGGCAGCGAAACAGGCTGGGCTCCGGGGATAGTGTGGGCCCGCCCACCCATCGGAAGCTCAGCAGTTCTCCGAGTGCAGCTGGGATGGGGAGGTGGATGTAGAGGCCTCAAACCCACTACTCCACTTCACTGCACCTGGAAGCCTGGAGGGTCCGGGACAGTCTGAGATTTGGGCAGAATGTGCTGAGCACTCACCACAGGCTGTGGTGCCTCAGGAACTTGCGATCCATCCCTGCTTGCAGAGATATCCACAGTCCTCCAAACACACGGAGAGGCCGATGCCGTATTTGTATTTTCATTTTCTTGCAGTTATTGTTTAATTTCTTCTTTAATTTCCTCTGTGATCCACTGATTACTCAAGAATGTGTTATTGAGTTTTCATGTGTTTGTGAGATTTTTGCCGTATTTTATCTTTTAACATTTTATATTTTATCTTTCATCATTAATTTCTAATTTCATAGCACTATGATCTGATAACATACCAGGGATAATTTCAACTCTTTTACATTTATCTAAATATGTTCTGTGAGTTAATATATGGTCTATTTTAGAGAATGACCCATGTACTGCTGAGAAGAATGTGTATTCTGTTGTTGTTGGGTGGAATACTCTGTATATGTCTATCAAATTCATTTGTTCACAGGTGAGATTCAGTTCTTTTATTTCTTTGCTAATTTTCTGTCTGGTTGATCTGTCCATTGGTGTCAACAGTGCATTAAATCTCCTGTTATAATTGTATTGCTGCTAATTTGGTTTTTCATTTCTGTTAATACTTGTTTTATATAACTGGGTGCTCTAGAATTTGGTGCATATATATTTAAGATAGTTATCTCTTCCTCTTGAAGTTTTCCCCTCACCAGTATGTAGTGACCTACTTTATCTCTTCTGATCATTATTGGTTTTAAGTTCACATTGTCTAACAAGAGAATAGCTAACCCGCCTTTCTTTGGAGGTTCCTGTTGCATGAAGTATTGTTTTCAATCCTTTGACTTTCACTCTGTCTGTACCCTTTCGGGTTAGATGGGTTTCTTGTAGACAGCATATGGTTGGATGCTGTTTCTTGATCCATTCTGCCAGTCTGTTTCTTTTAGTTGGTGCATTGAGACCATTACATTAATGGCTATAACTGTTATATATTCATTTATTGTTGACATGTTATCTTTCTGCTGCATCTTTATCTTTATGTTTTGTTTAATTGTCTGTTTAGTGCTTTTTTCCCTAAGGGTATCTAAACTGTCATTTAGTATTCTTTGCAGGGTTGCTTGGTGGTCATGAAGTTCTTCACCTGTTCTTTGTTATGGAAGTATTTATTTCTCCATTCATTTTCAAGGACAGTTTTTCAGGGTACATCAGTCTAGGTTGGAAATCATTTTCCTTTAGGGTCTGAAATACTTCACTCCATGCTCTCCTTGACTTTATTGTTTGTGCTGAGAAGTCTGTTGTGATTCTGATAGGTTTTCCTTTATAGGTAATCTGTCTTTTCTCTCTGACAGGTTTAATATTCTATTCTTTGTTGAATTTCTGGGATGGTGATTATTATATGTCTGGGTGTAGTTCTATTTTTTTTTTCTTTTTTTAAAATTTTATTTAAGGAGAACAAGAAAAAAAGCAGAAAAAGGGTAAAGTTATACAGAATTTCAGAAAAAAATAAACAGTAGGAAATCACTAGTTAATAGATTCCATATTATCACCTTAGAAATATTTGTTCAAGTTACAAAATTAAAGCATATAAAGTGGACATTCAAATAGGGAGACTATTGACTATTGTCAAATAGGGAGAGATTGTTCAACAATCCAACAAATCTCAGTAATATGGTTTTCTATCTTATACACTTAAATATACATGCTGTTAAACTGTTTAGAACACTTTCTTTTCCTCTCTTTTATACAATGACAATGACACATTTTGGGTTTTATTATTCCCACGGTTCTTATTACTTTTTTTTGAAGAGAGTAAAACTAAATGTGACATAACAGAATAGAGTTAGTCAAATCAACAGGATGGACATAATATATAATGTAAAAATATAATACAAGGTGATCAACAATGGTTGCCATGATGCCTCTTGCTATCTTAAAAAGAATTGCCTATATCATCAGTTATAATAAAATTGAACAAAACAATAAAGAACAAAACCAAGAAAAACAAAATATTTGAGACATTAGAGGTCTTCAAAGGAAGATAATAGTCAACCAGAATGGGCGTCATAATGAATCTTATTGTCTTCACAGTTGTTGCCTATACTTTCAAACTTCGTACTATCAAGCAAAACAGAACAGAGGCAAATCAGTCAAAACAAGATGGTGAGAGCAATATAGGGTTTCAAATCAAGTTAATAGAAAACTAAAGTGGGTTACTATAATATATCCTGCTATTTTTTATTTTTCCTTTAATTAAGAGGATAAAATAAAAAAGTAAATAATAAAATGGAGATTGAGATAAAAGAGGGCATAACATCAAAACAGTGCAGGTCAAAACATAACCATTTAAGCAAAATAGTGTTTCACCATAATATAATCTGGACATAAAAGTAATTACCATAGTGTATCTTTCCTTGAAATCTTTGAGTATAACTTAACATACTCTAGCATCAAACATATCAAAACAATGTAAAACCATTCAAGGGAATGACAGTATTACAGGGTATTTAGAATCAACTAACAGAAAATGAACAATGGCTTGTGTATAATCTTCTTGTCTATAAAAGTTTTTGTTTATATTACACATATAATAACATCCAGTAAGATACAACATGTTAAGACCTATGGAGACAGAAGAACAAAAGTTTGATGGGACTTCAAAACAAGATGATATTAAATCAGCACTAACTATTATGATGTCTTGTTTTCTCCAAAATAGCTATTCCTACCATCCAACCTTCTCTGCCTCATTTCTAGTGAGCTCTTTTTCTGTCACTAGTTGTAAGTTTGTCTTCTTCATTTCACTTTCTGCTTCATTCATTGTGGCCTCTCTGCCACTATTTCTGGAATCTTGGTATTTTTCTGTTTTAAAATATCCTGTAGTATTCTCTGTAAAGTTGAACTGGTGGTTGCAAATTCCCCTAGTTCCTCTTTATCCTGGAAACACCTTGTAATTCCATCAATTTCTAAGGATAGTTGTGTAGAGTATATCAATCTTGGCTGGAGGTTATTATCTTTCAAAGCTTGAATTATTTCCCCCCATGCTCTTCATGATTTGATAGCTTGTTCTGAGAAGTCTGCTGTAATTCTGATGGGTGTTCCCTTGTAAGTCATCTGTTTCTTGTCTCTGGTAGCTTTTAATATTTTGTTCTTATATTGGATTTGTGGAATTTTGATTATTATGTGCCTGGGTGTAGCTCTGTTTGGGTTGTAGGTGGCTGGGGTCCTGTATGCCTCATACATCTGAATATCTTTACCTTTTGCTAAATTAGGGAAATTCTCTTGGATTATTTCTGTGAATAGCTTTTGTAGTTCATTTGTTTTTGTCCCTACCTCTTCTTTTATGTTCTTAAATCTTGTTATACACCCTATTATCATCTTCTAGCCTTTGTATTATTGCTGTTTGTTTCTTGTTATTGTTAAGAAGTTTTTCATTTCATGCTCCCACCTTAAAAATCTGTCCTCCAGTTCAGATAATCTATTCTTAGTTTGTTTCAAGCTGTTATGTCAGCTTTCAATAGAGTTTTTAGTGTCCTGGTAATCTCTTTGAATCTGCTTCACATAATCTATGTTTTTTTTTTTATTTTTCCCATCAAACAATGCTCCCCTTTTTTTCTGTTCTTCCATTTCACCATCTGTTTTTTCTTGGGCAGTGCTTAGCATTTCTCTAACTATTCTACTTATATCTTGCTTTATTTCATTAAATACTTCACTTTTGAACTCATCTCTGAGGCTCCAGAGATATTACTTTATGTCTATTGGTGCCATGCCTGATATTGCATATTTTGTGTCCTCATTCTCCTTTGTATTTACTTTTCCTGCATCAGTTTTCTCAGGATTGGGAGCCGAGGACACTTTCTTGTTGCTCCATCTTCCCATATTTTTGTTTCTTCCATACAAGTGTAAATAGTAGTCCCAGTTTTTTTTTCTTTGTTGGTTACAGTTTGTTCGAATCAGCGGGCTAGGTGTTCCCACCCACTGCAGTGTACTAGGGAGACACAGACCTGGGAAGCCTCTGCTGGGCCCGCCCCTCCAGGTCAGTCAACCTACTGAAGGCTTTACTGCTAGGGAGCACTGCTAGGCACTGGGACCTGGTTTGGGCTAGCCTACTGGGTCTTAGTCCACAGCATCACCCAGGTCAGGCACTTCCCAGCAATCCTGCTTGAGAGGAGACTATGCGACTAAAGTCACTGCAGGATCCTGTTCTGGTGAGTCAGCCTGGCCCCAGAATGTCCCCTGTTGGAGCCTACTAATCCATGGAAGAGGCCCCACTCCCACCACTCACTACAGGTCGAAGCAGCCCCCCCCCCCCCAGTCCTGCTCTCAAGTCTGTCTGCCGATTCCCACTCTCAGGGCTTTCGTGCTTCTCTCTCCCTGCTGTGCCTATTAAGACGCAGCAGCAGGGGCTGGGGATTTAGCTCAGCGGCATAAGCACCTGCCTTGCAAGCAGGCAGTCGTGAGTTCGATCCCCGGTACAGATAAAAAGGAAAAAGACAAAAAAAAAAAAAAAAAAAAAAAAAAAAAAGAGAAGGAAAGCTGCTTCCTAATCAAAATCAACAAGACGCAGCAGAAGCAGGAAATCCAAATCACGGCTTCCAGAGGCGTGGGGTCCAGCTTCCTTGCTGAGATTTCATCTGTTCCAGTTATAGCACTAGGATTGCATTTCCAGTTGGTTTCTTTCAGCTTAGTTTGTCTTCAGGGTATATCTCCCCTTGCTTAGGACTCCCCACTCCACACCATTCCTGGATCCCAAGCTGATAATCTCAAAGGGCCTCGGAAGCTGCTGCTATCTGTCCGCCATGTTCTCCCGGAAGTCCCTGTATTTTTATTTTGTTTATGGCTATTTGGATTTCTATATGCTTTAATTATCTTGATATCAGTTTCCAATCTCATGTTTAGGACATTTTCAGCTATTAATTCTCTAAATATCCTCTTGACATCTTTTATGTTGTCTCTTACTTTTTCATTTATCCCTATCTACCTTATATTGTTTTTCTTTGTGTCATCTTACAGGTGTTGAATTGTTATTTTGTGATTTCTTGTTAGTTTTAAAAGATTTTCCTTTCCTGTTCACTGGCTGCAATCTTGTCTTCGAGGTCTGAAATTCTATCTTCACATTCAATGAGGTAGTTTTTACAACTTTCAGTGGAACTTTTGATTTCCTGTATATCACTTTGCATCTGCTTTATATATTCTGTATGTTTCTTATATTGTTAATTCAAGGATTTTATCTTTTTGTTTAGTTCCTCCAATTTTTAACAGTGTCTTCTTTAGATATGTTCAGCATCTCCTTCATTTCTTTTATCATTTCTTCTTTTACCTGAGAGATTATTTCTAGTTTGAATTCCTTTAAGGCTTCCGGGATTTGCTTCTTTATTTTGGTTACTATTATTTCAGGTATTTGAGGCATGTGGCATGTATTTTCTTCTATGTACATGGCTCCTAGGCTTTCTTGGGATGGATTGGATGTTTGAGATTGCATTTTGGTCTTTCTTTTTGTCATTTTCCTATATTTCTGTGCTTTGAGTGTTGTTCCAAAGCTTCCCCTGGGTGTGTTGGAAATTGTCTCTTATGTCCTGGACTCCTGGGACTCCTCTGGTAGTGTAGCTCCCTCCTTGGGCAGGGAAGCCCCTGGATTAAAAGAAGGTTGCCAGGCATCTCTCAGGTAGACCTAAAGCCTCCTCAAACTACACAGTTCCCCACTCTGGCAGAAAAGCTTCCCTGAGGGAAACAAGGCCACCTGGTGTGGTCCAGGCAATCCTAAATCCTGCTAAGCCCAATCTAGTGTGGCTGCAAGTTCAGCAGGCCCCCAACCCCCTAAAGCAAGGATCTCATGCTCTCCCGGGGATTGTATGTTGTGTAACCATCCAGCTCCTTGAATGGCAAAGCTCCCCAGGCTGATAGAGAGTCCCACTATGGCCTAAGTAGGCCTCAAACCTCCTCAGCACGGCTGCCCCCTCTGCCAGGCAGTGGCAGTAGTGTTAGTGCTCTCTAGACCGAAAGAAGGTCACAGGCAAGATCAGAGCAGTTTCCCGCAGCTTGGCCCAGTTCCCTCCTTCATGTAGGGCACTGCCGTGTGCCCTCTGGGTGAGAGAGGGTGGTCCGCAAGGCTGGAATGGGATCCTGCGGCTTGGCCCAGCTCCTTCTTCCCAGTGTGCAGCTACAGTGTGGCCCAACTGGTAATTTCTTCATTACTAAGGAATGAACCCAAAAGTTTTACACTGAGCTACATTCCCAACCCATTATTACTCGATATGGTTTGTTTGTAAATTTGGAGACAAGTCTCCTTGAGTCATTAAATTACCCAGGCAGGGCCTCAACTGTTAATTCTCCTGCCTCAGCCTCCAAGAGTGCTGGGATCACAGACATGGATCACAATGTCTGCCTTACAAGTGGAAATTGTTTTTATAATCCTTATACTTTCATGTATTTTTAAAATTTCTTCAATGGGTTTTTAATACTTTTACATTTGTAATGGAAGAAAATAGTATTTAATTTCTTTTTGGTACTGTGCAGTTCAGCTGACTTTGACCTCAAATTGTAGCCTGGGTTTGCCTATAACTCATGGCAATACTCCTTCCTAAGCCTCCCAAGAGTTGCAATTACATGTATTGCCACTATGCCTGGCTTTTTAAAAATAGTGTCTTTTTGCTTGTTTGTTTTGTTTTTTTAGACAGTAAGTTCAGGATGCCCTTGAACCCACTATGTAGATGTAGTGGATTAGTAACTGATGGTCAACTTAACCACCAGCTGAACTGAATCAGCATGGTGCTGAGCATGCAAGGCCTACCTGAGGACTGTTGCCAGCATGAAAAAAAAAAAAAAAACCTGGCACGGAAGAGTAACATTGTGGATTCTAATTGGTGTTCTTTGGAGCCACTGGTTCTCCTGGAAGAGCTTGTCATGCTGGCTCCCAATATAAACTCACCTGTTGTCATCCAAGAAGCACAGGACATTGTTGCTGAAAATGGCAGTGGTTCACGTTCAGGGAGCTCTGATCCCTATAGTAGGCATTGCTTCCTGGCTCCAGAGGGGAAGATGTGTGCTGTTCAATCTCCAGGAGAAGCCTGTCACACTAGCTTGCTGACATGTACTCAGCTGTTCTCCTTGTTGGAGGAGCTCAGGACCTCATTGTCACTGAGAATGGGTGTGGTAGTTTTCAGAGAAGCACTGGTCCTTGAGTGTCACTTCTCAGCTCTGGTTCAGAACCCTCAGCCTGCTGGCACAGATCCTTCACTCCAGTAGCACAGACTTGGACTGGAAATCTTTAGCCTACATGAGTAAGTTCCTCAGAATGGAAAGTGTTCAAGAATGAAGGTCATCTACAAATCCTTCAAACCCAGATCTTCCAACTCCAGCTGACCAGTGATTGCCTGCAACTACAAAACAGAAAAGGGGAGATGTGGGGAACAGCTAGATCTGGAGATTGATTATGTGGGCACAGTTGAAGCAGGGCCAGCCCTGAGAACATGACAGCCTGTGGTGAGCCAATTAAATGCTGTTCCAGCTTCAAGTAAACAAGCTGTTTCAGCTTCAAGAACACAGAGTACTCAGGAAATTCATACAGCAAAAGCAGCAGAGCTGAAAATAACATCAACCTTCCAAGTATATAAACAAGCACATTGCACTGTTTGAATTGATTTTTTTCCTCCCATCAGGAGAGAGGCCTTCATCTAACACCAACTTCCATCTTTTTTCTTTATTTTCCCATCCTCTTGCTGTCTTTCCCCTTGAATCTTGGGAACCTCAAGCGTTGCTCTGAATGTGCCTGTCAGCTTTGCTTGCTAGCAGAAGGAAATCTTTACTTTCCAAACTTCCGTGTAGAAAGGAGGGGATACGGAGTCCTGCTGGCATAAAGCTCCAAAAGCTCTAGCTTGCGCTGTCTACTACACACCCTCCAGTATCCTTTGCCGTCTTGGTCCTCACAAAACAAAATCTTCTCTCAATTAGTCGGTTAGTGATGTTCTGATACTTGTAGTTTCAGTGTAAATGACTTGTTTATTTCACTGATGGGTTGTGTTCCATGTTTGAACTCACTAGCATCAAAACAAAATTAAACAAAACAGTTCACCCTGACAAATTGATATCCTGCTTTTCTGCTAGTGTTACTTGTGTGTATTTTCCAAATATGTACTTTAATGTGCTAGCAGTCCCTAAAGAGAGTGCAGAGCAGTTTAATAATCTTCCCTTGCAGTCCCAGTCCTACTGCTCACCAGTTCTCCCGTGAGCAGAAGCCTTGGCTAGTCTGGGGAAGAGGGACGGTGATAGTCTCAGCCTGTATAATCAGCGGGTACAGTAAGTGGGCTGAGCAGGCGCATTGTGACCTTGGGGACCGAACTGTGGAGTATGGCACCTCCAAGCTAAGGGAGGGAATTGGGAATTTCTGACCATGAAAGCAAGATCGGTGCCAAGGGCACAGGAGGAGTCTAGGCAATCCCGAGGTGTATCTGCCTGTGTCTCTTGACACTGTCCAGTTGCTGTTTTTAGTTTCTGCCTGAATCACCGACCAGGGCCATTTAGAGCAGACTGGCTTAGGCACAAACAAGGTATGTCTGAAGAAGTATAGAGAACACCTGTACACCTGGGTGCTGGGGTCTGACGCAGGCAAGGAGCTGAATTAACTCTGAGTGCTGAAGTTTAAAATAAGCTGTGTGAAGTATAAGCATTCATAATAGGAGGAAAGAGTCTTCCTTTTTCCCTGTCTTCTGGCAGCTCCTGTTGAAGGAGTCCAGTTTTTTTGTGCCCCCCTTCTGACTTCTTGGGGTTCATCTTGACCTTGGGTTAAAAGGATGAAAAGACACTGGCTTCATTTTTACATGGGACAGGTTGTTTCACGCTAAGGAACCAATAGAGCTAAAGCCCTGGGTTTATGGCTGCCTGCAAACCCATTCTCAGTACTGGACATTGTCCATAGTGTTCCAGGTCGATAGCAGCCACATCTGGCACCAGTAAATGGGCCTTCAATTGGAGTGAGCAAAGGCAGCATTATGGCTTTCTTTTCACTCAGGATTCACAGACACAGGAAAGGAATTCAGAGCAAGAGGTGCCTGTCTGCCTCCCACACAATCACATCAATGGCAACAAGCATTGATAGCCTGTCCCTTTGGACATCATGCTGTGCCTGATCCAAGCAAGGAACCCTGACCCAATCCTGTCCCTGAAGAGTTAGCAACCTTAAGCCACACAATAATAATACAGGTCCCAAATGTGGGCAGTTAACAAATTCATCTACTTATCTGCTAATCTCTAGGCATGAACTGAGAGAGCTGCTGGGAAAAATGGGGCCCTTTTCAAAGAGCTTACTGTCTCTCAGTAAATAGATTTAGATTGACAGAGGGCTTGGAAGAAGAGGCTCAGATGGGGAAATACCCTTAACGTTGGCATCTGGGTTTATCAAGTACACTGTTGTTCAAGTGTCTACTGGCATGTGACTGTGTCCTTTTCCCCAGAATGCACCAGTTTCTGAGATTAAAACCTGAGAACTTTCCCTTCCAAACTATTGTCCTGTTTCTAACTGACCCAGCATTCTCTTGTACCCATTCTCTTGTACCACTGAGTTATCAGTACAATAGATTGCAAGCCTTTGAACTTAGCCAATGAATTTAAAGTTATCCACTTGTCATACACGAGGCCTCAGAACTCCTGTTTCTCCAGCGAGTCTGTACATCTGCTATGTTATTGCTAGGGTCTGCTTCCACCCTTTAGCAAAAGTAAAAGCCTTGTCAAGTTTCCTTGATGTCTGGGTGTCTCATCATTCACATCAAAAAACTGAGTCTGGGAATTTATTTCCAACAGATTGTAGGAGGAGAAGAGTTTGTTTGAGGCTTGCCTGGACTATATAATGAGACACTCTTTTTGAGAACATGCACTAAACACCACTATCAAAATACTGGCAAACCTTAACAAAAAATAATGCAGTTGTAGAGTTGGGGCTGTGTGGCTGGCTCAGTGGAAAAGCACTTACCTAGCATAGAAAAGGCCTTGCCTTTGATCTCCAGGGCCACAAAGGAAAAAACAAGAAATATCTTATTGTGTCAAAGATTGCAGTGTCAGTTTCATATCTTCCCATGAAGAAACATCATAGCAAATATAAGTGAAGAAAAATGTAACTAGTGTATAAGATCCCGAAAACAGATAGCAGGGATTTAGCCCCAAAGGGTCCAGCAGACGGATTTGTCCATCAGGTGACATTAACATGACTTCCCCAGACATCTAGAAGTGTGCTTTACAAGTATCCTGTACATCACTCAGGTCAATTCAATTATAACAAAAGTATCATACTATTGGCACACAGTAATTTCTTCTAGGAAAACTAGTGATGAAATGTGGAGGAATTCAATATTCGAAGAGGAAAGTGGTGGGCATGCAAAGCTACAGTCTGAGGTCTTCACCGAGAAGTGACCCACTGGACCAAGACTTGGGTCCCTTTCAGCACTGTTGTCCTCATGCCTGGCAATATGCTTAGCCTCAATATTCTGGGATTGTCATAACTCTGGATGAGGTATGAAACTTGTTTAAGGGAATTGGAACATTTGCTTTCCTTTTATCTTTAATCTTTTGCAGAATATTGCTATCATTTAACTGAAGAGACGAAGAAAGCTCGTTCCATCTGCTGCTTCCCCTCCCCTTCTCCCTTCAAATCCAACTAGGTTAAGTTTTAACTTCCTAAAGGCCATAAAACAAAGGCCTGAGGTACTAGCTCCTGACATCCTGGGTCTTCCCTATCCGGTAGCCCCGTCACAAATTGTGTTAATTGCATCAGATTGTATTAGATTGTACATTCTTCACAGAAATAGCTTCGTTTATATCATAGTAATACCTGTAACTATAAATGTGTGTCTTCCTTTTCCCCTGGGTAAAAGATTGATATGTTAATCAATGCTCTCTTCTGTAAAGAATTGTAAAATCTTACCCAATTGATATGTTAACCATTGTTGCCCTCTACAAATAGAAAGGTTGTGGTGCTAAAGTAAGGTAATTATGTCAGGAAACTCAGAGATAAAGTCTGCTGACTATGCTAATCAAGATTGGGAAGTATGTCAGAACCAAGCCACACAGGAGCTAGGTGACCTAAAAATAAGCTGTGCAAAACAAGACAGTTAATCAACTCTGACCCACTGGTCGCCCCTCATGATCTGACCAATCACAAATGGACAAATCACCAACTGTTCTGCTCTAACTGCTATGATTGGCTTCTGTAACAATGCTTGCTTGCTTTGTGGTTTTCATCCTTAAAAACACCAGCCTTGCCCCAACTCAGGGTTCTCCGTTTCCACCTGTTTGGAGGACCCCGTGTACACGGAATAATAAAAACCCCATTGTTTTTACTTGAGAGCGAGGCCCTTAGAGTCTTCCTCGCGACACCGGTCTAACATAACTATTGTTTCTTCATCTACATAATAAATGTATTCATTTTGCAGGCCTATACTAATTTTCTTCAATGAAAGTGGATTGAGACAGTGTGGAAATCATCACAGTCAAATATTGACCTGCGAATCAGCCAACCCTGCCTCTACTCCATTCAATCCTGACCTGTCCTGCACTCATGACGCTGTCTTACATCAGGGAATTGATTCTTCCATAGGACCCTCACCATAGGAATCTTCTTTTTTTTTTTTTTTTTTTTAAACTTTAAAAATCCATCTTTTTATTTTATTTTATTTTATTATTATTTTTTTTTTTATTTAAGAGGAAAAAGAGAAAAACACAAAACAAACCAAAGCGGCGTAAGGGTACACGCAATATAGAACTACAAAACAAAACAAAACAAAATCTTCTTAGCACACTAGTGATCGCACTTTATTAAGAGCACATTAAGTCTATTAACCAAACACTGGTAGCTGAAGCAAGAGACGTGTACACTGTAAATGCAATTGTGTTAAGCTAGGTGAGACAGACATCAGAAGAAACAGCCTTACCGAAAAGCTCCTGGGTGAGAATCTATCATTTGAGCTCTAACCAGACAGGCAGGAATTTACGTTCTCCTCATTCTGAACAGAGGGAGGGCAGTAGATCAGGAGCCAATCAGTGAAGAGGCGGGCTGCACGAACTGTCCAATCAAGTGAGGCAAAATGGCAAGGACTTCCGGTGTCATGGCTCTCAGTGTGGAGAGTCCCTCAGCTAGCTAGCCCCTCTTCTGGGATTTCTGCCGGCTGCAGGCCGCGTGGGAAGGACTCGGGGACACCGGGAAGCCGCGCAATGGTGATGGTGCGGGACGGAAGCCGGGGAAGGGATGGGGTCGGGCTGAGGTCTGAGAGGAGGCGGCCGGAACCGGCTCTGGGAGCCGCAGCCTCCCGCCGAGCTCCGGACCCCGAGGTCCTCCGGGCTCTGGGTTCCCTCGGCGGGGTCCGGGTCACCGCCGTGTCCCGTGAGTCGGTCCCCACCGTGACACTGCCGGCCCACAGTGCCGTCCGGTGTGGCCCGGCAGCGCCTCAGCGGTGTGGGGAGAGCGGGGCTCGGGGCGGTCTGGTTCAGGGCGGCCTGGAGCTGGTGCGGCTGCGGGGCGCTGGGTCCCTGGTCTCGGTGCTTTCAGTAGCAGAGCTGGGGATGTGACAGTTATAAATGGCTGCGTGGGGGTCTCAGATCCACACCTCCTCTCCTCAGACCTCTGCCTTTTTGTATTCACAGTGGCTTCCTGAGTTTCTAATATTTCTCCACATTGCCAACCTCATAATATGTTGAGAAGGGCAACGAGAATGCAAAACAAGTTTAAACATACCGGTGACGTGACTTGGTATACAGGTTTCCCATAAGTGCAGTGAACTCCTGAGTGGCACACTTAGCAATACAAAAAACTATCACCGTAGTTATTTATATGAGATCCGTATGGACAATGCTATAAAACAGAATTATATCGTTTCTACACTAGAGTGAAGTGCTGAACCTGAGAAAGGCTGTTAATGTTACCTCTGGTGCCCATGTGTCTGGGTCTCCAGACTCAACTTTGCTGGGCTTGTAAACTCTCTGACATAGAAAGGAAAAGCAGTCAGGGAAGACCAGCGCCAAGGAAAACTGTATTGAGGGTATTGTGAGAAATGGTCGAAAGCCACTCTGGGAGAGAAATGGGGACACTGAAAGTTGAGTTAGCAACGAATTGTGGATGGTGTCTTGTGCTATAGGGTGAGGGCATCATCTGAATCCCCTGCAATGGTCACAGTATGATTGGTTATTGGATGTGTTGGTAGAGTGCTGTGTTTGGTGGGCCACAGGGGAATTGTCCAGCCACTAGCTTAGCAACTCATTTTGGGGAAGTGACCTTGCTGAAGGGGAGCTTAAAGGAGCAAGCTGTAGCTACACAGATACAAGTGTGAAATGGCATTCCATCAGTATGACTGTTTGCTGTGACACAGAGGCTGTATGTCTACTTCTTAGGGGGCTCAGTATGTTCTCTAACCCCACC
Source organism: Cavia porcellus (assembly GCF_034190915.1). NCBI lineage: Eukaryota > Metazoa > Chordata > Mammalia > Rodentia > Caviidae > Cavia > Cavia porcellus. The sequence goes on along the minus strand of NW_026947516.1, from coordinate 49,295 downwards.
TATGGGTCTTAGCTGTCCATACATTAGAGAGAGTTTTCATTGAAATTATGAACAAAGCTCTGTGTTTGAAGCATCCTGAGTTGGTGGCCAGGTGGTTGATCAATCCAGAGCTAATTAAAGATAACCAGCGCATGGTAATTGCTCAGTTATTTAATATCTGTCTCTCTCAGGTGACTGTATTGAAAATCACCATTGAAACTCAGGTGCTCAAGCCAGTTTTTTTACTGTGTAAGATTTAAAGGAAAGTGGGATTTTAGAGAAAAAGTAGTTATTTTGAGTTTCCTGGAACTGGGGAGCTTGGTAAAGAGTGGCTGCAACTCCTTGCAGTAGGGGAAGGCTGCATTCCCTTTCTTGAGGTAGTTGAATCTTGATATTCTATCTGTAGTTGGCTACCTGTTATTTTAATTGTTATCTGTATAGCTGATTACACAACTCTACCCCAGGCCATTTACCACAGCTATGTGCCGCCTTCATAAGATCACAAATTATCCTTGAAAATCAGACTGTTTAAATAAGGCCTTCCAGAGAGTTTAGAACTCTGAGGAAGATGGTGGGGATATTAATGCATTACTAGTGAGGAAAGAGATAGTCTTTTGTGCCAAAGCAAATAACTCAATTTTATAAACATTGTTATTTTTGCAAAGCCATTTTTTAAAAATAAAATGTGCGTGTGCTTTATTGACTATTCCGGCAAATATTGAAAGAAAGTTGATGATCTGCTATAAAACTTTGCAGTAGAGAGCTTTCAAAGTGGCAGAATTTACTCTGCCCAGGAGCCATGACCTCTTTAGTGTAACCAGTTGGTTAGATAATGAGGTCTGCATATTAATGTTTTTGGTTGGATCATTGAACACAACTGTTTGCAGTCTCACTGTTTGAATGTCCACTTTGTATGCTTTGATACTTTGAGGAACTATCTCTAAGATGATAATATGTAATCTATTAACTGGTGATTTTTTACTGTTTTTTTTTTATTGTAATTCTGTATTACTTGTACCCTTACACTGCTTTGTTTTGTTTTGTGTTTTTCTCTTTTTCCTTTTACATAAAATTAAAAAAAAAAAAGATAATGAGGCCTGCTTTCTCCAAGCTGTGATGACAGTATGCACCAGGGAGGAAGGATGGCTTGTGCAGCTTGCTTCCTAGTAATTTGCAGTCTGTGCTGTCTGCTGCTAAAGGGAAATTCATCTCTTCAAGAAACTTTTGAAAGTTTATTTTCTTTTGTCCTGTTTGTGAAATCAGAGAAATCCTGTGCAATATCAAGAAAGGAGAAAGAGTTCTTGCTAAGGATGACTTTCTGAAAGTGCTGCATGTTAAACCCAAACTGAGAAACACCTTGAACTGAGGCATCTGTGTGGACAGGGACATGTGACACTGGCCGTGGAGGGAGGACAAGGGCTGTCATCACTGAAATCATTGCTGTCATCCTTGTGCACACTGATTTAAAATTGAAATGTTGAGTAAGAGGTGCTGTGTATAAAACAAGCACCGAAACAGAGGAAAATCCCTAGACTGAGTACCTACAGGCCTAATAATAATAGGAATAAATGGAGGAGCCATTTAATATGGAGGAGCCAAGGGGAGGAAAAAGGCAATGAGGGACCAGAGTTTGGATGAGGGAGGTGACATCAGCAGTGGCAGCAGTGACCTTCTCCTGAGATCGGATTGTCCTCATTGTGATAATAATTGGACTTTGTGCTGCCCTGCCTTGAGAGGCTCAGAGGTCAGAGCCTAAAGAAAGCAGGGGAACCTTGTGACCAATACTGTGACTGTGTCGTCTCTTATTCCTGATCAGTTCACGACATTATTTATGAGGCAAAATTGAAGTTATTAAACTGGACTTGTAGATTTAGTAATAGGGTGGGCATCACCGTTGAACTACAATGGAAAGGGGTTTCTCTTGAATACAAAGATTACAAGGTGTGTTTGAAGATTTTATTGGGGACTGAATGCAGGAATTTGCTTTGAGCTACACAGGCCCCATATCTTTTAACTTTTGAGACCTGGTCTTACTCAGTTTCCCAGGCTGTGGGGGGGACTTTTGATACTGTGTCCCCCTCCCTCACTGCTAGGAAGACAGACGTGTGACATTTACCTGTTTTAAGGTTACGATTCTTTAATCCCAGTGATTTCCTGAGATTTCAGTGCCAGGAGAGTGAACATCAGTGAGGCCTGGTGGTGCACACCATGAATCTAGCTGCTTAGGTGAACAGCCAGGGATTACACTGCACTGTACTCCATACTGTACATAAGCTATATGATATTTTATCTTGTATTTGTCTCTGTTACATAAATATTCCTAAATAAAAATGAAGGAGTATGTGTTGAGCAGGTTTAAAGGTTTGACAGTGATGTTTGATTAATCAGGGATATTGTGTGCATTTTCAATACATTTTATTTTCACCTTTCTTTGGGTTGATCGCAGTATTGTTTTCTAACTCAGTATCTGTGGACTCATTAGTTCAACTCTGTATGGAGTCCATTTAGAACAGTGCATTCATAGGATCATTTCCTCTTTTGAATGCTATCTCACTCATTTTCTACAAAGCCAGCAAGGCACGAGAAGGGTGTGAGTTTGGGAACAGGAACAGTGGTCTGTGGAGTTTTCACTTGGAGTTTTGATTTGCTTTACTTTGTTCTATTTGGTACTACAGTGAGGTCCCCTAAATTAGTCGTATTCTTATGTCACCACTGAAAGGGAGTAAATCTGGGCATGGTGGCACATACCTGTAATGCCAGAACTGGGGAGGCTGAGGCAGAAAGCTTGGTGTGAAGTTGGGGCCAGCCTGGCCTACAAGGTAAAGCGTAAGTCCAGCGTAAACTCCATCGTGAAACTGAGTCTCAAAAAGACAAAAAAACCAAAACAACAACAAAAAAAGCACAAAGAAAGAATAAAAGAAGAATGAGTAGAACATTCCGGTAAAGATACTGAGCTGAAAAGTTTAACACAAGACCACAAGCATGTGGAATGTTAGATGGAAAACACTTGATTCCTACCTCTGATTTATGCTGATTTTGAGAAGCCTTCCGACTGCTTTAAACTTGGACCGAAATCTGCCTTTCTATCCTGGATTGCTTATAGCTGTGTCCGCAGTTCCTCTCCCAGAATGCTTTGCCTTGGGCACAGAGAAACGTGGCAGTTCTTATGGTCTTTGCCCATTTTGGGTATCTTGTTATTCAGAGCTTGTGTGTACACTGTGCCTGCCAACTGGGTGGTTTTCAGGAGTGCTGATTGTGCACATCAGAAAACATCTGCTCTGTTGTATTCAAGGTGTGGGTCCTAAGTGAGGGTTACAGCATGGGTAGAAATCAGGGATGGTGATCAGTCTCCCATGACTCACAGGACAGCCCTTACAAGAATGAAATATCAGCCCTGTCACTAGTGCTCTTCTTGCACATGTGTCTTTTTTCGACCCTCATAATCCTGCTCATCATGACTGGGTTCTGCACCGTGGCTTTGTGGGCAGTGTTCCTGCTGTCTGCAGACCCCAGAGACTGACGGGTGCCAGCCGTGTGCTCTCCCCCTGCGCCCCACATCCAGCCCATGTGCATCCGTGTGTAGTGTGCCCACGTGGGTGTGTGGGAGAGCGCTCAGCCTGTGTGTTCATTACTCTGCCCAACATTATTTTGCAGGTTTACTTCCATCAGTGTACCTGTAACTCCCCACAGGAGTCTGTCTTGGTGACAACTCACGTCCCTTTCCACAGCACTGGGACAGCAGGCTTGTCCAGCTGTGTTGCTGTTGTAAATGCCACAAGCACATTCTTTAGTGCCCTAGAAGCCGATCAGAGAAGATGCCGTAGATGCTCAGGTCCAGGAGCCTCTCTGCTGGGGCCCAGAGTGTGTGTCCAGCACCATCGTGATGGACCAGGCACACTTCCGCCTGGGGGCTGCCTTCCCACTTCTCATATCCAACCAATATTAGGCTTTCCCATTTGATGCTTTATGGGATCCTAGAAAAATTTAATTGTGTCTTTTTATTTTTTTTCTCACTTATGTCTCTATTTTGTGAATTGTTTTTTCATTCTGTTTAAGTCCTAAAAATAGCTAATTTCATCATGTTTTCATATTTCTGATGAATCTTTTTGATAAAATCCTTTTGTTCATATTTTATTGTAAGTTATACAGAATCAACATATCTTCTCACAATTTTTCCGTCATGCCATTTTCATTAAGAATTTACTTTCCTGAGCAGAAATTCTAAATTGCTTTTTATATCTTCAAAGTCACCTTAACATTTGTGCTTTACAGTTTTATTTTTAAAGATATCCTCACTCGTACAGCTTCTCATTCAGTAGGGTTTTTTTTTTCATGTTTTGCTTCTATATTACATATTTTCTCAGTATACCTAGAGTACACATTGGAATATTTGTGATGCAAAATTAGAGAGATTCAGTGAGCGCTGTAAGAAATGATTTGTGCATTTGGTTTGTTCTGACAACCCCATGAAATACCAGTATTTTTAAAGCAAGTGTATTCATTGGTACTTCTTATAAATTCAGTGTGTGCACGTTTGTATGAGTTTCAGGTGTAAGTGATTTAGTGTAGAGCAAGTTCTGGACAGTGGGAAAGGCTGTCTCTGTTTATGCTCTTATTTGAGATTAGAAAATACAACTGCATCCTTTTTCTTTTAAAGAGAATTAAGAAAACAATAAAAATGATACAGAGTTTCAAAACAAGATGATAGGAAATTAGCAATTTATAATATATTGCACATTACTATCTTCAGAATAGTTGCTCAGATTAAAGAAACATGAACTTGAAGCTTTTATAGATGAATAAATGTTACTAGAGACCATATGTGAAGTAAATAATGTGAAATAAATCAGACTTGCATATGTAAACATCGTATTTTCTCCCTAGTAAAAGAAACTGAAAGAGTAAATAAGATCCAAAAGGTCCAGTAGATGCTGTGAAAGGGCAAGAAACTGCTCAAAAGGAAAGAACATTGGGGATGGTGTGAAGGAGAAAAGAGAAAATACATACATATATATGCACAAAATAGCTAGGATAATAGTACTGCTAATTGTATTTCATGGAAAGGAAAAGTGCTTATATTGTATGCATTTGTTTTTGTGGTTTGTTCGATTTAGAATTATTTCACAATTATTTAACAATTCCTAGCATACTGTATCACAAATTGGAAACTGTACATGATTCTCGTGATATTTAGATCTTCTCCAACTCTGTTTCTATGTGTGATTTTTCTCTTTGCACGTGTTGCACATGTTAAAAAATTTGCACTCCTCGTATCTACATGGCATAGGGACCTTCTTGTACTTTCTTTGTTTGTGGTACTGGGGATCGAACTGGTGACCTCATGCTTGCCAGTTAGGCGCTTATGCCGCTGAGCTAAATCCCCAGCCCTTCTTGTATTTCCAATTCAGCTAATAAGAAAACATTTTTTTTGTTTGTGCTAGTTTCACTGATAATCTGCTAAACACTGGTCCTTAATTGGCAACCTTTCAGATTTCTTTGTAGATTATTTTGTGTCCTGACCTTAAGATAAATTATTTGGGAGCTACATTTACTTGTGCTTTGTGTTCTGACTGTGTATCATGTAGCTTCACTGTATTGTCATTGTTTCAATCAGTGTTAAAACTATGAGAAGCATTATTTCCTTTATGCAGTTGATCTTGCCTTCCACAACAGTAAGTGTTATTATTTTCAAGATTTACATCTTGATTCTTTTATCATTCAAGCATAGTTTATCTCTTTCATCTTTTTGTCACTTTTTGTCTGTCTTGCTCATGTTGTCCTGTTGTAACACTTGAATATTTGTGGAGACAGTGGATATTCTCAACTTAGTTCTGATTTTAAAATAACTCATGTACGTGTCCTCATTGTTTGTAGCACTAGTGCATTTTCTGATGTGTTTATCAAGTTATTATACTATTTTGCTTTATCATATACCTTTCACAAATAATTAACAAAAATTGGGTTTTAGAAAATATGTCAAAAGTTGATGAATGAGATCAGGTGTTTTGTGTGTGGGTATGGTGAGTTTCACCACAGTTTTATACTGACACACCCTTTGATGAGATGAAGAAACACAGTTCATTACTGTTTACACAGGTCTTTCCCGTGTGTGGTACTTAGATTGAACCCAGGACATCAAGTTGGCTAGGGAACTGTGCCACCACTCAGCTGCATGCAGACGTGGGACACTGCTAATATCATCTTGCACTTTGCTAGGTAATTTTATCCAGGATTTGAAAGTCAGCTTGCATGTGCATGATGGGCCTTTATTTGCCTTTCCTTATTAACATGTTCTCTAGGTTGAGGTAAAGATTGTATTAACCTGATGATGTAAGGTTCTTAAATTATTTACGAGTTTTTTTTATGACAGACACTTAATGCTATGCTCAGATGAGTGAATGCTTTTTATTCTTGTGTTCATAATTGTATGTTTCCCCTGCAGAATAAATATTTTCATCCTGAGCAGTTGGTACATATACAAATGGATTCCTGTTTACTCTGAAGAAATTCAATAAATCAGTGTGAATTTTGGATCATCATTTGGTTCCTTTCTAACATTTTAGTCTCTGCCGTTCATGTCTTTCATGGGCATTTTTGTAATTTTATACAATTCTGACAATATTTCTACCATCTAAAATTCATCAAATGGTAATTCTGTTATACTTTTAATTTCTTTTAAAACACCCTCTTTGGAAAGGTGCAGTGGGCTGCACGTGCAGTGCGGTCCTCCATGAGGCTTGTCCGATGGATCAAGCACTGACGGCCAGCGCGGCTCACCCTGTAGTGAGACGCTGTGCAGAAGCTGACGTGCCCGCTGGCCCCGTATCGCTTCTTTTCAGTTTTTGTTTTCCTGTTGCCTGTTTCTTTTACACCATCTTGATGATATTTTTCAGTATTTTGAGACTTGTTTCATTAATCTTTGTTTTTGACGAAATGTTTTTCTACATATATTTCTTAAAAGCAATATATATAACTGACAGTCTTTTTTTCCCCAAAACATTGGCATTTTATCCTTAAATCATTAGTTAATTCCACATACTTGCATATTCATTTCATGACTTTCTATTGAAACTTTATTTCATAGTGTATTTTTCAGTCAGGTGTGCTGACTCACACCCGAAATCCAGCACTTGTGACTCAGCTGCGAGACGACAAGTGCAGGTTTGAGACCAGTCAGGCTGTGTAATGAGTTCAGGGCCAGTCTGAGCTACATAGTGAGACCCTCCCTAAAAACAGTTTGCATGAGAAGAATGTGAGAAACTAATAGAGAAACTCAGTGGTCAGCTGCGTGCTCAGTGTGACTGAAGTCCACTATTTCATCCCTGTAGTGAGAAAGCAAACAAATTACAGCTGTAAAGCTGTACCTTCTGCCATGGTGGTTCTTCCGTATTATACTCTGTATTATATTTATATTCTGTAATTGAAAGAAAATGTCATATGCATAACAAATTTTTTTGTAAATGTTTATTTTTGGTGAAACATATATTGCTTGTTTTATAAATAGTCTATATTTACTACCTCTTGTGTGAATGTTTCTAAATGCATTAAAATAGTCTTTAATTGTATTACTGAGGTATGGTACATTCTTCACTAAAGCCACCTTTGTGTGTATTTTGATTGAGTACATCTGTTTCTATTTTAGTGAAGATGTGCCATTTACTACTTGAATTTCAGGGAAATTTTATCAGATATTTGCAATTATTTGCTGGTTCAATACCAATACAGTCTCCTGCTGAATGACCCGATACTGAACTTTACATTGTGTCCTCTTGCTTTAGTCTTCCAGGGTGGAGTTTGCTGGTGAACAGTGTAGCTGCCTTCTCCCTTTACTGTTATTCTGTAGGAAGTAAGATGGTGTGTGGCATGCTGAAGTACAGATTAAAAATAAATGAAAACATGGAAGTTATCAGTATAAGCAGGAACTCTCAGCAAATACATTTTTAAATACTGAAACCAAACGTGTAGAACATGCTGACTCTGAGAAGTAATTTAGCCTGCTATCCCGCGCCTGCTGCAGCACTACAAATGCGGGTCGTTTCCTGCAGTCGGCGTTGACAAAACCCCAATGCTCACATCTGTGGCTCAAGAACTTAATACAGTGTCTCTGTTTAGCCTTCTCTACGATGAACGTCAAGGCGATTGTACCTGTGTAGATGAGAAAAACGACAGTGCACTGCCTACTTAGTTGTTCAGAAACATAGTTATTAAACTATCATTTGGTTGGTGTCACAGTTTAAATGTCTGCACTGTGTCTTCACCCTGTCCTGGAGCCCAGCGAGCAGCAGCCCCGCCTGCTCAGAAGCACCGAGCCCTGTCCCAGTCTGTCCTCTGCGGCCTCTGGGCTTTCCCAGGGCAGCTCCCTTCCAACTGTGTCCAGTGTCCTCACACATGGTGGCAGCCTCTTGTGCCTCTGCTCTGCATCACCTGTGTGTCCTGGGCGCCCCAGAGCAGCTTGTTCGTTCCCTCTGCTGCTCTCCGTTCTTGCTCATTGCCGTGGGCTGTGCCCACTATTTGCCTGTTTGCCCAGCTCTGCACTACAGTACACATTTTAGCCTCTGTGGCAGCGTCTACCTTGTGGCTGTCTCTTGGGATGTGTTTGTTCAGTTATGGTGACAACAGTGGGTTTCTGTGTTGCCTTGTGAGTCTAAAATCATGCAAGATTCTCCCTGCTCCATTTTCCCTCACGTGATAAATACATTGAGTAAATACAGACAGTTGGGTTACTTAGAAGCCACTTACAAATTGATAGTTTTGGGAGTTGCTTTGTGTGAATGATGGGACTGGCACAGAGAGTGAGGCGAGGGTTCTCCCTGCACTCAGACTCTGCCCATGTGTGACGGCAGGGCTTGTCAGTCAGAAGTCCAGGAGCAGATTTAATTTCTCACTGTAGCCCACAGCTCTCGGTGAAAGCAAACCTCTTCTTTATTTACTGACCATGAGATATCTTGTGCAGAAACAAAAAAGAACTGAGAAAATACTTGTGTGTTTTAGAATTGCAGAAACTTCCAGGACACGTTCCAATGTGACTGTGCACCTTGTAAATTAAGTAGCTGTGAATGTTGTACACATCGTCAGCAACCATTGTCAGCAACAAATTGTAATCTGGTGGTGGAATTTTTGTTGTGAAACATTTGGCTTGTGACAGATGGAAGGCATACTTTTGTAGCTACCATTATGTGACATGTGTCATTCTAAAAAGTTGCAAGTTTGTGTTTTGAAGATGAAACAGTCATAATTGCTGAAATGTGTTTTTTGAGGTTTTTTTACGTAGAGAAAATTGTATAGAATAAACTGTCATAGAATCTGGAAAAAGTGGAGCTAAGATGCACGGTTTGCTGCAGGGGATGGATGGAGGAGGCCCAAGTTCGCCAAAACTCTGGGGAGACAGGCAGGTAAACAAGAGTGACATTTGGTTAGCATCTGAATCAACTGTGGACTGGTTTACCTGTGTAAATAATACTCCTGTTAATCTTTATTTTCATTCATGTGTCTTACAGTTGTTGGATTTGGAAAATCTTCCATATTTTCACTAACAAATTGAAACTCAATGTGTTTATTTATTTATTATTATTTTTTGTTCTTTTTCATTTTTATCGTTACCAGGGATCGAACTTACGACTGCCTGATTGCAAGGCAGGCACTTATGCCGCTGAGCTAAATCCCCAGCCCCCATTCAATGTGTTTATAATTTGAAACCTGAATTTTGAGATATTTATAATTTTAGATGGTAAAACTAGCAGGTTACCTCAAATTGCTATCAGACTTATAAGTATATCTGAACTTTGTTTTATTTGATTTTTTATTATCTTCTTTGTCCTGTTTCCAGTACTGTATAATCTTGCTGGTGTTTTCTCCTTTTTTTTTCTATTGCATTTTATATGGTTTGTTTGCTGTCTTTTCCTAAGACTTTCAGTAGACTTGCATCCAAATATTGTGTGGTTTTTCAGTGTTGGTCTTACGTATTTACTGGTAATCTAAACCTGTCTCTGAAGCACACTGTTGATTCAGACTCAGTTCTGCACCTCAGGCCAGTCACAGAGCTTCCTCTTCTCTCTGACAATTCATGCCATTCATTCATAATCAATAGTTCATTTTTTTCCTTTTATTTTCTTTTGAAACCAGGCCTCACTATGCAGTTCAGGCTGCCCTTGACCTCACTCTGTACCTTGAATTTGCCCTGATCCTCCTGCCTCAGCCTCCTGAGTGCTGGGATTACAGGCACGCCCCACTACACCTGGCTGTAATCAATCATTCTAACAATGTAGATTTTTGATGTTGTCAGTTTGGATTTAATTTCTTGATTATGTAATAGAATCTGCAGCAGTACATTCATTTCATTCATTCTCTTCAGTTGGGTAACTTACCTTGTCTTTTCTAATGTCTAAATCTTTACTGAAGTTTTCTCCAGATACCATTCTCTTTCCTGAAGGTTCTTGCTCTCTGGTTGCCTCCACCAGTCTTTGAATAATTAACATAGTTGCTCTACTGTCTTTATGTATTTATTTCGTGTTATTTTCAGATCTATTTTGCTACAATATTTGTCTCCTTCCTGAGTCATATTTTCCTCTCGTTTGTGGATTTGTTGCTATTGTTTATTGTCGTTTAGTCTAAAGAGGTGAACATCAACATTGTATTGTCCTAGGCCAGCTTCTAGGGAGGAAGACTACTGTGGCTGGAGTTCTGTGCTTCCTGTTTTCCCAAGCCAGGATTTAGGCTTTGCAGAAGTTTGTTTTGTTTTTGTGTTTTTCCAGTGAAAACTCTGAATTTTCAAAATGGCTTGTTTTTTTGTGATCCCGTTCTCACAATAAGGAAACAGTTTATTTTTTTCTGATACACACTGTTGGAACTTGCAATAGTTCATGGTCAAACCGAGTCATTTTTTTTTTAGATCTTGTAAAGTTGAGTGAAGGGAGTCTTTCCTCTCCAACTCCCTTCACAGGTTTTCATCAGGACACTGACAGTTTGCCTGCATTTCTTTTGCTCTTGGTTTCCTGTCAGAGAAAATTACGTTTCTGTCAATCTGCATCCTCTTTTTTTCACTTCGTAAATAACGGATCTATTTCATCATGAAGGGTTTTGAATATTAATTTGTTAGCCCTTCTGTTATTTATAAAGGCACGATGGTTTATGTGTCATCCCAGCTAACCTGGAAAGCACAGTGTGTGAGCTGCTCTCTTGATGCTTATGGACAGCATTTAATGCTCTGCTCTCCTTCCCTGTGCCCCATTTGAAAGTGATACAATCAAGATGCTGGGTGAGTCTGCAGCCCCAGCCTCCTCCTCCTCCTCACAGCGTGGGGACCAGGATGGGGCTCAGAGGTGCTGCCCAACAGTTCCAAGGAGGTGCAAATGGGGGAGCATGAGTGCCCTCTTCCCACCAGAGAATCAGTACTGCCACGTCCAGATGCTGGGCTTCTGGACCCACACTGACCCCTAGTCCTGCTCATGGTCACCTTGTCAACTGTTCAAAGTGGAGACAGAAACTCTGAGACTGGCTTGATCACCAGGGACCAGGCCAACATCATAAACATGGAAGAGTTATGGGGCTTGTGGTCAACAGTGGCCAGTTTAAATGATAACAAGAGAAGCTACAAATATTTTTGAATTTACAAATACGATGTGTATGACCCTTGATGCCCAAGGATGTAAATTTGTAAATTAGTTGTCTTGAGCGCCATCTGTTGTCACAATTTAAAATGACGAGCCAGGCATGGTAGCACACATTGCTAATTCCAGCACTCAACGCTGAAGCAGGAGGATTGAATGTCAGCCTAGGTGACATAGTGACTCCCAGGTGAGGCTGAACTGTGCAGTGAATCCCTGTATATAATATAAAAATAAAATAAAATGGTGAATTGAGTCTCATGCTGAAAAGGATGAGATGCCTTTTCCCAAATGTACAGATAAAGTGTCTGGACATTATTCTGTGCTCCTTCCCTATAAAACCTGCAAGAGATTTTATAACTGAACAGCCTGAAATAGTGAAAGGTGGCCAGTCATAGAAAATGAGAACTGCTAAATTTAAACACAGAGAAAACATTCTTCCCATTGATTTTGAAAACGTCTGAATGTTGGAATCAAGTAGAAAGGTTAAGTTATGTGTATGTAAGTTTGGGTGGAAGTCTAATAAAAGAGGCAGGGCTCTGAAGCAGCAGGAAAAATCCCTCATCTGAGCCAGGGGTTTCAAATAGAAGCCATGTCTCAGGTGATGCGAGCAGTGCCCTCTGACCCGTCAGTGTCTGTGATTCAGGGCATTCATTCTGCCTGCAAAGTCTCATGTCTTAGCCATGCTGCCCTGTATCCTACAGCCTTTTGTCCCACCCCATTAGAATGGCAGTACTCCCTCAGGGCAGCCAGCAACATTACCAAACAAGTGACCATTGTCCCAGCTGGGTCATTAAGTCTGAGTACCCTGTACCAGTTCATCCTAACCCTGTTCCTATCTGGACAGTTAGCGATCAGCTCTCCAGCAAGCCTTCCACATTGGATAAAATGAGCCTGAAGTCCAAGGCAGAATCGTCCCCGATTTGCAGCTGGTGCCGGCTGACCAACGCCAGTATGGAAACCTGAGCACATCTGGGCTACAGCAGCACGGTGGGTTAAGCCTTCTCCATTGTAGAGGGGGCAGGACATAGCATCTTTGGAGAACTGCAGGTTGGTAATCACATGCAGCTGCTTCAGAATTGCTGCAGTGCAGTCTTCATCCTCAAGCACATTTACTGATAAGAGGTGTGTGGGAAAAAAGGGTCACTCTTCCTGGTTACTGCACATAATAGCATCAGAAGCTGGTGCCGTATTGAACAACCTCAGGAGTCACCCAGGAGCTGGTGGAAATTATGGTACCCACAGTTTGATCAGTGAGAGTTTGTGTGTCTAAAGCTGTTGATCCCTTTAGTTTAAATGCCAAAAACCTCAAGAATTTCCAGCTTGTTGAAGATGTACAGGAAGCAGTTAGTGTTCCATTGCAAAACCTCTTGCAGCAAAGTTTTGGGCCACTGCTGTTTTGACCACCTGCACTCCAGGGAGTTAGTGTGCATGCTGAAGAACACCTCCTTACAGGTGCCAAAGTGGGGATGTCACTAATAAACTTCTTATTGAAATGTTGCATGAAAAAAGAGCAGAAGCACCTAGGAGCACTGCATTAGGAAGAAAATGAGACGGAGTGGAAGGGTGAGAAAAGGAGGAAAAAAGTAGTCTGCATTTCACCAAGAAACACTCATTAAAAACTTGGTTTAAGGTTACTCAATTTCAGAAATCACAGTAATCAGGCACTTTATAACAAATAAATGATGGATCCAGGTATTTGAATTGTAAACTGAATTAAAGGCTTCAAATCTTCAAAGGATCCATAGGGAAGACAATCTAAGGGACTAGATTGGACCCACAGATGGATTCCATCACTGTCAGAATAGAAATGGACAAACCCTTGGGCATTTCAGCTGTTCTGTGCGGTGAGGAAATGGGGGAACTAGTTTGAGCTATTAATTAGGCTTGTACGGGGAGTTTGACATTACACAGTACTTCCATGATGAAGCCGAGCAACAGCTCTCAAGGATGGGTCATCTATACCCAGAACAGCTCTGCCCTCTTGCTCCAAAGGCCACAGCCCCTTCTGGCCCAGGAACATGGAAACTTTGGAGTACCCATGGCCAGACACACCCAGCAATAGCTCCACTAGATCGTGAGTTCTGAATGTCTGTGCTGTAGACCTGCAAACTGTAACAATGGCAATCTCTTAAGTTCTCCAACTTGCCATTTTAAATATGTTCTGCATTATTTTGTCCTATGTACTAGATGAAAAATGGTAGTATTCCTTCTCTACAATATATTATTAATATTCAGGGATATGACATTCAATTTTAAAGCAAACTGTCCATATCTAAAGGAAGTAAGGTTATGTCTGGTACCATTGGTGCAACATGCCTTTGGGATTGTTGACTTTCGTACTATGACATACTACACCTGTCTTTTTAATCCTCAAAGTTTGTATTCATTTTAAAATGAGACAGTAAGATGAATATGGTGGTACACGCCTGTAATTGTAGCACTCAGGAGGCTGAGACAGGAGGATCTTTATGAGTTTGAGACCAGCGTGGCCTACAAAATGAGCCGAAGACCAGTCTGAACTGCATAGTGAGACCCTCTCTCAAAAAGACAAAAATAAATGAATAAAACAAAATGAGACAGTAGACATCTTTTGCTAGAATGTCAAATAGTGAAGAGTTCTATGTAATTGAACATAAAAATTAAAACCTGTGAAGCCATGCAAAATGAAGGGAAAAGAGGAGCTGAGAAACTGACTCTAACAGCAATAATACAAAGGCTAGAAGATGATAAGAGGATCTATAACTTAAGAATGAAGAATGTAAAACAAGAAATAGGGACACAAACAAATGAACTACAAAGGCTATTCACAGAAATAATCCAAGAGAACTTCCATAATATGGGAAAAGGTAAAGATACTGAGATCTATGAGGCATACAGGACCCCAGCCACCTACAAACAAAACAGAACTATACCCAGGCATATAATAATCAAAATTCCAGAAATCCAATATAAGAACAGAATATTAAAAGCCATCAGAGACAAAAAAGAGATCATTTACAAGGGAACACCCATCAGAATGACAGCAGATTTCTTGGCACAAAACATCAAATCACGAAGAGCGTCGGGGAAAAAAATTCAAGCTTTGAAAGATAACCTCCAACCAAGATTGATATATCCTGCACAACTATCCCTGATGGAAAAACAAAGTGCTTCCAGGATAAAGAGGAACTAGGGGAATTTGCAACCACCAGCTCATCTCTACAGAGAATACTGCAGGACATTGTAAAAGAGAAAAATAACAAGATTTCAAAAACAGTAACAGAGGCCACAATGAATGGAGCAGAAAGCGAAATCAAGAAGACAAACTGACAACTAATGACAGAAAAAGAGTTCACCAGAAATGAGGCAGAGAAGGTTGGTTATAATTTCTAATATAGATGGCCTAGATACCCTAACTTCAGGGAAAAAATAGAGAATAGCAGGCAGAGCAGATCAAAAGATAGGGTCCACCAAGAGGCTCTTTATAGGAAATATAATTAGCCTGAAGAAGGTAATATGGACCAAAATCAAACATGAGAAAATGGAACTCAATGTGATAGGGAATCAGAGAATAATAGAGGTAACTAGACAAGTATATATGGATAGGTTGGATAGGCTTTAATAAATGAAGAAATATAACTAGAAATCCAGCCCAGGAGTGAGAAAGTTCAGAAACACAAGTAAATAGCAGGTTGCCCCCCCCCAGTACAAAACCATGAGTGTTGGGGAGACCCAAAAATACACAGTTCATTTTGGGGGAGCAAAAGCGAAGAATAGTCCTCAAAAAACAAAACAAAACAGCAGAAGATGTAGCTAATAGTGTATCAGGAATTAAAACCTGTATTACTCGCACCACTCTGCTTGACTGGAACTCGTTCTGTCCTAGTTTGTATACAAGCATTGGATCTGAGGCTGTCCATAGCATAGGGGACAACTTTAATTCCCTATCTACTCAATCAGGATCCACATATGACTTGTATTGTTATATCATGACTGATCTTAGTTAAATCTGACTTGTTTGATTGCTGCTTATTATTGACAGATTTTATTCAAAACCTGTAAGGATGATGGCAACAAGTTGATTAGGGCAGACAACTATACTGCAAATGACAATGAGTCACTGCGATATCCATTCTGATTTGGTTACTACCTATTTTTGTAGCCCTACACTCTAAAGTTGTATTTCTGTTAATTCTGTTATATACTCATATGTTCAGTTATACTTTATCTGATGATATAGCCAATTCTGTTGATAACAAGAAACAGCACAGTGACCAGGATAGAACTCCTTATACAGCAGATTTATTTGTCTTTTTAGTTTTATATGTCTATAGGAAAAAGTTTAGTTCTGTCCAGCTTTGTTATGTTTCCCCCTCTAACAAAGAAAGGATAGAAATACATGTGAAGACTCAAGCTTCTGTAAAACCTATAACCAGTTTGTAAGCACTGATCTGATGACACATGATGAAATGAACAAAAACGTTGACAGAAAGAAAGTGGCACTGCGGTACCCAGTGCTGATTCCGGAGTGTTATGATGTGAAATCCATCAATATTATTAATCTCTGTTCAGAAGGATTTTAATCTAGTATGCTTTGTTAGGTCTCAACATAAATAAAGATATGGATAAACGCATACATGTCTTAAGTTTATAGGATTCATAGTCATAAAACTTAGTTTTTATTGGATAGTTGAACAGAATTGTTTGTAGTCCCCCTGGTTGAAATCCCATTTACATGTTCCACTTGTGTATCTTGAACAACTATTAATAGGAGGACAATATGTATACATCAGCTAGTGATTTATTACTATTTCTTTGCTTTGAAAGTATGTGCAGTCGTACATACTGCCATTTTCTATTTTGTTTTGTCTTTCTTTGAAAAAAAAATTGGAGGACAAAGAACTGCAAACAAAATATCCTCACACCACAGTCAGTGTTACTAACATACAGGGCCACAGATCCGCAGCTTCAAGGACCAAAACTGTGCAGTGCTTAGGGGGCATTTGGCCGTATAAGGAGTCTTTTGCTGTGTCAGTGAACTATGCAGCATCACGTCTGTTCTTGCCAGTACTCCTCAACAAAAGAGAAGTTTTTTGGTATTTCAATCACTATTGAAATGTCCAGCCTGATTCAGAAAGAGCAGCATTTGCATTTATTGTGCTTATCTAAATGATTTAGAGCAATTCTATCAAAATGTATTTTTGATGAGAGTAACTTAGCTTATTGAATAGACAGAGTTGAGTGAAGATGAGATCATGAGAAACATTGATTTTTTTTTTCCAGTTGACCTTGTGTTTGGCAGCATGATTCTCCTGTTATTTTCCTAAAATAAGACACCTAGATTCTTAAATTCTTTATGGAAAGTGATTTTCTCTTTTCACCTCAATGTTCATGTCATTTCTGTTTATTGCCTTAGAACACCACATATATATTTGGTCTCACATGACTTAGTCTTGGAGGTAGTGAACATTCCTATTTCTGATTTTAATATAAACCTAAAAATGCCTTCATTCAGGGACATGAGGGGAGTTCTGTATTCCATGTATGTTATCTAGGTATGAAGTTTCACTCATAACTTTTCTTCTGTGGAGTGCTTTAAAAACAATATAAATTGAGTTTTAGAAAATATGGCAAGATTTAAATAATCAGATAAAGTTTTTCTTTGTTGATTTTCATGATGAATTTTATGATAGGTTTCTCACCCTTTACTCAGATAAACATCTTCCTGTGATGCAGTTGTGTGTGTGCGTGTGTGGGGGTGTATCATACCTGGTACCTGACACAATTTAGGCACCATGTCACAAATTGGTTACCTTCCAAGAAGAGAAACCATTCTCTGGCCAAGTTCTCTTTGAATAGGGAATACTTTGTCTTGCATTGCAAATCTGCCTGCATATGTGAAATGTGTCTAAAATTCTCTTTCCATGTGAATGTTGATATGTCCGGCTTGGTTGTAAAAAGATGAACCAAGGTTCTTTGTGTTTATGGTGCTTTGAGGGTGAGAGCTCAGTGACTTAGAGTGACTTATTCAGAATTTATTTTTGGTGATGATAGCATCATTAAATGGATGTAGTCTGGGTGAATGTTAAGACCATGAGGAACATTGATGATTGTTTTTCCAGCTGACTTTGTGTTTGGCAGCACAGTTCTCCTAACGTATTACATCTTGATTCTTAAATAATTTATGGAAAGTGAGTTTTCTCTTCATTGCTCATGTTAGTAATTTCTGGTTTCTGCCCTGTAACGCCACTGTTGATTGTGATCTCATGGGACTGAGTCGTGGAGACAGCGGACATTCCTTTTTTTGATTTTAACTTAGCATCCGGACGGTGCCTTCATTCAGGACTCATAGGCTAGTTCTGTCCTCTGTCTCTTCCCAAGGCATGAGGTTCCATTTCATTTTTTCCTTCTTTGGCGGGCTCTGAGAAACAATATAAATTGAGATTTTGAAAACAGGTGTATGCCTAGATAGAGATAATCAGATGACGATTTACTTTGTAGATTGTTGTGATGAATTTTATGAGAGGTTTCTTACACTGAGACATCTGTATCTTAATCAGATAAATACCACCTTCTGTGTGAGTGAGTGTGTGTGTATGAGTGTGTGTGCTGCTGCACATGGGACCTGGGACCTGACTTGGTCTAAGCATCCGTTTCATCAGTGGACTGCCTGCCAAGAAGAGAGATTATTTTCTCTTTCCCACTGTACTTGAGTAGGGAATGCTTTGTCCCGCATTGAAGATCTGCCTGCCTTCCTGCAGTGTGGTGGTGTAATCCCCATGTTTTTGCACACACTTAGCAGTTTTCAGTTGAATGTTGCATAAATGTGATTAAATGTACTGTATTGTTTTCTAAACTTTTCTTGAATTACACACAGGTGAGACCATTCTTACTGTGAATGTCTTTTGTTACAAACTTTTTATTAGCATATGGTTATATATGTTACAAATAGTGAAAAAGTGTAAGCTCTAGGGAGTTGTTATTAATAGCACCCAGTTGTCACTCGAGCTGTGCACAGTGAGATGCCAGGATGCAGCGTCAGTGCTCTCGTCCTGGATAAAGTGTCAGGGCAGAAGCTGTTCTCACTCAACGCCTGCTGCTTCCCGCCTCTGCTGCCCTCTGCCTGTGTGTCGTGGGCTGCTTCTCCTCCGCGATGCCCCTCTCCCCCGCCTCCCTACTTTGCAGCAAGTCTTGCACTAAAATCTACAAATATGAGCCCAAATGACACTTTGCTCCCTTAATTTTGCATGTAGGGCATTTTTTTCTCAGCCATGTAAAGAAAGTAAGTAAGGCAGTTTCTATTTGTGGATGAACCCGTCACCGACTGTCTTCCTGCGCTGAGGGCTGTGTGTCACTTTCTATAATAATAGAGCCTTCCCCTTCACAGTGAATTCTGAAACTGTACGTTAAAGAAACTGTCGCATTTGCAGGCATATTCAAACTGAGACTTTTTCATCCGTTTTACCTTTGATTATCAGTCCCTGTTAAGTTTCCAGAGTGCTGGGATCAGTACGTGTCATACACATGGCATCGTGTCCATCCCCATCTCTCTCCTTAGGCCACCTTTTTGGTCACTGAGTCCCAGGACAGCTTGGCTTCCATAATCCAGCTTCAGAGTTCTAAGAAATTCTCCAACAGAAACTGTAAAGGTTTTCATTAGCTTTCCAGATTATCACGTGTAGTTTTTGGAGACTGTTCGTGAACAGGAAGAAGCAGACACAATGGAGCAGCACAGTGAAGACAGATGAAGGATCTGGGGAGACCGAGCTGATGCTCATGGGAAGGAGGCCAAGAGATGGGGGATGAAGTGGGTGGGGAAGGAGGAGGCCATGCGGGGTGCATGGACCTGCTCCCATGCCGAATGTGGTCAGCATCGCTGCAGGGCAGCCTGATGGACGATTTTTGAAACTGAAGGAAAATAAAAGCACTTTAGCTTCCTGTTCTTCTTTGCATATTGAAACAGCAGTCAGGTCTCCACAGGCACCCTGGCAGTGTTTTCCGAGATTGCAGTGTTGGAATGAGAGGGAGGGGCGCTGTCACTGGTGCCCGAAGGGATGGGCAGGCCAGGCTTCCTAGCAGGCAGTTGGATGATGTAGGTGAGAATAGCACTGTGTGTGTCTTGGGGTCATCTGGACCACAAGAGAAGCTCAGGCTTGTCACTGCACGTGGCCTGCCCCTCCTCCCCACTCCACCTCTCCAGGTCCTTCTATCTTACAGGCTGCTCCTTGTCCTAGTTTGGCTGTGCAAAAACTGTCTATGCAGTTGCCCAGATCGGTTACCCTTCTCTGGGTCTTCTGATGTCTTAAACACCCCAGGAGAGCAGCGGGGTTGCTTTCATCCCCCTTCTTAGCCAAGGTGGGTGGAGCTCTCCAGGGTAAACTTACACAGGTCACATGTAACCTAGTGCGGGAAGCAACAAAAGGTAGAAATTCAACAGCACTGTGTAAGCAGAACTGGAAAAGGGAGTGATCAGTGCCCTAAACAGCAAGTTAGAGAACATGCATTTTCTTTGATGCCTCAGAGCAATTCTTCATGTCTTTGTTTCTTACTTTTTTCACTTGGATTTGGATTCGTAGGCTTCTACTGTGACTCGTGCTTTAGTGACTTTGTACTAGTAAACTTAAGTTTAACCAGCAGGAGAAGCACTGTCCCATCCCACTGTGACTTGAGCACCCAATTCCAGGGTAGCCTCACAGGTCCCGTGAGACAAGTGTAACTGGATGCAGAATAAATGTGTGATGACCATGACACCCTTAAATATGGGGAAAAGTCAGCCTCACATGGGCTGTTTACGGGTAGAGTTGAGAGACCTCATGTTTGTGACTCACTGTTTTTCCTGAAATCCATGTCTGATGATGCAGGAGGTGGTGACCTTCGAGGATGTGGCTGTGAGCTTCACCGGTGAGGAGTGGGCTATGCTGGATCCAATCCAGAAGAAGCTCTACAGAGATGTGATGCTGGAAACCTTTACGAACCTGGCTGCTGTAGGTAAGGAAGATGCCATTTTGGGTGCTGCTCATCAGCACAGTGTCCTTAATGGGAAGATGGAAACGTTATGTGTGAAACATTATGTGGCCAAATGGTCACCCTGTACTGCGAATCCAACTGGACTCTCCCAAGTTTCATATGTTTAGTAAGTCATTACATTCCTGTTTCTACCCTTTAGGAAGGGACTCAGATGACCAGCATGCTGAAGATGAGTACAGAAATTGCAGGAAACATCTAAGGTAATTTGTAGTTAGAGAAGAAAGATCCACAAATGTCAGAATATTAAACCCAAGGAAACTATACAAATGAGATCCTGTTCAGACTTCTTTATCTTCACAAAATTTCTCAGTGGATTGAACATGTCTAATCTGACAGCTGAATATTTGAAATATTCCAGTGTCTGAAATCCATTTGGTATTCATCTTATGCCATCGTTGAGGTAAAGTAAAAGAGCACTTAGCGGGATGCTGGGTACCCACTGTAATGCCAGCACCTGGAGACTGAGGCAGGAACACTGCCACCAGGTCAGGCCAGAGTGGGACATACAGTGAGTTCAAAGCCACTGACTTCAAAGCCCCAATGGCCGTGAAGCCTTAGCTGAAATTTTAAAAATTAAAATAAAAAAATTTACAAGTTTTTCCATGCTCAGATTTATACATGTTTTCACTGAAATTGAATTCAGACATTGAGGACAAGACGATATGAAACACATTTTTTGTGTGCACCTAGAGCTAATTTCTAATGGTATGTACATGTGTTTTTAAAAGACCAATTCCATACTAAACAAATTATAGGTGACATTATATGCAGTTCAATGTGATGTACCCATAGAGTGTTTGAAAATTTTAATATTGTGGATATATTCAAAATCTAAATGAATACCACTGTTCTGATGTGATTGATTTCTTTTCAAGCAGTCCTCCAAAACCCACAGATGATTCATATTCTATATATTAAAAGGTACATCTCCATGTCATTGGCGGAACTGTCAGTGTGCTGTGATATCTATGCCGATGGATACGGAGATGCCACAGAAAAAGAAATGTAGACGTTGTATTTTATCATCTATACTGTTTTTTTAAAAAATAGGTTATCACTGTGTAGTCCAGGGTGACCTCAAACTCACAGTGATCCTCTAGCTTCAGCCTCCCAAAGGCTAGGATGACAGTAACGCAACACCCTCCCGGGGTTTACCCAACTATACTTACACTGCTTGTATTCCCCAAATGTTTAAATAATGACATTACATTAGTTATCAAATAACCATTTGTAGCAACACAAATTGGAAAAGCTAAGCTCCGGTGAAAGCCTAAATATCCATTCTCAGATGAACTGACTAAGGAAATACGGAATTCACTTAGGCATAAAAGGACAGGCTTTGAATGTTAGTATTCTAGTAAACTGAAGCAGGAAGATCATGCATTCATACTTAGCCTGGGTAACTTAATGATTGATGAGACTCCGTTTCAAAATAAAAATAAAAATGCATGTGCATGTATCTTAATGCTAAAACTGTGGATTCAATTTCCAGTAGTGAAAAACATGTATTCTATCCACATAATGGCTTAGTATTCATGCCAAAAAGAATGAAGTGCCGTTTGTCAAAATATACCATAAAGTTAGATTAAATAAGTCAAAAAGAAATTTCAGTATCAAATGTTCTCTTATGCATGAGAATCCCACCATATGAGCTAAGGAGTAAACAGGAGAGAGATGGTGGCAGAGAGAGAGGTAGGCACTGGAGGGGCTGAGGGGGCTGAGTGGAGGGCAGGGGATGGGATCATGGCGGGAAAGGTGTGAGAGGTCAGCAGTGCATGGAGCTGGGTTCTGCAAGCTGTGCTGCAGTTCCTCAATGTGGAAATAAGTATTGGGAATTGCAAATGGGTCAATTACAAACTCTCATTTGAATCCTGTTTGGGTGACAGCTGCATCCCAGCTGTCTTGCAGGCTGCACAATAAGGGATGGTTGTGTGTTCTTAAGGGCATCCAAGCAGATCTCCTTGTGGTGAATCACTACTACAAAGACACTGTAAAATGTGAGGTTGATTTGTTACTCTCCCCTCTTTCAGAAGTGAAGAGATAGAGCAGTCCTGGCAGTATCAACTCTGGTATCAACAAGGCAAAATGGTTTCTCCGACACCTGACACAAATGTGCAAATGAGAGTCATTGGTATAAAACCACGTGAAAGCGTTTCCATCATTACATCAAATGATGTGCAAATTGGAGCAAGCAGTCACAGTGAAGTAAATATGTACATACGTGTATCATCGGGAAAGGAAACTCGGGCACATGAAAAACCTCACTTTAGAGATAAAACCTATGGACTTGAACAATGTGGAAAATCCTTCACTAACAATTCATTGGCTAATGATGCAAGAAGTCACTTGGCAGAAAAACCGTATGTATGTAAACAATGTGGGAAAGCTTTTAGCAGAAGAGATAGTTTGCGAATGCATGAATGGATTCACACTGGAGAAAAACCCTATGTATGTAACCAGTGTGGGAAAGCATTCAGGAAAGGTAGTACTTGCAGAATTCATGAGAGAATTCACACTGGAGAGAAACCTTATATATGTAACCAATGTGGGAAAGCTTTCAGCACCCGAAATAGTTGTCGAATACATGAAAGAAGTCACACTGGGGAGAAACCCTATGTATGTAAGCAATGCGGAAAAGCTTTAAGCACACGTGCTCATTGTGAAATACATGAAAGAAGTCACACTGGGGAGAAACCCTATGTATGCAAGCACTGTGGGAAAGCTTTTAGCACAAAATATTATTGTCAAGTACATGAAAAATTTCACACTGCAGACAGACCCTATGTATGTAAGCAGTGTGGGAAAGCATTCAGCAAAGGTAGTACTTACAGAATTCATGAGAGAATTCACACTGGAGAGAAACCTTATATTTGTAACCAATGTGGGAAAGCTTTTAGCTCCCAAGATAGTTGCCGAATACATGAAAGAACTCACACTGGGGAGAAACCCTATGTATGTAAGCAGTGTGGGAAAGCTTTCAGCACAAGTAGTAGTTGTCGAATTCATGAAAGAATTCACACTGGAGAAAAACCTTATGTGTGTAACCATTGTGGGAAAGCTTTCATCACCCATGGTCACTGCCGGGCACATGAAAGAAGTCATACTGGGGAGAAACCCTATATATGTAATCATTGTGGAAAAGCATTCAGCACAAAAAGAAATTGTCAAGTACATAAAAGAATTCACACTGCAGAGAAACTCTATGTGTGCAAGCAGTGTGGGAAAGCTTTCACCACAAACACAGTTTGTAAAACACATGAAATGATTCACACTGGGGAGAAACCATATGTATGTAAGAAATGTGGGAAAGCTTTCACCACAAAAAGGAATTGTCAAGTACATGAAAGGACTCACACTGGAGAGAAACCCTATGTATGTAAGCAGTGTGGGAAAGCTTTTGCCACATACAGTGGTATTAGAGTACATGAAAGGACTCACACTGGAGAGAAACCCCATGTATGCAAGCAATGTGGAAAAGCTTTTGCTACATACAGTGGTGTTAGTGTACATGAAAGAACTCACTACAGAGAGACTGTATGTATGTAAGCAATGTGGGGGAGCTTTTAAGACTAAAAGGTGTTGTCGAGTTCATGAAAGTATTCACACTAGTGAGAAACTATGTATGTAAGCACTGTGGGAAAGCTTTCAGCAGAAAATATAGATGGCAAC
Source organism: Cavia porcellus (assembly GCF_034190915.1). Taxonomy (NCBI): domain Eukaryota; kingdom Metazoa; phylum Chordata; class Mammalia; order Rodentia; family Caviidae; genus Cavia; species Cavia porcellus. The sequence continues at coordinate 25,035 of NW_026947516.1, read as the reverse complement.
ATCATGAAAGGAGTCACACTGCAGGAAAACTATATATGAGCACTGTGGGAAAGCATTCAGCACAAAAGATAATAGGCGAAAACATGAAAGGACTCACTGTAGAGAAAGCCTGGTTGTGTAAGTGATGTGGAAAATCTTTCAGCACAAGTGCTTATTGCGGAAAAAACATGAAAAAATTCACACTGTGTATGAATTATGTTTGCCAGATATATGCTAAAGCTTTTAATTCAAGATATTGTCAAATCATGAAAAGACACTGCAGAGAAAACCTGTATATGTAAGCCGTATGGTAAAGCTTTCAGCACACATGGTTATTGTGAAACATCAAAGAATTAACACTGAGGAGAAGCCCTATGTATATAAGCAATATAGGAGAACTTTCACTACAAAGATTACAAGATTTGTGAAGGTGTCCACACTTTGTAAAAAAACCTATGTACATTAGCAGTGTGTACTAGCCATATTTGAATACATTAAAGGACTCCCACTGTAGAGAAACAGTAAGGTGGGAAAGGCTTTGGACAAAACTTATTCTAAATTAACTAATGGACTCATAATGGGGAGAAACCCTAAGTATGTAAGCAATGTGGGAAAGTAGAAAAATACGTTACTGCCCAGTACATGAAAAGCCTCACTGCAGAGAAGTCCTATGTATGTAAGCTATATAGAAAACCTTCCAGTGGGCCGGGAGTTTAGCTCAGCAGTGTAAGTGCCTGCTTGGCAAATGCAAGATCATGAGTTCGATCCCTAGCAATAACATACCCAAAAATACTACTTGAGCTGGGATTTAGCTCAACTGCATAAATGCCTGCCTTGCAAGCGTATGGTTGTGAGTTTGATCCCTGGTACCAAAAACAAATAAACAAACAAAAAAACCAAAAAACAGAAATCCTTCCAGCACATACAGTCATTATCAAGTACATAAGACAGCTCACACTGGGGAAAAACCCTAGGTATGTACAGAATATGGGAAAGCTTCTAGCAAAATACATTACTGTCAAGTACATGCAAAGACTCACTGTAGAGAAGTCCTTTCTACATAAGCAACAGAGTAAACATACCTGTACACTGAGTACACAAGAGAACTCAGACTGGGGAAAAACCCTATGTAAGTAAACTGTGGGAAATTTTTCAGTAAATCATATTTTAAAATATATAAAAAGACACTGTGGAGAAACCCAGCGTTTGCAGGCAATGTGGAAAGCCTTTCGGCATGCAGTGTTTGACCAAGATACAAATGGACTCATAAGCTTTAAATGCTATCTATGTAAACAATGAGAGAATGCAGTCAGTACAGATTGATACTGTGAAATACATAAAAAATCTCACTTAGGAGAAAGACTGTTACTGGAAAAGCCTTTTCAGTAACATCATCAGTATATAAAAGGGAGAATAAAATCTGAACATATAAAGTGACTTATACTGACATGAATCATATGGAGTAGATCTTTTCTTGAAATAATAAAGCATGTTGTAGTCCAACTGGTATCAATAAATAGATGAAAGAATTTACAGTGGACAGACTCACAACATGGATGAGCTATGTAGGAGTATTTTTTCCTCACCTGAAATATATGAAAGAATTCTAATGAAAAGAAATCCATATTCTTCCATTCTTCCAATTGACTTGAAATACATGAAAGTACTTCCACTAAAAAGAAATCTGGGTAAGTAATGTGAGAATTCATTGATAAGATAATATCACAAAACCTACAGATTCAGGAGGGTTAGTAAAAAGCAGAATATGAGAAATCATTTTTGCATTTTTTATTAAATCTTGCACAGCACAGTAGAGTTCATAAGAATGTCCATCATGTGGGAACACCTGTAGTCATTTTGGCTTAATTCATGTGGCGTGTTAGCACAGCACTGTGGCAGAACATTAATATAACTGATGTACAGAAGTTCTCAGTTGCACTGCATCTAAGAGTGAATATTGTATCTATCGGTGTTTGTACGAAACTCTCAGCTATAATTTTCCTAATTCTTTGATCAATTTTATATAGTTTAAACCTAAAGATGAGTTATGTTAAAATAAGATATCAATTATTTCTCCAGAAAATGCACATGTGGAAGAGATATCTTAAAGTAAAAATACTGTAAACTCAGTCTTAATGGAGATTTCTGGATTAAATAATTTGAAGTTTACTTTTAAAAATATATACTACATTTAGGGGCTGGGGATTTAGCTCAGTGGCATAAGCGCCTGCCTTGCAAGCAGGCAGTCATGAGTTCGATCCCTGGTACCAGTAAAAACGAAAAAGACAAAAAAAAAAAAAAAAAAAGAAAAAAAATATATACTACATTTAAATCTGTGCCTCCTTGTAAGCAGTGGCACAGCAGATTCGTATTGTTTTCTTAAAGTAGATGATAATTGTCTTTTATTTGTTAGAGCTGCAGGTTAGATATCTTGTATTTCCATACACACCATTAGGTTCATTATTTTGGGTTTTCTTGTTTGTTCCTTTGTTTTCTCTTTAAGGAACTGTGCTCTAAAGCTGAGTTTCCATTAACTGTTGTTATTTTTCCACTAGTTTGTATTTAAACTTTTGCTGTATACTGTGCACTATTCTAGTAAGAATTTTATAAATGGATGTCATAATTTATAATTTTAATCCTAGTAACTTCCATACATGTGTTTGAGCGTGCATTTGTTTCAAATAATATGTAAGTTAACAAATACATTTTTAATACTGTAAAAATAATATATTGCAACATGATTACAAATCACAGGGAGTGCAAAAATTTGTCCGCCATTTCTCCACATCAGAAACATTAATATCATGTGTCTATAATATCAGTTGTTTTTTATCATTAAATTTTACTTTTTAGGCTCATATTCCATGATTTATTTTGGAATTCATTATTCAAAGTATATCTCTATTTCTATGAGTCCCCCACTGCCAGAGACCAGCAGGACTATATATTTTCTCAGTGAAAATACAATACATTATAATTAACCTCTCCACATTCCTTAATGATGATTTTCGATTGTGTGCAAGAACATCCTCAGGAATTTTGATCCTATTGATTTTTGACACTATTGGGTGCTTTCTTTTATTCACAATTTGTCAGTTCTTAGCTCTATTTTTTCTATGCTGAAAATATCTTTTATACTTTGGAAATACATTTTTTAACTTGGAAAACTCAAATCAGTCATTAAAAATAGAAATTGAGTAATTTGTGTGATTCATTTGTGTTCTATTTTCTCAAATTTAGACATAGATTTATGGTAGTGTTTTCATTGCCAAGTACCACTGTCAGATGATTAAAGAAAATGATGTCACTTACACAGCATAAGATTTGTTCATGCTGTCAGGGTGAGACCATCTGGCATCCTTGACTTATTTTGCCTCTATCTCCAAATACTGCAGTGCTTTGTAAAATATGCTGCATTGCTTTCCCTTTCAATTCAGTAGCAGCTCCATTTACCATGAGGTCAGGTTTCAGTAATGCCAGGTCAGAGCGTAAATGAGAAATACATTGAGTAGTCTTAGTACTCTGCACATTGGTACCTCACCGTAGCCTAAGTTTATTATACTTAGACAAGCCACATTTTATTTACTCTTTTCTTTTTAATGATAAGGTCTCGCCATGTAGCCTTCAACTCATGGCAATCTTAATCCTGCCAAATGTTGGTTAGGCATTTACCACCCCAGGGAAATTTTTTGTCTATTTTATAATGAAATAATCTGTCTCATTTATCTTGAACTCTACTACATTGTGTAATATACCATATGCATTTATATGCTTGCATTTGTGAGTAATTTTACTTCAGTTCATTTCTAACTCTTATCATCATTAGAGCATTGCATAATGCACACTGTTAGAGCAGCCAAAGCAAAACTGCAAATAGAGGTCATTTTATCCTGAGCATATTTATTTCCCACCAGCTTACAATCAAGAAAATATTAATGTCAGCAGTTTGTGTCTGTCATGTTGCCACTCAGGCACAGGTGTACTGCGTAATTAAAACTAAATGGGGGCAGAGGGGAAATAACGTGTGCAACTCGGTGGAATGTGTGCCAAAATATGAGAAGCTCTAACTGAAGCTAGAATAAAACCACATAAAACAAAATAAAGCCAATCAAAACAAGACTTGTCAGTGAGAATGGACTTTAAAACAAGATATTAGGAAATCAACAATGGTCACCCTGTGACTCTTGTCTTCAAAATAGCTGCCCATACCTTCAGACGTAGTAAAATCAAGCAAAACATGACAGAATACAGCAATGAAAACAAAATAATGATTTCAGTACAAGACTTCAGAACAATATAATAGTGAATCCAATATGGGTACCATAGTATATCTTGTTATCATTGAAATAGCAACTCATGTCATCAGATACAATAAAATCAAGATAAAACAATAAAATCCAACCAACCAAAACAATGAGAATGATACAGGACTTTAAAACAATAGAACATTAACTATGGCTGCCACCTTAGGAAGGAGAGCCTGCATTTATGCTACACTGTGTATTGTTCTCCTAACACATGTTTAGACTACCAGTTTTAGGCCTATAAACTCAGTGAAACACTAAACATTACAACTATTAAGTTGTATTTTTGCTTATTAGCTATCATCACAGCCTGTGTTTCTCCAGATCAGCCAGTCGCTTATGAGCAGTGGGGACATAGGCTCTTCTTGTGTTCCTGCCCACATGCCATAAGGGGCTGGCATCTGGCTTTCCATCAATCATCCTGCACATGGGGCCGAGTCACAGAAAGTCTTATATTCTTTTTGACTTCTTTTTCTCCTCCTGCACAGTCCATAAATGACGCTGATGCCTCTGACCTTCCCTCAGGCAACCTGTGTGTGGCTGCAAACCACAGGAAATCTCAGCTTCTTACTGACCTCCTGTTCTCTTCTTCCACAGTTTGAGAATGACACTAACTCAGCAGAGTGCAGGTATCTTGCTCCCCACCAATCAGTCCGGGCATGGTGCCGAGTCACAGGAGGTCTTACGTTCTTGTTGATTTCTTGTTCTACTCTCAGTCTTTGAATGGCCCTGACTCACAGGAGAGGGCTGGCATCTCTCATTTTTTCACTTTAAGCTTCACGTATTCTGTCCATTTTCCTGCCCCATCTTCAAATTTGGTGAAAGATCAATAAATATTGACAATCCAGAGAAACAGTTTTCTTAGCTCCAAGAAAGTTCTGACCTGAACTGGAATATTGTCAATCTGATAAAAGTCTTAATGACATTCCTACTGTTAACAACATACAATACTGGAAATACTGAAAAAATTCCTCAAATGTAAAAGAAGATAATGTGGATTCTCATTGCTTAAGATAATATTGAATATGGTATTCAATATGGTACTGTTTAACATAATAATCCTATTCAATATAGTACTCAAAATATTTCTCATAGCAATCAGCAATAGGAAGAAATATAGAGAAAATGTAGAGGAATGAGCCAAACCATATTTATAAATGACAAGATTATTTACATGGAAACATCAAAAGAATTCCTCAGTAGTGACCTAGAACTAATAAACAAATCCAGAAATTTAGTAGGATACAAAATCAGTAACAAAAATTAATACCAACACTAAAAATTTGAAGTCACTGGAAACCAAATCAAGGAAATAATACAATTAAATATAGCATCAATAATGTATATTGAAATAGCAAGGGAAGTAAAAGATCTCTGTAAAAAAATGTGGCTTTTTTTGTGGAAAAATGTGATCAAAGAAGACCTCAAAAATAGCAATATAACCCCTTTTTCTGAGTAGGCAAAATAAGTATTGTCACATTTCCAAAACTGAAACATACATTGAATGCAACCCCAATCAAAACACCAACATCATTCTTCATCAGAGAGATCAAAATAGCAAAAGCATTGCTGGGCAGTAAAACAAGCAGCAGGAATCACAATATCAGACTTCAGGTTATTTTACAAAGCTGCAGTGAATTCTATGTTCTATGAAAAGCAGACACGTAGGTAGATGAATTCAAGGAAAGACTGCAGAAACCTACAGGTACATGGAGCAGTCTGACATTTGAAAAATGCTGAAGAAAGTGATAAACAGTGCTGAGAATCTTTTCCACATAGACATAATGGAATCAAGACCATTGTCTCTCAGCATGGGTTCAACTAGTCACAATAGATCAAAAACCTAGAAATAAAAACATACAGAGTCTGCAAAAGGTGAACTAGGTAAAAGTCTTGAAGACAGGTGTCTTCAATAACTATCTCATCAGAAAACTAATTGAAGAAGAAACAACATTAAGATTCAAGTTTTATCATATCAACATGAAAAATTTCTGCACAGCAGAGTTCAACTACCAGCACAGTGAAGTGACAAATAACAGAATGGGAAAACAGTTTTGCCAGCTACTCCTCAGACAGGTGACTAATATATGAAAATACCAGAACATCAGCAAATTAGAGCCCTTCCAAAATAAGGCTGAAACAAAAAACGAAAGTACAAATTGAGGTACAAATAAGTCCATGGAAAAATGTTCAACATCACTACCAGCACTAACTTAAATAACAAGAAATGCTCTCATGGTTTGTAGCATTTGGTTGGTAGGAAAGTAAAATGGTACAACCACTAAAAGAAGCACTATGAGAATATTTCAGAAAACTAAAAACTAAGAATTATTTGTGATGAAAGATTTACCTCCCAAAATGATTTGTTATCATAATGCAGTAATACTGGCATGCACATGTTTAAAGCAGCGCAATGCCATGATTGATACATGAATCAATAGGAAAACACGGTATATATGAAGAATACAGTACTATTTAGCCACAAAAAAGGATAAACAGGACTTATTTATAGCCAAATTGATGCACATGAAAGGTATAATGCAAAAGATGGTGGATTGGTAAGCAGCAGAATACAGAAGCTCCCTGAGAGAGACAACTCAGATGCTGGAATAAACTATCATGGAAAGGTCCAGACAGAGGGAGATGGATCCTCTCGACCCAGGAAGAAACTAAAGGGAAAAGAGTTGGTCAAGCACACAGTCCTGGGGCTACAATTGGTGCAGCTAAGATTAGCGGCCATGCAAATTCCCACTGCTGAGACTTGCTGGAGCCATGGTTGCACTGAAGTTAGAGGTCTCCAAACCTAATAGACAATGGAACCAGCAAAGGACCTGCATTAACCCTCAGTGAGTGCTGGAAGTAAGATCCTCCCATGGGAAAGGAGTGACCAACTGGACGACATGTTGGAATTAGGCAGAATGGGCAGGAACAAGGAACAGTAGTGATTTCACTCAGTTGTTTCCTTCCCAGAGCCGATTGGTGGGATCTGCTTGGCTTGGGTCACACTCCAGGCTGAGACCCAATAAGTCACCCCACATCAATTCTGTATGCGTGGCACACACTAACACAGTGAAGGCCCTAACAGGTTGACTTACCCAGAGGGGAGGGGCCAGCATATGCTGTATCTGTTTGCACCTCAGTGACCAACAGAAAAACTGGAGAGGACAGAAATCCCTAGCCAGCATGCTTCAGATGAACCATAACCAACAAGGAAAGGGGTTGGGACCTCCTCTATACACCTGTATGGAAGAAAACAAAATCATGACAAAAGAAAGAAGTAAGAAAAAGTCCCCAACCCTGAGGACATTGATACAGGAGAGGTAAATACAAAAGAGATTGAGGGCAGCAAACATGCAATAGCTGACATGGCATCAGTAGACAAAAGAAATACTTTGGGACCTCATACGTGAATTCAAAATTAAATATTAATGCAAGTAAAGCAAAATATACATAGATTAATAAAAGAAATGCTAGGAATCTCTCAAAGAAGACACAGACAGAAGAATAGAAGAAGACAAAAAAAGGAGAGAAACGTTCAATGATAAATATAGAGAAAACCTAGAATACATGAAGCACGTTCAAAGAGATTACCAGGAAATTAAATACTCCATTGAAAGCTGGCAAAACTGCTCGAAAGAAACTAAGGATAGACTATTAAACCTTGAACACAGTTTTGCAATGTGTGATTATGAAAGGAAAGATCTCTTAAAAGTACAAGGAAACAGGCAGTAATGATACAAAGGCTAGAAGATGACAAAAGGATCTATAACTTAAGAATAAAGAATTCAATGAAGAAGCAGGGGTAAAACAAGGAAATACAAAGACTATTCAGAGAAATAATTATGGAAAATTCCCCAAGCATAGGAAAAGGAAATGATATTCAGAAGTTTGAGGCATACAGACCTTCAGCCACCTACAACAAAAACAGAGCTATACCCAGTCAGATGATAATCAAGATCCCAGAATCTCAACATAAGAACAGAATATTAAAATCCATCATAGAAAAGAAGCAGGTCACATATAAAGGAAAACCCATCAAAAACATGGGAGACTTCTTGACACAGACCATCAAATCCAGAAGAGATTGGAGTGAAGTTTTCCGTGCCCTGAAAGAAAATAACCTTCAGCCCAGATTGATGTACACTGCAAAACTGTCTCTCAAAATTAATGGAGAAACAAGATGCTTCCATGACAAAGAGGAATGGAGGGAGTTCACGACCACCAATCCAACCCTACAGAGAATAATGAAGGACATTCTAGAGAAAGAAAATAAAAGTACCAGAATGTCAGGAATAGTGGGAAGAGAGGCCTCAATGAATGGGGCAGAAATTGGAATGAAGAAGAAAATCAGACAACTAATGGCAGAAAAATAGCATAGCAGAAATGAGGCAGAGAAGGTTGGCTATAATCTCTGATATAGATAGCCTTGATACACTGAAAAAGAAAGAAGAAACACAGGCAGATCAGATCAGGAGGTAGAGTCCACTGAGATTCTCTGAATAGGAAATATAATTAACCTGAAATAGGGATAATGGACCAAAAATCAAATATGAGAAAACAATGCTCTATGTGACAGGGAACCAGAGAGGAATAGGTGCAACTCTGCAAGCACATGCAGGTAGCTTGGAAAGACAGGTTTTGTAGGTAAAGGAATACAACTTGAGATCAAGTCCAGAAGTGAGAAGATTTGGAACCACTTAGGTAAATAGCACGTTGCCCTCCCAATCTAAAATCTGAGGGAGTTGTTGGGACCAAAATGCACAGCGCACCCTGTGGGAGTGAAAAGGGAGGAGTGGTCTAAAAAAAAACCAGAAAGCATAGGATATTGTTAATAGTGTATGAGGATTTAAAACACACATTGCTCACACCACTCTGTTTAGATATATTATATTCTGTTCCAGTTTGTCTACTTCTACTAGATTTGAGGGCACAGACAGCTATCCCAAAAATAGCAGGATATAGTATGGTAATCATCCTTAACTTCCTATTAACTTAATCTGAAGCCCTATATAACTTATACTGTTTTACCATGACTGATCTTAGTTGACTCTGGTTTGTTAGATTGCTGTTTTGTATCAACAGATTTTAATTTAAAATTTTTTTTTTATTTTAAAGAGATTAAGATAAAAGAGGCCATAACAAAGCAGATCAGAACAGGACAATTTAAGCAACACAATATTTCACTACAAGACAACCCGATATAACAGTAGCTAACCATAATGTCTCTTTCCTTGAAATACATGAGTATACCTTCATACACAATAATGTCAAAAATAACAAGATAATATAAAATCATTAAAGATAATGAAAATATTACAGGGCATTCAGAACCATAGAACAGAAGTTGAACAATGGTTACTGTATTATCTCATTGCTCATAAAAATTTTGTTTATACTACCACACAATAAAATCCAGTAAGATACAACACGAGACAGATTTTATTCAAATCTGTTATGATTGATAGTATCATGTCTGTGAGTATAGGCAACTGCACTGAAGATGACAAGGTTCACTGTCATACCCATTCTTGTTTGATCATTACCTGCTTTTGAAGTTTTAGTGCTTTTTGAAGTTTTGAAGTCTCCAATGTTTTATTTTTAATTAATATTTTTATGTACTGCTATATTCAATTATACCATGCCTGATGATATAGACAATTCTATTGAAGATAACAAGACACAACACAGTAACCATTGTAGAACAACTTGTACTATGGTACAAGTTATATGACTTTTTTGTTTCCTGTTTTTA